>NC_059435.1:49454240-50079240 GCF_021028975.2 Sphaerodactylus townsendi | reverse complement strand
TAGCTCCACTGTTGACTTGTACTGTGGATGGTTCACAACAAAGAGGTACACGGAATCATCTAGGGACAGTGAGGGGAAAAATAAAGTGAGTATGACAAAGTCCATGAGAAAGTCTGAATGACCTTTGTTTTTTTTTTAAAGTAAAGCAGTTCTCAACATTATCCCTTCAACCTCCTACTGTATCCGAGAAGTACAAACAGTTCCCCTTGTCACAATCCCATAAGGGTACCCTAGCAACAGATACGATGTGGGCTGAGTGTGTTCCTCTGCTGCTTGCAGGTGCTTAGCCTGGAGCAGGGTCATTGGCACAAAGGGGAAGAGTCAGATGGCAACTGTTATTTGAGCAGCGTCGTGTGGTGGTTAAGAGAATGCACTGGAGAACTGGGTTTGATTCCCCGCTCTGCCACTTGAGCTGTGGAAGCTAATCTGGTGAACCAGATTAGCTTGTGCACTCCAACACATGCCAGCTGAGTGACCATGGGCTAGTCACAATTCTTCAGAGCTCTCTCAGCTCCACCTACCTCGCAGGGTATTTATTGTGAGGGGGGAAGGGAAAGGAGTTTGTAAGCCCCTTTGAGCCTCCTTACAGGAGAGAAAGGGGAGATATAAATCCCTCCTCCTCCTCCTTCTCTTGGCCAGTGTCAGGATACTCAGTGGCTGATCAGAGTAACCCATTATGGGCTGTTGTTTTTTTAATCAGTTGTTCAATTATATTTTGGTATTGTTCTGTAATCAACTCTTGGTCCCTTTGGGGAGAAAAGTACCATACAAATGCATAAATAAAAGAAGGTAAATCTACAGATCTATCTTCCTTGGATCTACCCTAACAAATCCCTGTGCTTATTATAGAAAACCCCAGACATCCTGTGCAAAAATGTGAAATTGTTGCTTTACCTCTGAAAGCACAAAGGCTTTGCACACATCAGAATATGTAGAAGCCACTATTTGGGGCAGCAATATTTTAGGGAAGCCCTATTCAAACTGAGAGAAAGGTCAGGACCAGTGTCTCAGGCAGCAGAAAGATCCAAACAGTGCTTCTATTTTCATGATAATCAGAAGCTATGAGAACATCCCACACAGGTGAGGTTTCTAGACCACAACTTGGAGATCTGCCATGCTCCTTAAAGTCTAATGAACAAGTCGAAGATACAAACAGCCATTCTTTCTCCTGCCCATTCGTCTCACCAGTTCCTGTTCTCGTCTGCTCTAATGCGGACCTTCAGAATCTGCATAGGACTGAGACACATCCCTGGGACTACAGTCTTTTAAATGGGCAGAGAAATCTCAAGAGAGATGACCTGACAGCCAGCTCTCCACACAGACAACACGGGGAATGAGTGAGTGAATGAGAATGTGTGTGTGTATGTGTGTGTGTGTGTGTTAAAACCATGGTTCCCAGACAACAGTGTTGCCAACAGGCCTAAAAAAGACAGAAGCATTAATAGAGGTTTTATGTATAGACACTGGCAACCCTAGGAGCCAACATTAAGAGCTTTTGAAGTGTCATTGATTCTAGCAGGAGAGTTTAGCACAGGAGGACTAGGAACATTAAGTGACGTGTTCCAATTCTGCAATTTTTTTCTAATTGACATTCTACTCACCATCCCCAATGTAGGTGCTGATTCCATGAGGGTTGAAAGATGCCAGATCGAATCCACGGCTGATTCTGACCTCTACTGGTCGAGGATTTTGTTCATTTAAATCGATCAGCAGTATTTGTCCTCTTTTATCTGGTGCAAAGCTCGGTAACCCAGGGTATTTCAAACCCTTTAAAACCAAATAAAGGAGAAAATCTCAGAACCACTTGCTATCATCTTTGAGAACTCTTGGAGAACAGAAGTCCCAGCAGACTGGAAGAGGGCTAATATTGTCCCCATCTTCAAAAAGGGGGGGAAAAACAAGTCCCAAACAATCATCAGTCTGACATCAATACCAGGAAAGATGCTAGAGCAGATCATTAAACGAACAGTCTGTAAGCACTTACAAGGGAATGCTGTGATCACTGAAAATCAACATGGTTTTCTCAAAAACAATTCATGCCAGACTAATCCTATCTCTTTTTTTGGCAGAGTGACAAGCTTGGTAGACAAAGGGAATGCTGTGGACATAGAATACCAGGATTTTAGTAAAGGGTTTGACCAGGTGCCCCAAGATATTCTTGCATGCAAGCTAGCAAAATGTGGGCTAGACAATGCTACTGTTGGATAGATTTGTAATTGGCTGACTGACCAAACATAAAGGGTGCTCACTAATGGCTCATCTTCATCCTGGAGGGAAGCGACTAGTGGGATGCCACAGGGTTCTGTCCTGGGCCTAGTGCTATTCAATATTTTTATCAGTGACTTGGATGATGGAATAGAAGGCATACTAATCAAATTTGCAGATGACACCAAATTAGGAGGAGTAGCTAATACCTCAGAGGACAGGGTCAAAATTCAAAATGATCTGGACAGATTAGAGAGCTGGACCAAAACTAACAAAACTAACAAAAAAGATAAATGTAAGATATTACACTTAGGTAGAAAAAAATGAAATGCACAGATATAAGATGGGTGACACCTGGCTTGACAACAGTACATGTGAATAGGATTTGAGAGTCTTAGTAAACCACAAAGTGAATCAGCAGTGTGATACGGCAGCCAAGAGCCAATGCAATTCTGGGCTATATCAGTAGCAGTATAGTGTCTAGGTCGAGGGATGTAATCATACCTCTCTGTCTGCACTGGTCAGACCTCACCTGGAATACGTTGTCCAGTTCTGGGCACCACAATTCAAGAAAGATATTGACAAGCTGGAACAGGTCCAGAGGAGGGTGATCAAAATGGTAAAAGGTCTAGAATCCATTCCCTACTTAGGGAGAGACTTAGGGAGCTGGGTAAATTTAGTCTGGAGAAGGAAAGGTTAAGGGGTGACATGATAGTCATGTTCAAATATTTGAAGGGATGTCATGTTGAAGACAATGCTTGTTTTCTGCTGCTTCTGCGGCTAGGACAAGGACGGAGTAATGGATTCAAGGTACAGGAAAAGAGATTCCACTTCAACATTAGGAAGAACTTCCTGACAATAAGGGCTATTCAACAGTAGAATACACTGCCTCAGAGTGTGGTGGAGTCTGTTTCTTTGGAGGTTTTTAAACAGAGGCTGGATGGATGGCCATCTGTCAGGGGTGCTTTGTGTATTCCTGCATGGGAGGGGGTTGGACTTGATGGCTGTTGTGGTCTCTTCCAACTCTATGATTCTCCTCTATGATTTTAGGTCTCTTATCACACAGCAGTTATATTCCACCATGTTTGAGGAGATCAACAATTTGCCTCTGGATGATGCAAACACGCTTGATGCCTTTAGCGTAAGCACATTAATAAGGCCATTTATGTTCAAGGAAAGAATGAGGAAAAGTCTCTAGGGATATGAAAATCCCCTCCCATAGTATCGCAGACTTCTAATATCAGTCAGTTAGGTAGCCCAAGACTCTAGCAGTTCTTTGGAACTCTGCTGGTCTTTGCCTCTTCTGCTGCTGGATATTCACAACAAACAAATAATTTGCCTTCACAACAGAACTACTTTGTCCCTGAGGACAAATGATTGAGTGGAGAATTCCACAGTCCACAGAAAAGCACAGGCATGAGTCGTCATGGGATCTTTGAAGAACATCAGTCCAATCTGATGAATTTGAGTCACAAAGGCATACACAGCACTGACTTGGGTGCTTTCATAATGATTCTGGGGCCCTGGGGCAAAAGTCCCAGGTTGGGTTCCAGAATCATTGCCATCACCTCACTGCTTTGGCCCAGCAACGTTTGAACCTCGCCTTATGTCAGGTAGGAAGAAACCATCGCTGCTGCCGGATCAGGTGGGTGGAAGCAGCTCTTCTTTTTGCCCTCTTCAGGGAGGCAGGCTGGGTGATAGGCTGACCTTCCCAGGGCAGCTTCACCTGTTGCCCACCGGCTAAATCCACCCCAGCACTGACTCCCCAAAAGACAAAATTTAACAACTTAACTGACCCAAGGACCCAATTCTTGCCCCTTTCAGCCCTCAGCCTGCAACTGTGCTGCAGTGGGTTCCATCAAATTACAAACTAGAGACAGATACACGCTGCAATTGGCAGCCTTTCTCTTTCTTAGTACAAATCCTTCTGCAGGGCTGGGGGCAGGGAAACTCAAGAGCAGCAGAACTCACAGAGCTAATGAAAGCCAGGCCGTTAGGAAGTATGTCAATATCTTCCGAGCCAGTCTCTGCAGAGAAAAGAAAAATTGTAATCAGAGACAAAGGTAGAGATTTCAACATAGTGGAATTAAAGATTACATTTTTAAATGCAGTACTTAAAAAAATCAGTGGCAAAAAGTCTATTAATTCCAAAACCCTTTCTGGAAAACAAAAACATTCTGCAATGCTCAGGTTCTTTCAGGCATGGTTTATTCCAGCTTGAAGCATTTGGCATGCTTAATTTTCAATAACCGTCTATCCCTCTTTCTTTCTTTCTTTCTTTCTTTCTTTCTTTCTTTCTTTCTTTCTTTCTTTCTTTCTTTCTTTCTTTCTTTCTTTCTTTCTTTCTTTCTTTCTTTCTTTCTTTCTTTCTTTCTTTCTTTCTTCCTTCCTTCCTTCCTTCCTTCCTTCCTTCCTTTCCCTTCTGACTGTCTCCTCTTTCATTTCATTTGCCTTCTACTATTATCCTTTTCCCCTACACCTTCCTCTTCCCCCGTCCACCTAAACAAAATGCAATGAAGGGAAGAAATCTTTGGCTAGAAAACAGGGAACACACAAGGTGCTTCTGAAGCTCAGGCTATTGAGATGCTCATTTCTTATTGGTATCCAAGAAACACCATCTCTGTTCCATTCTGGCACTCTGTCTTTCACGCCTAAGGAAGAAAACAAGTTGGTGTGCCATGACTCAAGCCTTTGAAAGGCTTTCAAAAACAATTTTATAGGGGGGGGGGAAATCAAATGCTTTGTTTTTGCCAAAAAAAAATAGAGCACGTAAATAAGTGATGTTAAAGCATTTAAAAATTACTCCAGTGTTTCTTATCGGCAAGGATGATTCTCTATATAACCATTTGCACAAAAGAACGTTTGTCACCGTTGTAAGGTCAAACTTGGTACAAAGAGGTTTTCTCCTAGTGACTGAACCGAACGGAGGACACCTACTATCTCACAACAACAGCTTAGAGAGAACTACAGCCTGATCCAGACACACAAAAACTCTTCTTTGCTTCAACACTCACTTTTGTTAGAATAAAATACAGGAACAAACCCAGTTGACATTTTAATCTCCAGATAGATTTCACTTTTCGAGTGAACTCTGCCTGATGATAGCCTCCACCCCATCATAATCTACCACTGAATGAAGTATGTCACCAGGAGATACGCAGCAGAGGGTGTGGCTCACAAAAAGGGCCAGCCATGGTGACAGTTCAACAGCATGGGGCTTGTACTGATATTTCAACTGATACAAAAGGTCAAATGTTTACAGCTTTCTTATTCCCCTGGATTTCAAACTACAAAAGAAAGAAAGGGGAAAAAAAAAAGAAATAAGGCCTTATTTGTAACACTTAGTTGATCAAAAAACTAAATGCCTGCTCTTTTTTATGTACAGTCGCCAAATCTGTCATTTAAAGTGACTGTACTTATTAAGAGCCAGTGTAGTATAGTGGTTAAGACCAGTGGACTCTAGTTTGGAGAACCCGATCCCCTACTCCTCCACATGAAGCCTGCTGGGTGTCCGTGGGCCAGTCACAGTTCTCTCAGAACTCTGTCAGCCCACACAGAGGCAGACAATGGCAAACCACCTCTGACATCTCTTGCCTTGAAAACCCTACGGGTTTGTAGCACACACACAAATTTATTAAAGGCCCTTCAAAAATAAGTTGAAGCAGAAACATGGATAACCAGTTTTCTAAATAGATCCAGAGATGAAAAAAACCCTGGGCTCCATTCCAGCAAAATATCTAATATACCTACCGATTCCTTTAATAAGATGACAATTGGGCAGCCGCTTTGGTTTTAGTTCATGTGAGGCACTCATTCGTTCCCTGCAAGGGAAAAGGACAGCATTGAGAATTCTGTCAAAGTTCTGCAGTGTTTATTATTGGATAGGATGATTTTCTTTTTAACAACAGAATTATTGGCCAAATAGGAAAATGTATAATGTACATAGTAAATTTTAATCCAGAAACGGAGAAAAAGAAAAAGATGTAATCAGCTTTGGGTCTCGGGGGGTGGGTGGGGGGTGGGGGGTGGGAGATAAAAGAAGCAAATATCTTGTTCTGACCCTTTCAGTGAACTAGTGAAAGTACTGCTCCAGATAAACCATTAGGAAGCAGAATATGGAAACTATTTTCGAAGCAGGAAGAACACGGAGTTTATTAAGTCACAGACTGTCCCTTTGCGTGGCACCTTAAGGGTCACCGGGGGGGGGGGGGCTTGCTTTAGTACCAATATGGCAGATGCAAGCAGGGACAGAGATAAATGGCTCTGCCACTTTCCCGCAATGGGATGCTTCAGGGCCCCAGATGATGGAGTGTTGTCTGCTGCAGTTGCCCCACAAGTCTCTGCCTCTCTGCATCTGCTGTTGCCCCACAAGTCTCAGCTGGGTGAACAGCTGAGGAAGCACCAAGCATCGGACTTAACATACCTTGGAAAATGAAAGGTAACAAGTGACTCGTACTAGGATGCTGCTCCAGGACAGGAGGCCACTGGCAATTTGGATGTGTGGACTGCATTTTAGAGTAGGCCTGTTAAAAGTTTTCTACCATCCCGTTTAGCAAATGGTTAGCAGCTAGCCACAGATCATTCAGAGGAGAACAAGGGTGGGTGGGGGAGAGATTAAAAGTCCAATATTGCACGCACTTGCATGTATAAACTGCCATCAAAGTGCAGCTGACTTACAGCCATCCCACAAGGTCGTTAAGGCAAGAACTGCAGAGGGATGGTTTGCCATTGCATGGCAACCTGACCTGAGCCTTCCTCGCCAGTCTCCCATCCAACTACTAACTAAAGCTGACCCTGATTAGCAGCCAAGATCTGATGAGATCAGGGTAGTCGGGGCCATCCAGGTGAGTCCCCACTGAACCCAAAAAGAACTCACTTCTGAGCTAACATGATAGAACAGTGGTGGCGAACCTTTGGCACTCCAGATGTTATGGACTACAATTCCCATTGGCCATGCTGGCAGGGGCTGATGGGAATTGTAGTCCATAACATCTGGAGTGCCAAAGGTTCGCCACCACGGTGATAGAAGGACTGGCTGGCTTGGATACATTTACAAACACATGACCTTCAGAGACAATGTCTGATGTGTTGCACAAAAGTCGAAAGACTTCTCAAATATTTAAAGAGATTGCTAAAGCAGGCAGACAAATGAATTGGTTACCAGAACACTTAAGGTGGAACTATTCAAAAATGCAAAGGGGTTTGTTTTTCGTGGAACCCAGTTTTGAAGAACAGCCCAACATGGGTGGGGAAGGGAGGTCTGATTAACTCTAATCTCGTGTCCTTTCCCCACCTCAAATACTTCAAGATGTTTTACTGGGGGAAGCTTACTAACACTCATGTCCCCTTGCTTCCAGGTGGCAATTTTCCAGGGGGAAAGGCCCTTTTCTCCAGTAAAACCACAGATGCATTCTGCTTAAAAAAGCTTTGCTCAAAATGAGCACAGAACTAAAAGTACTGAGTAGTTCACCTTAATGGAAAACCACAGAGCAACTGATTCAAATAACTGCAAAGATTATTTATGGCACAATCCACTGGGAAGATCTCCTGCAAAGGCCTCATTAATGCCATAGGAAATGCTAGGCAGTTCTGCTCTTGTGTGGCTTCCATTGATTTTAGCAAGGCTTTTGCACAAGATCTTCAAGTGGAAACAGACCCAACAGTCAATTCTATACTTTCAAAATCAGTATGGTTCAGTTTAGAGCATCCTGAGCTCACAGAAGGATAGCCTAGAAGGTCTGCAAGCTCTCGTGTAGTTATATGGTTCTGGAAAGTAGATGAGACTATACACTAGTTTCTTCAGTCACAAGAAACACCAAACAATGCCTTCAGTAACTTCACTGCCTTCCTAAAAAACCCACTCACTTAAAACATCTCAAATGTCTTCTTAATCAAACCAAGACATTGCTTCAATAAGCTGCTTTAATTTATGGCTGCTCATCTCTGCACCTCAAAACAATTTGGGATGATCCTTGCTGGACTCAAAAGTTTGCTCCCAACTTCCTCACAGACGACTCAGAAGTAAGCCCTGTTCAAAAGTTCCACCCTCCCTCTGCTGTCTTCAACCCTTCCAACTGGACCACATGAAGTGCTTTATACTGAAGCAAATTATTGGTCTATCAAAGTCAGCACTGCCTGCTCTCCAGAGTCTCAGGCAGAGCTCTTTTACATCACCTCCTGTCTGGTCCTTTTAACTGGACGTGCTGGGGATTCCACCAGGGGACTCCAGAGACACCCCCCGCCACTGCACCCACCATGCAAAGCAACCACTCTAACCGCTGAGCCACAGTCCCACCTTTCCGTGCCTGAGACTTTAGAGAAGACAGCTCAAAGGTTTGCCCTTGCACATGTCAAGCACAGCTAACATATTTACTCGCCTGTAACTCATTTGGCCACTAGGCTACACCCACACCAATTTGGGGAGTCAGCCATAGTTCAGTGGGGGAGCCCCTGCCCTACAAGCAGAAAGTCTTTGGTTCAATCTCCGGCAGAATCTGCAGTCCTCAAGTGGCAGGTCTCAGGAAAGGCTCCTTCCTGCCTGACATCGTAGATTCTCCCATGCAGGTCTCTGGGGCAGTCAAATCAACGTGAGCGAACATATTTGGCTAGCAGCTTGGAATGCTGCCAAGCTGAGATCAGTTACATCATCAGTTCTCTTCTTGGTTGCCTTAGCTTATCCTCGCTGCACTCCCATGTCCCTTCCCTGTCCTCCACCCAGAAAAAAACAAATTTTGAGCTTTCTGCTATCATTAAGGAGGCTCTCCTCATAGTCTGTCTCCCAACAACCATCCCTTAAGCCCAATCTTCTTGAGCCTTGCCTTGCCTTCAGATTCACCATAATATATGCCACATCTCCATCACCCTTCACCTTTGGCAACAGATGGCCTCTTCCTTTCACTTCTGCCTTCCTCATCTAGCAAGCAGGGCAAGCGTAAACACCTTCCAGGAAGCTGTCTGGGATAGCACAAATTCAAGGGCTATCCAGCCCACCCCAGATGGAGCTCAGATTCTCATATTCTTTCTCATGCTGAGCTCGGCTACCAATTGCCCCATCACAGACACTCAGGCATACACATGTCAACTGAATGGTCTTTTATTACTGAAGCAGCATCCCTAGAGTTCCAATTAGTATAGTAAGGGATTTCTTCATTACTGCCCATTCAGAAGATTTGTTTACTTCATCTAGATTTGTTTTCTCCCCATATGGAAGCCTGAAGTGGCTCAGAAAATTCTCCCCTTCCCCATCGTATCCCTCGCTTCGTTCCTCCACTGCGCAGTAGGAAGAAGGGGATTGTTAGTTGCTATGTTCTTTGTTCAGCCTTTTAAATGCATATGGCTGGCATTTCTGCTGTGCGAGGATTGTGACATAGGTGGCTTATGATGCAAGATACAGTCTGAACAAGGGAGCGCACAGCCCTTTGAAGTACACCTTCAGGGAGTTGCTGGCTGTGACTGACTGTGCTTAACTGGAAAGGCCCCCGCTGAATTTTATTGCTATCTCTGAAATTCCCAGGAACAGTTCTCTGTTTTAAAAGTTTGAACAGATCCTTTGTGCAGATCTGCAAGACTGCTCAACTCCACCTAGAGAGTGTACTGTTTTTGATAACTGCTTGTCTTCAATTGTGAATACCCTACAGGCATCCCTTTTTTGCAGCAGAAACAGGAATGCAAAAAATGCTGCCACTCGGCTTAGCAGTTGCACGCTGTAAGCCAGGCCCTGTATTTCTGCAGCAAAGTATCAGGGCCCCATCTCTGATACATCAGCTTTTCATATGCTTATGCAATTAGTTATACAAGAGCCTGAAGCTTTGCATAGGCCTATTTGCAATGGTTGTATTCTGCTTGTAGCTCATCTCAAAACAAACCGTCTCTGTTAGCAGAGGTGACTGAGATTGTTGAGAGGGCAACTTTCTTATGCTCACCGTTTGGGCAGGAGACTTCCTGGGAAACTTGGGTAGGTTGGCTGTGTTACATGCAAGAAAGAATGGCCATAAATGGATATTATAAAGGCTTCTTTGGGGTTAAAAACTCCCAGTTCTTTGGGACATAATATTGTAAAATGTTCTGCAAAAAAAAAAAAAAAAGAATTTGGGCAAGTGTCAAAGCCTTTGGGTGGTAGCAATGCCAAACTGGGCTGGAGCAAGGGGGAATGGCGCTTGGGGATGCATGTGCCCTGCACCCCTGCCACACCCCGGAATGCCCCTGCCATGCCCCCACCCATGCCTGATGCATCGCGTGCCCCGGCCCCCTAGGCACTACGCCACTGATGCCAAGCCCTGCTTTCTGAACCAGTACTCACAAACACAAAGCAAAATTTTTTATATTTTTATTTAAAAGAAAGGTTGTAAAATAACTATTTAAGAAGGCTGTAAAATAATAATTTAAGAAATAGGCAGTAAATATAAAATTATACAAGTGCATATACAGACACTCAATAAAACAACAAAGTACACTTACTTACTAAAATAAATACAGGCGAGAAGATACAACAGAAAGCCTCAGTGCATAGACAGAGTTCTTTAGGCAAAGTAGAAGGGAAAGAAGACTCAAGACCAAGGAAAGTTGTCTGCTAACACGGATGAGATTAATTTACACCAGAGAATCACCAATCAACCAAACAATATCAAGTTGGTGAGAACTCTCTGAAAGATGAGCAAGTCACCCCATCTTCTCGAAACTTCCAGTTAGGGCTCTTGCTGACTGGTTGAATCCAGCTCAAAATAATTGGAGATGACTCCATGCCCCTCATGAGGAATCTTCCCATGGTCATGGGACAGTCTACCTCTATCTACAAATACCGGCAACTAGGCTATGTGAAAAACATGAGGCACAGAAAACAACCTTTTTATAAACTCTTCCAAAAAACCAAAATGGAGCTTCTGTAGATAAAACAACATGCAAGCAAAATGGTTATTCTCTTCACAACAGGTGATCTAGGAAGTAGGAGACAGAGGCGTAGCAAGGGGGGAAAGCGCTCGGTTCACTGGTGCGCCCTCCGCCCTGCCCCGCCCTGCTCCCACAGGGGCGTGCCCCCATCCCCTTGGAGCTACACCTCTGGTCTCTACATGTATAAATTAGGAAAGCTGGGGTGGGGGTAGTGTTCCTTTTCCTTTAGTTCCTTTTCCAGGGTGATCACACAGCACTCTCCTAAATACAGAACCAGAAACCTGGGATTCATTCCAGCTGGGAGCACACAAATCCTTTTCACCATGCCTATTGTGGGAACCTGAAAAAGGCATTGCCAGCAGGAACCTAAATGCTATTGCTCAATGGAAGATTCATACTGCCATTGCAACAGAAGTTGTCTTTCAGCTCTAACCAATCAGTCCATCACAGCCAGAGGTACCCAGAAAAATTGCAGCTCCTCGGGAACTTTGTCCTCCTAGGCCCCTACCCCACGTGCAGAATAATGCACTTTCAGTCCACTTTTATAACTGTTTCAAAGTGGATCTTGCTATTCCGCACAGTAAAATCCAGCTGCAAAGTGCAATGAAAGTGAATTGAAAGTGGATTGTTCCGATTGGGCAGAAGGGGCCCTAGACTAGAGAAAAGAAAAGGTCCATAGATTGGGAAGCCCCGTTTTACCAAGGTCTTACAGAAAGTTCGGTGCGTCTCGAGGGCGACCTGGCTAGAAGAGACGCTTCCGAGACGCTTCCTCTCCCTGCGTGCGGGTTTAGTTGCCTTTTAAGAGGCTTGAGGGTCTCAAATGCCACCAACATCCTCCACCACGCGGGCCCCTGGTGCTGCACGCACATTCCCAGCCCCTTCCTGAGCACAAAGGAGCCCGCAGTTTTGCAGAGTTGGCCGCGCCCCGCGCTTGGCTCTGCGCAGGGGGATTCGTTGCTGGTGCCACTTACCGAAATCTGAGCAGCCTCTCTCCCAATAAAGCGGCCACCAGGCCGACGAGGGCCAGCGCCAGCACCTTCCCCATGGGGCAGCCGTAGACTCTCGCAGCAAAGGGACGGACGGACTTCCCTCGGCCAACGTTTCAGCGGAGAGGCGGTGGACTCGGAGCTCCTCCCCGCATTTGCAGCCCAGCCAGAAGGCGCAGCGCTCCCTTTTGGCTCCACCCGCGGCGAGAACCGCTGAAGATACGGTCGCCAAAACTGGCAGCAGGAGAGGTGCTTTGGACCTCCGAGCCATCGGAGCGAACGAGCCAGACGGGCGTGCAGCTTGCCGTTGCTTCGGAGCAAAGAGGCAGATCAGCCCCGATCGTAAAGTGCTGTTGGTCGCCAAACTCAGTATTGGCTACGCTGGCTAGCTGGCTGCCTGCCTGCCATTGGGGTCCCGCCTGGAGCTTCGGCACCCCTGCACAGAGCCACAGAGAGTCAAAGTGCTGGGAGGAAGAGTAAAAATCTCAAAATGTCTGGATAATCTTCAGCTCAAATTGCATTTGAATGAATGGGAGCTATATAAGGGCGCTGTGGCTACAGGGTCTCTGGGGACAATCATAGAGAGCTTCAGAGGAGGGGGTGTTGCTTTGTCTTGCCGGTCAGGACTCCCCCTGGAAGATGAACCGTTGTATCCTCATTCCTCAGTACATATTATTCTCAACGTGGCTACAGGCACTACTTTCTACAAAGGTGAAACAGTCTCAGGTTTGCAGAACATTTTAATAGAAACATAGACCATAAATAAAGGCCATCCTGTCCAACCCTCTGCCATTGCTGGAGTATCCAATCAAAGCACCCTTGACAGATGGCCATCCAGCCTCTGTTTTAAAACCTCCAAAGGACACTCCATCACACTCCCATGCAGTGTCTTCCACTGTGGAACAGCCAATATCCCCAGGAAATTCATGTCCACCCTGGGACATGGACAATATACCACATTAAACTTTCCCTTCTCACTTAGACACAGTGTGAAACAGACTTTCTCTGTGATACACCTCTGAAGATGCCAGCCACAGATGCAGGCGAAATGTCAGGAACAAAATCCACACAGCCCGGAAAACCCACCAGAACCAATTCTTCCTAATGTTTAGGTGAAATCTCTTTTTCTGTACTTTGAATCATTTTAGGCTGGACATAGGACTGGCCTGCATGTAAATTCCTTACTGAAATTCCTTTGTTCCTATGTTGTTGTTGGTGTGTGTATCTAAAAATGTCCCTTTATGAAAAGACAGAGTCAAAGTGCTGGGAGGAAGAGTAACAATCTCAAAATATTTGGATACTCTCCCGCTCAAGTTACATTTAAATGAATGGGAGCTACACAAGAGAATATTTATATAGGTATTTATTTTAAACCCCACATTCCCAGTAATGGTCTCAAATCGAAAAGTTTATTATAAAGTCTACAGTGATTGAAATAAAACTTTGGTTCTGGTTCACATGTTCAGTCTAACTCATCAGCATTTGAATAAGTCCTTCCAACAAACAAGAGCAAGGCAGATAGACTTATCCTTCAAACAAAGAAACACACGGATATATCTATTGGTCAATATTTGCATGTTTGGGGGTGAAAGATTGAGTGCTGCTTCAGTGGAACAGAACAGTGATGCAACTTAGGCAGAGAAGAGACCAATTACATGAACAGGCATCTGGAACTTTTGTTTAATTTGTACTTTTCCCACCAATGGAATTCAGCAATCACTGCAGCTGTCCCTCCCCTTCCCCTCCCCCCATCGTAGCTGCCCTTTCCATGGCATCACATGTTACATCACAGCTGAAATCATCATTCAAGTTGTATTCTCATGATTCTTAAAAGAACTAACACTAGCCATTATTAAGGTTTATCTATTTATTTATTTATGGCTCTTATACCCACCCTATAAGAGGTCTCAGCTTACAAAATTAAAACAACAATAAAAACATCAAATAAAACAATAATTAAAACACCATAAAACAAACTTCCAAAATATTCCCCACCTACATAACCTCTCCCACTCTAGACCAGCAGCTCCCTGTGGGGGTATCAAAGGGATCAAAGGCCTGGGTGAATAGGAAGGTCTTTGCCAGATGCAGCAAAACTCCATAAAGGGTCTCCCTAGCCTGATGATGAATTTCCGGGGCTGTTCCATAGTTTGGAGCCAGCCATGGAGAAAGTCCTCCCACATACCCCCTCCACCTGCACCTTGGTAGAAGGGACCACCAGGAGAGCCCGCCCCCACTCGACACCAATGCTCTGGCAAGTTCATATGGACTCTTTAATATATACTTTTTAATACCATTTGTGAAAATATCTTTAAGGTATTTCTAAATGTTGATGCATATATACTACTTCTGTACCCAAAAACCATCCAGAGTAGAGTAATTTCCCTTTATCTAACAGTGAGAGACTGCTTTCATAATAATTGTGGCAAATGGCAACCATGGGTTAAGTAAATAAATTGCTGAAAGCAGGATAGTAGGGTAAACCAACATTGGCAAATAATTTCTCGGTCCATTTTGCAATTCTGTACAAAATCCTGCTCTTCTGGTAGCGCAGCTGCTGGATTTTGAAAGAAACCCATCCTGACAACCAATGGCAATTCCAGACTGGACCACCGTGTTCCCCATGATTGTACTAGCCATGTTTGACTACCATCTAAACTGGTGACCATTATCATATCTTATGATAGTAGACTGATTCTATAAAGCAATTCTTGTTATTAGTTCTTGTATTATGGGGAGGAAGACATTTTCTCTATCTACTTTCTTCAAATCATTATTTTTATCGACCTCTGTCATGTTCCCCCTTTGTTTTATTCCCCCCTCCCCAAAGAAAATGGCCCCATACTATTTAGCCTTTCCTAGGAAGGGAATTGTTCTAGCCCCTTTATCCTTAGGGTAAAATTTAAGATAAAGCACTAAGAAGGAGAATTCAATAGTCACAACTTTTTGCAGATATCCTTAAAATGTGATAAGGTACAAAACTGGGGCTGGCCTTGGCTTGCTTAGAGCTGACTTCTTAGTTTGTGGCAGAAGGCAGTCATCCAAAAAGTATGTTGGGCATTGTTGTCTATGTGTGTGTGTGAGAGAGAGAAAGAGATGCTGTGATAAGGAAAGAAAGTTAAAATATGATAGATCACTTCCAAGTCGGCCATTCTACTAACTAGCACGAACTGGCCTGACTCAGATCTAGCCTACATCTGGCTGAGAATGACTCCCAATTTCAACTGTGTACCTAGGACAGCACACTGGATCACATCTGTCTCATAATGAAGGACACTCACTGGTTTCAGTGGCACTTCTCCCCCCCAAAAAAGTATGCCTAAGTTGTTGCTGTTCTTTGCTTCCCCCTACCCCTCCGATGTAGCTGTCTGAAGGACTCTGATCCCTCTTCCAACAGGCCGGAGAGAGAGAGTTCCTGCCAATCTTTTTTAGGGCAGTACAGATTCTATGGAGTTGTAACAGACATCTTTAGACACTACTCTAGTGTAAGAGCTATTTACTAACAAAGGGTAGAATCCTAATACTTTCTGCCATTTCCACATAGCTGCCCTTCATTGCAGAATGTAGAATGTGTTCCTCTGAAACTAGACTCTGTCTGCTCATTGCAAGACTACAGTTAGCCAAAAGTGTCTAGTACCAGAGGTACACCTTCTGTGTCACGGCACAACATAGTGGGCAGTGTTGCAAATGTAGAAGAAAGGGTTGGGATTATAGCCATAGCGTGCATAGCCTGGGCAAAATTTGGTTCTCCATAGCTTTTTTTATACCAATTGGAATGCAATTGGAATCAAAATACTTATGGCTCATCCAGAGAAACAACCCACTGTTCAGTAAAAGTTGATGAAATTTATTGAATTATGCAAATTACTGTTATGGATTGAAAGGCAGAGTAATGCATAGTCTACTTTGGTACATGGGAGAATAGATAGCCTCACTGAACAGGTTTTATTTTAATGCCTACCTGTTAGAGTCATGTTTGGTTTCCTTAAAATCTGAAGCAGTTTGGTGCTGACAAGAAGTATTTTTCTTGTTCAACAGACAAGAGAGAGATTCACATCTATATTATCTCCTACAATATTTCAGTTTAGTGATCACATTGTGGTCATTACAAGTGGACAAAAATATCCTCAGGAGATTCTGTGCAGTATGATTCCATATTTTTATGGATGTTTCTGTTTATACCTAGTCCTGTATTTTATTTCTTGAAAATACTATTTTTTTATTTACATCCTCTTGCCTCTTTCTTCCCTGTATTTTGGTTCATTACCGAAAAGCTTGAGACAAACAGGGTATTTGAATTTGTACCAAGTGGATATGTGGAGTAATATCACAGTTGCAGGGCACAAAAATCAAATGTGTCTTGCTGAATTTTGAGTAATATTGCTGATTAATGGGCTACTAGTGTGTGTGTGTGTGTGTGTGTGTGTGTGTGTGAAAGAGAGAGAGAGAGAGATGGATAGACAGATAGACAGACTTGTTGCCCTTAAAGAAGAAGAAGAAGAAGAGTTTGGATTTATATCCCCCCTTTCTCTCCTACAGGACACTCAAAGGGGCTTACACTCTCCTTGCCCTTCCCCCCTCACAACAAACACCCTGTGAGGTGGGTGGGGCTGAGAGAGTTCAGAAGAGCTGTGACTAGCCCAAGGTCACCCAGCTGGCATGTGTGGGAGTGTACAGGCTAATCTGAATTCCCCAGATAAGCCTCCACAGCTCAGGCGGCAGAGCAGGGAATCAAACCCGGTTCCTCCAAATTAGATACATGAGCTCTTAACCTCCTATGCCACTGCTGCTCCCTGAAAACATTATAAGGGAGTTTGGATGAAGGGGCTGTGGTTTTTTGAATGGCATATGCTATTGGTATATACAACAATATGTACCAACTAAAGACCGTGCTAAGAACAGCTGAGTGAGTTCAGGTTTCCATAAATACAGAGTCACACATTTGCAAAACATCCATTGTGAAATGAAAGTTATGTAAGGAGACACAATGGTACATTTCAACATGCTGCCAACAAGCACAGTAATAATCTCACTGGATTAATAGCTGTCTAGGCAACGGACGTATTTGAATACTGCCATGCCCCTTTCTAGGCAACTGGTGTATTTGGGCCTACCTGCAGAGGCTAATGGACCCTGAGCAGTTCCAGAATATCTTGCGGGATGCCCCTCCCATTGAAGACTCTCTTGATGAGCTGGTAGGGAACTGGGAGACCAGATTCTCTGAAGCAATTGAGACTGTCTCTCCCAGTTGCCCTCTCCGTCCCCACATGAAATTGGCTCCTTGGTATACTGAGGAACTGAGAAGGATGAAGCTGGAGCTGAGGCGGCTTGAGCGAGTATGGCAGAGAGTTTGTGACGAGGAGACAAGACACTCGTATAGGATACTTATTGAATCCTATGAGAAAGCCATGAAGGAAGCAAAGAGAGATTTCTTTGCTTTCTTCATTGCGACTGCAAGCTCATACCCGGCACAATTGTTTACAGTGATTTGGACTTTGATTACCTCATCTATTGGTTTTAAAACTCAGCGATTTAGCTGTGAGGCATTTGCGAGCTATTTTGCAGGAAAAGTTTTGGCTCCGCCAGGCCCTCCCAGCCTCTATTGATACAGTAAGGAAACTGGAGCCCCCTTGCCCGTCTTGTGGTTCTTATTTGGACCATTTTTGCCTGCTTGAGCCTGCCGAAGTGGACAGGATTCTGGCAGCTTTAAGATCTACCACTTGTACTTTTGACCTGTGCCCTTCCTGGTTGGTGAAAGTCATCAGGGAAGAGTTGTTCAGCCACCTGTTGAATATTATCAATGGCTCCCTTGAGCAAGGAGTCTTTCCAAGTGGGCTGAAAGAGGCAGTGGTCCACCTGTTCCTTAAAAGACCACAGTTAGATCCTTCAGATCTGGCTAATTTCCACTCGGTTTTGAATCTTTCGTTTTGGGCAAGGTAATTGAAAGTGTGGTGGCAGAACAGCTACAGAAGTTCCTGGATGACACTGAGGTGTTGGATCTTTACTACAAACTTGCACGATATTTCAGAAATGGGGAGAGAGACACTGTCTTTGGGAAAAGAGTGGGCAGCTTCAGGACATGTAAAGGTGTAATTTGATTCTGGACGCTGAAACATCCTGCCTCACATTTCACCCTTAGCCAGTGGGCTTTTCTATCTCTCATCATTATAACTGTAAGAAACAGCTGAAAGAAGACCTAGCATTACCCTTCTCCTCAGCCAACTTGCGAGAGTTTAAACCAGGCTGCAACCAAATCAAAGCAAAAGGAACACTGTCAAGGTTTTTTTTTCCCCTGAAGGGTTTCGCAGGTGTGGCAACTTGTGGCCTGAAGTGATGAGATTGTTGTCAGGAGCAACAGATCTGCTCTTATTAACTGATAAAGATCGAGGCCATGATGGCAAAGGTCCAGAAACTTCGTTTCAAGTACCGCAGAAGATTAAACATTTAAGAATTTGAAGAAGAAAATTAGGACTGTTATCATCTATGGAAAAGTGACACAAACTCTAAAAAAGCCCCAACAGGGCAAATGTTAGTTTTTATTCAAAACGGTCTTGATTTTAGGAGTTATTTAAAGTGACATGAAGGTGTAACATTTCTCTTATCTCGTTTAAAAGCAGAGAGTTGCACTATGCCCAAGGTCTGAAGGTCCTTTCCCTTTCAAGAAATAGTCTAGCTGGTAGTTTGATCCCTACTCCTCTACACCAGCATTTCCAACCTGTGGGCTGGGAAGCTTCAGAAAGTGAGCTCCCAGCCAGCCCTCCTCAATGACCACCCTTTCCATTGCTCTTTTATTTTTGGAAACCAATTTTTTTTCTTTACAACATATACATATTGATAAAATAAAATATGTCTCTATAATTAATTACATGAGTAAGCTTAGAATCTTGGGGGTGGGATTAGAGGAAGTAATAGAGAAGGAAAAGGTGGTCAAGGGCTAGAATATGACTACCATATAGGGTTGCCAGCCTCCATGTGGCAGCTGGAGATCTCCCACTATTGCAACACATGTCCAGGAGATGGAGATCAGAAAATGGATGCTTTGCAAGGCGGGCTCTATGGCATTAGGCCCTATTGATACCCCTTCCTTTCCCAAACCCTGCCCTCTTCAGGTTCCACCCCTAAAAATCTCCAGGGATCTTCCAACCTGGAATTGGCAATCTTACCTCTATATACAAAGGCTCTGTATGCCAGAATGCTACTTGCTTGGGGTTTTCAGTAGGAGCAGCTGTGCCCTTTCTATAATGTATGTTGATTTCTCAAAACCATCTGATTATAGCCACTGTAGAAAATGGAATGCTAAACTAGATGGGTGCTAAGGTTATAGTTTGCCTAGGGCAGTAAAAAACAACAACCTTGGGTCAGCCCTGGATGGGTCACCAGACCAAGTAAATTTGGACATGAGAGTCACCATACCAAAACATTGGGAATTCTTACCTCTTCCCTGCCCCCTTTTTATGATACCTTCAACCCTCCCCCCTTTTAATTGATGTTTTATCAAAATTTCTATGGGCTGCTGTAAGAAAATAATAGGTTGGCAATAATTTTTTTGTCTTCAATACAATAATCTTCATATTAAATCCTGCAACAAATCAAAGTTTTGAAGACGGCTTCATCACCTTTATTCTGCTCTCAGCATGGTCTGTAAAAAAGGACAGTCGCAATGTGGGAGGGACAACTTGTATTTAAAAGGGGACTGCTGAAGTAATGATTGGTGCAGAGGCATAGCTCCAAGGGGTTGGGGGGGGGGCGATGCACCAGTGCACGCCCCTGTGAGGGCATGGCGAGGGCATTTCAGGGGTGTTCCAGGGGCAGGGCAGGGGTGTTCTGGGGGGTGGGGCAGGGGTGATCCGGGGGCGGGGCAGGGGCAATCCGGGGCAGGAGGATGCACCAGTGCATCGGGCACTTCCCCTCCTTGCTACGTCTCTGATTGTGTGTTACTGCAGATCAAGTTTGGCCAAAAATGTGATTCTTTGTGGGAAGGTAAGGGGGTGGGCTATATGTTTCTGTTCCTTCAAATAATGGTACCTGCTTCAGGAGTTGTTTTAGCTTCCAGTTGGTAGTTCTCAATTGTTGAGATGGAGGTTGAGACATTTTTGAATTGCTGCTTCACAACGTAATGCACATTTCTTCTATGTCATGGATGACATCTCACCACTGTCAGGAATAATATGTTTTCAGAAGTGGCATGTGGGATAAATGCAACTGAAGAGGCCAGATGAAAAACACCCAAATGACAGGGGGAAAGGAGGGGTGGGGAATAATTTAACACAAAATATTTTCAAGACACAATGTTTGGCCACTGGAAAAAAATTGGTGGTAAGCTGTGCATGCAGAAAAGTCCTCAGTTGAAGTAGCTGACTTTTATCAACAGTTCTTCTGTATGATTTATTAACTTGTTCAATTGACACTCTTCCCCTCCCACAATCTATAGAAATGTCAGAAACAGGATCTTGTTTACATGCTTTTTTTTGGAAGTCTTTAAACATTCTTGGGTAATAAATGAACCTTGTTACAGCATTTATTTTTCCAGCAAGAGGAGTGCAATGTACAGATTCTTTCAAAACAGCAGCAAGCTAGGGAGAATATTACAAAGGACGTGCATGGTGAAATGCTCCTTGGGCAATACTGTCATGCCTCAAGTTCGTACTTTAAAATATCTTTTAGGTTATTTCTTTGAGATGCCTCATGTCTGGCTTTTCCTCGCTTCTAATGAACACTAATGACTATGAGTGACTTTATACTTCTAATGAACGCTATGAGTGACTCCTGATTTTTGCCCCATGTCTATTACATCTGACCTACTTGGAGAAAGAGTGCTATAAAAATATAAACTAGATCTATGTAAATAGTGTATAAAATGGTTATCAGGGCAGCAAACACAATTATCTCCCTTCCATTTTATTCTTAAAACAATTCCGTGATTTAGGCTAGGTTGGTAAAGAGACTAGCCCATGATTACCCAATAAGTGTAATTGTCAAGGAAGACGGAATTTGAACCTGATGTTGGAATAAGCGACTTCTGCATGCCTGGACACTGGGGGGTGCTGTGTATCTCTAACTGTGATGTTGCCTCTCTTGTTTGCCCTCCTTGTCTGGGCCAGGAGACCGCCCACTAACTTCCTTTCTTCACCATGCTAGCCTCACTTCTGCTCTAGCCTTTGACCCGAGCGCATGGTCAATGGCAGCCTGCTCAGTGGGGCCTTTCCCACTGCAGCATCCTCTCACCTCCACACACGTGATGGCGTGTTAGTTGTGCCCACTTGTCGTAGGGAAAGTAATCTCTTTAGACTAGGGTTCTTTCTATCTACCTTTTCTTGGAACAAAGTTGTGAACTGAAGATGCTTGAATAAATGTCAGTTTTACTTTTACATTTATGTCTCTGGAGGAGTTTCTATAAACTGCATTCACACACACTACTGGGCATATCCATGACTCTAAACGAAATCTAACACCTGACCTGTCTAATATCATGCAAACTACTGCCCCAGACTGGTCTGGAAGAGTAATGAGATGAAGCCCAGTGATATCATCTGTGAACTGCTCAGGATTTTCTGCTAATATCTTCTTATGCTCTTTCTGTGTTTACATATTTTATATATTTCTTGTGACAGATGTATTGGGTGTTCATAGTGTGGTTTATGACAGTGTGTGAATGTCATAGCCTGTCTTCTGTTTTTCTGTTTTTCTGAAGTGACTGGGCATCTCCACGGCTAACATTTTCTTTTAAAAAGTGGGACTTGTGAAATCATTCCACTAACTGAACTGTCTGATTTCCTGATTTCATTTCTCACAGAATCCTATTGAAAAAGGGGCTTGGACAGATTTATGGAGGAAAAGTTGATTTATGGCTACCAATCTTGATCCTCTTTGATCTGAGATTGCAAATACCTTAACAGACCAGGTGATCAGGAGCAACAGACCATTGCTTTCACATCCTGCATGTGAGCTCCCAAAGGCACCTGGTGGGCCACTGTGAGTAGCAGAGAGCTGGACTACTAGATGGACTCTGGTCTGATCCAGCTGGCTTGTTCTTATGTTCCTAAAGCACCAATGTTGGTACTTCATGAGTAATGGATGATGGGATGATTCCCACGTAGTAAGATCCAACTGTATTACAATACATGATTATTGACATTTAAAACAACGGATATTATATGATATGATGAATGTTTTTCAATACTATGAGATTGTATGCTGTTTAATACAATTTAAGAGATTACAGAATGTGAAGAGGATTTGGTATTAATACCAAGAAAAATATTTGAAATCAGTTGAAAAATGTATATAATTGTAATAGTACGTTATATGTGAGATATTGAATAGAAAATTACTTTTTAAATTAACATCAATTGATAACGTGCAGTCGGATATACAACCTGTAGTGCTTTTATTTCGATAGGATTCCATTGTTTTGGTTGTATATTGGTACACTGTATTGTTTTTCACTTCTCACAGTCATCATTTTATAACCCCCAGCCTACTAGCAAGAGGGTTAACAGTGCAGTTGTATGTAGAGTTACTCCAGCCTAAACCCATTCATTTCAATAGACTTAGACTGGAGTAATTCTCTTAAGGATTGCACTGGAAGTCTGCTTGCAAAAGTCAGTATGCACACTCATATTTTATGTTGTATAAATATTCTTTTAGAAAAGCATCCAGGAGTTTTAGCAAAAGACATTAGTTTCACAACTAGGAACCAGCAGTTGTTCAATATAACCTGTCATGGAGATAGACAGAACCTCAGACAGGGATAGGACAGGGATAGGGGCACAAAACTAGGTAAGACAAAGGTCCAATCTGCCCAGCACAAATAAGACACCCTGAGGGCACAAAAACAGGAGTCTTGGGGAGGAACTTTGCCCAGCTTCCCCCCACAAAGAAGTGTTCAGAACACCTTATTTCTAGTATTGTGGGAGAATGTGAAAGTTCGTTCTATTCACTTTCTCCACTCTGTGTTTACTTTTATAAAGTCATTTTCCCCCCTAAACTGATTCTTTCAGGAAAATGGACTGAACAGTAAGCTTTTGACAGCAGTCCTGAAGAATGACAACTCCAAGCCTAGAAGCCTGCAACTATTGTCTCTTACTAAGCATGGCCTCTGAGCTATCACTTCACAGACAAATGAGAATGCCAGAGCTTCCTAAGTTTCATACATAGAATATTCTAGTACATTCCAAGTGGGTCTTGCTTGCCCTTTCCTGAGGACACTCTTGAGGGACAGTGGCGACAGTTATACAGGAAGACTGCATTTTCTCAGCAGCCCAGTGCCGCTCATTTAAGAGCAGAGAAATAGCATATCGCGAGGAACAGATATTGTACATACAGGTAGTGAAACTGGATAGCAAAGATAAGATTCCTTTTATGTTCTTATAGACGTCTTTAAAAAGAATTAGATTTATCAGGGAAAGACCTCAGACTCTATGCTTTGTTGTTGGACCTCCAAAGGAACTGATTGGCCACTGTATGGGATAGGGTGCTGGACTAGATGGACCACTAGTCTGAGCCAGCAGAACTCTTTCCATGTTCTTATGTCGTTTTTTAAGTCAAAACGTCCTGGTACAATGCAGTAGAAGAGAGGGGGAAACGAAAGACAAAGTTTGCTAATCAGTATGGAAGAGTTGAGGATACAGCTTTTCTGTGGTCAAGGTAGGCCAAGATTCCAGATTTGCTCCTCTTGTCGTTTTCATTGAGAAAGGCCCTCAACATTTTCAAGTTAATCTTAGAACATTTGCACAGGATTAAAATGTTGATGAATGCGCTGATAGTACGGACTGATTCCTCTGAGCATATTTCTTTATACAGAGATCAGGGATCCTCCTGGTTTCCCTCTTGAAGCGACTGGCTGAAATTCCCTTTATATAAATAGAACAAGCAGATCAGCATTACATAGTGTTAAAATTATCTTTGGGTTTGCAGGCTAATGCTCTTCAGAGAAATTAGAGCACCCCTTCATCCACACTGTCAACATACACATTGCGGCAATTGAAATAAATGCAAATAGTAGAGGGAAACATGGCAGAAAGGATGACAAGAGCCTCAGCTGCCAAGCTGGTGAAAAAAGCTTTTTTGGAGGCTCTGGAATCAAACGACTACAGAACTCTGGAGGAGTTTCTGATACAAAAGCAAATAGATGTGGATACGGTGTTTGAAGTGGAAGATGAGAACTTGTTGTTGGCATCTTACAAACAAGGTAAGAACTAGCACCAGGTTTTCAGTTGGTGAAATGTTTTGAAGCAAACTGGCTCTTCTATAAGCCCGTTTAAATTATTTTGCCATGCAATTCTTTTGGTGGATCGAAAATATGGGCCCAAGTTTTAAGTGGACAGTGAAGAAATAACTGAACACTGCGAAAATGGAAAGGAAGATTGCAGCAAATGTAACTCGGAGGAGGTGAGGCTGACATAAAAATCAGAAAACCCTTGTGCATGTGGGTATGTGCATGTGTAATATGTGATAAATGTCAGTGTAAGGCTGGGACCCAGTATGTTGCCAACTGAGTCCCAAATGTATTTCATTATTTTTCAATCCCCATGTCTTTGAAATGTATGTAGAATTAGAAGCATAACAGAATGCATTATCTGCTTGCCAACTCTCAAAAAAATTAAAAAGGCCTTACACGACATGCTTGTTTAGCCTGCCTTTGCTCAGCTTTGGCCAGATTGGCCCCAGGAACTCAATACAATGCTATAGTTTAAGCCACATCTATAATAGTTTCTTTCAGAAAGTAAATTCTGGTTGGCATGGAAGGTGGCCCTGGATTAACAGCAAGCTCTATGTCATGAGGAGCTGCGTGGCGTTGTGGTTAAGTGCTTGCACTGCCACTCACACGGTCAGGAGTTCGAGCCCCCTGTGGGTCAGATATCCTGGCAGCTGGCTTATGGTCAACTCAGCCATCCATCCATTTCTTGGTCGGTAAATGAGTACCTAGCTCATAGCTAGGGGGTAAAGAATAGCCGGGGAAAGCAATGGCAAACTACCCCACAAAAGAGCCTTGCCTTTGAAATCACTGCTCGCAGTGGTACCCCAGGGTTGAAAACGACTGAAGGGGAAACTTTACCTTTTACTATGTCATGGGTATCCAACTCTGGTGCCCCAGATGTTCATGGACTACGATTCCCATCAGTCCCTGCCAGCATAGCCAATTGGCCAGGATATCAGGAACTGATGGGAATTGTAATCCATGAACATCTGGGACACCAGAGTTGCACACCCCTGCTCTATGATATGCTGAGTCACGTGTGCAAGGGTTGCCATCTCCAGTCTGGGAAATTCCTGGAAAATGGAGGCAGAGTGTTGGGGAGTGGGAGGAGTTCAGCTGGGATGTGATGGCAACGTGCCCAACTTCTGAAGCTACCATCTTTCCCCAGGGTCACTGATATCGGTAGCCTGGAGATCAGTTGCAATTCTGGGAGAACCCCAGGTCCCAGTCTAGTCAACCCTAGCTACAATAGTTGTCACAGCAAAAAGAGACTATAGAATGAGGAAGTGAATGAGGATTTTACTCTGTTGAACCTGCTGAAGTTAAACATCCATGTTAGCCAAACAAACATATTGTACTGCCTTAAAAATGTCAGCCCTGTCTGTTGAAGAGATAATGCTTTAAAAATCCCTAGTAACTGCAGCTGTACATACCTCTCCCACTAGATTAAAATTTTTGTATTTATCGTGTGGTAACTTGTTTCAGCTATTGTTTGATTATTTGGGCATGTAAAGCCACTAAACGACACTATGGTCATTGTTTAGATATAGGATGTTACACGGCTAACCATAAAACAAACCCAGAAAACATCATTTATTTATATATTTCATTTATACCCAGACTTTGTGCCTACTGGGGACCCAAAGCAAGTCATATCATTCTGCTTCCTTCAATTGTACTCTTACAAAAACCCTGGGAGGTGAGGTAAGCTGAGTCTCTGTGACTGGCCTAAGGCCATCCAGCAAGCTCTCATGGCAGAGTGGAAATTCAATTATGGGTCTTCCCGAACCTAGTCTGATGGCCTCTCACCCCGTGGTGGGATTCAAATAATTTAACAACTGGTTGTTTACAAGCACCATTTTAACAACCAGTTCTGCCGAAGTGGTGTGAACCGGCTGAATCCCACCACTGCTCTCACCCCTGTATCACATTACGATAAAACTAGCAGTAAAGCCCATTGTGCAAAACATACAGCAGACTCTGGAAAACTGTTGGTGTGTTAATGGCACACACAAACGGGGCCAACCCCTCCTGCTTTTCCTTTCTCCTTTCTCCTCGCTCCTTTCTCTTTTTCCTCCTCTTCCCAGATGCCAACATCAGCACACAAGCATTAATGTCAGCTACCAAGGGTGTGTGTGTGAGAGAGACCCTTCCTGCCTCCCTCCCTAGGCCCTGTGTCACCAGCTCCTTCCTCATTTTCTGCTCATCTTCCCAGATACCTGTATTGCCACTCAACTGGTAATGGCACAGTTGCGGCTCCAGCAGTTGTGACCCTCCCAAGGGAAGCAACTGATGCCTGCACCTGCTACTCCTCAGGCAGCTGCAGACAGTATAGTGATTGTGATTATTCAGTAGTGGGGAAGAAGGGTAAGCACAGGAAAGACTAAGTAACTGCCACTTTCCACTGTTCTGTTTGTGTTGTGTTTTACCCGTTCTGTGTATACCACCCCCCCCCCCCAAGTCGTATGTGCATGGCGATTGGCTGGAAGAATGTCGTCACCACCTCAGCTAACATTTTATATGATAGCATAAGATTGTATCTAGGAATTATAATTTTAGGGCAATGAAAACAAATTTTGATCTACTGGTAAGTCATAAATTGTCAGTCTATATAAGTTTAGTCCACCTGTACCTTAGGGGAGCAGTGGTGCATTTTCTACAGGTTTATTGAATGTTTTCTCTTTCAGCTCAGCCTGACTTTTGTTTTTCTTTCTCCATTGTGTGTTAGTGTATGTTAGTGCTTATACTCTGAAGGCCTCTCTGGTGTTATCAGTGACCTGCAGTTAGTTATTGCCTTTTGCAAATCCTGTTGTAATAAAAGTTATTGAAAGCAAACTCCAAAGTGTGGCACTGGAATATTTCTCGAACTCTGCCAACAATAATCATGCAGATGGAAGTATGAAAAGTAACTGTGGCATTCATTTGATCTGTGTCATACTTGCCTACAGATACTATTGCTGCAGTGTGGGCTTCTTATCATGTGAAAGTGGTAGCTATAATGCCCTAGTTCTTGGGTAGGCAGAGACTGTAGGAAGAAGCAAGCATTGGGAAATAAATACCCTATCAGTTGGAAAGGTGCTGAAACAAAGGGAAGTGGTAACCGTCTACCTGGGTTAGAAAGCAAGAATATTGAAGGGGCTGGAACTTTTCAGCATCATTTAAAATTTTAAAAAATATGTAATTATTCTCTCTATTTACACAGGTGAATTATGAGCGAAAGACCCCCATCCTCCAAATGCAGAACTATTCATGTATCCTCTCCATTGTATTTATTTTAGTTGGACAAGTTGGAAGTTGGACAAGCAATTAGTTGGACCAGTTGGACAAGCAATTAATAAGAAAATTGACAGTTCACTTAAATTTGTGTATCCTAATCAAACTATCTTTCTTGCATGCGGGAAGGTCCCATACCTGAAATACTTTCCCCATTCCAAAGAAAGAAACCAGGAGAACATTCCATTATTATAGGAGTGTTCAGCTGAAATTAATGGAGAGTACTAAGGCTGAGGGTGAATATTCATGTATACTAAAATATAGGGGATTACATTCTGTTCAATCAATATACCACCCTTCAGAGTACAACAGCATTTTCTCAGCAATCCCTGGCATATTGCTAGTTGTAAAATCATCTGTTGTTTTTTTTAAACCAGGGTATTGGATGCCTAGTTATAAACTGCAACGTTCTTGGGCAACTGCGCTACATATATCTGTCCTGAATGGGCATCTGGAGAGCCTGAAGGTGCTGTTGAAGTACAAAGCAACAGTCAACTGCAGACCCAATGGGAAAGCACCAATCCATATCGCATGCGAACAAGCCAATCTGGATTGTGTCAACATACTCTGCAGCCATGGGGCAAAGCCTAACTGCTATTCACTGAGTGGGCTTGCGCCTTTGCACTTCTGTTCTACAAAGATGTCTATGCCTTGTGCCCACCAGTTGATCTGGAAAGGTAAGTTTAGCAACTGATCTGTTTTGCATCGCACCTCTTCAGATTGCTGAGGTGAGAGGTTGTCCTGGAATGATCTCCCCCACTGGGGGTGTGGTGTTTGTGGTGTGTAGCTTGGTGCAAGCAAGAAGATAATTCAAGTCAGGTTTCTTCCTTCCTGCTCTACTTTTTCCTCCATCTTCTGCCCTCTGACTAGGGTTCTCAGATTTCCCCCAACAGCTGCAGTGGGTGTAGGTGATAAGGACATCCAGGTTAGGTAACTCCTGGAGTTTTGGACACAGCCTGGGAAGGACAGCAACCTCAGTGGGATACAATGCTACAGAGTCTACCCTAAAGCATCTATTGTCTCCAGGGGAACCTCCGTAGTCTGGATGTAAGCAGTAATTATGGGGAATCTCCAGGTCCTACCTGGAGGCTGGCATTCCTACCTCCTACTCTGCCCCTTTCCATTCAATATCTAGGAGTCTAATCTGCATAGCAACAGACTACAGTCTCCCAATGGGACAAACTTCTAAACATCAACATAGAAGCTACAGCTCTTAAAACAATGGCAGAACATTCTTCTCCTTTCACACAAGGCAGTACACAAAGGAGGATTTGGTCTTTACTTACTCTAATGTTAGCTTTTAAAATACAAGGAGACTCTACATAGGACTGTATTCAAATAATTCATTTGTCCCTCCTGCACAGTGTGAAATGGTATAGTCCTTTCAAGAACTCCCCCACACTCCAGAATGTTTCAATTTAATCCCTGCTAAAACAAACAAACAAACACTGCAGCCTGGCTTTGCCCCTCTCTGGCACAAAAAAATTGTTCCAGAAGTGCTGTCACTTTCCCCGCGGAAAGCAAGAAGCACACATGAGGCAAAAGGAAGTGTGTCAAGACCAGATTTCTTGCCCACACATGCCTCCAGTCCCATCATGTGCCAGAACACCGATGGGTAATCGGCCATACATTGGCAAACCAGTAGACACAATTACTAGATTCTGGTGCCCTTGTGCAACAATCTCAAGTAAGTATAAAAGATCTGATGCATACACAGAGCACAAACCAACTTAATTCCTCCTCCTTAATGTAAATAAAATTATACATTTATGATTTTAAAATTAAGCATATTTTGCAGGGGAACATGGGCTTTGAAGGGCAAATGTAACCATGGCTTTAAGAGAATTAACTCTGTTCGGTCAACAGTTTCTTCCTGCTGGATGATACATATTACTACACAGGTAGTGTAAGTTAATGGTGTCATCCCCCCCCCCCCCTCCAAGCTAATAAGGTTGACAGCAAGGCTAAGATTGCTACCATGAAGAGTCCTAGAGAAGTCTGAAATACTCTTGCAAAATGCCACGTAAGCTGAACGTACATGAAATGACATGTTCAAAGCTGACCCACTTTCAGAGTGAGAGAGAATGCAAAAGTATTTCTAAAGCAATTCATGATTCTTCTTGAAGGGGAGGCTTTTGAACATTGGCCTGCTCTGCTGCAATGGAAGCTAAGGAGAGATTTTACAGAAACCCATAGACATACAAAGGGTGTAGACTTAAAGTTATTATTTAGACATTCTTGGAAAGCTGAATAGTTAGGAGACTCCCAGACGGCAGGTTTTTAAACAAGTAGAGTGGAATTGCTGTGTATTGGACATGGTCATCTTCTGCATTTGCGGAGACCATTCAGGTTTTCATCCACTGATGCAAAGTCTGGGAAATATATTGTGCTATCTCAAGGGTCAAGCTACACAGCAAAGTTGACACCATTTAGAAGGAAGGGCTTAACAATTCATGGAACACAGTGGTCTGTTCCGCACAGCACAAAAAATATGTCCATGGAATGTCTTAAAAGTGGGCAACTGCCTCTTTTTCACCCCACACACCCAAAATAAGACCTCCAAAGGAACGTCTTAAAAAGAGGTGGCTTCTGATATGCTTTCCAGACTGCAAAGGCATTAGGGGGGAAAAAAGGCTTTCTCCCACCCAACCGTTTTGCTCTCTAGTGAGTTTCACCCTCAGTTTGTGCCTGACAGTTTGTGCCTGACATGAAGAGATCCTCCCCAGCACTATTTACTGAAGGTTGTCCTGGGATGTTTACTCTGCAGGCTCTGATCCTCAGCCCAAAAAGTATTTAGTTGAGAGTTTAGACAGCAATGCCTCCCAATGGGTGGTTAGGGAAAAGAAAGAAATACATCCTTCCTTCAAGGATCAGAGGAGTCTGAGCCTTTATAGTGTGTGGTTTGGTATCTTATTCTATTCTCCATTTCAGAACTAATCTCTAAAAAGTAATTAAGTTTGTTATTTTGACAATATTAAAAGAGGAAAAAATGGTCTATTCTTGGAGAAGGAACAGCGGAAATTTGGCCAAAATGGTGATATGTTGTATACATTTAGCAGCCAGAGCCTGTGCCTTTTATACTGTAGTTTCCACTCTGTGGAAAATACTCCCTGTGCGGTGAGGGAAATGCCATATCTAGAAAGTTTTAGAAGGCTCTGCAGGGGACCTTGTGTTTACTAGACCTTTCAATTTGGTAAAGACAACAGACATTTCGAGGTGAGAAATTCTGTGTTTTATCCTATTGTGTATGCTTTCTATTGTAATTTGTAGACTGCCTTCAGGAAATGCAGGATATAAATATTTACACAATCAATAAATAAACTCCTGCACTACACTATGTGTCTGAGTATTGCAGTCTACGTACATAGCTATCCAGAGAATTGGAACTGTACGGCTCATTATTTTTTATTTATTTTTGACAGACATATCTAAGGCAGCTCAGATTTAGCAATGCAATATCCAAATAAACACTGACAGGAGGTTTTATGAGCGTATTGCTGCTGGAGCACAGGAGGTTTTATGAGTGTATTGCTGCTGGTCCACTAGATGGGGTTGTTGTTTCAACTGAAATATAAGTAGGCGCTTAAATCAGCTGCTAAGGCTGCCCATGGACTTGGCAAGATTTCTGTGCCGAAATCATATTTCTATGGAAAACCATGTGCAGCCCATGTGAAGGCTATAATGTATGATAAAGAGATAAACTGGTTGCTGTGCACAGTGCAGAAAAATGTATGCTGATGATGCAGTCGCTGCATGTGAACATCTCCATGCTTTTTTCATCTGTTCCATGGAAGTGATTTCATTAAAAAAAACAGTGCTGAGGCTCTGAAGTGGACATTCAGAAACAGGACCACAGCCCCTGATGTTTTGCTCTCAGGATTGTACTAGCTCAGGGTGTTAGAGATGGCAGACAGAATTCCACCCCACGTCAAAATTCGCTGTGTGTGAACATCCACTCTGCTTGGGAGAAAGGGTTTAATTTAGCTTTTCCCTAACACAGCGACATTTATGCACATTCTGGCTATCAGTACATTTGAGTACAGGCTAAATGTTTATCTTTCCACCTTTATCATCTAAACAGGCGCAGATGTGAATATAAAAACAAACAACCAAGATGAAGAAACTCCCCTCCACACAGTTGTTCGTTCTGGCATCCCTGAAATGGTGGCATTCTACATTGAGCAGGGAGCGGCAATTAATGCTGTTAATGCCCACAGAGAAACACCATTGGCCTATGCAACCTACTGGGCCCTTAATGGTAAGGAACAGACATACAGTCCAGATCACCACCTGATCTGTAGGATGTTGCTTGACTACAAAGCTGAAGTCAATTCGCGGGATGAGGATTTCAGAACACCACTCCATAAGGCTGCCTGGAACTGTGATCACGTACTGATAGACATGCTGCTCGATGCAGGAGCTGAACCCAATGTGATGGATGACAATGGGTGTGCGCCTTTGCAGTATGTCCTCAAAGTTACACAGGTTCGGGCAAGTGCCCAGCATGAAATTTGTTACCAGCTACTTCTCAATCATGGAGCTGCCAGGATATATCCTCCACAATTCCATAAGGTAAAATGTCAATCTTGGTGTATGTACAGTCTGTAAGTGAAGATATAGGGAATGGTATGACAGAGGTGAGCTCATATTAATGGCCCCAGAACAGAGGTGGAACTTCTGCTGATTCTGTCTGGAGATTGGCAGGGTAATCCTAAACCCTTCCATTAAAGACAATTGGCTCAGGGTATTAGTATTGATACCATAACATCAAGGCTTACAGCATGATCCTTTATAGGTCATCATAAGACTAGTTCAAGTTGTAATCTCCATGCTGGGGGAAAACCCACACTGAAAGTAAAGTTTTTGGAGTAGTTGGATAGAAGTTCTTGAAATAAATATGGTTTATTTGTAATAGTTGCTGGTGGATGGGACCCCTTTTTCTATTTGAATACATGCCCTTTTCTCCTTGAATACAAGCCATTAATATGAGAGGCTAATAATATTTATAATCACATTTCTATATATATCCACTTTTCTCCCCAGTCGGTACCCAAAGCAATTTGTCACATCCTTTCCCCCTCGTTGATTTTATCCTTGTGAGGCTGGTTAGCTTGAGAGAGTGTTGTAGGCCCAAGATCTCCCTGTGAGCTTGCTCTGTTGAGCTGATCAGTAAGTTGCAGTACTGCTCTGCTCATGACCTGAGTTCGATCCCAGCGGAAGTGGTTTTCAGGTAGCCGGCTCAAGGTTGACTCAGCCTTCCTTCCTTCTAAAGTCAGCAAAATGAGTACCCAGGTTGCTGGGGATAAAGTGTAGATGACTGGGGAAGCAATGGCAAACCACCCTATTAACACAGCCTATCTAGTAAACACTGCGATGTGATGTTACCTGATAGGCCAGTAATGATCCCGTGGTTGCACACTGAGCCTTTACCTTTTAAAATCTTAATGGGTGGCATATTTTTCCATTTGCAGGTTCTGCAGAGCTGTTACTCTTATCCCAAAGTAGTTGAAGTCATTGTGAATTCATATGAACACATTAAGCGTACAACAAAATGGAGAGCAGCTATACCTGATGATATCTATGAGGTAAATATTAATGGAATCTTGGGTCCAGCCACCTAAATGGAGATCAGTGGGAGAAATTAAAGCATGTACTGAAATCCATGAGGCTCAAAACTATTTAACATCATGCAGATTGTTCTGGGGCTTCTGTAAGTAGAAAGAAAACCAAAGTTTGTGCTGGTTACAAGGAAAATATTATCTGTCTCAAAAACAAGGTGACCAGACGTCCCGTTTTTGGTGGGACAGTCCCGCCTTAAACCAATTTGGCCCGGCTCCCGCGGGTTTTGTTTACTGTCCCGATTTTTGGAAGGTTGCCGCACTGCCTTCTGGGGTGCTCCCCTTTTCCCGGCCTGTGACAGGGCGCCCGCCCACCCTGGTCCCGGTTCAAAAAGGTGACAATCTGGTCACCTTACTCAAAAAGGCTCAGCCACTAAAACTGCTTCCATGGAATGAGGATTCTGTTTCCCTATCACCTCTGCTGTGAATGTAGAAGTATTAGTACTGGCTATGGAGCATTTCATAAAGGGATTGTGAAAAAAATATAGTATTGAAAACAAAACCCACATTTTTTCAGACTTTGGATATGTTTAGGAGAGAGATGATATTGACTTTAGTCATGTTTCATTTTATCTTTCCAGTTGTACAAGGATTTCTACGAGTCTCTTTTTGAGGTGTGTGGAAATACACCAAGATCACTCAAGCATTTAGCTAGATGTGCTGTTCGCAGAACAATGTTCAATAAATGCCACAAGGGGATCCCCTTACTTCGCATTCCAGTAAGTCTGAAGAAGTATTTGCTTTTAGAACCAGAAGGAATAATATACTAATGTTTGTCAAAGACATTTTCAATAACCTAATTTGTAATACTGATATATTCACATAGAAGGAGTTAAAATCAAGGTTTCAGTGACAAGGCCCAAGCAAAACTTTATACAAAGGCTCAGAGTTGTGAATCAAATGAAGTGCTTAAAGCTGCCGGGTGCTGGAGCTGTTTCATAAATATATTTCACTCACCATGCACATCCAAAGCAATAATGGGGGGAAAGGAATTAGGTCAACTTTTCCATCTGCTCTCAGACTTGTATAATGGCTGAGCTACATGTGTCAGTGCTTTCAAAAATCTAGTTTTCATTGATTCATACAAGGCAAATAATGTGAAGAGAAAGGTGTGATTAGAGACCATGATTTTATTTGATTAACCTTTGGAACTAAGAACGAATACCAGTACAGACATCTAAAATCCAGCCATTCCTTAAAAGAATTTGCTGAGATGAGCACACCGGTAATATTTTTGTGGCCTTTCAATCCTACCAGATGATTTCTTGAAAAAACTGTTTCCATCGATAAAGCTGCATCCTTTACTACTGAGGACAAGTTATCATGGCTACTTCAGCCTCAAACCACCAGACAGCTTCAAGAGAAAGTGGAGGACAGTGAATGCTTCACAAATGATTCCAAACTCTTCCTGAAAAAACCTCCCCAATTTCACAAGAAACTCACGCAGCCGTCCTTTTCTGCATTCCTTTTTCTTAAAGATCTTGCAAAGGCCTATTTCAGTTTTCTTTTCCTCACATTGGGATCCAGTGGTCATGCACCGTGTTGAAACAGTGGAGATACATTTATTCCGTATTTGACATATTGAGGAATATTTTGTCCTATTTAATGTCAGCTGTCTATCCAGGAGACAAAAAGTGAAACAAAGGAAAAGTACAAAAATAATCACATTTGGTGATGTTTGCTTCAAAAATATTTGAGGACTTGCTTTCCATCAAGGCTGTCTAATAATTCCTCAGTTGTGCAGGAATGTAAAGTGGTACAATGCCAAGGTAGCAGAATGGGCTATGCCATGTCAGATCACAAGTGAAGGATCACAGAAGATTACATTGTGGAAGGTTTTCCTATGTTAAAAGTGACTTGAAAATACAAAGGCAGAATTCATCCCTAAAGACTTTCTCCCTGCTGTGGCAGTTTTCTAATGGCTTTGATTTTTATATAACAAAGGAAGATTCGAAGCTGGAATCTATCACCCGTAGCCTGAAGTATAAGTACAGAACATCTCAGCATTCTGCCACTTCATCCCTCCACAACTAGGCCTATGTTGTCTGGTGTTCCATCTTCTGTTTAAACTTGGATTCAACTAGGGTGTTGGGTGGGGAAGAATAAATTAACGGGATGTTGAATGATGGTATAAAACTACTTTGTGGGAGATTTTACAGTCTGATGCATTGTCAACTGCTTCTTTCTAAATATGTAAGGAAGTTCTGGAAGATATAAATTGAGTGAGCATTTTAATAAGAAATTGGTCATGTGCATCTTGAATCTTGTGGTTTAACAAAGTCATTATGGCCCTTCCCACACAGCACCGGGAGAGCAGGTTGTGGGTGGGATAAAGGAACCCACTCTCCCTCCTGTCCTGTTCGCCTGCCTTGGTGCAGGCAGCAACTGGAGCCTGTAGAAGCAATGTGGGCTGCTGTTGTGCCTTCGCACAGAGGTGTGTCTTTTTAAAAAAAATCTCACCTCCCATGCTGCGTAGCTCCGCAGGTAGGACCTGCAATCTGCATTACAAATAAATAATCACGATTCTTAAAAAAACTGGGTTGGGGGGAAATGCGGAACGGACTTGCATTAGGAGCAGGATTCGTTTGATGCCTTCCCCCCCAACATGGGTTTTATTCCATGATTAGCCCGGGTTTATTGGCCTGTGCGGAAAGGGCCCAAGTCTATTTGCTATGGACCCTTCAATGTGAAACGAAAACATGCTTTTTAAAAAGGCACATGTTTACACTGTTTGCTGGGAGAATCCAAGCACCACTGCATTTTCCCTACTGTCCATACCATTAAAACGGGCCAGCTTTCCTCTATCATTTGATAAGGTTCACTATGAAAATATGGTAAATGTGCATTTGCTTCAACAAACCCATGCACCCCTGAAAGAAGAGACTCCAGGAAAGGCATCTGCAACTGAGATGGGCCTCCTATGGAGAGCAGGAAAAGATAGGGAGGAGTCATATTTAAAAACTGAATGTATAATTCTATTCATTGATACTGCCAGAGTGTGCTTCTGGAAAAGGGAGGTCAAGGGGAGAACAATGAGGCCATTTGGATCTGTCAATGTAGCGGAGGCTCCCATGCTGTGAGAGAACAAAAAGGCTTGTCACTGCTGTTCCCAGATGCCCTCCCCTCTCTTGTAGCCACCCTCCTTTTTTTTTATTCCATGGGCATCGAGCCTCACTTCAAAGTTTTGTTCTAAGCAGGTGCTAGATTATACTCATTGTGCCGTCTGACAGGGTGCCCAGCAGGATCACACTGATTATAGTGGTAAGATTTTGCAAGCTGCTCAAAATGCGGGTGAACATCAATAGTGGAGAAGCGCTGACTTGCGTGCCCTTTAAATTGCTGCCCCCCCCCCCCCCCGTTTGGCTGAAAGGCCAAGAGGAGAAATAAACCTTGTGACTTTGCCACAGATTAATTTCATTTGGGGCTCACAGTTTCCTAGGTCACATGTTTGGCGAAATTGAGCAAGAGCTTGGATGTACGGAGCAGTAAGGCAATTGCAAGTATACAGCCTACAGTTGTTACCTCTTTCTTGCATGGAAAGGTTCCAACCAGTTTATACGTGATTTCGTGAAAGCCTTGTAACTGTAGCCAATCATGCATAGCCAATCGGGCATAGCTTTAGCTGCGAATTCAAGAACTACAGCATTGCTCCGTTACAAGAGATCGCTCTTGTTCTAGGTATCATTGCCTGAAGAAGCAATCTGTGAAGTCTTCAATGATACCCCTCAGGGGAGGGTGGTCTATAAGCCCAATAACATAAAATAAATAAAAACAAAATATAGCTCCATGGGCCTTAAACATTATGAGATAAAATTAATCATTCATTTCCTAATGCTACTTTAGAAAATAATTTTGCAGCTGATAAGGTTACACTAGGATCTCACCCAGCAAGTTAAAAAAAATCCAATTTGTCAACTATAGGTGAATAGATTATTTTTTCCTTATATGCATGAATAGGCTACATTCTGAAAGACAGTGCCTCAATGTGCAAAGGCATGTACTATCAGAGTTAGATCTATTATGGTAATGAGCTTTTAACAACTGAGATGGAATTGCATTTAACCAAGGTAGCATGAAAGCTCTTCTATAGTATGGCACAGTACATATGGGAGGAGGATCTTTATTGGCATACAAAACAGGACAAAAATTAAAAGCAAAAGAGATTAAAAAACACAATTAATCTCTTTTGCTTTTAAATTTTGTCCTGTTTTGCATGCCAATAAAAAAACACTTTGTACCATATAGGAGGAGGGTCTTTTTTATGCCAAATATGAGAGCCAGTGTGAGGTAGTGGTTAAGGTGTTGGACTATGACCTGGAAAACTCAGGTTCAAATCCCCACTTATACTATGGAAGCTTGCTGGATGACCTTGGGCAAGTCACACACTCTCAGTCCTTACATTGGCTAGTATTTGGACAGGAGACCTCCAAGGAATACCAGGGTTGAGAGGCATAGGAATACAATGGCGAATCATCTCCAAACATCTCTTGTCTTGAAAAGCCATACATCAGCTGTGACTTGACGCAGGGAGGGAGAACTGTAATGTGACTAGGAACGATATGTAATATAAAACTGAAAAAGTATCTGCTTCTTATAGACAACATACTGGACATTAAGCTTTGGCTTGTCTGATAACAATGAAAGCTTTTGACTGTATTGCTTGGAAGGGCCTATCTCAAATGAGATCAGGCATGGAAAGTGCTGGCAATTGCGGTGAAATATCTTAAAGCTTTGAAAGTCCTGAGACCTGCTTAATTATTGAGATCTTCATTGGGTTGGAGACTGAGGGGTGGGCACCTCATCGGTGGAATTCCCAGCTAAGTGATTTTTATCTGATGCCGTAGCATGTTTCTGGTGCCAAAGTCTACACATTTGGTGCTGGCATAGATGGAGCACTCACAGGGACATGTGGGGTCACATGTCTTGGGTGCATGCCAGCTGGTCACGTGGGGGGTGGGTGGAGAATTGCCCCACACATCCGTCCTCTCAGCCCCGCCCCGCCAGGCTGCTCCTTTGGAGGCTCCGCAGTCTGAAGGAGCAGCCTGGTGGGGCGGGGCCGAGGGGCGCCCGGCGGGGGCCCAGCCAGGCAAGTGGTGTGCACAGGTTTTGCCCCGGGTGCCATTTCCTCACCCCCCTATGCCTCTGGGTGCTGGACTTTGTTTTTGTGTCTGAGACAATGAGAGACATGGAGATTAATTTTGTTCTGTACTAGGTAAGATTACCAACATTCAGGTGGGACCCAGAGATCTCACGAAATTATGAGTGATCTCCAGACAGCACAGATCAGTTCCCTAAGAAAAATGGCTGCTTTGGATGGTTGACTGTCCAGTCTGATACTCCTATTAATATTTGGTCATTGACCGTAAATAAAGTATTCTATTCTATAAAGAGGCGGGGCCGACTTACCGGGACCGCCAATTGCCGGCGGGGGAAGGGAGCTGTGTCTCCGCAGCGGCGGTAGCACCTCCCACCAATGGCTGAACGCAAGGCTGCGCTGCGCATGCGTGTAGCAGCGCAGCCGATTGGATCATGGGGCGGCGAGGCGCTCAGTTGTGACGCGGGCTGACTGGCGCCTCCCACCCATGTTAAATTGCCAGGCCGAGTTTCCCCACGCCCCTTTGCTCGGCTGGCTTGAGATCGTCGCGTTGGATCTTCTGGAGCTCCGCGACGTCATTTCCCTGCCGGAGTGAGCACTCCCCCCCCCCTCCTTTGCTCGATCGCTCCTTCCTCCTCCTTCCTTATTGCCGGTTTCTGAGTGCTGGTCTGGCCCCGCAGCCCGCCGGCCCCAACAGCCTTTTGGCCTCTCGGGCCACGTGCGGCGGCCTGCCCTGTCGGTCCGCCGGCACACCCCAGCTTGGCCTCCTGCCGTTACATATCGGCGGGGAAGCGCTCACGCGCCACCCCCCCTTTCTTTTCTTTCTTTTTTCTTGTTGTTTGGCTAGCTTTCCTTATTAGGTGATTAGGTTTGAAGCTGGCCATGCCCCCCAAGCGAGTTGCCGCGGCCAAGCCTAGTGCAGAGAGGGCTCGGTCCTCCGCCACAAGCAAGAAGGCGAGTGCCAAGCACAAGCACGTGGCAGATGCAACCCCCTCCTCCCCTCCACGCCCACTGCGCCGCTCAAGGGGCCAAGCCACAAAACGCCACCAAGCACTGCTGGGCTTGGACCCACAGCCGGTGCTTCCGCGGCCTTCAGTAAGGCAGGAGGCCCTGCAGGAGCGAGACGGCAGCCCCCTCGTTGCCAATTTTACCAGGCCCAGGGAGGGTACCAGGTCGGGGCCCCCCAGACTCAGGGCATCTGCTCAGCCTCCTAGACGGCGGGGAGGGCGCGATGCTCCTGCACGAGGGCCACCCCCCCAGCTGGCGCGGGCTCTTGGCCATGGCGGCAGCCCTCCGCCTGCCCCTGTGGCATCTTCCTCCAAGTGGGCAGAGATGAGCAACCTCCTTGTTCAGGGCATGGCGAAGACACTGGCTCAGTTTGCTCCGGGGGGGCCCCCCGGTGATTCATCTGACCGAGAGGTCAGTCACGGGAGTGAACCCTTTGAGGGTCCTGGGGAAGGGGTTTCCTCTTCTCCACAGGAAGCTGAGGAGCCTGGGCAGGGATCCACATCTTCTGAGGAAGACGATTCGACTGCCAGGGCTGGGAGAGCTCGCCAGAAGAAGAAGCGTAAGAGGTTGTCGCGGCGGCGGCGGCGCCAGGATTCCTCTACCAGCTCGTCGTCTAGTGAGTATTCTTCGGGGGATGCCTTCCCTCACGAGGAAGGGAATTATTGGGCCACCCCGGAGGCTCTCCCTGTTCTACCTCCCGCTCTAGAGAAGCGTAGGGAGAAATGCCTTCAAGCATTCACAGATGCGGCCTCCAGCCTTCCCGCTGGTTTGGCTGACCACTCTGCGCTCCCTGACCCCCCCGGTTTCCACATTTCGAAAAAACTCAGGAACAGGGCCCTTAATGGCTACTATGTGGACGTTTTTGAATTCTTGCGACCTATAGGGCCCCCTGGGTTATACGGCAGAGCTCCCCGTGGACCTAATAACAAGGGTCGGGTTGAGCGGTCATTCGAGAACTGGCTAGCTGGTTACAGCGAGTATGCCAGGCTGATCGCGGCCGCCTTCCCGCCACGGGCTTGGCAGCTTATTTCGCACCAGTGCCATGTTCTCAGGGCCCGGTCTATCGCCGGCGATGCTGCTGCCATCAGTTATGATGAGGAGGCTCGAAAGAGTGCCTCATATACACCCCATGCCCGTCTGGATGCAGTTTATAACCCAGCCTGGACCTATTCAGTCCAGCCCTATGCCCGCCAGCAGACCCCTGGGTCCAAGAAGCGGGGTGCCTTTAAGGGCGATGGGCGTCTGGTTTGCTGGGAGTTCAATTCAGGCAAGTGCCAACGCGCACGGTGCAAGTTTGAGCATGCCTGCGAGGCCTGCTTTGGCCCCCACGCCCGCATTTCTTGCTCGAGGGGCAAGGGCTTTCAGCCCTTTCGTGGAGCCCGGCCCGCCGCCGGGTCTGTTGCCAGAAAGGATGGCGGGTCGGGAACCAACGCCGCCGCCGGGCAAAATTAGTCCTCTCAGCACTCACCCCCTTAGATCCTTGGCTCCCACCCCCATCCGTCAGGCCCCACTTTTTCAGCTCCTCAACCATTATCCACGCAGAGTGGCTGCAAAGTTCCTCAGGGAGGGCTTCTCGCACGGCTTTCGCATTCCTTACTCAGGCCCTAGAGTTTCTACAGATTGCCGTAATCTGAAATCTGTCAGGGAAATGCCCCAGGTGGCAGCAGCCAAAATCGCCAAGGAGTTGGAGGCAGGCCGGGTAGCCGGCCCTTTCCTTTCCCCTCCCCTTCCTAATCTCAGGGTCTCCCCCCTAGGGGTTGTCCCTAAGAAGGCAGCTGGGGAGTATAGGCTTATTCACAATTTGTCTCATCCGAGGGGGTCCTCAGTGAATGATTTTATCGATCCCGCCCTCGCCTCTGTGCGTTATGCCACCTTGGATCATGCCATATCGCTGATCCAACACTGCGGCCCTGGGGCGCAGCTCGCCAAATGCGACATTCAGTCCGCTTTTCGGCTGCTCCCGATACACCCCGATGATTTCGATTTGCTGGGCTTTAAATTCAGGGAGTGCTGGTACTTTGACAAAGCCATGCCTATGGGTTGCTCTGTGTCTTGTTCCGCCTTTGAGACATTCAGCACCTTCCTCGAATGGGCCGCCAGGGTCAGGGCACCCCGCTCCTTTATCACTCACTACTTAGACGACTTCCTATTCATAGGCAGGCCCGGTACCCACGAGTGCGACTGGTGGCTTGCCAGTTTTCAGCTCCTCTGCAAGGAGTTGGGGGTGCCGCTGGCCAGCGCCAAGACGGAAGGCCCGGTTACGGCTTTGGTTTTTCTTGGCATCGCCCTTGACACCGTGGCTGGCACGTCGCACCTTCCCCAGGATAAACTTGACAAGCTCTCAGGTTTGCTCGGAGACCTTTTGAAAAGGCAGAAATGCACCCTAAAGGAGATCCAGGTGGTACTAGGCCACTTGAATTTTGCCTGCAGGGTTGTCTCCCCCGGCCGCCCATTCTGTGCACGGCTGGTGCAAGCTACCAGGGGTGTGGCCGCCCCACATCATCACATTAGACTCTCAGCTGGCATCAAAGCGGATCTAGCTGTTTGGCAGGAGTTTCTTTCACATTACAACGGTGTATCGCTCTGGCAGACCTCTCTACAGTTACAGGATGGCCTACAGGTACATTCAGACGCCTCTGGGAGCTGGGGCTTTGGGGTCTATTTCCGGGGTAAGTGGTGCGCCCAGCCCTGGCCTGACCACTGGGCGCGCATGGGTCTTTTAACTGATTTAACCTTCTTAGAATTTTTTCCAATACTGACAGCGGTTTACCTTTGGAAGAGCACCTTTTCGAATAAGAGGGTAAAATTCTGGTGCGACAACCAAGCGGTGGTGGAGGTTATTAATAAACAGTCATCTCGCTCCGAGCGAGTCATGCGCTTAGTCCGGAGGTTAGTTATGTGCTGCTTGATCAATAACATCTCCTTTTCTGCTCAGCATATTCCAGGCTTAAGCAACGAGGTGGCGGACGCCCTGTCCCGGGCTCAGATAGAGAGATTCAGATCTCTGGCCCCCGAGGCAGAGGTCCTCCCGGAGCCGTTTCCCTCCGAGCTTTGGAGCCTTGGCAGCAGCGCATCGCTCTGAAGGTTCTGGATTCCCTCGCTCCATCGACCCAGCAGGCTTATCATGGGGCTCTTCGGGGCTTCCTGCTCTACCAAGGGGGTCTTCCAGAACTTCCTGCTGCAGCCTTCCAGGAGGCTGCTGTGCTGCGATACTTGGACCACTTGCAGTGTTCGGGACGCTCAGCTAAGACTGCCCGCTTGTTTTTAGCCGCCTTGTCCTTCTTTTGCAAGGCATCAGGCATCCCTGACCCCTCCCACTCCTTCATCGCACGGCAGGCTGTAAAAGGGTGGGCCAGGAGCTCCACGCGCGGCAGGGATGGCCGCCGACCCATCACCTGGGAGCTCCTGCAGCGCCTAGCTGAAGTTATCCCTAGGATCTGCACTAGTACTTATGAAGCCCTATTGTTTAAGGCCACGTTTTCGTTAGCATTTTTTGGGGCTTTTCGCAGCAGTGAGCTCGTGTCTGCCTCACGCATTGATCACAAGGGCAAGGCCATCGCCTTCCACGATGTCAGCATCGTCAATGGGTTCATTCGCATCCTATTGCGTTGCTCCAAAACTGATCAGGGAGCCCGGGGTACCCCCATTTTCATGGGGACCATGCCGGCTGGTGGCCCCTGCCCGGTCGCTGACGCAGCCGCTTTTCTTGCCACCCGCCCTCGCCAGCAGGGCCCATTCCTGATTCACAAGGATGGGACCTGTCTTTCCCGTTACCAATGGGCCAGTGTTTTTCGTTTATGCTTAAAGGCTTTGCACCTCCCATACTGGGAATACGGTCTGCATTCCTTCCGCATAGGCGCAGCCACCGCTGCTGCCTCCCTGGGCCTCCCTCCAGGGAGGATTCAATCCTTGGGAAGGTGGCGCTCGGGAGCATACAAGGCTTATGTGCGGCCTCACTTATGTCACTGACTTGCATTGTTTTCAGTTTTTCCTTTAGGCTCTGTGTGCCACGTTTGGGTGATCGGGCACAGCATTGTCTATTGGGCATCGCGTTTTGCAACCTCTTCGGGATGGGGAAGACACCTGGGCCTTCCTTCGGGAGTCATCATTTCGTGGACTGGCATCAGAGGGATGCGTTGGAGTTCGTTACTGCCACTTGTAAAGGACATGGTTCAGCGCAGAGGACACCCACAGGCGCTTGTAATACATCTTGGAGAGAATGACTTGCCGGCAACCAGGAGTGTGGTTTTGCAACAAGCGATGCTGGAGGACCTGGGTACCATCTCGGCCTTATTACCCAACACCACCCTCTTCTGGTCAAAGATGCTCGAGCGGCGGTCATGGCGTGGGGCGGTTGATCCCAAGCAGGTGGATTTAGCCAAATTAAAGATCTGCCGCACGGTGTCCCGTTGGGTATCCTCATCCGGGGGCAGATGCATATGGCACACGGACATTTCTCACAAGCTGGAGGCTTTATACAGGAGGGATGGGGTGCACTTGTCGGACTGGGGCATGGACTTTTGGCTCCACAGCCTGAGGGGCGAATTGTGTGATTGGCTGGGAGAATAGGGCGTTGGCGGGAGCAGGGCTTAGCCTGGCTCTGTGGCGGTTTGCGCATGGGGGAATGATCTTGGTTAAGGTTAGCTGCCTGCTAACTATTTTGGAGCCTCCTAACGAGGTTTGGGATGGAGCAAGCCGTGGACAGTTTGGCCCAGGCATGGGTTGAATTGGCTTGCTCCCCCCCCCCCCACAGTAACAGGGAGAGTCTTCAGGCAGCGGCCCAGCGCCCATCTGATGCTCTCCCCTTCGTTGCTGCCAGGCAACGGTTTTGCCATTCTGTTTCCTCAAACAGGCGGGTTTGAGGAAAGTGGATGTTGGATGACAGCCTGCATGGCCTGCCCAACACTGGATCAATCCCCCATGCTGCGCCTGCGCTCTATTCTGTCAAGCCAATAAAACCTGGCTATGGCCAAATTTTATACCATAAATAAAGTGTATTGTTTTTATTTCACAGCTTTAGTCTTTTATACAGCGGTCTTTCTCTCCCTCCGGTGGCAATAGGTTCTTTCCTGCCCCCAACCCTGCCCTCCCCAGGCTGTACTCTGAACTCTCCAGGAATTTTTCAACCAGGAGTTGGCAACCATATTACTGGCTCTCTCATGGGTCATTTCAGTTTTAGTGATTGTAGTTAATTCTGGCACAAATGGATTTTAAATATAGTTTTACTGAGAATTATATTTTTTACTGTATGATCTTCTATGAGGCACTTTGAATACCTGTTGGGTATTTTTTTTGGAATAAACTAGCATATAATAAAGATGGTGTGTCTAAAATGGCAGAAAGACAAGTTGGGATATCCTATGGGATTCATTAAAATGATTCCTCTCCATGGGGCTTGTGAAGCAGCCAACCGCTTAAAGGAGTGCCTTTGAGTAAGTGAAAAGTGCTCTTGGTCTCACCACTGGATCATCACAGCCAGTCTTCAAACAGGAAGACTGAGAAGAAAAGTTTTTTAGAGCATAGCTTTCAGCTCCCGACACATCCCTTCCACTGATTTTGAAAATGGCTAGAATTATTAAATAGAGCCGATGTTATAAGAGCATAATTATATACATAGGAAACATCGTTTTTAATAAATTTAAAAATTCTGCCATTTTGAAGTAAACCGTGTAGCTACACAAACAGGACCATTCCTAGTTATACTGTTCCTCTTGATTTTTCAAAAATAATTTTAATATTTGACATGTTCCAGTTTGCAACAATATGGCCTAAAGGGGGCGGCATACAACCACATCTGAGTTCTCATCCCTCATCTCTGAGATTTGTTCTGCTTCGCTATTTTGAACTGTTACAGCTGTTTTATCCACATCACATAAAAATACATCATTAGCCAGTTTCGTGTAATTATAAAATACACATTTCTGCACTTTCAGAAATGTATGGGTCCACTGGCCATACAAAATAGCAGAAACTATTTGAATAGGACCATTTCCCAATAGAGATATGGTTAGCTTCAGGCCCAGGGCCAAGCGTAGGTCACACCTGGTCCAGTTTTCTTACCATTCTGTCCTCTTAATTTACTATACCCTTTTCCACCAAAAGATCTAAGTGAATTGTAACTTTATTTGCCATATGCTGGACCATCTTTGTTTTAGAATGCTCCGTTTTAGTCCTAGTTCTGTTAGGTAGGCACTAGGACCCAAGCAGAGCATTCTAGAACAAGGCAGATGAAGTGACAATTCTACTTAGATCTTTCAGTGGTAAAGAGTATAGTCATGAAAATTCATCACAAAAGGGAATGTTGAAGCAACATAGATTTAGACTGGTGGTAGCATCATCTCATAAAATAATAGTACTTCGTCTTGATGTATTGACAAGTATTCTGAGTGTTCCCACGTATAATCTCTTGTAATCCCTATAACAATCTAGGAAAGTAAGTATCGTTGTGCCCATTTTACAGATGGGGAATTGAGGCAAACATGTTTGCTTAAGGCTACCTGCTAATGTTATGACTGAAGCAAGATTTCCTGATTCATAGCTCAGCATCTTAGCCACTAGTTAATGCTAGTTCTCAGTTTGATCATCACTTATGTGTCGCCAACAGAAATAACAGAATGCATGCAATGTTTGCAAACAGTATACACTGGAGAAAACATAGTATCTTAGATTCTTTCAGGTTCCTCTGATAAAAAATGCAAGACAGCTAAGATCTCTATTAGCCTTTTTTCCAGGTAAACCCAGAATAATGAGCTGCATTTCCATAGGGAAAACATATTAGCTATGCTTAAGGGCAGTCTAGAGTTGGCATTCTGACAAATGCAAGAATTAGTTCTGGGTACAGAGGTCACTGTGTGATTTAATGTGTGATTTAATGTGTGATTTAATGTGTACAGAGGTCAATGTGTGATGTAATCATTGATCTGCCTGATTAACAAAGATGGAAGAAGATTTGCTAATGAGTAAGCAGGTATTCCCATCCAGACAGATTGTTGTTAGCTTCACTAAGGTTGCAATATTTACTCAATAGTAAGGGCTAATGAATTCAGTGATATTTAAACACGAGCAGAATTTTGGTAGGGGCCATGGTCCTATGACAGACCTCATGATTTACATTCAGGAGAACTTGAGTATAATCCCTGACATCTCCACTTAAAGGATTTTTCTCTTCCTGAAGAGCCTTTAAGAGTAGACAGGACTGAGCTAGATGAATCCACAGTTTAACTTAGTATAAGGTAGCTTCATATGATCAGGCTGCAAGATCAAGCAAGCTAGCTTCATTCTTTGTTACGGCTATCCAAGATCACGCAAGAGACCCAGGTTTTAAAATATATTTAATGTATATAATATATTCTTCTTGGTGAAAATGAAAGGCTCAGTTGATCCTTTCAAAGAACCTACTAAATTTTCTACTACCTTGTAATTACTGAAAGCATACAATCTCCCCCTCAAAAAGGTTTGCTACTTTTTCTTTTTTTCACAGTCAAGTTAACACAAACTGACTGCCAGGTAACTGTAACCATCCCCGAGGGAGCAGCTGCAACATCACCCAAATATTGCCTTTCCTAGGCACAGAGAACACACTGTAGACATGCTGTGGAAGAGTCACAAAAAGAGCGCCACATCCCAAAAGCACGTCACTGTGTAAAAAACAGGATCATGTTCTACATATGAGACAAATGGCAGATAAATATACATCTGTTTTCTTCTCTGAGGGGCCTACGGAAGAAATCCTTCTGACTGTCACCATCTAACAAGGGCAGCAGGTGCAACATGCTTCACACTTGAAGCGTCAGAGCCCAGAATAGTTACAATTACATGCTTAAAGATGTCCGTCGCTTAAATGACAAACTGAGTCACAGAAATGTAGTTCTACTCATGGTCCAACCCCCCTTTCTCCCCATGACAACCATCAGCCTATACAAAGCACTCTCCCTCCCCGGCTTTTATCGTTACCCTTTACATATTCTCCTTCCCTGATACTTATTTTGTACGTTATTATATCTGGCCCTTCCTTCAAGAAGCTCAAGGTGACATACAGAATACTGTATGTTTTATTTTTACAACCTTCCTGTTAGGTCGATTTAGGGTTGTGCCCCATTTTTGTCTGGTATTTTTTGAGTTTGAGTTTCAAAGACCCAGAAATTTTGGAAAAAAGCCGTGCCTCCCCCCCCCCCTCACTTCCCCACACCGGTGTGGGGTTTCCCCTGACTTTTTTCAGAATTTTTGAAAAATTTTGGATTTATTAAACCTGAACCCTAAAAATTTCAAACCTTCAAAGTCCACACGGGTTTGTGTTGAGCTCTGCCCCACCTGTGGCTTTCAAGGTGCGCATGCAGTTTGGAGGAGGCAGGGCAGACCCTAATGCTGGGTTCAAGGTCCCCTGTTCAGTTGAGATTTAGATGCAGGGTTGCTAACTCTGACCTGGGAATTTTCTTGAGATTTGGAGGGGTGGATTGTGGGGAGGGTAAGATTTGGGTATAATGCCATACAATCTGACCTTCAAAGCAGGCATTTTCTACAGGTGAACTGATTTCTGTAGTCTGGATGCCATTTGTAATTCCATGAGTTCGCCATGACTCACTTGGAGGATTCTCTTCAGACTGGAGTGTACATTAGGGGCAGTGGTGGGATTCAGCCTATTCACACCTATTTGGTAGAACCGGTAGCTAATTTTTTTGTCTAGTTCAGAGAATGGTTGCAATCCCACCACTGAGTCCTTTTGGAACCGGTTGTTAAATTATTTGAATCCTACCACTGATTAGGGGGATGCATTTGGCAAAGCCAAACAAAAAAAACCAACACTGAACAATTCCTTGCCATTATTTTGAGGTCGTTCCAAATGGCAGCAATATAAAGGAGCCTAAAAGAACAGTCATACACTGTAATTCTAAATATATCAAGCTCCTTCATGTACAAGTGTTTAAACTTCTATTTTCTATTAAAAGTGCTTTCTCTGGGAAGTCACAGGGTGGTTTGTTAAGCTTTTCTTAAACTTGAGAGTCTTTCCTTTACACAGTGGTTCTTTTCTTGAGAGAGTTAGGAGCATTAACACATTTCTGCAATTTCGCTGTTAAACTGGCCTGGGAGCATTTGTTTCACAAGAATTATATGTTAAATTCTCAGAATCACTTTGTGAACTTCAGAGCTATTTTCCTCATATAAGTGGTTATGGATCCTGGCCTGATCCAAAAACCCAAAATGTGTTCCTTTTGGCTCCTGAGAAGAAATCCTTCACCAGACAGCTTATAGCGCATACAGCTGTTTCCAAGTTCTGTCTGTTAACTCATCCCAATCAACTGTCCATTCTTAACTGTCCGAATTCTAACTGCTGCTCTCCCTGTCAAACATGGAGACTAGGACAACTCTTTAAAATGAAATTGTCTATCACAAAGTAATTTTTTCCCTTCGACCATCAGTGAAAATGCAGAAATGTCCAGATCAATATCAGACATCTGGCAATCTTATGAATTCACTGTTCTGAGATTCCCTGATCCCCACGGACAGCATTTTGAAAAGTAGCGCTGTGCAGCAGAAAGGGAAGGCAAGGTAGTCTTATTCAATTGATGGAAATACTTTACACTACTGTAGTAGAAATTTACCTCAGGATCCACATTACTGTTTTTACTACCCCTACTGTGAGTATACTCCATCAGCAACCAAAAGGGATACTGCAACCAAGAAACTGGAAGGAGATTGAGACTAGGAAAGACAGCCAAGAAGAAGTTATAAAAGTCAATGCAATTCATACTATAGTACTGTATCTCCATTACTATGCATGGGTGTCAAAGTTGGATAATGAAGAAAGCTGAAAGGAAGAAAGGTGATTAATTTGAAATGTAGTGTTGGAGGAGAGTTTTACATATACCATAGACTGCCAAAAAGACATATTAGTGGGTTCCAGATCAAATCAGGCCAAAACTCTCACTAGAAACTAAAATGACCAAACTGAAGACAATATTGCTAGAAAAAATTGAAGGCAGCAGGAAAAGAACAAGACCCAACATGAGATGGATTGACTCAATCAAGGAACTCACGGTCCTCAATTTCAGGACCTGAGCCAGGCTGTAAACCAAGGGTGAACTGCCCCAAAAAGGTGCCCAGGGCAAGCACAACAGCTGGCCCACCCCCAGGCTCCACTTGAGCAGGTCACATGGGGCACTCTGGGTGGGCTATCCCTCTCCTTCGCAACTGCCCAGGCACACAGGTCAGTGTTTATCTGGGACTGTCCCACCCTGAACTCCATAGAGTTCTGGAGCAGAGTAGGCCCACTGGATGAGTTTTAAGCCTGCAGTTTAAAGGTCAGCTCAGCCATGCTGCGCTCATCATCAAACTGAGCAGATGGGTTGACCGGCTTCAGCATTATGCTGTTGGCCCTGCCCCCTCTGGCTCCACCTCCCAGCTCCACTAATTGTTTTCAGTGCTCTGGTATGCCTAGGCTAGAAATAGCTGGATGCAACCTCCTTTCATGCATACCGATATATATTGCAAAAAGGAATGTGTCTCTATATAACACTCTTCAGAAAGCACTCGTATTGAAGCACACCCTTAATCCTACCCAAATGTAACATTTAATATCTATCTGCATGATTATTCTGCAAAAAAACCACACATGACATTGTTCTCTTTAAAAAGATGCTTCTTACTCCTTATGTAACAACAATTTGAATGCATTAATATTAACATACAAAGGAAGAGAATAGAAGACACTGGAGGCAAAATCTGGATCGAAAGTGCCAGGGCTTTGACTTTCTAGGAGTTCCTCCACACACTGGCAGAGGGGTGGGGCATCCAACTCAGTGACTAATCCTTTTGCCACTGCCTCACATAAACATGTTTTTAAACTTTTGGTGCAATCAGTAGGGAACATGTTGTTCTCTTTGTCTCGAGCCTGATATAGTTGTGAGAACAGAGGAACAATGCCAAGAAAAGCCAGAGCTTATTCAGTTGAGTGTGCAGTGAAGCAGTGTATGTTTACCGAGACTTACTAACTGTCCTACACACGCCCCTTCCCCCCATCCCTCCCGAGTAAGACACAGGAACCTCTCGGCTAAAACCAGAACAAGACCCAAACAGAGCGGCAGCTACTGGCAGAGAGACAAATACTCTTTCCTCCTGAAGGTTATTCTTTTGTTAGCATTTTGGTAACCTCTAGTTACATCATCACATTGTGTGTGTGTGCGGGGGGGGGGGGGGGCGGGGGGGGGTTTCCACTCATGAATCAGACCTGCTGTTGCCCTTTATTTAAACCACTCAAGCCATTTCCAAGTGTATACAGCTAACTGGCGCCAATGGGAGGGCAGGCTTAACTCTCGTTTATTTTAGATTTGCAGCCTCAAAAACAGTTGGAATAATCTTCTGGTTTTATTGAAACCGGCTCCCATCTTGTCAAACATTAATCCTTCCTTTTCTTAAAAAGTCCTCGCTGTGCGGCATAAACAGAAGCTGCCCACCTCTCGTCTATTGTTTTGAGGCCCCCTCCTCCTCCTGTTGACACAAGATTCCTACAGCTACCACACTTCATTGGGAATTAGTGATGAGACACAGAAAAGGAAAAGCTTAAGGAGGACAAACGTCTTGCAGATGTGTCCTTCCCGTAGCCCTATCTTTAATGAAGCTAGCCCTTCTCTTTTGTGCCAGGTTCAAACTACATTGGTTTAAACAAGGACATTGTCCTGTTTGGCTAGGTTGGACTTTTAGGTTATTGGAATTAAGCTGGAATTAGTGTTGCCAACTCCAAATGGGGAAGCTCCTGCAGATTTGGAGGTAGAGCCTGGATAGAATGGAGTTTAGACAGGGGAGGGACCGCAGCAGGTTATAATGTACATCCTCCGAAGCAAGAATTTTCTCCAGGGGGATTGATCTCCATAACCTGAAGAGTAATTCCAGGAGATTTCCTAGCTTAACATGGAAATGGCAACCCTATCTGGAAGGTGTGGAATTTTAATGGCATTTTAATGTGATTAATACTGTTTAGTAGGCTTTTTTGAACTTTCAAACTTTTCCCACCCCCAAGCCTTCGAGATGGAGAAACAGGGTTTCCAACTCTGGAGACTGGCAAATGAGTACAGCCTATAATGGCAGAATTTGGGTGGAAGAAAGCACTGCAGGGATTTGATACCATAGAGTCCCCCCTCTGAAGCTGCCATCTGGAGAGCAATTGTAATTCCAGGAGAACTCCAGCCCCTCCTGGATTTGGGCAATCCTCGTTCCCTCTAAACTAGTGGGACATATTGGAGTGAATTCACACTGAGGAGAAAACCTGGTCATTGATAATTGTGTCTCAAGAGAATCCACGATAAACAATTATTATCATAAGCATCTGAAAATTACAATTGGTACAGGGTGGCCAGGGTGATGACTGGAGTGAGTCAGAGGGACCATATTATTCCACTCTTGTTTTATCTACACTGGATTCCAATTTACTCCTTGCCTCAATCCTAGGTGCTGATATTGACATCAATTAAGGACTGCCTTCTCCTATATGAACCTATCAGTACACTCTAGTCATCTTTGGAGGCCCTGCTTTGGTTGCCTCTGCCATCTGAGGCTAGACAGGTGGCAGCTCAAGAAATGACTTTCTGGGTCATGGTACCAAAACTTTGGAACTCCCTCCCCAGGGAGATTTGTCTGCCTCCCTCTATCAATGCCCTGCCAGAGGGTGAAGTTTTTTTATTTTGTTTTGCATGCTTCAAATCATGGCTATTGGCCCTCTTCCCTGGTTCTGATTAATGCATAGTGGAAGAGTATCTCACAGATGCCATGGCAGACAAAATGTTGGCCACAACTTGTGTCACTGCAGGGCTAAGATTGGCTAACAGAAACGAAACTGCCTGTGGTTCAACAGCAGATAAAAGATAACACCAGGTTAAAGATAAATATGGGGTCATTACTGATGTTCATTAGGCAGACTTTGTTTACAGGGTGGCTTGTCATTTCTTTCCCCAGCCACCCACACTTTACCTCTAGCAAGCTGGGTATTCATTTTACCAACCTTGGAATAATGGAAAGCTGAGTGAACCTTGAGCTGGCTACCTGGAACTGACTTCCGTCGGGGTCGAACTCAGATAACGAGCAGAGCTTTGACTGCAGTAGTGCAGCTTGCCACTCTGTAGCACAGGTGGTATTTATTCAAAATAGAATAAATCCAGAAGTTCTTGTAGTAAAGGGGCACATGTTCTACATCACAGTATCCAGTTCATGTTTTAAAATAGCTATCCATCTTGTACTTCCTGGCAAGTAGAGCAAATGGTTATCATTCCGTGGAAAATGCATCTGTGCTCTCTGACATCTTAGTACATTTTATGGTTCTTTTCCCTGAGGACGCAAGTGGCTGTCAGGATTCCTGAGATCCCTGGTTAGTTTCAAAACCTTACATCTTCAGATTCACTACATGGTTTATCAGAACATGCTCTTGTCTAAGATTCAGTCACTTAAACCAGCACCCTGATGCCCTGAAATTGGGACATAGCCTAGTGAGCTAGTTAGTGCGATGCATGCTCAGGCCTCAGACAGTATGAATCTTTTTTATTGGCTAGGTCATGTACAAATAAAAGGAGCTTGACCTAGCTGTACGTAACTGAGGTGCACCTTCTTTCTGCTGTTCTTCAGAAATCAACTGCTCCTTGAGAAATTAAGCTAGAGACAGTACCTTTCAGATCTGAATAGATGCCATCAAATTGAGCTTGTCCTTCTCAACGCCATTGTTCCTGCCCTATAATTCCTCCCTCATTAGAAGGTACTTGACAGACCTAAATCACTGCTTGCTCAGAACTCAGTTGTTAGGTCTAGATGTTAAACACTGTCTGAAATAAAAACGTCTTCACCTGATGACAGAAGGGTACCAAGGAAGGAGCAAAGTGGACTTACATAGGAAGAGTGTTCCAAAGGCCGATCACCACCACTGAAAATATTTTCTCCAAATGTTCTGATGGGATGGAGCGATAGCCCTCCCCAGATTATTTTAGTCAACAGAGAGGTTTATATGGGAGTAGGCAGTCCTTCAGGTAACTTGCCTCAGGGCTGTGAAGAGCTTTGTTGGTAATAACCAGCATTTTGAGTTGGACTTGGAATTGTACTGGTAGCCAGTGTAGTTGTTATAGTAAAGGGGACACATGGTCCCTGTACCTTGCTTCAGTCAGCAATCTACCTGCTGTGTTATGTAACAGCTGAAGCTTCCAAACACTTTTCAGAGGCAGCCCCATGTAGACTGCTTTACAACAATCCACACAAGATGAGACTAAGGTGTGTTACAGTAGGTAAACCTGATAATTCCAGGAACGGGTATAGTTGGCATACTAGCCAAAGACAGGCAACTGTCCACTGGGACCTGACACTCCAGGCTTAGCAATGGATTCAGGAACTCTCCCAAACTATGGACCTGAGCCTTTGAGGGGTGACCCCGTTCACCATTCTCTGGTTTGTCCTATGGCCGACCAGTAACACCTCTATCTTGTATGGACTAAACTCTGTTTGTTGGCTCTCATCCAGTCCGTTGATGATTCCTGGCACTGGATTCCACAACTTCCTGAGCTTACAATGAAAATGAAAGGTAGAGCTGGGTGTCATCTGCATATAGGTGACACCACACCCTATGCCTCTGGATAAGCTCTCCCAGCAATCTCATATAGATGTTAAATAGCATGGGGAATGGAATGGCACCTGGAGGGACGCAACACATTAATGGCCAAGGTGTCGAACAGCATCCCCCAGTACAACCCTCCAAAAATGGGCTGCCAGAAAGGACTAGATCTGCTGCAATACAGTGCCCCCAAGATCTAATTTAGCTAGGCAGCTCAGAAACATACCATGGTCAATGGTATCAAAACCTGCTGAGACTTTGAGCAGAACCAACAGCGATATTCTCTCGCTGTGAGGCAACCGGCAAAGGTCATCCACTAGGGCACCCAAGGCTGTTTCTGTCCCTCCCATATCTGGACCTGAAACAAGACTGAAATGAATTGAGACCATCTGCATGATCCCAAAATCCCTGGAATTGAGTTGCCACCATACTGTCAAGTAACTTGCCTAAATATGAAATATTGGTGACTGTCAAAATTTTTCATTCTTCTGCAAACCAGTGGCCCTTTTCAGGTTTGTAGAAAGATCTTGCTTGTTCACAGCTCCAGTTTCCAGTATTTAAAGATTTGGCTGACTTTGCTAATAGAATATAATGTGATAATGGCATATGATGATGCAGCAGAATTATGCTGTAACCCTGCTTCCAGCCGTTGTGTGGTAGAATGCCCCAAATTCATTTTCTGAGTCTCATAAGACTAGCATGGGATCACTTTTTTTGCAGCTCTAGTCTTGTTTCTGGCTGTGTTTTTGTGTTACACTCCCTTATTGACTGAACTAAGAAAAAGTTTTGCGTTTCAGCAATATTTGTATAGCACACCCCGGTGTTATATCAGTAGTTACTAGGGCAGTAACTGATAAGATAAAAAATATATAGGTTTGCATCGATCTGCAGATTAACAAAGAACCATATGAACTGCTTTATTGCAGGAGGATGTTTTGAAGACACTGACTTCCATGCAGAATTAAGGGATCTATGTCAGGAGTATTTAGGCTTCAATGGCTGTTGGGAAAGTTTGCAGGCGTTGATCTATTTTACCCTGAGAAAGGGATCAACCGAAGGACCAACAGTGAACTCTAATAAATTAAATTCACCAGTCTCTCAGGCTCTGGTACCACAACAGCCCATCCTTTCTTTTCCCCCTCACAGTTAGGAAGGATTGGATCCCTGCTGCACATATAGAGTTGCTATCTTAGAGATTTCCAGATTCTTTTTGACAGTCAGATTCTTTTTGACAGTGTCATGAATGGGGATTGTGCTCGGGTTAAATTGGCGCCTGTCCCCCCGGTGGTGCCCCCCGAGCCTTGCAAGGTCTCCTGGGAAGTGTGGTTCCCACCAGGCTACTTTTTCAGCCAGCTGCTTTTTGCAACCGGCTGAACTCAGGTAAGTGGGGGAGGGGTGTGTGGGGCGCGCAGGGGCATGTGGGGGGAATGGGCATGGGGGGAACTGCAGGGGAGCCCCAAGGTCCAGCCACTTCTGGGAAGGAGGAGGGACATGGCTGAGGCAGCTACGTCACTGTGGCAGCTACGCCACTGCTTTTTGACACCAATAAGGCTGTCCTGCTAGCCCATCTGCTATGCCTGTCAGATAACATGCTCTATCTAAGTAATCCTCACCTTTCTTTACATTCCCGGGCCATGCCATAATGCTGTATGTGAAGAAGTAAGAAAACCAGCAAAGTAAGATGTCACAACATTCTTGGTTTCTAGAGACTCAGTCCCTTAAAAACCTTTGCCTGTTCTCTAGATCAACATACAGCAGCTTGGCTGGCACAAATATCTTTCCCACCACTATTGTAAGAATACAGTATGAGCAAATTTTTATCCTGCCTTTTCTCCATGGAGCTTGGTGGGGAGGCATTTACAAGCATCCCCTCCTTCACTGTAGCCTCATAAGGTACATTAGCTGAGGGTGACTGTCCAAGGTTGTCCAGAAAGCTTCATGGCATTTGAACCTGGATCTCTCTGGTCACAGGCCAATACTCTGGAATTTAGATGGAATCCCAAGCTACAATCAGTAACATTGTTTCTTTGGGACAAAAGGAACCCTACAAAGGCAAATCATGAACCATGACACCACAGAAAAAGATACCTTTATCAGCTAAAGAGAAAAAAACATATATTAACACTAGCACAGTACCATTAGTGCTGTTTCTCATCCTGGTTGTTTCTAAACTCACCTGTTTGCTGGAGAAGTTTGATAATTTAAGAAACCACAATATATGTTCAAAAAGAGATTTGCTGTCTGGTTTTGGTCAAGTCACATATTTCTTCAGCCTCCTCTAAACTAGACACAGCAGCAAAGTAATGATTATCTCACAAGAAGTTGGCAAGAACACTTAAATACCTGCTCCATGGGTTCATCATCTTTACATAAGCAAGTATTTTACCCTCAGTCCCTATTTTAATCTGTGAAATATAAACAGTGACCTACCAGAAGTAGTTACCCTGTACATGTTGTACCTCAGAAAACATCTGCAAGTGGAACCCTTCCAGGATTAGCAAAAAATATGGAGAAGGACGACCATGCAAGTGACTCTCAGTGCTAATTATTATCATGACTTGGCTTTTGGAAAGTTCCCTTGCAGAAGCTGAGAATTACAGCAATAGCAATAAAACGTCTACCAACAGGAATGTTCCCATCTAATCTCACTGGCTCATCTGACATTTTCCCTTTATTAGAAAGATAACATACAGTAATATTTTTCAAAAAAGCAGGATTTCTTAAAACGATGGCAAAAGCACAACTGCAGGACAAAGGCAAAATTCTCCATTGCACAAAAAGGCAGCTGTGACTCCAATGGAATATGTCTAAGAAATTATTTTCAAGGCTTGCGTACACCCCACCCCACCTTTATTACTTTAAATATCTATTATTTTGGCATGTTTTGCTGATAAATACTGGAAGAACTGTCAAAGAAAAAGGAATGCAGTGTGGTGCATACAGTGGTGGGATTCAAATAATTTAACAACTGGTTGTTTACAAGCACCATTTTAACGACTGGTTTTGCTGAAGTGGTGCGAACCTGCTGAATCCCACCACTGGGTGCATGCTGCTTGATGTTTTAAAACTTTTTAGGCCAGAGTACAATAACTCCATCTGTGTTTGTCAAGATCCACCTTTTTCAAATACTTGGTGAATATTTATTTTGTTTATTCCCAAATTCTCTGCCTGTCGAACAGCATGCATCACCTACAAAAAGCTCAAACTACAGCAAGACAATTAAGCTTCTAATGCCCATCTTTCTCTTGTACCAAACCACAGAAAAGGGCAGGGCAAAACACTATTTGAGGTCCAGGGCAGAGCAAGATACTATTTAATGTTAAGTAAATATTAGAGTGCTTTCAGTACATCTTCTTAGAATGTCAGCAACAGTTAGTAATAATGGTTTGACCAAAAATTGAACAGGGGGGACACGAGGATAAACAACTATTTATATTTATCCTAGAGCAGCATTTTGTATTAATTATGTGACCTATTTTTTAAAAGTATTTCCAAAGCCAAATTATGAGAAACATTCTTTCAGAAAGCAATGCTCTACTCTATCAAACTCCTTTTCAGTATCTAAAAATATGAGTGCTGATTCTAACTTACCGTATATTTCTTAACTATGTCTAATACATTTGAAATTTTATGTATATTAGTTGTTATGTAGCGTTGTAGAATAAAGCCTATTTGTGCAGAAGGGGCCTCAGTTTCCCTTTGCTGAGGTAGTTTAGTTGGTGGTTTATAACCACTTGTTCTCATGGTGTGTGTACTTGCATTTGATTTTGATGTTTTTATGAATTTGCATGAAATTTGTATGAATTTGTATAAAGGAGCTAGCAATTTTTAAAAAATGGGGGACAGGTTATGCAGATACATAAAAATAAACAGATCCACACTGCAAGATCTGAAAGCTATAAATGAATCAAGCAGCATTATTTTAAAATGTTTAATTGAAAAACCATACAATACATTTCAAGTATATCTGAACTTAAAGGCACACAGTGGCTGAAACAAGGCAATCATCTGAAGTTCATTTGTGGTTGTATTACACTCTACATATACAACTTTGGCATTGTGCACACAGTGCAAAAGCAGACCAAAAGCTGATTTGCTCAGAAAATATTCATAACATGCAGTGTTTGAGTCCCAGCCTTATAATTCAGCAAGTATGCTTCCAATATCCCCTTTATGTGTTAATGTTAACAGTTTGCAACAAACATATGTGAAGACAATGGCAATTTTGTTGTGTCTTAGAAACAGTGCAGAGATTGACAACACAGACTACTTTAACATGATTAAAATAGCTTTTTACAGATTTTGTGTGCTATACAAGATCAAAGTGCATGCAATTTATCAGTTACCGGACCATGTTCTGGTAACATTGAATGGAAAAAAGAGTCTGATTTTACAAAGTTGATTTGAATGACAAATACCTTAAATTTAATACCTCATGCAGTGCATTATGTCCTCAATATTACCTCTGCTGTACAGGTGGTAACTCAAGAATGTATTGGCAATTAGCACAATAGCTATAAATTCATTTACACAAAATAGCCATTTTACAAAACAAAATCTTAGCAGAATGTCCATATCTGAACTAAGTTTGCAATGGGAACAAACATACAATACTCCAATAACGTTCGCTAAGCTTATGCTGTACCAACAGCACTCAATGGCCTCACATAGCTGGGATTACCTATTCAACTGAACCTGATATTCACAGAAAGAGTGAACATCAGCCATAGAGTTGCTACAACTTGGCACAAACACTAAATCTTTATATATTTACTTGTATATGAAGCAATCTTTTCAAAGTACGCTAGGATTAGTTGTTTAGCATATTAGTGCCTTTTTACAAAAACAATGGATGACCTATATTGTCACAAACTGGGCCCTTGGCAAACTCCTTTATGGAGGTGCTAATTATTTGGAATGGATCTCCCCAATAACTGTTTTTCAACAAGGAAGCATTGTTTCTGCCGTGCGCTACACAGAAATAGTATACCAACACTTCCCATTTTTCATTTACATATTTTCGTTCTAAGGCAGGTACAACATCCTCCAAGACTGGTTATCATCACATACTTATGATACAAATTACTCCCAAGTTACATTTTTACATAGCTTTGCATTCAAAACTTGAAGCTCCTAAACATACAAAAATATTCCATATCTACTGAAGCGAAGACTTCACAATTTGATTGTGGTATGTATACTTGATACTACTACCATTATCAGAAGTAACCTGCCTCCCAACATATACTTGCTTTTCTTTTTACTTCATATGTTTCTTTTGGGGAAGCCAAAATATCAAATTGAATGGCCTGCATTTTAAGTTTATTTTGATTTTTTAAAAGCTTCTTATATTGCTGTGTGCTTTAAATCAAAAAATGGGTGCCAAGCTTGTTTTCACAAAACATCCAACCAAGTTCCTTGATTCTATTTTACAAGGCTTTTCTACAACAAAAGCTTATCACTCAGAATGAAAAGTAGCTATACACATGAGTATAGTTACTCTGCAAGTTAAAAATTCAAGTAATGTTTACCATATGGCTTATGGAAGAAAAAAATGGCACTATGTTATTGTCTCCATTTTGCATTAAAAAAATCTACTGAAGCTTACACAGTATGCTGTCACAGACCTTCCGACTTCAACAGAATGTCAAGTATATACACTCAAGTATGGATATGTGTACAACCCCCACCCCCACCCGGCAGAGATTTGGTAGCACCTACTAAAACCAAGGGAAAAAGTTAATTCTCTGTGCTGGAGTTCAACCTCATTATATAGTTTTTGAATGTATCAAGTCCTAATTCAAGTTGTTATACTTTGGAGTGTTGGAAGTGTTACATTGGTTTCAATATATTCATCTCCAAATAGCTATGGAACTGTGCCCACCCCTTCCTATGCCCTTTCCTTTTCTAGACACACCAGTCATCATTAGGCATACAGTACTACAAATCTAGTACATGCACAGTCTACAGGACACATGTTAACATGTCCAGCTCTGCGTGGGGGATTTCTTGTCTCTGGCTTAAATCCTGCTGTAGGACACAAGTGGTCCAAACGTTTGTTTGGTTTGTCTTGGACTGCAACGCTGGCTTGACCTCCTTTCATGTTCTTCGCCTGAAGCATGTCCCAGGCACTCGCTACTCTCACGCAGCTGCGCTCTGTTTTGACAAGTTTCTCGGCTCTTTACTTGGAACACACCAGTCATCTGCTTCTACAGCTATTTGGTAATGTTTACAAGCAGACTTGTTGAAGACAGGGAGTTTCTCTACAGACTCAGTGGAAAGGGCCTAGAAAGGAACAGAAAATTAACAGTTAGATATTGTCTAACGCAATAATAATTTAACAAACCTTCATTTCAGTCCAGTTGTTAGCAATTACCTGAACTGAAAAGGTTTGAAAACACAAGTCAGCCTTGATAAGGCATGACACCATTTTTTATTTGAAAGGCACATTGGCGAAGAGGGAATTTGTTTTCTCATATGTTGTTCGACAATAATTTGCAAATGGTCAAAACTGCAAGGCTAACGTTGCCATTGAACCAACTGAACTCAAATGACAAAAAAAAAAAAGAATTGGGTGGAGCAGAACATGTAACAATTTACCTTTAGGTAGATCAGAGCATCCGTTCCGTAGCCCGAGATGGAACACAGATTGAGGTCTCCTTGGAAGTATTTAGCATACAACCGAGAAATTGGCAGGCCATAACCAAAGCCAGCCTAGAACGAAAATGAGAGCTCCCATTAACTGGAACAATAGCGTGCTTCATTCTGGGCTGTGTTAAATACAGTCAGAAACCTTACTGTTTTAGTGTCCAAAGGGCAAGGGTAGAGAGAATTATTTACACATAATTTCAACACTGTTTTATTACAGTTGCCATATACCATCCCTGCACTTGCTCCTTCACCTGCTCTAATTAGACCTTTCCAGAATGATCTGTAATATACTATAGATCTGTAATATACTATACACCTTTCCAGAATGATCTGTAATATACTATCTGTAATATACTAAGTTTCAGGCTGCTCCTACATGTTTATTTCTTCTCATTGCCACTGCTCAACAGGAAGTACGGATAAAGTGCAAGAAGAGGGTGACACTTTTGCCTGCTATTTGCTAGTTCACTGCTAGGTCTAGTTCTCAAAGTAAGAAACACCTGTCTAGTGATGGCAGTGACTAAACACTTCGTGTTCCTCTGTACACAACTAGGTTAGCCTTCTCCCCAGTTCTAGAGGCGTAGCCATGCTATTCTGCTATTTTAGTATGAGTCCCTGAAAACACAACCTGCAGCCTGAAGAGAAACAGCCTAAACACAGGCTTACAGTGCACAGAAACAACTAAACGTTAGTCTCTTTAGGCTATCAAACGATGTATAGAGACAGGCACAATCAAGCCTACCAATTTAGCTTGAAATCACAATTTTAAAAAATGTGAAACAATCTTTCATTTAATAGGTAGAAGAGAGACTATTGGTTAAGGCGGGTCACCTCAGTGCCTTACACAGAAAGACGAAGAACTTCATATCTTACCAGAGGAGTGGAATTGTTGCTGTCCATAACAGGCTTTGGAGCTGTAGAATATGTGTAGCTGAAGAGTCTTTCTATTTTTCTCATAGGAACGCCACCACCTCTATCAGATATCTATTTAAGAAGACAATCAGCCATTAATTGCAACTAGAACTATAAATCTGACATATTAGTGACACTACTAACAAATGTATTCGTTTCCAAAAGCAAAAGTACAACATTTGCTGGTTAAAGAAGGCACATATTGGAGTGCAAACAGCTGTAATCTCTGAAAGGCGCTGGTATATTTCTTAAGTGGCTGCAATCTATAACACAGTTATTCCAGCAATCCAGTTTAAGTTAACTGCTCTCTAATAGTAATAGTTCTAGAGGCGTAGCCATGCTATTCTGTTATGGCCACAATACACAGGAATCTAAAAGACCAAGAGATTGCCTGTTTATTAATAGTTAAACTATTAAAACTGTTAAATCATGTTTCCGGTCTGCTCCAGTAGCGGCATTAAAAGTCTGTTAATGAAAGAATTACCTTGATTGAGAGGTCTTCTTTTCCAAGGACAACAGTCACTTCAATTGGATCAAGAGAAGGTTTCTTTTCTTGATGTTCCACTGTGGCTCTCATTGCGTTCTATGAGAAACAACGAACCAGAAGACTTTCAGTAACTAATACTATTTAGAAGTTTAGATTTTAAAAATTAAATTTTAAAAAAGACGGAAAGGGCCCTCAGTGACACTCTTCAAGGCAGAAGTTCTTAGCAATTTAGCATCATCTCTGGGAAACCTCACTCTATTCTTTTAATTTCCATATGTCACACTTCACTGCGCAGTCATCCTATTAGCCTGGAGCTTTATTGAACAGAATACACATTGGAGAGTGGCTACAGCCTGTGAGCTTCCACTTTAGTTTCCTCTCAATCTTATTTTGCCATTTCCAGAACTACATTTTAAATGGTTGGAAAAAAGTCACTAGAGCCCCGCTCAATTCATTTCTAATTAAGTGCATGCCTAAAACAAGGGTACTGAAGATGAATTCGTCACACCCACACATACAAACCTTGAAGAGTTCAAACAGCATGTGGAAGAGGTGGGAAGGTACGTATACTATCTGAACAGGCTGCCCAGCTGCTTTTCCTGCAGAAAGAATAAAAGCAATCGATTAGCTCTCTGGTTTTATTATCCAAGTGCAAATGGTTTTCATCATTAGTGAACCCATAGCAGTTTTTAGAGAGCTACAGCTGTAAGACAACCAGCATGGTGTAGTGGCGAAGAAGAAGAGTTTTCCTGTAAGGAGACTCAAGGTGGCTTACAAGCACCTTTCCCTTCCTCTCCCCACAACAGACACCTTGTGAGGTAGGTGGGACTGAGAGAGTCTCGAAGAACTGTAACTGGCCCAAGGTCACCCAACAGGAATGTAGGAGTGCGGAAACACATCTGGTTCACCAGAGAAGAATCTGCCGCTCAGGTGAAGGAGCAGGGACTCAAACCCGGTTCTCCAGACTAGAATCCACCTGCTCTTAACCACTACACCACGCTGGCTCTCAGCAGACTCTGATCTAAAGAACTGGGTTTGATTCCTTGGGTCAGTGATGTATACCGTAATTCACCTTGCAGACGTGAGGGCTATAACAATAAAGAGAGGGAAGATTTGCATAGCTATAGCAATATAGTTGGGATGAGGAAAAAAAAAGGGAAAATCTCACCATTCACTTGAGTAAGCTTCAGGTCTGGAGAAGCAAAATAATATTGGTCGCAAAGCATTTGGGCGCTCTGGAAAGCATCTGTAATTCAATTCAAAGAGGGGAAGTTTCAAATAAACTCTCATTTGGAATTGAATATTATCCAGACATTAGATACCACGGGTTGGAAGTAATCTAGTATTTAAATGTGAGAACAAAAAACTCTTGCTTTCAGCTCTTACACCTTAGGACACACGCTAGCTCAAAGGTGCACAATTTCTTTTAATAACTGCAGCAGAACTACTCTTTTGCAAAAAAACACTAGGGAGACATGTAGCTAAACTAAAACCATGACATTGCCTTTAGCAACTAAGAACTGTTCACTCTGTCTGCAGGTTAACCTGCATGAAAGTAAAAAATGAAGGTTCAACCTGAACTTAGTACATACCGTGCACCAGATCCACAACATCACAGCAAGGGTCGATGCATCCAATATGTTTTGGGTTGCCCAAACTGTTACAGTCATCAAAAATAAGCGCTGTGGAAAAGAAAGACATTTCAAACTAAACAAAGTAATCTACTAGGCCTATCCAACATATACTTTTCAGCTTTAACATCTTGTATCAATTTCTTCCAAGACACTTAGGGTAGGCATACATTTGATTTTCTTTCTCACAACAATCCTATGTTGTAGGTTAGGCTGATGTCGTGTTCAAGCCAGAGCTAGAATTTCATCTGAGGACTCCTTATGATAGGGATGGCAAACCTATGGTGCTCCAGATGTTCATGGACTACAATTCCCATCAGCCCCTGCCAGCATGGCCAATTGAAACTGTAGTCCATGAACATCTGGAGCACCATAGATAGGCCACTCCTGCCTTATGGTGTCTACTACAGCCTACCAACGCCACATGAGGCTGCCTTATATCAAATTAGACCACTAGTCCATCAGGACCAGTGTTGTCTGCTCAAAAGGCTCTCCAGAGACTTAGCCAGAGGTCTTTCACAACACCTATTATCCGATCCTTTAAGCTAGAATGTTGGGGGCTGAACTAGAAACCTTCTGAATGCCAAATGCGAAGGAAATACTCCACCATTACTCCGCTGAAAAACATAAAACATCATGGTTTGATTTTTTCCCCCTTGCCTCTGCATTTACTGAGCAAATATTTCCTGCACTACACAGCCAAGTTTTAAAAAAATGTTTTTGCAGAGCAAAAATCCCACAAACCATCACTTTAGAGCTGTTCAATAAATAATGTTTTTATCACATGACACTTTATTTATTCGTTCTCTCTTTCATATAAAACATGGAATCTCAACTTACTGTGCTGGTTTATTAACATCCGGATAGATATGCGGTTCATATAAAGCCTATCCAAGAAGTACTGAATGTTTTGATTGGTGAATGGGTCCATTTTAGAAGAGTCTCTGTATTCCAGAACACCTTGTGCCATTTTAGGGACAACATCATGGTGCCGGTTCCGGACTTTGACAATGGCCTCTATGAAACTTAAAAGACAAGAGCACAGATAGCTTCAGATGTGCCCGCATAAAGAAGCCAAGAAAGCAAAAATGGCAAGAGTGGCTGACAATGACACAGAAACAACTATTTAACTTTACACTGAAGCAATAACAGGCTACACAAGAAAACGCTACACAGTCACATTAGTCCTAATTAGTAAACTAGGATCCCTCCTGTTTTTCTTTTTCCAAGAAACTTCAAAAGAACTACTGTAAAACTAAGGGACAGAGATTGCTTACTTTTCCTCACTATTCATTCTGCCAAGGCAAATGAAGCATCCTAATGTTGTCTTGACAGTTCATAATTTGCTGCTGACTTGTTTTATTTCAATGTGTCACATTTTACAATATCAGGTGCCAGTTACAATTATACTATTGTAAACTATCTCTCATTACTACATAAAACAACAATCTCTATGTCCAGAATCAAATAACGGTGAAGTTTTAGAGTGATTTAACAGTTTGCAATTAGCTTGAACAGAGCAAAATACTGAGAATACACGGAGACAGAACAACTTACTCGGTTAGAACTTTGTGGTCATCTGGTTTTTTCTCACGGAACTCAACTAGCTCCATCAGACTTTGGACATACCTATTAAGAGTTCAAGCAAAACAGGTTATCAGCATAGAGCAAGAGAGGTTTCTTGTACAGATAAGATTCCAAAATTAGGCTCAATCTTTTCACTCAATACCATCTCAAACAGCAGATAACTGACCAAACAGGCTACTGTGGCATGTTGTGTTAGGAAAACATTTCAAATTCCTAGCTGGAAACACAGAAGTACACCTGGGATTTTGAGGACCAACACTGAGTGCAGGCTACATTTACTTTTGTAATCGGTGTACTGACCAAACTACATGTAGGATGCATGTAGTATCATTTGGGGTGGTAGCATTCCATATGTCAAAGCGATAGAACAATTGCTCTTCATCTGTGCACAGAGGGGATTGCAGTCTGGGTTTTTTAAAAATCTAGATGCTCCTAAAGGCATCGTCTAATACAGCGATTCCCAACCAGGGTTCCGTGGTACCCTGGGGTTTCGTGAACATGTCCCAGGGGTACCACAGCAACATTACTGGCCCCCCTCACTTTTGTGGTGTCTCCCACCAGTCCCAGCAAGGACATGGAGCTGGCCCAGGGGGGAGGGCCTGTCGCAAGGTCAGCAGCCACTTCCTGCCCGCCCCCCCGTGCTTCCCTTCACCCTGGGAGGGGAAGGTGGGGGGTGGCAAGCAGGGGCACTGGGACGGGAAGGGGGATGGCAGGGGTACCGTGAGATATGAAGAGTGAGGTCAAGGGTACCGTGACGTTGAAAAGGTTGGGAAACACTGGTCTAATACAATCTCTTCCCACAGTCTGATTGACATGAGTCATTGTTCAAGGTCACAATAAAGTTTACATTCCTTGACGTTTAAAATACAATAGATCAGTGGTAGCGAACCTTTTCGAGACCAAGTGCCAAAATTGCAACCCAAAACCCACTTATTTATCACAAAGTGCCAACATGGCAATTTAACCTGAATACTGAGGTCTTAGTTTAGAAAAACGGTTGGCACCGAGGCGTGCGTTACTCGGGAGTAAGGTTGGTGGTAGTCAGTGGCTTTGCTTTGAAGCAACTGTGCAACTCTTCCAATGGGTGACAACAACTCTAGGAGGGTTTACTCAGAAGCAAGCCCCACTGCCAACAACTGAGCTCACTCCCAGATCACGCTTTAGTTCTTCCCATGAAAATCAGTGGGGTTTAACAGTGCTTAATAGGGCTACCTACACTGCTTCCCCAAAACTAGGTTTTAGGTTTAATGCTAATAATTGAACCCAGCGGTCCAGGCCAGCCTAGATGTGTGGGGCGGGCACTCTGCGCGTGCCCACAGGGAGGGCTCTGAGTGCCACCTCTGGCACCCGTGCCATAGGTTCGCCACCACTGCAATAGGTGGTGTTCTCCTTCTAAGAAACAAACTGTGTTGCAGAAGTTTTGCAACTTACCAGCTTTTTACCAACTGCACTGAAGGAGTGCTCAGCAGTGGACTAGGGAGGAGGTCAATTTCTTTCAGAATATTCGCTAGCCGCACAGGAAGCTCATGCCGCAAAAAGGAAAAAGAGGTTCTTTCACATGCATTAGTTGACCCTAAAAACAAAAAAAAGTACACTCCTTTAAGATGTTTTCAACAGAGGTATGTTAGCATTAGGTTTAATAAGACTTAATATATCACCATTCTATAAAAGTAGTTCAGATATTAAAGACAAGTAATTATTCAAAAGGAAAACAATCCTGTAGCAATCAATGCAAAATAATCACAGAAGTTCTCAAACCTGCCTGTCACATTTTAAGCTTGCACATAATTGCTGCGTACTTCTGCATCACAGATGAGATCTTATAGAAAAGTGCAGGTTTATCACAGAACGAGCACTAAAAACACACGAAAATTGTAGTTAAAGGGACTTTTTAGTGGAAATTCAGAATAACCTCAAGTAAAGTGCACTCTATGCCCTATCTAAGATTGTTTTAGCAGATGGTCCAAACTACAATACACATTCCCTTCATTTCAGAATTTAAAAATGAATCAAAATTGCTTTTGTAGCTTAAAATAACCTGGCTTCTTTACATTTTAAAATGACAGGCCTGGTTAGAAAACAGATACTTGTGAACAAGAAACAGCTGTTCCCAAGGGCTAGCATTGCATAGATTTAATACCACTAACAAAATATAGTAGCAACTTAAAACAACATAAAGCCACTGCACTTTCAGGTTTTCTGATAGCATCCTGTTATTCTAATAGCAACAAATCAATCATATGTTAAATGCTGAATGTCTGAAACTTTTATGACACAAAAAGAATATTTAGAATTATAGAGTTGGAAGGGGTCATAAAGGCCATCTAGACAAACACCCTGCTCAATGGAGGATCAACCAAAACCTTTCCTGACAAGCATCCGACCCCTGCTTGAAGACTGCCAGAAAGGAGGAGTTCACTCTAGGAAGCCAATTACACTGCTTAACTACTCTTACTGTAAATTGTTTTTTCCTAACACCTAGCTGGTACCTTTGTGCCCTTAAGTGAAACCAATTATTGTAAGTCCTATGCTCCCAGAATTGCATAGAGTCCTCCAGGTACAGCCTGACCAATGTGATCTGTACAATGGGACTATGACACCTTGTGATTTGGATGTTATGTCTCTGTTGATACATCCCAAGACCACACTAGTCTTTTTTGCTGCTGCATCACACTGGTTGCTCATGTTTAGCTTACAGTCCTCCTGTATCCCAAGATTTCTACCAACGGGAAAAGTAGTCAATTGGCAGTAAGCCTATATTAACAAAACATCAACAGTGATGCTTTACAGGCTATATTATGGCTATGATATAGTGCTGGCAATAATGAAATACTCTCAAATATTACTGATATGAATGAAATGTCACAAACTAAGTAATGCTGAAAATGAATAGGAAAGTTGCCGTAGCCGAGAAACAGATGGTCTTATTTTTATCTTACATTTGATAAACGCTTGGGGTCTGAAATATTTTACAGCTTTTCCTATCAACTGTAATATGAGAATACAGTAGGCAACCACAGCCAATGGGATGAGAGTGACTCTGATGATTCTGAGAAAGATCCTGTCACTAAAGAATTTCTTTTTTAAGTTACATTCATTCTTCGGAGAGCTTTTTAAAAAAATAAAAAGTTGACTCAATTTTAGTAACAAAGACAGAGAAGAGCTCCAGACATTTGCTTAACTACACTGTTTCCAGATGCTTTCACATTTAACTACACAGCAATTTAACAACAGCTACACTGCATGGGGGAAAGAGTGCTAGGAAAAGAATCCAGAACTAATGTTCTCCTTTTATTTCAGTTGACAAATCAAATGCAAAATAAACCAGGAGTATCCATGAACTAGGACTGTGTTCTCCAGGTTTTCCACATTCTGTCTGGTTAAAAAAACCAGGTTGCATAACAAAGTTATATTGGATGAGCTCCAATTGTGAAAAAAAAATCCCTGTGCTCAGCAGGTTAAAGGTGCCATTGATGGCTTGTTTCCATGTACCAGGCAATTTTACATGTCTGAAATCTGTTACAAAAAGACAATGAACTGTCTCTACCCTGAAAACTATTACCAGTAAGTCTATTTTGAAGCTGAATACACTTGGAACGGAGAAAGGCCACATATAAAACTGCATGTGTTCATGCAACAGGTGTGAACTTTTTTGCTTTTTAAACCCTTGTAAATCACACCATACTCCTGCATTACAAAGCACCTGATCATTGCTTTTACTGACAGCCTCTCTATCAGCTAGAAAGAGATGAAGCTGAAAACCACATGGGAAGTTTGGAAAACTTTTTAGCTACATTATCAGAGTACATCAAGGTTGGATGTGAATAATAAATGGGTCAGAGCAAAAAAAAGGGAATAATCACCTACTCTCCCATGGTACTTTGGTCCAGTTCCAGCCGAGATTCCCCTATCACCAACTACCATTGTGAGGATAGTGGGAAGAAGGGAAGTAGGCAGGCTGGATTTCAGCAAGACATCCTTATTTTTCAGCTATCTTTGTTTAGTAAGTGGCATCAGGACCCAGTTTTCAAGTGAAAAGCTGCACAAATATTTACTCAAGGGACTTTCTCTGCCCCTGGCTCAAGACTATCCTACTTTAATTATTACTCTCCCAAGCTACAAACATTTATACTGGAGGACAACCTGGTTAAGTGCTACAAGACTCCCAATTTATTTCTCCAAGCTAATGTTCTTTCTCCACAATCACCTCCTGAGGAAGTGCACAATTTTGAGAACTACAGAGGTTTGGATCAAGAACTTTTCTCTCACCCAAGTTCCACAGAGCTCATTCCCTCCCACCGACTCTAAAGCAGCTTCAGAAGGTTTCCAGCCCTCCCAACACACACGCCCCATGGATCTTGCATCATCTGCGAAGGGGAACCTCTGATCTAATACATGCAGCATATTAAGGAGACAATGGAACAAACTGCACCATTTCACTCTGCAACGAAAGAAGTGGCATTCATTGCTAGAAGTTTCCCATGTAAATACACAACTTGCAAAGCACCGAGTAGGAAAACCTCATTATGTTTTTCATTCGTCGGGGAGAAGGATCTTTTTTTTTTTTTGCATTTTCACTACTTGATCTGCCCCATCCACAGTTTAAATCGATACATCCCATTATACCATCTCAAATCCGCCACGGGTCCACAGAAAGCGTCAACCACTCCGAGAGCACAGCCAAAAAGAGAGAGGCTGCCATTAATGCATGATTTAAACATTACAGATTAAAAGCGAGCTCTTGGCCCTCACCGAAATCCAGGAACTGCTTCATGGAAAGCGGCGACGGAGAGTAGCGAGCAAAATATTCCACCTCACGAGTAACCCGACCTCCGCCGCCACCTGTTGTCGCAGCAGCCAAAGGAGCCGCGCTGCGCAAGGCGACCCGTGCAGCTTTCATGGCTGCGCAGATGTTCAGGATCACGAAAAGTTAGACTAAAAGTTCGCACAAGTTTCTCCGGCCGTCTGACGAAAAGCGCGGCACGTGCGGCCCCTATTTACCAGCCCCAGACCACCTTCGGGGCGGGGTCACGGACAAAACCACGCCCCCTGGCGATAACCTTCGGCGAGAGAGGGAAACCCGCCTCGGACTTCGCACCCTCCCTCCCTCCCCCACTCGAGGAATCGCCCACTACCCTCATTAAGGGGGTTGTGTTCCTCAGGTTGAAAAAAGGGGCGTGTCGGAAGCTGGGAAGGGGGCGTGCCTGCCAGTTTCACACCGAGCCCCTCCCTCCCAACTCAGTGCCCTTGTTTACATGTTGTGGGATGTAGGGCAAAATGTCACCAGTTTCCGTCCCGACCCGACCCCCCCCCCGCAGGGCATTTACCCCGCCCGATGCGTGACAGGCACGGGGCAATAGCGAGGGAACAAACATTGCGAGTTCCTCATTGGCTGTTCAGCTTTGAATAGCTCTGCCGGCGCGCCCAATCAGAAGGCTGTATCCACCCGGGATTCGTGGGCTTCGGTTGGGCGCAAGGAGGGTAAACAACTGGGCGGCGGAGGGGGCTGTGTCGGTTTTTCCAAGAATTGGGAGAACACGAGGGGGCGGGGACAGTGGGGGAGGGGCGAGGGCGCCACGCCGGACCTTTCGGGAGTCCGGGCTTAGGCGGGGTGGGTGGGATCGCTCTAGGAAAGCAGCAACGGCTTCCAAGCAAACGGAATATCTTCGGAAATAGCCCGCAAACGTCCTAAGCCTAGTTAAACACACAACCACCCCATTGCGTACACAAATAAATTCAACTGAAGGTCAAGGAGTCACTCCCGCTTTCTGGTTATTTTTATTTTATTTATTTTTTATTTATTAAACTTTTATACCGCCCCATCCTCTAGGGGCTCTGGGCGGTGTACAGCATAAAACATGGTAAAACATGCACTTAACGTGGCCAAGGGTCTATGGTTGTGATGTTTGACCTGGTGTTGAAAAGGGGAGAGCAAATGTTTTCTGGGCTTGATGGAGGAGTCCTGGGGCTTGCATTGTTTAGTCTCGGGTACAGGATGTGGTGGGGGAAGACCAGTTGAATTTCATGCTGAAAAAAACACCGATGCCTTAGTGCAAAGAGGGAGCTGGGAAAAAGTTTTTTTCCTTGAAGAATATAAAAGCTAGCAGTTAATCAGCCGTTTCTCCGGCGCCAAACGAAACGCACGCATCTTCTGTAAAACAAAAGCATGTAAATGTAATATGCGAACACAAGAGGTGAAGTAAGAACTGAGGTTTCTGTAAGGTGTTTTTATCCAAAAGAATAGGACTGTCAGCCAGTTAAAGAGATCTTGCTTGATTTAGTATAATAGTTATTAAACCTGCATCGATTTACATATGAATAAAAGAATACTTTGAAGAGAAGTCAGCTGCATCACAGCAGGCATCTTAAGCATCCCCCTGAAGTGTGAGAGCAACACTTTTTTTGGATTATGCTGCTTCCTGCTTTTTTGTCATTTACTTAAAAAAATAACAGTTTTAAAAAATGGGGAAACGGTTTGCTCAGTCAAGAGGGTTTAGTTGGTTAATCCAGCCAATGAATTAAAAGTTACTGCTATACTTTGGGTATTTGAAGATTTGCCCCTTTTCTCACAGGTAGTAGGGCAACAATTGAAATGACAGTTCAGATTGCAGATCTGATTTGGAAAGCACTTTACAGGCTTTACTCCATAACAGTGTTCTGAGGTAGATCATGTGCTATCATTTGTATTTAGTCATAAGAGGCCAGGAGGTACCTTGATGTTTATGGGGACCTTTACCCCAGTAAGTGTGCATATATGATGTTAGATTTATTCTCATTTAACAGGGACCAGAGTGAATTATTTTACTCAAGGTCATATAATGAGTCCACAGTGGAGATCTATGTCTCACATGTTCCAGACCTGTAAGCTCAATTATTAGGGTAGCTGTTTTGTTCACATTAGGAGAAGTGAGTTTGATAAAAGGTTAAAGTTCCCCCTTTGCTTTTTGGTGTCAGATGGGTAGTACTGTCAAGATGGGTAGTTTGTAGCTAAGTGATTCTTGCATTTTATGTTAACACGTTTCAGCAAACAGAATCTAACAAAATATGAGAAGCCCCATTGATTTCTATATTGGAAGCATAGAGAAATTAAAAGCAATCTGCCTTATTAGGGCAAGAGACCCAGATAAAGGGAAGGAAATTGCTAACATGAGCTGGAGGTCTGTAAAGTTCGGTTGCATTTGGGAACAAGGGGTGGAAGAAATCTAGCCTTTCCCCAACTCTAGACAATGGTCCCTTCTGCACATGCAGAATAATGCATTTTCAATTCACTTTCACAATTGTTTGCAAGTGGATTTTACTATTCCGCACAGTAAAATCCAGTTGCAAAGTGCATTGAAAGTGTATTGAAAGTGTATTATTATTCTGCATGTGTGGAAGGGGCCAATTGTTCCCTCATTAAAAAACCTCAGAAGCAATTGGCTCAGTATTATCGCAGACCAAATGAAAGATTCAATCACATAAATAAAGCAATTATTTCTCGGGGTAAAGTTATTAAATGAAAGATTGTTTTAATTGACTCTGAAGAAGCAACACTTTGAACTGATAGTTCTAATGCATTATTTTAAGCCTACCTTTGTTCTTGCATTGGTACCTTCTTTTTTGTGGGACCAGACTATGCTAGCTGTCTTACGTCATCTTCTGGAGGGGTGGGTGGGTGGGAGAATGGTACCCTATGGTGGCCTGGTGAAAGCGTGTGACCCTTTCTAAATCCCATTACCAAGTCCCAAGGCCACTCCTATTGTGACCCCTACTTCTCTAATTCCACAGGAGATACCAAATCACTCCAAGGTCTCTTTAATACCTACTGGTAGCTTTGGACAGATCCTTGGGACTTAGGTTGGACATAGTGGACTAGGGTAGAATGTGGAGGAAGTAAAAGAATGTGGAGGAAGTGGAGAAACCAGATCTGGACCTTGGTGGGCTAAAGCCTTCAAGGAGCTCCAGTGCAGTTAACTGGAAGTATCGTTTGTATGGATTGTGAAACAAATGAAGGGGAGAAGATTTGCTGTCCCCTCCCCCCCAACCCCGAGCCACCATACTCTTTGAGGGTGAGGACATAGAAAGAACCATGTAGATTAGACCCAGGGCCCCTCTGGTCCAGCATTCTGTTCCAACAATGGCCAGCCAGATCATTCTAGGAAATGCACAAACAGGACAACTGAGAAATTTCAGTTTGCTATCATAAGTAACAGGCATAGAAAGACCTATTGTATATGAATTTCTCCCGTTCGCTTTCAAAGCTGTCTAAGTGAGGGTCTGTCACATGTTATGGCAGTTAATTCCTGGAGTAAAATATGAATGAACAAGTTCTTTGCCTTAGTACCCTCCTACATGCTGTGATTTTAAATTTGAGGGAAAGTATTTCCCAAAAGTACAGAGCTCTGGTTTGGATCAGGGCCCCAGATTGGGAAAAAGAAGGCTGCAGTCTTCCCACTGCACTCATTTCCCAACCAGAAACAACTCCAGTGGTGCCATTTGCGCCACTGGGAGCTACAAATATACTGATGAGCTATATGCCCTGGATTGGTTCTGTCCTGCTCCCAAACTGATTACAACCTCTAGTCCCTAAAAAGTTGTACTTGGAACTGAGTGATGGGGAGGGGGAACTATAATTTGCATTGCCTACTTTGTTCCTGGACATGGCTCCCAGAATGGGTTCTTCCCTCACCTGCAACTATTTAAGAAGATATATTCTGCATTCATAATCACCAACATGGGTTGGAATTTAAAATAGGTAATTAGAGCAAAATCAAATGACCTAGCAGTAGAGAAGCGGGATTAGTGCACAAATTAATTCGCTTCCTGAGGGAAGTCTGCACCCAGTATAACTGCTGGATAAAAAACTAATCAATTCAACAAAGAGTTCTCCTGTGAATTTCTATTGAATTCGTAAGTAAGAAAAGCAGACACTGCCATACTGAGCATGCTTACTTGAGAGTTCAGTTCCCCTGGACCCCCTGGAGGAGTTTCTAAGTAAACATGCTTGCTAAATCTGCATATTTACTTAGATAGATAAGCGAGATTTTGCTTAATGGCATTTTCTCTTGAGGTCTTCACTTTATCTGTAACAATCCTCATCTTGCTGGGTCTTATTTCTTTTGCTCTGCTTTCCCACTCTCTCCTGACATTTTCTAAATTTACTCTGTTCCTTTTGGACCCTGAAGACGACTTGGAAGATCTGTCATCCTGGCAGCAAAACTGTAACAAAATGCATCTCTCAAACAAGAGACTTAACCTTGGCACATATTGTAACATTAAAAACAAATTAATATCAACCTCTTTTGTGAGACAGTACCATTGATGGCGAGCACTGTTTGGATTAACATGGCTAAATGCTATTTAATTTGCCTGCTATTCTGTAAATGGTTATACACAATGGCAGCAGGGAGGAAGTCGTTTACACACAAATGTCCTAACTTGCAATGGTCAGCTAAAACTTGGAAGAATTCAGGAAGAAAGGATTATCCAGATCTATCCTGCAAAATCTGCTGAGGTTTTAAATGTTTTTCACAGCCAGTTGGCCCTGCTCAAAATATTCCAAGAGGATTTTCGCATTTTATTTTATTTTCAGATCTTGAAAAACAAACCTTGCTCAGACAAAAAAACGCTGTCTTTATATATCCTTTACAATCTTAGCGAGAGATGTAGGCATGTTGCCCAAGTTTCCCTACTATGCAGAAATAATGATGAATTAGAAAAATCTATGTCAGCTTGCTGCTGATCTGGCGCACTTATGATTGGAGTAAAGTATAGTAGGGGAAAGTTCACTGCTCTGGGAACAAAGACTTTCTTTTGGTCTGTGGCAGCCTGGAGAGATTTTACAGTGTCTCTGCATCTGAGGTTTAGTAGGGGAAAGGTCACAGCTGGCTGCAAAGGCGTTACACAACGTCCCCTTCATATTTAGCAGAAGTCGGAGTGTGCAGTACTCGGATGGTTTCCCCTTTGCATTAATTCCTTGGCAGGCTAGATGGAAAAAAGTGGTTCACAAATAATAATATCTTGGTAACGCAGCGTGTTGCAAACAAGAGAGGCCCTTTGCATTTTTCCAACTTGTAAAACAGTTGTTTATATCTCCTGTTTGAAATACAATTAAAATACATCTGTTTTAAAAAATACACCAGTCTTCATCACAAAGACCCAAAGGGAGGGGAAAAAAAGTTCTCATGCTCATGTAAATCCAAATTAACTTGTGTTAAGTACAGGTAGACCATGCTTGTGTTTACATGGCAGAAGGAGCTTCTGATCCGTATTTGAAAGCATACCTCCAAGAAACAGTAGGATTGCCAACTGTGGTCTTGGAATTTCCTGGAGATTTTTGGTTGGAGCTTGAGGAGGGCAGGATTTAAGGGCAGGAGGCCGAGGCGTATCTCCAAGGGGATGGGGGTATGTGCAGTGCACTGGGTTCACACCCCTGTGGGGGCGTGGCATGGTGGGGGCATTCTGGGGCAAGATGGAGGCAGAGGCACTGGGCATTTTTCCCCCTTGCTACGCCTCTGGCAGGAGGGACTTCGGTGGGTTATAATGCCATGCAATTCACTCTCCGAAGTGGCCATTTTCTCCAGGGTAATTGATCTCAGTAATCTGGAGATGAGTTGTAATTCTGGGAGATCTCAAGGCCTCCCCTGAGAGTTGGCAACCCTCAGCCTAACTCGGGGGTCGGGAACCCGCGGCTCACAAGCCGCAAACGGCTCTCGCGAGCTTGTGGTGCGGCTCCCGGCCCCTTCCTGGGGAGTGTGGGGAATCCCCCCCCTTTGCAAAGAGGGGGAGAAAAAAGAGGCGGCCGGCGGGTGTCCATCCGCCGTTTGGGAGAAAGGGAGGGGGTGGCCTGGGCGCCGGTCTCCCTGCCCTGTCCCCGGCTGCTGTGGGAGACGTTTGGCCCGCATGAGGGGCAGCGGCGGCTTCTGCAGCCTCTTTCCCGCCAGGGCAGAGCTGGGGAATTCTCAGCTCTGCCATGGAGGGAAGGAGGTCTGCAGAAGCCGCAGCCGCCGCCCGTCGAGCAGGCCAAACGCCCCCAGAGCAGCCGGGGGCAGGGCAGGTGCAAGGCAGCCTTCATGGCTGCGATCATTCGCGCGGGGGTGTGTGTCCTGGGAGGGAGGGGGTGGCCTGGGCGCCGGTCTCTTTGCCCTGTCCCCGGCTGCTGTGGGAGGCGTTTGGCCCGCACGAGGGGCAGCGGCGGCTTCTGCAGCCTCTTTCCCGTCAGGGCAGAGCTGGGGAACTCTCAGCTCTGCCATGGAGGGAAGGAGGTCTGCAGAAGCCGCCGCCGCCGCCGCCACCGCCCGTCGAGCAGGCCAAACTCCCCCAGAGCAGCCGGGGACAGGGCAGGTGCAAGGCAGCCTTCTTGGCTGGGATCCGTGTGTGTGTGTGTGGGGGGGGGGTGTCCGTCCGCCGTTTGGGAGGGGACGGGGTGGTGTATTTTTTGTTAATTTTTAGTTATTTTCTTTTAAAAGTTAAAAATGTTAATAATGTGTTCTTTACATAAATAAAAATATTTTTCTCTGTAGCACTTCATGGATTTCATAAACAACACACTATAATTGTTTTATACAAAGCGTAAAGGTAAAAAACCAAAATACACAGTGTTATCTTCATTTTAAATGTCAAAAAGTATTTGCGGCTCTATGTGTTTTCTTTTCCGTGGAAAATGGGTCCAAACGGCTCTTTGAGCATAAAAGGTTGCAGACCCCTGGCCTAACTCATAGCAGTGATATTAAAAACAGTTGGCTTTCATATGGTTCAAAAGGTACATGTCAATGTATCCCAAACATGCTTTGGAAGACGGGGGAAGATGTTCTAGTTGTTGTTTACGTGTCTTTTTTTGTGTAATCATTTTAATTAATAATCCAAGGACATTCCTATATTTGTGTTTGAGTCCAATGCACTATTTATTAATTCCAAGAACCCAGTTCTAGCCTGTAACCCATTTCTATATATGACCACCAACAATTCTCTGCCTATCCATCTGATAGATGTGGGAATTCATGAGCTGTGATTGGGGGTTGATTTGGACATGAAGAACTTTTTACTATCTGATGTGTTTTATTTGGTGGTACTGTTTCCTGTGATGGAACAGACCATGCAATGTTAGCGCACAAGGCTCTGAGAATGTTCTTGATTTCCATAAGTGGCAAGTGATTGAGGCAGGATTTAACCTTTTTTTTTTAAGCATGGAAAGTTTAGTTCTCTGTTCCAGTTAGGCACAAGGATGGAAGAGAAAGTTTACTCTAGTACAAATCCATAGCATCTGTACAACCCCCTTATATCTTTTCTTTTTTAACTGTGTAGTCCTGGAAGGGGGGTTGTTTCACTGTGGCTGGTGATGGGGCAGCCATGGAGCAATAGTGCCACCTTCAGAGAGACTTGCTGAGCCATGGTGACACCATCCCTTTCCCCACAAAAGGGGCCTGTGCAGCTCAATAGGCTGGACCAATGATTTTGATGGCCCCCCAACTTTCATATTTTTTAAAGTAAGTCTCTATACCCTTTTGTTTCAGAGACGTGCTCCTTACATCTCTGTAGTGAAAATGGTTAGAGATCTACGTAAAAAAAGAGAGGAGAATTCAGAGAACCTGATACACAGGTTGTTATAACAATAATCATTGGCAGGGGTAGGCATACCAATTCATTTGCTAGAGTATGTGGTTTCCCAGCCCTTGCCAGCCCTTGCTGCTACTTTAATGTGTGGAGATGGCATCAGACTTGAGTAACTCTACATAGGATTGCATTATAATAAATACAGCCAGAGCAGAGGCATAGCTACAAGGGGAAGGGGGTTGCCCGTCCCTGTGGGGGCGTTCCGGGGTGGGGGTGTTCCGGGGCAGGGGCGGAGGATGCACCAGTGCACCGGGCGCTTTTCCCACTTGCTACACCTCTGAGCCAGAGGAACTAATTTAGAGAGCTGATCATCATGGTGGTGCTAAGATGTACAGATCTATCTTCTTTTGAGTGATGGAGTTTTCTTTAAATCCCTCAATGCTCAAAACATGAAAGCTCTCCATATTGCTGAAACAGGACCCATTTTCTGAGCCTTTCAGAATGGGGGTTTGAAGTAGAAATGGGGGGATTGGCGGAAATTGCCAATTTAGTCTGGATTCAACCTTAGTATGTGGGTTTTCTTACCACTTCTAAAAATGAAGTCCTAATGAAATGTTCAGGCCAAATACAATATAGAAAATAGCATCCTAGCATTATATATAGATAGATAAGGGAATACAGAATTCAAGATGGGATGTGTGTGTGTAATTAGCTAACACAGTCCTCAGGTGTGCTTGACCATTTCTAAATAAGTATAATATATTGGTAGGAAAAGAAAGAGAGCAACCAAATAATTTTAGTCCTTTGCCACTTTTCAAATGATGTGCCAGGCACCTAACGACCTTAAAGTACAGGAGATTCACTGGGAACATACAAAATTATATAGAAAAAGCATCAATTCACTCTTGCTGAGTAGTAGTTTGGTTGAGTTTAGTGACCTGTGAAGTGGTATGTTAAAATAATGAACTTCAAGGAAACCTGTGAAGAGTGTGATTATCCAAACCTGCTGAAGCGACCTTATCTGTTGACTATATTGTAAGGAAGATAAGACCCATAATTCCCCCCTTTCCCTTTCCCTGTGTAAATGGACTTAAATTGAGGGAAAAAATGGATTTGTTAGGGCTGCTGGACAAAATAAAGGTTCCACTTGCGTATTAGTGTTCCTCAAGACTGTTATTTGTATACAGTGTCTTCACAGCTAAGCACTTTTACTGACAGGGAAACACAACTTCATGACCTTAGCCAAACATGTGTCATTGCTGTTTCCGTTGATTTCATGAATCTCTCCCTTGTAATAAAACTTTGTCTGCAAATTTTAAAGTTATTCTACAGAAATGCTGAGTGCAGTCTGCCTCACAAGTACTGGTGCTGAGAAGTCTTGCATGGAAACTGCAGGCCCTCGTGTAAAAACCTGTTCCTTAATCCTATGTGTTTGCAAGCCTGTGATTGCTCAGTGTTAATTATATCGTCCCTATTGTCTTATATATATTAGGTAAAGGTAGTCCCCTGTGCAAGCACCAGGTCATGGGGTGATGATACATCACAAAGTGATGTATCAGGGAGGCAGATTATGCTACAAGGTGGTTTGCCATTGCCTTCCCCAGTTGTCTACACTTTGTCTTCAGTAAAATGGGTATTCATTTAACCAACCTCGAAAGGATGGAAGGCTGAGTCAAATATGAGCTGGCTGCCTGAAACTGACTTCTGTTGGGATCTTCATAGTCTGGGAATGAGCTGTCATATCAGGGGATCCTCAGGTCCAAGCTAGAGGCAGGCATCCTTAGGGGAGCCTTAAGAGAGAGGGTATTCCAAAGGGGAGGTGCCACCACAGAAAATTCCCTAGCCCTAGTCATCACCTGCACCACTTCTGAAGGCAGGGGCTCAGGCAGCATGTCTTGGGGGCAGATCTAAACTGATGGGAGGAAAAGGTTCTTCAGGTGCCCTTTCCCCAATCCATTTAGGGTCTTATAGGTAAGAACTAGCAATTTGAATTGTGTCTGAAAACAGAAGAGGTAACTATGATAGGGAAAGGAAGAGAGGCAAACCTAGTAATTTGCAGGGGCTCTTGGCTTGGTGCAGTATAACACTAGAGGCAGAGAAACACTGCACACCCCTCACATATCAATGCAGACAGGGTTTCCAGTGGCAGTGTCAGGGAGGAGACAGAAATGGGATCACCAAATGTGCTTTTTCTTTATACCCTGTTTCCCTGAAAATAAGACCTACCCCAAAAATAACCCCTAGCATGATTTTTCAGGATTTTTGGAGGATGCTTGAAATATAAGTCCAACTCCAAAAATAAGCCCTAGTTACAGATTCCTCGGCACAGCTGATCTGGTCACATGGGGTGTGTGTGTGTGCAAAATCATGGAAAAAAATAAGACATCCCCTGAAAATAAGCCCTAACACATCTTTTGGAGCAAAAATTAATATAAGATCCTGTATTATTTTTGGGGAAACATGGGGGTATTTAATGCCATTTGCTTATTTATAATGTTTACCCTGTTGGTAATTCAAAGAAGGTACCTGTTTCTTCCGTATCTTCAAAACAATATTGTGAGGTGAGGAAGGTTACATTGAGGGACAGCGTGAATGTCCCAAGGACAATCAGAGGGATTCATAAATGAGATGGCAATGTGGGTCTGGAAGCCCATTCACATGTTAAAAGTCTACATGGCCATCTGGGAGTTCTTTATTCCTAACTCCCAATTCATATTTTGGCTTCTGCGTACAGGAAAAGGGTGCTTAAGCTCCATCACACGCATCATTTTCCCAGACTGAAATATCCTAAGTGGTTGTTTACAGCACTGAGAAAACTTACATGTAAGCCTTTAATACATGTACATTTCCTCAGTTGGGCAAACAGTGACTACCAGAGACCATTTACAGTTGCACGGATGACATGCAGGGAATAGGAGGCACAATCATCCTTTCTCTGCATGACACAGTCCTGATTCAAATCAGCCCCCCCCCCCCCCTGTGTACCTGGGAACAGAGTTCTCATCCCAGTGGAACATGTAAATAGCCCCACTATAGTGGCTGCGATATTATATTGGCTTATAAGGAAAAAGAAACTGAGAACTTTTTCATGTGACATTATCATGGTGATCTCCATGACATCTGGACAAGTGAGGAGGTTTCTCCTTCAATGATGTTCCAGATTGCAGCTTATTTGCAATATTCCATAGAATTCAGTGAGAGCCACTATTGTGAGAGTGGAAGGTGTGACAGGCCTTTTCTACCCACTGAAGGGAACCACACAGCCTTTTGGGGAAACAAGATTTGCTTTAAACTGTAAACCTTAAATGTTTTTAGGGTACAAAGTGTCATGGCTTTGGGTTTGCTGCTGTGAGGCAGGTTTTGGGGCAAGGAAATCAACACAGAGATCACTGAGAAGGTGTAAAGGTCAAAGAAGATGTCTTTATTTACAGACTGGTTGTAAAGAATAGATCAACAGCACAGATCTCCAAATGGTCAAAGGAGAAACCTAAGGCACATAAGTTTAAACTATTTATGGCTTCAGAGTGTGGTTTGAATTCTCTTTAATTCTTTCACAGAGACTTTCACAGAGTAGCCATTAGTTTGGAAACCCCCCCCCCTCTCTCTGTCACTCACTCACTCACTCACTCACTCACTCACTCACTCACTCACTCACTCACTCACTCACTCACTCACTCACTCACACAGAGTACCATCCATATCAGCCTGTCCTTTCCCAAGAATCAAACTAAATGGTACAATGTGAAATGGTAGAAGAAGAAGAAGAAGAGTTTGGATTTATATCCCCCCTTTCTCTCCTGCAGGAGACTCAAAGGGGCTTACAATCTCCTTGCCCTTCCCCCCTCACAACAAACACCCTGTGAGGTAGGTGGGGCTGAGAGAGCTCCAAGAAGCTGTGACTAGCCCAAGGTCACCCAGCTGGCGTGTGTGGGAGTGTACAGGCTAATCTGAATTCCCCAGATAAGCCTCCACAGCTCAGGCGGCAGAGCTGGGAATCAAACCTGGTTCCTCCAGATTAGATACATGAGCTCTTAACCTCCTACGCCACTGCTGCTCCTACAGTGTGAAACAGGCTTTTCTCTGTGAGACACCTCTGAAGATGCCAGCCACAGATGTAGGTGAAACTTTAGGAACAAGATCTACCAGACCACGGCCCACAGCTCGGAAAACCCACCACAAACAGTTGAATCTAGTTGTGAAAGCCTTCAACAATAAATGGTACAATGTCTGCTCATCTGTTCCTGGTAAATTAGTAGAATCTATCATTAAAGATGAAATTATAAAACACGTAGAAAAGCAAGACCTGCTGGGAGATCTCCAGTCCATTTGGAGGTTGGCAAACTTCAGCAGGCCACCCAGGTTTTGTCCTTACCACTATAATATCTCCTGGTGTCATGCACAGTATTGTTTAGTGTCTGCATGAGTGCATGGGAACTGTCCACTTATACTGGAGGCATACGTGGTAACACCAGGGGGTTGGGGGTTACATACACTACTGAAGATCAATCTTATCTTTGATAGATCCACTTCTTCATCCACATAATCCTGAGCTGTTCCTTTCATCTCACTGAAGTGTGATGAAATCCTTGATTACAAATAGAGACTTTTTAATGCTTCTGTTAGTTACCTTTAAAAGGGAGGATAGAGCAACATCATATATAATAGTTGAATGACCAGCAAAAAGTCAAAGATGTAGCTTTTCCTAAATGTTTGTCTGTCAGAGGGCTGTTGAAGTGGGTAGAACTTCTACCTTCAGTGAGTAGAAAAGGCCTGTCACACCTTCCACTCTCACAATAATCTGCCAAATCACAAAAAGAGATTCTGTCATAGAATCTAGCAATTCTACATTGATATAATTTGCAATTACTGTACGCTCCATTTACTTTCAGTTTGGGATATGTTGTACATCTGGTGGATAGCGTTGCCAATAACCCAGAGGAAAAATATATCTTGCCCTTTTAACGGAGTCTTTGATATGTCTACAGTGACACCATAGCTTTATGTGTGGAAATGGGCAATTGAAAGTTTTCATGGCAGAGAGGTAAATAACATCCAATTAAGTTTCTCTTTAAAGGGGAAGGACTTTTCCCCACATTGTTGGCAGCTGTACTGGTGGATGAAATCTCTGTTGGATCCAACCAGTTTTTCTGCTGGTGAAAAAAGAAGGCAGTATCCTTTTTGACCACTCACTCAAAAAGGCAATAGTTAGAATAATGAGATCTGCATGTAGAAAAGCCATATGGGAGAGGGGCTTTAATATTGACAGGAATTGGGTGAGATTGCCTGAAAAACCTCGCTAGAATCAATTTTTGTTTCTACTTTTCCAGCGTTGTTTTTCTATTTTGCTTTTCGCTTCCTCCCTCTTCGTTTGGTGTGATTTCTACCATCAACATACTGACTGGGGCAAATGTTTATCTTTTTACCTTCTCAAGTGTCTGTGTACATTGCTGGCACAGTATAAATTCATCACTCTCAACCTCAATGGGGCCTGGTGCTCTTCCCAGAATTTTAACAGATCTCTAGGTCGGAATGCCAGTTTCCCGGTAGGATCTGAGGAACCACTAGAATTACATCTCATCTACAGACTACAGAAACCAGTTCTGCTGAAGAAAATGGAGGGTGTAGTATTGGATGACTGTTCTCCACTGAGGTCCCTGTCTTCCACTCCGAAATCTGCAGAAATTTGTCAATGGGGAGCTGGCAACCCTACCCTCACCCCTACCCCTCTGGAATCGGGGAGGAGCTAACATTTTTAGTAAGTGTGGTAAAACCTGCTGATGAATGTGTTTGCAGTTGGGAAAGAGACCTGTTTAGCAAGAGTAACAGTAGCGTATCTTAAAAAGTGACTACTCAGGTTTCTGGCTTCTGATCTCTAGACAAACAACCTGAGAATGCTGAGGCTTGGAGGAAAGTGCTGCTGTGTTATTCAGCCTGACCAAAGGTTGCAAATTTAATAGCGTAGGCCGTAAAAAATAATTTCCGGGATTTTTCTGTCTCCAGTTAAGTTAAAGCAGCTGTGTAATTTTGCTCTTGGGAAGTACTGTTGAGGTCACTTTGTCTTTCCATCTCTGCTGACGCTACCGGTCTGGATGCTAAATGGGTTCTGTAGTGATGCACTGCTGACCCAGCAGCAACTGGGTAGAAGCCCACGCCAATGGACCTAATGGCCTGCTATCGCGACCGCATTCCCCCCACCTCATCCCCCCCTAAGGAGTCACTGGTCAGCGAACTGTCTGGCTCAGTCAATCGGGCGCATAGGGACAATGGTCTTGCCCCCCAGGTAGATTAGGCCTAGACGCCACGCTTCCTCCGCATCGTAGGTTGTGGTGAGATCATGTATCACATGATGATCCCAGGTCCCGTCTCCGCCTATCTCCTACCACCCCTTTACACGCCTACAATGAAACTCCTAATAAAGGTGCGACCAGCATAGGCAGAGTTGTCAGGGATCATAAAACCCGCTGCCTGTTGCTGACGCCTCGGCCAGATGAAACCCTCCGCTCTCAGCCTATTCCTTATAGCTAATGAATTCTATGGGTTGGACTACAAGTTGGTGTCAAAACCCGGAATCCTCAACCTCCACCCTGCTCACCGTCAGCTTGGGAAGGGCTGCTACACGTAAGTCCGCTGGATCGCGCATCCAGGGACCACTGCTTCGTATCGCCTGGTCCCTCTGATCGGGCGATCCAGAGACATCGCCATTCCAGGGACACTTCTCTCGTCCGACGGAACACCGGTGAGTATGTAGAGCTTGCAAAGCAGGCTTATGACAAGCACGCTGGACGAACTGAAAGCGCAACGGTAAATGCTGCAGGGTCCCCGTGAAGAGAAGGAGCTGCGCAAATTATTGAGGAGATTGAAGCTCAGTGTCCATGGTGTTCCAGAGGGGGGGGGACATTGAATCTTTAAGGACTGGGAAAACATCGGGCGACTTCTTCGCGATAGAGCCTCGCTACCGATGTCGCCATACTGACGGAGATTACTGTTTTGTCGCCATCAGCTCCAGACCCATGGTTCTAAGCTGTAATGGCCTCCTTCGACCTTTCAATCTTCACTCTAACCCCGAATTTCTATCCACCAAATTGGATCGCCTTGTCCTCCTTCTGCCCCCCCCGGGCCCTTCACCTAATTCAAATCCTCTCCAAGGCTCAGGCCGCTTCCTCCCCTTGCTCCTCGCTTTCATTCTCAAGCCACGACCACAGCCATCGCATCGGCGCTGGTTCCCAAACTCGTAGAACGTATTAGCCACGATCTGCAGAAGAAAGAAACCCTGGACGGAAGACGATGCCGAAGATTCTTGCATTGTGCCCCGCCCACTGCAGATACTGAGGGGAGGTGGCGCTATTCGCTGGTTGTCGAAAATCGCCTTTAAGCTATATTCCTCACCGAGTTCGCAGCGTGCGGACGTAGGGAGTCACCAGCCCCCATGTGGAGAGGTGCAATGCTAGAGGCGGTCAGCGAGGAATCACCTAATGGTTCCGGACGACTGAAGACCACCTCCGGTGATGCTCCTGGAGCCCTGCACAATTTGTAGATCTGGGAGAGCGAAGTTCCTACTGCAATGCTTTAGGCGTCACCGGCGCACAGCCGCTTCAGTTTTAATGGCCGAATATGCCTTCAGTAACCCCAACAATCAGGATCGCTCCGCCGCGGCCACCCCACGGTCGCCTTCTCTGAATGCTCTTGCTACATGCTTTTGAAAGTCCCCAATGCCGGACAGCCAACCCAAAGTTTTTCTAGTGAAGCACTGCAGAAGCCCAGAGCCCTATGCTGAGTTTGTGAACAGGCTCCAGGGAGGCCCCTCAAGAGGCAGGTTGGACAACTAGGGAGGCTCCAGGGCTAACTCTTGCCGCCTTTGGCTAAGGAGAACGCCTGGCTGAGGCCGCAGTTATCACAGGCCTAGGGAAGGAACTCCCGAAGCTGGCCGACATGCTCAAAAGCTTGCCAGGATATCGGGTCTTTCGCCTACTGCCAGCTCCTCTAGTCGCCGCCTTCCGCTGCCATGAGGCAGCCCCGACGAAGTGTTTCACCTGCCAGGGACATTCCCGAGGAATTGTAGGCTGTCTCATGGGGGCCTACAACTCCTGACGGAGGAGGGTCTCCCAGAGGGCTAAGACCGGAAAGCCCTAGGGCCGGGCGCTTCCTAATGCCCTGGGGAGGGGGTTCGCTACTGGCATCTCCCAGCCCGGAACCAAGAGATCCTGCACTCCCAACCCTTCCCCGAGCTCCCCATGAGATCTTCACCCAGCTCAGTATAGTGATCCTATCCCCACGGAGACCATTAGGCTGGTCTTGCTAAAAAAAGCTTCCGGCTGAACAGGTAGTTGTTCATCATCCTAGGGGTCATCGACCCCATGCACCAGGGGAGCCATCCACATCCAAGTATGGACAAAACATCCTGCAGAACTGCTAAGTTCACCGGAACACCTCCTGCCTCCTATGCCTCAATTTGAGTCTAAACGAAGTTCAAATAATCTAAATCTCGCTCTCCCCCCTATACCGCCTATACCTCTGCCTGCTAGCCCCTTCTACTTCCAAAGTCACCATGCTCCGCCTAGTGCTCCCAGAATGGCACGTGATTTCAAAATCTCTGTAGAGTCCACAGTCACTGAATTGCAGCAGAAAGGAATGCTGACGGAAGAGGACTGCCGTTTTGAGCCTCCCTCAGAATGCCCCATAGCCAACTTACAGGGACAATGAGGTGCTGGAAAGGGGAAGATGCTCAGACAAATGGCCTTAAGTTGCAAAGTCCTCAGAAGAAGAAGCCCTCCCCTTGGCCCTCCAGCTGGGTTCAAACCAGGATCTCATAGCCTCTGAGTCTGTGTGTAAAGCCCTTGGCCTGGGAAGTCTCTAGTGGCAGCAAAATCGCTTGGCACCTCAGAGAGAGCAAAATCTCAAATCAGAGTTGTAACCTCCCTCAAGTATTTTATATATGTGCCTGTATGCCCATGTATGTTCTGTATGTCTCTGTCTCCTTTCAAGAGACCCTGCCTTCCCTGTACTTTTTCCATTGTTTCTAAGTTAAGGCTCTTGTGTTTCCAATTAAAGTTTTCTCCTTCTGATTATGTGCCATCGTCTTGAAAGGTTTCACCATTACAGTGATCCTAGCCTTTAAACGGGACACATGCCTCGTATGTTCTCTTAGGATACCGGATGGGACTCCGTCGTCAGCCTATCTTAGTTTAAACCTTCAAACTTTCTTCAAACCTCCTTGAGAACTTTTCCTTCATTCATCTGAGCCTACACTGCTACATTGGCGCATAAAGTTTACATATGGAAGCCAAAATCATTTTCATGTTCTACATTCTCTGCTGAGGGCTCCTGGCTAGTCACAGTGCTGGGTGGGGTCTCTAGCCACATCTATCTTACACAGCTCCCTGTGAAGGTAGGGAAGCGAAATTAAACCAAATGTCCTCACGGGAGGGGGAAGTTGTGAGCTGACTTCCAAACCTTCCCCGCCTCCTCTGCACACCTCCTCTTTCTAATAAATAATTTTAACCCCACCCTCAGATCTAGATCTCGATAAAGGTTTTTTGTAAACCCTTCAATTTGCTCCTGTGATCAAACCCTCGAAGCCCAGGAACTGTTTTCTTTGCATCTCTCTATATCTTCCCATAGACTTCTATATTACCATATGACTATAATTGTGAATTGTTCAAGTTGCTTTGTAAAACCCACACCTTAGACGGTAGATTGGGATTGTTTTGCTACAAACAAACATCCCACCTGATATGACCTCTCCCTCCTGCTCCTCCTCGGCAATTCTCTCTGCCTTGCATTCCCCTTAACGCCTTTGGATGTTGCAAGTGATCATATCGGAATGGGGCCAACTGCTTCAACGTAAAGTTTCAAATAAAACAACTAAAAAAAGGGGAGTAGTCTCCCTCTATTGACCCAATCAAGGTCTCATCCAGCAGACCATATCCAAAGTAATTTCCTTTCTCTATTCTCTATCAAAATGGTTCACTTCCACCTAGGGTCTGGCTTTCCATTGTCATCTATAAGAACGACTAACCTAGCCAGCACGCAAAACCCCTGGGGAAAAGCGTCATTGTTTTTTCTCTCTATACAGGAGTCCAGCCTGCCATGCCAGGCTGCCAGCCCCATCCCTCGAGAGATGGGAGCTGGCCTCCTGGAGGATCCACCCTCGGCCACTTGTTGAGAGAGCCCCATCACCCAGCCTCTGCTTTCAAGATGGGAGGGACCTCTCTGGAACCAGTACACCCATTCTTCCACGGAGATCGCAACCCAGGCTGCCATTCGCCAGCTATGGTTCGGGCAATACGCCAGGTGTCATGTTCTCATCTACAGTCAGCCTATCTCTCCTCTCTGCCTGGTTGAAACTGGGAATTGCAGCCAGGAACATTCCTGATAGATTTCTCAACCCTTGGTTCCGTTTTCAGCCGCTTGACAATTGTTGAACACTCTCACACAACCTTGCTCGTGAGGAACAAATGGAACTGCAAATGCTAAAGACTATCAGTAGCTCTCCCACGCCTTTGAGAAATCCATGGACTCTAAAGTCATCGTTTGTAGCTTTAGGTCAAACGCAAGAGCTACATTGGACAATTATAAACTAATGGTTGCCTTCCTTCCGCCTATATCATCCAGCCTATGTATCGCTTAGCCATGTTTTGTTGTTTCAAACCACGCCCTAGTTTTTGAAGTTATGTTATTTACATGCTGCATTTCCGCCTCTGTCTGTTCAAGCTGGACTTCATACCTCTTGTGTTCTGCACTCCTAGTGGGAGTCTGGATGCCGGCCATTGCCTCCGCTTCTGCCTTCCATCCTCCTGCTCTAAACGTATCGCTGTCAGCTTCCATGTGGAGCCTGTCCCCTCACAGAACTTCCCCCCCTGTGGGAGCCTCCTGGACTTGTTTCCTGTAACACCAAGACCATTACCGGCTGGCCTGTGCCCATGGGTCTATCACTCACCTCCATTGCTCTGACTTGGCCTCCAGCAGCAGGAACTTCACTAAGCGACCCCTAGACACCGTGTCAGCTATTGATTACTGTATTGTTATCACATCACCAAGGTTGTGAGGAATGTACATAATAATACATGTGTTGTTTTAATCTTCTGATAATTCCCAATTGATTCATACTAGAAAGTAATTTGAGCTGCAAGAAGTTGTAATCTAATCTGAAGTATGATGTTTTGCCCCATTGGTGGGTCAGCCCCTCTGAGCTGGCTGCCGAGGATGGTTGAGTACATTAAAATAGCCTCTGGTAATTGGTTTAATTGTGTGCCTCAAGCATCGGATCTTGTTTCAGCCCAATGTGTGGCTCAATATTGCCTGTAACGGTGCAAGAAGCCCCCCTAATTTCCCACCTCAGCCAAGTTCTAATGTTACCAAGCAGTTTGGTCGCTTGACCTCAGATGGCGGAGGGAGTACAAGGCCCCTTTTAAATCGCCTCTCTGAGATTTCGGGTCCCCTTTTCTAAAATGTAAAAAAAAAAAGTGAGGAGATGTAGGTGATGTAACTGCTGACCCAGCAGCACTGGTAGAACGTTGGGACGCCAATGGACTCCACGTGGCCTTGTTGGTCGTGACCGCACTCCCCACTCCTCTCATCCTCTAAGGAGTCAATGGGTCATGAACTGTCTGAGCCTAGTCACCGGGCTAGGGACAATGGTCTTGCCTCTAGGTGAGGATTAGGTCTTTACGCCTCCTCCGTGACGTAGCTAGGTGAGATCATGTATCACATGATGATCGGTGTCTCCTGCCCCCCCGGGCCATCTCCCTACCCACCTCCTTACACGCCCCACAATGAAACCCCAATAAAAGGTGCGAGACCAGCACAGGGCAGAGTTGTTGTGATCATAAAACCCGCTGCCTCCTGTTGCTGACGCCTCCTCGGCCAGATGAAACCTCCGCCTCAGCCTATTCCTTAGCTGAACACCCCAAGTGGGCTGGACTACAGGTTCACTTATGTCACAATTATTACTATGGCTTTGGACAAATCTATTACTATGGATACCAGGGCTTCCTTTATATTTGAAAGATAAAAAGTGTGCTCTGACCAAATATGGGTAAGAATTGTCCCTGAGTTGGAGTGGCTACCAGAAAGCATATTTTCATTGATAATTTTACTGAACTATTTCTGATCTGCTTTTTACTCCCTTTTGAAATTTTTTAAAATAACTCATTTGTTTGCGGAAATTCATTTTGCAGCCAAATCAACCTCAGTTAAATATTAGTGATGGGAAAGGTTAATGCAACAGCAATCAGGCTGTGTAAATGGGGAAGCCACGTTGCTTCCTGTGCTAATAATGGTAAAGAAAAAAAAAAGCTGAACGCATATCTAATGTTGTTTAACCCTTCTAGAGCAGTGTCTCTTCTACTGAATTCCATGTGCATAATTCAGCTGTGAGGTAGTGCAGATTTTGCCTGGTTTTTCTTCAGTTTGCATTTATTGCTAAAAAAAATGTTATGGCTATCTATATTCTTTTGCAATGAGACAATAAGAACATAAGAACATAAGAACTAGCCTGCTGGATCAGACCAGAGTCCATCTAGTCCAGCATTCTGCTACTCGCAGTGGCCCACCAGGTGCCTTTGGGAGCTCACATGCAGGAGGTGAAATTGCTAATCAGTAGTGAAAATGCTCATCAGTAGTGAAATTCCAGGGTGTTCCCATGCAAGGGGGGGGGGGGGCTGGCCATTTTACATGGATACTGCCTGTATGACACCAAACCAATATTTATTCGATTATCCCGGTAGTTTTTTAAAAAATAAATACTGCTTTATTGAACATAGGGGTATTTTATTAATTATTTGTATTTACAACATTTCTGTGCTGCCTTTTCACCCCAAATAGGATCCCCAATCTGTTTCAGATTGTGCCTGCTGTTGCCACAATATATGTATTTAATTGCTTCATTTATAGGCTGCCTTCCTTGCTGACAATTAAGGTGGGTTACAGCTAAAAACAGGCTTACATATTGGAGAACAATGCAGCGACTTGCAAATGTACCTATATCAGCCTTCAAGCAAATTAATCTTACAGCGGAGATCCTCCTCCTCTTAATTTGGGCTGTTAACACAATCAGTTCCTTCATATGCTATTATATTTTTGACCTTTCACCTACACAGAGAAGACAGACTTGGATGCAGCTATCTCTCAGGCTGCTTGTCCTCAGTCAAGCAGGATGAATCTTTGCAGAGTAAACAGATAAATGGCGCCATTAGAGGAAAACCTAATGAATCCAAATGGCAGGCGATGGCAAGGATGAGCTCAAACAGACTAAAATAGGACTCCTTGGAGTGCCCTGTCAGCAACAACACCCCTCCCCCCACCCCACTCACGTCCAATTGGTCTTACCAAGTGAGTGCTCTTGGGAAACATGACTGGCCTTCCTGAAAAGGAGAACAAAGGAAAAACAACAATATCGACAAAACCCTGAAATGTAGGCCTGGAGATCACAAAAAGTACCAGCCACAAGTACATTCCTGGGAGTAAGAACCACTAAATAGACCTATGGTAAGTTGGATTCTAAGTAGAGTTGTTTCCCCAGTCTCCTTTATGGCTTTCACACATGTTGGATAATGCACTTTCAGTGTGCTTTAGCGATCATATGTGATTGGATTTTCCTGCTTCGTGATCCCTAAAGTGTAGGGAAAGAAGCCTGAGTGTAACGAACTAAGCTGGTTGCCAAAAATAGTGGCAGCCAGCTCTCACAGGGCTGGAAACTTCCTGGAAAAAAAGATGAAGGGCTAAAATCCATCTGAGAGCTATATTTAAGCCAGAGAACCCCAGGCACTGAGGAACTTCCTATGATCCCAGTATCAGGAGCTTTTAGGAGAAATGCCATAATTTGAAAGGGTGTAACTCTGCTCAGGATGGTGCTTTGAATTTAGTGCTTGCTTATGGACAGCATTTCTGACTGGAAGCCTTCACTCACTTGCAACAGCTGCCCACCCAGCAGAGGCATGGGTCAAGAAACTAGAGACGTCTGATCAATTGCAACTCAGTAAATCCTATCAGCCTTGTTCTTAGCAGTGTTGCACTGTTCTAAGCCCACTGATTTCAATGGAGTTAAAAGGATACAACTCTGCTTGGGATGGTACTCTTCAGTTCACATAATTTAGTGACAGAAAATCTTCCCTCTGTTGCAGTATGTCAGCATAACACATACCAAAGTGTTGATTAGATGTGGTAAAGTGCTACCAAAATTCATTCTGGACCCATGATGGATCTCTACTCACCTGTTGCTAAAATTAAAAACACTCTTACCTAAGGATCTGGCCAATATATTCCAATCCTTTTCAGATGCATGAGCATGCATATCTAGGGGAGGACAGGATTGCAGCACCAAGCTCTGGCCCCCGGCATAAGGCTTCTCAATGGCTGGAACCTAATTGTGGATGCAGCCAGAGAGATATATTTGTGCAGTCTCATTAGATACTGTAACAAACGTGCAGAGATTGTGGTAGAGCGTTTTGCTGCAACCTCACTCTCTTCTGTGTGAACCATGATTCTCCTAAATCAGAATGCCTGAAACGAATTTCTGCATCTCAAAAAATGATGTCACATTCAGGCACTTGTCTAGTTTGATGAATGTAGTAGTAATCATTTAAATATTACAGCACCCTCACAAAATCATGGCTAATCACATTACTTCATGTGTAATTTGTTTGTTAAGAATATAAGAGCCCTGCTAGCATAATGTTCCTTATAGTGGCTGGACAGTTGTTTCAGGGTATTCCATCAGCAGAACATCTGTACCCACAACTGGAATGCTGAAGCTTTAATCATTATGGGTAATAGACCTTGTTAGACTACCCCTCCATAAATTTGTCTATTAAAGGCATATTGTGGCAACAAATTACACAAGTTAGTGATTAACTGTGTGAAAAACACTTTTGTTTGTCATAAATCTCTTATTTTTTTTTATTTTTTAAACTTTTATACCGCCCCATCCCCGGAGGGCTCTGGGCGGTGTACAACAGAAATAAAACAATATAGGCAATTAAAACATTTAAAAGCAGCGATAACCATAACAACGTTCCTAATAAATATATAATAAATTACAGTAAATAAATAGCGTTCAGTGATCTACTGTTGTAGTTCCCTTCCCTTCCCCAAAGGGGGGAGAAAGGCGTCCGACATTCTAATCTAAAAATTCCCTCCCCTCTCTAAAAAGAGGGGGATGGCGAAGTCCAGATGACAATTCGTCTAGATACGTCGGTGTCGATGGGGCACTATCAACGGGTCGGCTCCTCCAAAGGCGTCTGCCGAACAACCTCGTCTTACAGGCCCTATGGAATCCCACCTAGGTCCCGCAGGGTCTCGACAGCTGGAGGAAGAGTAATTCCATCTGAGGCCGGGGCCTGAGCCGTAAAGGCTCTGGCCCATGTGGAGGCTAGCCGTGATTACCGAGGGGCCAGGGGACCACCAGGCAAATTGGCCTCAACCGATCGGAGAGGCCGTGGCAGGGGACGTATGGGGTGACAAAGCGATCTCGGCAAAGATACGATGGTCCCAGGGCCGCTGTGAGGGCCTTAAAGGTCAATACCAGCATCTTGAAGATGATCCGGAATTCCACCGGGAGCCTGTGCAGCTGGCACAGTATAGGTTGAATATGCTGCCAGGGTGGCACTACCTGCAAGCAGACGCTACCGCTGCATGCTGGACCAGTTTTAGTCTCCTCGGATCAAACGCAAGTGGGAAGGCCCGCGTAGAGTGAGTTACAATAGTTCAATCTGGAGAATAACGCTGCATGGATCACCGTATTAGGTCCGCTTGGGAGAGGAAGCGGCGCCAGCTGCCGGGTCTGACGAAGGTGGGAAAAGCAGTCTGGTTGTAAGGGGCCACCTGGGTCTCCATTGACAGAGACGAATCCAGGTGGGCCCCCAGGCTGGCGGACATTGTGAGGCCACGCCAAAGTGGCCCCCGCCCACACCGGGCGGCTGGAAAGACCCCCCCCCCCCACGTTGCCGAGCCAGAGGATCTCCGCCTTCGACGGATTCAGTTTTAACCTGCTCTCCATGCGAATCCAACCAGCTGCAATCGCTTCCAAACAGTGCTGTAGAGCCACAGGGGCGGTGAAGCGGCTACCCTCCATCAACAGAACGAAGCTGGCGTGTCATCTGCATACTCTGGATAGACAGTGACCAGCCCGAAAACTCCTCGCACTAGCTGGAGCAAGGGGTCGATGACAGATATTAAATAGCAGCGGGGATAATAGCTCTGGGTACAATCTACATTGAAGCGGGTAATCTCCAGGAGGCTTGGATCCCCTGACCTCACTTGCTTTAATTCGGCCCCTCGGAGAAACGAAGGGTAATCCATTGAAGCGACAGTGCCTCGCGACCCGGCGGCAGCCAGAAGCGGTAGTCAAAAGGTCGGTTGGTCCATCACATCAAACGCCAAGTGTGAGATCTAACAACACCAGTAGCCGAACCGCCTTGGTCAAGCTGAATATCGGAGTGCAATTCTGTGGACGGGCGACGGTGAACAAGTCTCCGCCCCATGCTCCAGCAACGGAAGCCGGACTCGAAGGGGTCCAAAGTCAAGGCTGCCATCTGTGAAACCCTTTGAAGCTGCTCCAACACCACTCATTTCAACCACCTTCCCCAGAAAACGAAAAGATTCGGAAACAAGCAGTAATTGGGCTGATCACCTCGGATCTAACGATGGTCTTTTTAAGAGTAGCTGACTAATTGCCTCCTTCAACCCATCCTGGAAGGTTCTCTGTTCAAGGGAACCGCTGATTATACTCAACAGGATGGTTTAGAGCTCCTCGGCCTCGCAGGTTTTACAAGCCAGGACGGGCAATCGGATCCAGAGGGACAGGTAGTAGGTCTAACAGGCAGCTAAGGCTCTGTCGAAGCCAGCGGCTCTAGAGAGCAGAAAAAAACTGGGCCTACCAAGGGCCCGAAGACCGGCAAGGGAGTTCCAGTTCACTACCAGGGTAGCTAATGTAATGGAAGGTCATATGGAGCTGACGCAATCTTATCTGCAAAAAAAAGCTCCTATAAATGCTCTCTACAGCTAATAATCAATTGAGAATTTGAGGACCCTCTCCGGATAAGGAGAGCTTTCTCACCGACCGAATTATGCGGAACAATTGTAGTTAGCTTAGAGCTTGCTGATGCGTAGGGAGGAAGAGAAGAAAGCCTCTTCACCCCTTCGCCGCCACCTCGTAGGCTTCTCATAAGCCGCCCTATAGGGTGTCTTCGCACAGCTTCACAATGAAGTTTTTCCTCCACACTCGCTTCTAGACGCCTGTGCTTCACGCTTCATGCCACGCAACCTCCTCTGTATACCATCGGAGCTGCCGCATCGCTGGGACGTAGAGGGCGCTTGGGGAGCAACACAGCATCGCATGGCATCGAGATTGGAATCTCCAGTCCTCCACCTTGCTCATCGTGAAAGCGTGCCGGGCGGGTTCAGGGTCCCGCAGATATTCACAGGAAACCAAGTGGATCCATAAGTCTCCGCTGGGCGGGTGATGATAACCGGGTCTCACGCCTAGATCGGGGTTGACGCTGCAAGTCCACCCGGACCTTCAGGGCATAGCGGTACGGACGCATGGCACTCTTTTCAGTAGAGGATAATGCACCAGATTTTATCCCCAAATCCCGAAGACCGGGTCCAGTTGCAGTGCTCCACTAGCCCTTCAAGGGTGGGGCCAGAATTTATTAGGGAGATGCCCAGCGTCACATGGATGACACTACTCTTAGGTCCAAGAAGTCGTTGTATTACGATGAGGCGGTATTCTACATGGTATGGAAGTCCCCCAAAACAATAAGCTTGGGAACCGCAACTTCAGTCCGGGACACCACCTCCAGCGCAGCTGTGGCAGGAGTCAAGCTCTCCCGGCAAGGCGCTAGGGCTTAATCCGGTACACTCAGGGGAGAACGGCCAACCCTCTCTCCAGGGCCAACCACTCCAGGCCTAATAATACATTCTGGCGCCGGTGGACTCTGGATCGGGACTGCCCTCTAAAGGGAATAGGGATTCCTAACGGATGAACAGTGCTAAGCACCGCCAAATCCCCGGCCCTGTGTTCAAGGACAGGACAAGACATCGCCAAACTCATGCTGACACTTTAAGGCGACGGGTCTCCACCTCTCACAAGCACCCAGGTCTCGGTGATACATGCCAGGTCCACCTGTTGGGCTCCGAGAAAGTCTTACCTATCAATTGTAATGAGTAATCCCCTTCCCAGTCCTCTAGTCCAAGGGATAAGGTTAAAAAGGTTTGTTTCCATTAATTAAACACATTTCTTTGGTCTATTAGGTTTGTGTGTAGTTGTAAATTACACTCAGTGGACTTGCTGAGAATTTTAAGGGTCAGTCAGTCACAGTTAATAATCTTGAATTACAGCCTTGTCCTGAAGATATTGGGATAGGAAAATTTAAAAGATGTTTAGTTGTTATCCTAGTCATATTCTCTCTGTTGTTAAATGGCAATTAAAACACACAAAAACACACGCGCGCACACACACACACACACACACACAAATTAAGAAAATCATTTAGATGGTTCTCAATCTGTGGGTCGCGACCCCTTTGGGGGTCGAACGACCCTTTCTCAGGGGTCGCCTAAGACTCTCTGCATCAGTGTTCTCCATCTATAAAATGGATAAATGTTAGGGTTGGGGGTCACCACAACATGAGGAACTGTATTAAAGAGTTGCAGCATTAGGAAGGTTGAGAATCACTGATTTAGATGGAATAACACTGAATCTGCACTTCACTGGTGATTTGGCCAGGGTGATTTGCTTTTCTAATGAAATAATTTTATGAAACACACATATTGTGGCTTTGCGTCTCAATTGTTTTGTTGGAACAGATTCCTAGTAGAAATTTGTAGAAATTTTGCTTGTCTGTTTCCTGTGAAAAATGAAGATAGCTTTGGAGAGCCCGTGGTGAAGTGGGATTGGATGAGGGGTTTTATTTTTCTCAAACAAGAGAGCCTCTAGTGGTCCCATCTGCACCTACTATTTTTATGTCTTCAGCTAGCAAAACGCCCAGGCAGCTAGCAGTAATATGACAATGGTTTCTGTTTCAAAAAGCAGTGGTTCAAAGTGAAACCTCATTAAGGAAGGAAATATGAAAAGGAAGTGAAGCCTAAATTACTGTTGGGTTCATGTACAGAACAACAGATTAGGGGAAATATTGAGTTTAGACAATGAGACATTGAAATTCAACGTCTCTTCGTATGATCATTTCAGTCTATGGCAGATGTAATTCTCAGCCAGCTCATATGGACTTCTGGTTGAGCCAATACGTTAATTCAGCATTCCTGTCTTTTAGTGCCACTGCAGACATCTGACTTCTTAAACCCATGTTAGTGAACAGCTGGAAGTCAGCTGACTGAAAACCTGACTGTCATAGGCTTCAGCAGTTGTATAAATGTGAGGTTCTCAGCTGTGACCCTTTCTGATTAGCCCTGACCAGAGCAAGAGCTCTTTCAATCACATGCACCTTGCTGAATTGTTATATAGATCATAAAGCACTGTGTATACCAAAAAAAGTGCTGCAAATATAACACACACAATTTTTCTTCCATTTCTCTCCATTCTGTATTTTCCCTCAGACATCTAGTCTGTCATCTGCCTCTTTTCTTTACAGTTCTCCCATTCTATTTTCCATTAAATTGCAAAGTATTGATTTCAGGTAAGGTTACAAACAAGCCAACCACCAGTTTTCATGATTTCTGCTTCTGCCCTCTTTTGTCATTGCAATTATATATTATGAGGAATGAATTCTGATCTAGGAAGACTATTGAAACTGTTCTACAGTGGCTCCTGGGCCATGCATGTTGAACGAGGGGACAGCGGAGGTGGGGAATCAGCCCCGGCAACAGAGCTACAGTGAAGTACCAGAACAGTTTCCTGGGAGTAAGTCTTGTTGAATGAAATTGGTTCGACTTCTGAGTAGACCTGAGTTAGGATTGCTCCCTGAGTCTGCCTTGAACCAAAAGGGAAGGCAGGGCATAAAAGTAAATAATAAAGTCAGGTAGATCAAATCATTATAATCAAGCTCTCCTTGCCATTTTCAGGTGGAATTTAAGAAAACTAAGTGGAGAATCTGCAATTTAACTAATGCAAAAGACCACTTATGAGTGATGAGAGTGATACTGCTGTTGAGCCCAGAGGAGTTATGTATGTGAAGAACCGGAAGGTCAAAGAGGTGGGTTTTGGAATATGTAACACTTTTAGGGGAAACCCTAGAAATTTGGATTTATTTGGGCATAAAATTATCTGTATGCCGAAACACAGTTTTGCTGATTTTGTTCTTCAACCAGAGTGATACCTGTTCCAAACTTTATAAGCACTTTAAGCACTTTATAAGCACTTTATAAGCACTTGTCAGGTGGCAAATGCTCATCCCCCCAGCTCTGTTTGTTCCAAGTGGGACAGTGCATTCACTTAACAGATGCTAGCTAGTTATCAGTTCATTGCATTTAAGGAGGAATCTGGGATAACTTTTTAAAGGAGGTGGTTTTGGCCTGTTGTTCTTTAGAAACCTTTTTTTTTTAAAAAAAGAGTTAGGGACTGACATGAGCCCTGGAGTTTCAGAGCTGAGAAAGCTGCCAAATGGGTGTGACATTTCCATCAGTAAAAAACACACAAATAAACAAAAGATCACCCACTTTTAATGATCTGGATTATCCTTCTTCTTACCATCTACCCCTCCTAACCACCGATAGCCCAGATACCCTGTTTGAATATGGTAGTATAGGCTGTTCAATTAAACATATGTTGCTGTTTTCCATATTCATATCATATCTAGTAACTTTATACTTTCCTTCTGCCCAGCTCTATACCATATAAGGGTATTCATGTGAAAGGTCCCAGTCAGTGAGGATGCCATAGATACTTGCCAGAACAGGACACTGAGTTGACGTAAGAAATGTCCCTTCTGTTGCTTTCAAATTACACCAGCTGCTGTCTTTACAAATCAAGGTAGCATCCTAGTGTGGCATAAATGACCTTGTATATGATTTGAAAGAAACAATGTTTGTAATAGAGTTCTCAACGGTATTTTTTAAAAAATTGGGTCTTGCTTCTAAGTAAGTAGGCTGAAAATTGGCATATCAAAGGATAAAAGTGCAATCCTACACAGAGTTACATCTTCTAAATCTCTTGAAGTCAGTTGGCAGAGTTTTGCCAACTGACTTCAAAAAAATCTGTGAGTTTCTACTGCATGCATTTCATATATCTCTTATGGGCAGCCCTTGTGTTAGTATTGAATCACTTCTAAACAGCATCACTTTCAATGGTGTTTACACCAGGGAGTCCAGATTCTCCTTTTAAATCCATCTTAAAGGGAGAATCTGCGGTCCCCAGTTAAAACAACATTGAAAGTGATGCTATTTGGGGGTGCATTCCAGCACCACAGCGGCTGCCCATTGGGAGTGTGTGTGTGCAAAACTCAGATTTTGCACCGGTCTCCATTTTCTCTAGCTATGCCTCTGGGAAGGAGCTAGGATTGCCAATTCCAAGTTAATTCCTGGAGAGGGTGGAGTTTGAAGAGGGGAACAACCTCAGAGACTCCATCTTCCAAAACAGCCATTCCCTGCATGAGAACTAGGACTGACAACCTCCAGGTTGGGCTGGAGATCATTCAGATTTACAACTGCTGTCCAGATGACAGAGATCAATTACCCTGGAGAAAATGGCTGCTTTGGATATTGTTTCCCTCCTCAAAACTCACTATCCCAAAACTCCAGTCCACCCCCAAATCTCTAGAAATTTTCAAAGATTAGCATTTGGTCTCATACCAGGAGTTTACATGTTTCCTAGAGGACTTACCACAATCTGTAGATTGCTTCTTGCATGAAATATTGAGAGAATATGTCAGTTTATCACATATCTGTAGGCCCTCATAAAGGTTCTCAGGACTTCAGAAATGATTTTTAGGTCATTGATAGGTCATTGATAGGTGCAAGCATTACTTCTGTGTTCCTGTCCATGGCAGTCTGGCCTCCTCCACCATGAGGTCATGACAGTGTTTCTCTCTTCTGGCATGATCTTTTCATGGCATTGTTCACCTACTGCCATCATCTACTTATAGTATTGAGAGTCACTCTGCTCCTCATGTTTGCACTGGCACAACATCTGATAAGCGACATCTGTCAGCAGAGCAACACACCCCTTTCTGTTCCGAGCACTGGCTAAACATCTAGCAAGTGAGAACTTCATCACTGGCCATTCTTGCTGTGCATCACAATGTTCACCTGAGCAGAGTGCATTCATTTTTAATTCCCCTTACAAAACACACATACACAACACCCTGGAGCCAGCCTGCCCAATGCAAGCCAGCACTGCATTGGCTGTGAAGTGATGCACAGAATGTGCCAAACTGATCCCTCTTTTGATGGCCACCACAGCTGTTCTGTGACCAGCACCATACGGCACCATATGCCACAGTACCAGGATACTACTTAAGTCCATCCATGTTCTATCTCATGAAAACCAGCATGATTCTCCCAAACCAGCCCACAGTCTGCTGACTGTGCAGACAGCACATTCAAAAGGTCAATATGCACAGCTGAACCAAAGACCCTTTTAAACTACTGAATTCGGAGTGTCACACATTTTATAGCACAGCAGGCAAACAGCAACACGTATGTACTAACTTGCAGTTCTGGACTGGGGGGTTGTAGATTGCAACTGATGTCCTTGGGGCAACTCTGCTCGAGCTGCATATGCAGCAGTGTCACCTGAACTGAAGAAAACATGCTGACTTGGAAAAATCAGCCTTGGAATAATTATGGTGCCCTACAGTGTTTCCCTTATCACACCATCATTAGTTCATTTATGGAAAATTTTTTCAACATTTAACAGAAAAAGAAGGTCAGAGGGATTTTAAGGGATGGAGAGGGCAGAGGGCAGGTTAGAGACCAGGTTAAACAGACACAGCTTTGCGAATCTGATAACTTGCTACACAAAAAAGCTTCCACCCAGCACCGTTTTTATAAAGGGTGAAAGAAATATCCATAAATCATAGTAGAGGATTCACGAGAGGAGGGGGGCGTGGATTCATTAAAACTACAAAAAATTGTCTTGAATGCTGACCCCCACCACTCCTTGTAGCATTCCATCACTAGTTTTGTAATTTTTGTTGGGGAATTGCTTCCCTGTTTGAGTAATAAGCAGAGTGAGAGGCAAGACCAGGAGACTTTTGCTGTGATTAACAAAAAGATGAAACTTTACTTAACTAAAATTAGGGTGGGTATACATGGAGTTTAAAACAATAAATCCTCACTATTCTAGCACAAACTTAGTTACAGAACTTAGGAGCATGCGAGCCCCCACGCGGCCTAGGCATTCACCTCTTAAGGTGAATCCATCTTACAGGTGCAAAAGAAAAACCTCATGTGTGGGTGTGCTGTGAGACAAAGAAACATAGTTAACTTTATAACCTCTGACCTACGTGCTCTGCCTCACATAAGCAATGTTGGATTAACTGCCCAATGACTAATCAATGAACTGGTTGCAAGACACTGACCTGACTAGCTAATTAATATGCACACAGTTAACCCCTTATTGTCAGGATTGTGACAGATACTTGCAAAACCTAACAATTTTTAAACCAAGAAAATAGCACAGAGAGGAAGGTGGTGAAAATGCAAGGAAAAAAGTGTGATTTGAGGAAGAATTGTTAAAACACTGTGGAAAAATAAAAGTTGCAGTCTCTACAGCCATCAGTTTACTGTCAAAAACTCTTTATTCTTGAGGGAGGTTCCCTTCAACACTCCCTCATAGTCATATTTGCCAGAAAATGATGTTGGGGGAGCACCAAGGGACAAAAGTGAGCACACAGGGGCTGCCTCCCTAGACAATCCACATCTACCATGCATAAGAACATAAGAACATAAGAACTAGCCTGCTCGATCAGACCAGAGTCCATCTAGTCCAGCACTCTGCTACTCGCAGTGGCCCACCAGGTGCCTTTGGGAGCTCACATGCAGGATGTGAAAGCAATGGCCTGCTGCTGCTGCTGCTGCCCCTGAACACCTGGTCTGCTAAGGCATTTGCAATCTGAGATCAAGGAGGATCAAGATTGGTAGCCATAGATCGACTTCTTCATAAATCTATCCAAGCCCCTTTTAAAGCTATCCAGGTTAGTGGCCATCACCACCTCCTGTGGCAGCATATTCCAAACACCAATCACACATTGACACCAATCACGCCAATCACCCTAATCACATGCTACGTGTTACATATGATCCTGGTCTCCACCAAAACATAATCTTTAGTGGTGCTGTTGTGTCCTGTCAGAACAGTGTCTGTAAGTGGGAGACAAGCAGAAAACGGATGCCCCTGAAAGCCCACTATATGGAACAAATGGGTTAGAAAATATAGATGTGTGGCACTACAACTCCATCTATCGGAGTAGAATAACACAAGTCTGCTGGGTTGACTGTCTGCAGATAATGAGTGAAGAGTTCCTCCAATCCAGCATCAGCCTCCATTCTTGGCCTTGGGTCTACTTGGCCTACTACTTGGAGAATCAGGCTTCTGACTATGTGCTTGGGCCTAATGCTGGCATCCCCTTTCAAGATTCAGTGGTGCTTTATATAGAACAGGCAGTTAGCCAGCAATTTGTCTGATCTGTTGTTATGTGTAGCCACCTTCTTGTATTCTTGGCACAAAGCTTTTGTTTTTGTGCATGGAGCACTCATGTCCCCTCACTGCCATCTGCTCAGAAATCCGCTAAAAATGTCTACATTTCAATGCGAAGTGCCAAGGCTTCCTGCCCCTTCTCTCCACATGGAGAGCAGATCCAGTTTCTTTCTGTCTTGCTGAGTGATTCCACGACTGCTATTTGCTTCATTGCTGCCATAGTGGTAAAAGCAAGCACTGAAGTAAAACAGAGAATCATAATAGAAAAATGGTGCTTGTCAGTGGTTTGTAAAGCTTGTAAAACATCCCTTCCCAGTTTTCAGAAATACCACAGTCAGCTGGTGTTGATTCTATTGGCTAGCTAGGTGAACTGCCAAAATCCAGAACTGGCCAAATGGTGGCCACAGGGCAATTATCTGTTGGCCAGTTGGCACTCTTGGGAAAGTGTTATCATTATCTTCTAATGGAGGAGAGAGGAAAACCACTCCAAAGGCTCCTGAATGTGCATTTACTTGCATGGTTATAAAGAACTGGAAGTACAAACAGATGGTCCTGTTGCCATTTACATTAAGCCATTAGTGAATTCTGTAATAAAAACATTCAGTGCAGCCGCATTACCGATATTCAAATACTAGCCCAACATTACTACAGTAATAGTGTCAGAATTATTAGGTTAAAAGCTGGAACAATCTAAGTTTACTATACTGTGTGATTCTGTTTTTCTTAGCACTCTCTTTCTAGTTCCACTAAGAATTTGGTTTTTAAAAGGTGGAAGGGGTAGGTGACACTGGAATTCATTTAGGGGAAGTATTGTGGAATAAAACTGACCTACAACATTACAAAATATTATAATGCTGATAAGGGAAATGCTGATAAGGGATGCTGATAAGGAAAAAAGATAGAGGACACGTTCCCATTAGCATTCTATCCCTACATTTATTTTCTAAAAATGAAAGATAGAAGGTAGGAAGGGGCAGAAGGTATCAGAAGAGGGAGAAGGGTGACAATGGAGGGAAAGTATAGAAACATGGTCCCATTAGTGTTCAAGTACTAGGCTCATGCCCTAAAAATTAGAAAGGAAGTTGTGCAAGGTGGAGGGGGTCTGCAAGGGGGAATATTGGAAAGTAGGCATCAAAAAGGTGGAAGTGGGTGTGGGTGTTGAGGGGTGACAAAGGATGGGGGGAACCAAAGGGAGCCTTACCCATGGGGAGTGAAGTCAACTCAAAATCAGCTTTAAAAAACATCTCCATTAAATCAAACTGACCCCTAAAGGGGGGCCTCTTCCGCACAGGTCATGTAAAGCAAATTGCAGTCGGAGTGAAGTAACCAGCTTTCCCATTTATGCTTTCGCATGCCTCTGTACAGGCAGTGATTGGAGCCCATGGAATCAATGCGGGTTGCTGTTGCACCTTCACACAGAGGTGCGTCTTTTAAAAAATGTATGTCCCACCAATGTGTAGCTATGCAGTCATGCACAAATGAACCCCCACAGCCATGCTGTCTCACATACGACCCTTTGCACCTGTGTGGTTACGCAGATGTCATCTGAGAAATAATTTTTTTTAAAGGAACATGCAGTCAAATAAAGCGCGCCCCCTGCCCGGCTGTTTGCTCACAAGCAGCTGCAACCCCGGGCTTTTGCAGACTCCATTAGACATTCCAAGACATCGCTAGGCCAATAATGCACTTTCAAGCTGCTTTCACAACTGTTTTTGCCATTCCGCACAGCTTCAAAGAGTCCTGAAAGCAGCTTCTGAGTGCAAAAAAATACTATGTGCGTAAAGTGAACGCCACAGATAGCGCAGATTCTTGGAATACGCAACCAGTTTGAGGGGGCGGGTTCATTAGTGATTCAATGGTTAGGGGAGGGGGATCCGTATGAAGTTTCCCCCCAAAACGGGTTTTATACCATTCTTAACCCACATTTATTGGCCTGTGCAGAAGGGACTGGGGAGAAATGTGTAGAAAAGAGGAAAAAAATATGCAACTGAAGGCATTGACAGAATGCATCGACAGAAACCACATGAATGGCAAATAGCTAGGGAGCCTAACCAGTGGATTTACCAAACCAGTGGATTTACCAAACACTGCAACTGTTCTTGCTATTCTCTGAAAGCATCTTTTTTTCATCAGTAGTCCTGAATGTGAACACCAAAGTGCCTTTTTTGGTACCTCAGATGTCTGCCTTTTAAAGTCCAGGTTTCTACCACAGCTTTTACCTTTCCTAGTTCATTTTACTCTTTCTTGACAGCGGGCTTGTCTTCCCCCCCCCCATCATTTACTCATGCGCTCTCTGATTCACATATAGAAAGGGATCAGATGGGAAAAGATCTATATTTGTTTAGTATGGATTTAATCCCATCCTCCCTGCAAGAAGCTCAGGATAGTCACAACCTTATCTTTCCTCCTCAGTTTTATTTTTGTAACAACCGTAGGAGCAGTGGTGGGATTCAAATAATTTAACAACTGATTGTTTTCAAGCACCATTGTAACAACTGGTTCTGCCGAAGTGGTGCGAACCTGCTGATTCCCACCACTGCCTGGGAGGTAGGCTAGACCCAGAGATGCTGACTGGCCAAAAGTCACAAGTAAGCTTCCATGCCAGGATTATTTAATTCCCATAAATTAGAAAAGGATCTGCCTTACAACTTCAGCCTTTAATTTGTTGATATACTGTAATAAATTGTTATGGCGCCATCTGGTGGCAGAAAATCCCAGGGTAGTTTGCTTGTACGTTTGCTTCTACTGATTTGTATTTACTGAGTCCATTTTAAAGAATCTCAAGGTAGCATACACGGTTCTTCATTTCTCCATTCTTCCCTCATGATAACCCTGTGAGGCAAAGCAGGCTAAGAGAGAAAATGGTCACTCAAGGTCACTCAATGTTTCAGAGATTTAGCCTTGTGTTTCAATCGAAAGATAGTTTGATGCTCTAATACCATCATGCTGTTGTTGAGTGTTAAGGTTAATAAAGGACAAATCCGTATAAGGACTCCATGACATTTCATGCTGGAGTGAGTTGGTATAGGGCAGTGGTTTAAAAAGTGGGCTGATGGTGAGAAAGTTTAGATTTAAAATCTCGCTTTTGCTAAGAACTGTGGCCATTTATGCTTGCGCTATTTACTTCACAGCTGTTTGCTTCGCAGTGGGTTTTTCTTGTGGTTGTTTGTTTACACAGAGATTCTGCTGCTACAAATTGTCCCTGGCCAAGCTTTCTGCCATCCCAACACCCACTTCCTTGTCCTTTCCATGCAACCTCCATCTGGGGAGATTGCCTGCTACTTTTTTGGGGTGTGTGTGTGCATTCTTTGGTCTAGTGTTCATTCTCTAGAGCAGTGGTGGCGAACCTATGGCACGGGTGCCAGAGGTGGCACTCAGAGCCCTCTCTGTGGACACGCGCAAACAGAGTGCCCCCCCTCCCACATCTAGGCTGGCCTGGGCTGCTGGGCTCGGTTATTAGCATTAAACTTAAGACCTAGTTTTGGGGAAGCAGTGTAGGCAACCCTGTTAAGCACTGTTAAACCCTACTGATTTTCATGCGAAGAACTAAAGCTCTATTCTTTACCTGGGAGTAAGCTCGGTTGCTGGCAATGGGGCTTGATTCTGAGTAAACCCTCCTGGGGTCGTGAGTCACCCGTTGGAAGAGTTACATGGTTGCTTCAAAGCAAAGCCACCAACTACCACCAAGTTTACTCCTAACGTGCGCCTCGGAGCCTCGGAGCCAACCGTTTTTTCTAAACTAAAACCTCAGTATTCAGGTTAAATTGCCGTGTTGGCACTTTACAATAAATAAGTGAGTTTTGGGTTGCAGTTGGGCACTCGGCCTCGAAAAGGTTTGCCATCACTGCTCTAGAGCATGTAAGTTTTATGTCAATTTCATGTGTGATTTTTAAAAAGCTTGCTCAATCTGTCTGAAGTGGGGGCTGGAATAATGGGATAAACTGTTGTGTGAGTGGGGGGGAGGCAGAGCAAAGTAAGACAGCCTGAAGAAAGTAAAATGCATGTTGGTTCCCTTCACTTTCCTGCAAAGGGAAAGAAAAAGTTGCATTTCACAAGCTTTCAGAAACCGTGGGGATTCTTGGGTCTGAGTGTGCAGTGAATTCCCAAGGAAGAAGAAATGTGTGCACAACCAAGAATCCAGTCCAAAGAGAATGTATGCTCAACATAAAGAATGCTTTCATTTTCTCAACTGCAGTCTACTATAGTGGAGGTAATAATACTGCCCTGATAATATTGTTGTGATGGTGCGGAGGTGTTTTAAATATTTGAAATACACCACATAAATATTACTAGCCTCGCTATTTTGTACATGGATTTTTTCATTCATACTTCCTAGAATCAAAGGTTCAGGGTCTTTTTTTAATATAAAGGTTGAGATGGTGTCATAACCTCTCTGTAATTATGCATCCAATACATTTTCTGGGGTGTGTGGGGTGGAAGTGAAAAACAGCAGGGGAAATCTTGAAATAGATGGAATTATGAAATAGCCACATTAGAACATAAGAACATACATTGTAGAGGACACAGATTTACCATGGAACCAATGAACAGGAGTATTGAAAAAGAAGAAGAGTTTGGATTTATACCCCACCTTTCTCTCCAGGAAGGAGACTCAAGGTGTCTTACAAGCTCCTTTCCCTTCTTCTCCTCACAACAGATACTTTGTGAGGTAGGTGGGGCTGAGAGAGTTCTGAAGAACTGTGACTAGCCCAAGGTCCCCCAGCAGGAATGTAGGAGTGTGGAAACACATCTGGTTCACCAGATAAGCCTCTGTCACTCAGGTGGAGGAGTTGGGAATCAAACCTGGTTCTCCAGATTATAATTCACCTGCTCTCTACCACTACACAGCGCTGGATCTAAGGCAAATATGTCCCTTCATCAAAAACATTTTATGGACTAGAGCCCACATTGTCACACACTTCTGATGCTGTGGGATCTTGTTCACAAAACCTAGAATAACTGTTTGTCAGTTCTTAGGATGCCAGAAGATTCCTGTTTGTTTAATTTCTTTTGCATGGAATCAGTGTTCACTTCTTCTCTAGCAACCTACATTCCACCAAGCCTAAATGTCTCATGAATCACCTTAACTAGGGTCCAAACTACATGTTATATTTTACATGGGTTGGCACAGGAACTTGCATATTGCAGCTGGGGGCATTATTTGCCTAATCCAGGGACTACCCATTTCTTGAATGCACAGCCTGCTTGTGGGGCAAATAACCCCTGTGCTCCCCCCTAACATTTCAACCCCAGAAAATGCTATAGAGGAGAAGGAAATAGCCTCTCCTCCCCTACACTATATTCCTGATTTGAAATGGGCCCCTGAAGTGCTTTTGCACAGAGTTTCAATTGGGGACTTACAGCTGCAGTATGGCTGCCATTTCCATTGGAAACTCATGTAAAATGTAGTGTGTAGTTTGGCCTTAATTTTCTCACTGAGCGATACTCTCTAGTTTTCTTGGTTTATTGACTTGCGTGCTCTGAAATTGGCGTTCTGCTGCCACGAATTCCAAATTAGAGGAAATTTCTGGAGGGCTGGGAGGCCTGTAGAGGCGTACCCAGGGTTTGAGGAGGTGTAGGACTCCCCCAGCAAGCAGCCCTTTAATCCAGAGGGACAGAACTCTGTCACTTGGAGACCAGTTATAATTCTGGGGCACAAGCAGGCCTCACTTAGATAGCAGCCCTATCTGGGACTCTTATGAAACTGGCCATATAATTCCTTCACACACCATTAGAACTGGAATGCTGAACTACAACAGCCAGATGAACTAAATCTCTTTGGAAAATGCATGTTGATTGGATGAGAATTAGCAAATGGTATGCCCTGCTGCAGGGGAATAAAACATCCTGTGAAGAATCTTCCTTACTTGCAAGTAAGCCCCCAACTTTTCGAGGTTATTTATTTGCCACATAGACAAGGCTGATAAATTTGTTGTGCAACTACTAATAATCATCAATTGTGTTGCTACCTTTTGCCTGACGCCGGTACGCAATTTTCCCCATATGTTAGCAACTTGACAGGAAGCTCCAAAGGGACTCCTGAGGCCTAGATTACACCCACAGAGTCTGCAGGTAGCTGACAGGCAATTATGTATAATAAGGTGTTATGAAAAACACAGCCCAGCACGTGTACCAGCGGAGGAAGAGACAGCCTCCTGCTGGGCTTGCATAGAGATCAGAATGAAAACTAGGGGCCAGGACTGAAAAGAACACTGAGTTTGGCGTATAAAACATGAAGCACCAAGGAAACAGATATAAAGCTGCTGCAGTCATTTGTAAAAAAAGAAAGACATCCAGGTTCAAACTCACTCGGAAGATGGGGAAGCTTCCAAGAGAATCAGCTTGGTTTGCAGAATATCCCAGGTTCAACCCACATCACCTCCAGCCAGAAAGGATCAGATAGTAGGTGGTGTGAAAGACCTCCTATGGAGACTTTGGAGAGCTGCTGCCAGTTTTAGCAGACAACATGAAAGACTCTGGCCCCTTCTGCACATGCAGAATGATATACTTTCAATCCACTTTCACAATTGTTTGCAAGCGGATTTTGCTACAAAGTGCATTGAAAGTGGATTGAAAGTGCATTATTCTGCACGTGCGGAAGTGGCCTTGGGTGGACCAGTGGTCTGATTCAATATAAAGCAGCTTTATGTATTAACGGATGATGTATTCAAGATGTATTATTGATTACCCCTAATTCCAGGGATATTAGGGGAGGGCTAGCAGGAATAGTGATGATTCTGCAGGGCCTTATGACTCTTTCAGCAGGTAGTCCTATCATGGATATGTCCAGGAAAACAGGAGAACAGTTGCCGGTCTTGTCTAAAAAATCATGGAGGATGTTCCTGTAGGCCGAAAGAATGGCTGTCATGTTTTGGGGTTAAATATGCCGAATAGGGAGTCCAGAGACCCTGAACAGAACAGTCTTGCAGAAGAGTAAGAACAAAGGAGTAACATAATGATATGACCTTTAGTAGATGAAAAATAAAAAATTAAGTCTGGGCCCATGTCAAGAAGTGTCTGACAGTGGCAAGAACACCAAGTTAAATAAAGAAATGAAGATATTCAAATATGGGCTTTATTGGTTGTACTCCAAAAGATAGTCATATCCATGAAAAGCTTGTAATCACTATTTTTGATGTTCTTTGTCGTGATAAAAAAGCAGCAAGAATAACTATATTTCAAGTGAATAACTATATTTTAAGAAGTTATTTGCCCATAGATAAATTTTTCGATCCTGGAAGTTGTAAAATAATTAGTTAGCCAAAAATGTGAGCCTCATCAGGTGGAGCACCTAGCTATTTGTTGGAAGATGGTTTTGAAAACTTTAAATATGGGGAAATGAATTGATCTGAAGCATATATCCTATTTACATGTATGCATGTACCCTATTTGAGAAAGCAATACTGAATGGGCTCAAGTAATTTCTCTCCTTTAGTCATCTATGTTGTTGTTAGGTTCAGTTCAAGGTACTGGCTGCCCCTTACAAAGCCTTACATGGCCTTGGACTCTCATACCTGTTAGGTCTCTCCTCCTCCTGATTCGCCATGACAGCTTTGCTCAGCTGTTCAGGGCCTTCTGCAGGTGCCACCCAGACAATGAGCAAGATCAACCACTGCCCATTCATGCACATGGTGTAGAGTGGCCCCCACCTTGCAGAATGGGGTGCCTCAGGAGGTCAGAAAGGCTCCATGCTTCTGTCATTCTGCAAACTATATAAAACAGAATTGCTCAGGAGGCCATTTCTGTAAAGGTAAAGGAGCTATACTATAACAGAATGGTTCAGGAAGGCATAGTATAAAAGGAAAAGGGGTATGGACCATATCATGACAGAATGTATGTGCACAGAATGTATCCATTTACTTAATCTGCTATCACCACAATATTTTCTGCTGATGTAATACCATTTTCTGCATTCTGCATCATGTCTAATATTCTATGCTTGATTCAGATGTCTATAATCCTAGTCCTAGCACTTTGCGTATTAGATCTCTCATCCTATTGATTGCATTGACTAAAGGAGATGCTGCAACAACACCGCTTGCCTCCCTTCTTCCTTTATTTGTTCATGAAGCGTGCTATTATTTTGTACATTGTGCACCCATTGAAAAAAGTACCCATGTCCTTTTGCACAAATTCTCACCCAGAGCCAGAAGTTAGCACGCAGAACTTTTGTGCACATATGTCTACAAAGAATCTGGCTGGGGGCAGGGCTCATTTACTGAATAGTGGCCATGTGTCTTTGAAGGGAAATGGCACTCAGCTTGTGATAAGCAATAAAGTCGAGCATTGAAAGTTCAGCAAATGTGTACACTCAACCATATAATTATGAACTTTAGTACCATCAATAATGATCACCTCAGTGTACAGTAGTGACATCTCAAAGTCATCATGGGATGAATGAAAACAACAACTGCTAGAAGCTGAAAGGAGTCTTGAGAACAATTCCCCCATGTGATCCAGAACATTTTCTACTTATTAACCAGGCAGCACTAGTATACTGTAACTATGCAGAAGTACTCACATTTACAACAGATGCATGAGACATCAGTGCTGGAGAACTTTGCCATTGACCATGTGTTTGCAGAAGCAGAGGTGATTCAGTTGGCAGCTAAAAGAATGAGTTTGGGGAGCACAATAGAAGAGGAAAGTAAATAAGCCCTTTTCAGTCATTATAATTTTGGTGATCCAGTTGTGATCCAGTTGTGAGGCATGGGAAATCGTGCTCTGTAGAATCCCCCAGAGGTGCATAGTTGGCATTTTCTGTGAATTTTTGTTGTTTATCATTTTCAGTACATGTGATCGGAAACCGAAAGTTTTGAAGGTATGTGTTTGTGCAAACAAAATATGCATGCTATCCTATTCAGACAAAATGGCAATGGTGGATTTTGAAGCACTGGAGTATCAAAATCATGGTGACTTCACAGGACTATAGAAGAAGTATTTAGAATTGCTGCAGTCAAGGGAAAAAAAATCAAGTGATGGCCATATATAGCAATTGGTTGTGATCACTTCCAAGTCCCTTACCTATAATTCCAAGCCAATATGATGATCTAAGAGCTGTATTATTGCTGTTATATTTTACAGCGCCATCTGGTGACTCCTCCTAATCACAACAGAATTGGGAAATAATTTTTTCCCCCATGCTTAGAATCCATATGCTGTTCCTTCCAAATTGCTACATTTAAGTGTTTTCCATTTTTCAGCGTGACACAATGACTTGATTGGTTAGCTTCCAATGCATTTTCAGAATTTTCCTTTCAGGTATGACTATGCCCAAGGGAGGGAATGTTGTAGTGCCCCAAATGTCACAGCTAGAAAAAAACATACAGAAAAGAGCATCCAAGATTATTAAGGAATTGGAGAAACTTTTTCGGTGAAGAAGTGCTAAAGAGTCTGGGGATTTTTAGGATTCGAGTCTAGTGGCACCTTAAAGACCAACATGATCTCCAGGATACAAGCTTTTGAGTCAAAGCTCCCATTGTTAGATAGGGTTTATCCAATGGTGTTGACAGGAGATCAGGGGCGTAGCTAGGAAAATGGAGCCCAGGGCAGACTCCGAGTTTTCTGCCCCCCATGGGCCCCCCTCTGCCCCCCGCCGGCCCCCGCCCCACTTACTTTTGTCCACGGCAGAGCCTGATGGAGTGGGACTGGGCAGGGGTGTGCGCAGTGGCCTCCATTGGCCCTGGCCCTTTAAGAAGCCCCTCTAGAGGCGACAGCTGCACAGTCTTCCTTATTACCCAGTACTGCACCTTTTTAGTTAGTTTTAGTCTAAGGTGCCAGTGGAATTGGAAGGCTGTAATATATCTTACGTCTAAGGTGTATGAAGTATAGAGTGTTAAGTTAAGGCGTTACAGAAAGTAGAGCCAAGATAGAGGACACTGAAGGAACCAAGAGAAAGCACAGACAAAGTGGACTTTCTTGGAAGAAGTCAAGAAAAAATCAAAGCCTCAAGCTTCAAGTTGTTCCAGTCAAGCAAGTACTTTGTTTTAGTCAGACCATAGGGTCTTAATTCTTCTGTGAAATAAAACCTCTTTTTTTTAACTGCTACACTTTGCTTGTGAGTCTCCCACTCTGTTCTGGCTGAGTACAGGGCACCTAAGATATTTTACTTGGGGAACAGAACAGGCTTGCTCTATTTTAACTTCCGAGATTAGCAAATGCTTAATTGACACTGAACAGGGTTAGCATTTCTGCAGAGTTAGCAGCTAATTGCTTTTCTGGGGTTGGTCATCTAGATTGTCTGGTAATTTATTGTGGTAAATCTGCTCTCCTATCAACTTCAGTGGGCTTGGTGGTCATTGAAGATGAAAGCCTGTTGCATTGGCTCCCAGTCTGTGGTTAGAGTTGCCAGTGGCTGGTGACTGGTGTAAGACAGAGGGTCAGGGACATGGGTTAACAGCTACCCTACAGTCCAGTTGGTTTGTTCCCAATTATCCCCCCATGCTTTCATCCAACTTTGTAGGCTGTCTTCACCTACTGAGGTTCTTTACCTGATCTTGGTAGCTCTTAGCTCTGGCCAGATCTTCTTGTTGTAGTGCTAATGATAGTTGTGAGGAAACCCAACCATGGCCAGCTGCAGCCTCTTGGCCCAGAATCATGCTTTCTCCATCCTGGGGAGTCTTGTTCCTCTACCCAGTCCAGTTCCTAGCAAGTCCCAGCCAGGCAGTGGCTCATTGCCAATGGGGGTCATTTGATCGTATGTGTGGGGGGTGCTGGGCACCAGCTGGGTCCTTGTGGGACCCAGCCAGTGCCCGGTGGCTTCCTTCATGCTGCTTAGGCTGGTGCCATGGCCACATGCCGGCTCCTGCACTCCCTGGCTTCTGTACTGACAGTCTGGCTGGGAGGTGGCGAGTGGCTCAGGTGGGCACCTGATGCTGGCTCCTGCACTTCCTGACCTCCATGCTGACAGGGATGGCAGGAGCCAGCCTGAAGCCATGGCGCCCACCCGAACCACCCAACTGAGCCTCCTCCCACCAGGCCCGGCCCCACTGGCTAAGGTAAGTAGGACGTGGGGGGGCATGGGGCTCCCGGAACAGGTGTTTGCCCCAAGTGCCATTTCCTTCCGGTATGCCTCTGCAGTCAGGTATCCTCCCACAACCTCCTTCAACTTTGCCCTTTTATATTCCTTCTCCTAAACCCACTCAGTTCCTGCTGCCATGTGACTACTCCTAAGTAGGTCTTTTCTCCCAAGAAGACATTTGCCTTCAGACAGGTTTTTTCTTCTTCAGAAATCACCCCTGGTTTTCCTTCCTCCTATTTGTTCATGCCATGACCTCACTGGCCTTCTGCTGGCCTGCTCAGGGCATTGCCCGTGTTCCACCTCTTCTCCCCTGAGAACTGAGGTGCGCTGGAATGTAGCACAGAATTAAAAAAAAACACATGCTTTGCACAGACTATTGTTTTCTTTTAGGAATGTGCTGTTAAAATAAAAGCTGCACAGTTTCTAATCAGGCTTACTAGGTGTTTTATGACCCAAATCAGCTGTAAACTAACTTAATGTGGGACTACTTCAGGGTCAACTTTACGTCTAAGCATTCACTAAATGGAAAATGTTTCAGAATGGTTATTAGGTGTTGAATGAATGTGCTGTGTTATGTTTAAAACATTAATCTGTACTGTGGGAATTGCTCCCACCTTTTTGACAAGTTTGCCATTTGGATTATGAACAAATAAAACATTAAAATTGGCCCTCTGAGCAGACTGTTGTTGACCATATAAAAGTTCTCTTCGGGCATAATCTACCAAGCACTGTTTTGACTCAAGGGTCATTAAGTTCATCAGGGTTTGCATCGCAGTGGACTTTCTGGACTGCCTGTTTGACACAGGGTCAACCTCTAGGGCTGAGCCCACAACTTATTTCCAACATTTGGTTCAGACCTGGTTCATTTAAATTAGGGATAAAAAAGAAAATTAATTGGAAAGGTAACCAAAGTTTCCCTCAGGCACTTGAAACCATAGCTCCACTTTTCAAATACTTTTATTTATTTATTTCTATGTACAGGCTGCCCTTTGCCTTGCAGGCTCGTGGCAGCTTCCAACATGAAATAACAATAAAATCCATAACAATAAACAATACAAACCAAAACAATCTGTAGCAAACTCATTCAAGACAGCGTTAAAACATTATCAAAGGCCATTTAAGCACTTGCGTTCTGCCACATGGCCAGCTTACCTTTCTTTGCCCTAGACGATTGTGTTTGCCGTTTTTGAAGCCACTGCATGATAGAGCAGGGAAGCTGTGCGGTTTCCAAATGCTGGCAAAATGTGACCTTTCCTGTTGCTTTGCTTTTCCCTATGAAGTAAGACAGCTAAACAGGAAGCATAATTCTTTAACTGGGTTCTGTTGCTGCTACCTTCCTTCTGCAGCTCAGCCAACAGCAGTTTTTCGCACTCTTCTGGCCACCATTACCAAACAGTTAGAAAGGCTTGGTATTTTATGTGTGTGTGTTTAACACTGCAGGTCTAATGCTGGAGCAAGGCACTGGTGTACTAAGCTATTGGACCTGGGGGGGGGGGGGGGGAGGGGGGGGGAAGGGGGAAAGGGGGGAGTTTGTAGGAAAACCACAAGGTCTGCAGGATTTAAACTTTTGCCCCTGTTGGACTTGCAGGAATATTTTAGAAATGAAGAAAATGACCCTTTTGAAATGGAAATAGTGTAGAGAAAAGAACTCTGCACTATGTTATATTTATTGTGTTTATATGTACATAATGGAACACTGCCATCCTCTCCTAGCATCTGTGTGATTTAGTTTGGTGCTACTGAGTGGATCTCTTTGGTTTCAATTTCTAGTTCTCCCTTAGCTAATGCTGAAGGTTGTAAGCATTCTTTTCTTGCAAATAAAAGCTGTTGTTTTGGAGCCACTTGTCTCTGCTGAATGGACCTGTCTGAGTGAGCACTCCAGCCCAATCTCTTGTGTAAACAGAAAATCATGGGAAAACCCCACTACGAAAGCAAACAGCCTCAAGCCAAGCAGTAAGTGCACAAAAGCCCAATGTTAAAACAGATATATGGCCCTGTGCTCATCATTCATCTGGTGTAAAGAGGAAAAGGAATAAACAAAACAGAATAAAAGAACGGGAAGAGGGAGGCCTGATACATAGAATACTGTTGCTGCCTCAACCATAAGCCTGGTGGAACAACTCCATTTTCAGGTCCTTTGAAATTGGGTCAAGTCCTGTAGGGGCTGGGTCTCATCCAGTGGTGGGATCCAAAAATTTTAGTAACAGGTTCCCATGGTGGTGGGATTCAAACAGTGGCGTAGCGCCAATGGGGCGGGGCATGGCAGGGGCGTGGCCGGGCATTCCGGGGGCAGGGCATTAATAATTTCTCTGTTACTGTAAAAACTCTTATTGTAAAAAAAAAAAAGGTCCTAATTTCCAGCTGGTATCTTTCTGTCCATAATTTAAACTCATTATAGCAAGTCCTATCGTCTACTGCCAACAGAAACAACTACTTCTCCTCTAATTGACTGCCTGTCGAATACTTAATACTTTCAAATACTTAATTTTGTTTCTAGAAATCAAAAGAAGGATACTTTCCTTAAACAAGGAACTTTACCATATTTCTAAAACATGTTTTTAAAACAGCCCAACAGGGAGAATTATCCCATTTTCTACCTTCGCTAACCAGCCACATAGGAAACAACAGGACTTTATTTATTTATTTATTTATTTATTTATTATTTATTTATTTATTTATTTATTTATTTATTTATTTTTCGAACTTATATACCGCCCAACCCCCGAAGGGCTCTGGGCGGTGAACAACATAAAATTCAAATACAAATAAACATAAAATCAATGTAAATTAATCACTAAATAACATATTTAAAGTGCAGCAAATTAATACATAATACAGCAATGCCCGCAAAATTTTTGGACCTAATGGAATTTTTAATGGAAAAGCAGACCCAATTAGTAACCCCCTCTCAGCACACACAAATAATTAGTAACCCACTCTCGGGAACTGGTGAGAACCTGCTGGATCCCACCTCTGGTCTCATCTGACAAAGCGTCCCACCAGACTGGAGCTAGGGCTGAAAAAGCCCTTGCCTTCGTTGAAGACAGCCAGACTGCTTTTGGGCCAGGGATCCCCAATAAATTATTAGCTGAGCACAACACTCTTTGGGGAATATCATGGTTTGAATTGGGAGGGAAAGTGACATGGCATATCCCCATTTCATCAGATCTTGGAAGCTGAACTGGAGCAGTACTTAGAAGGGAGATCACCAAGGAAGACTCTGCAAAGGAAGGCAATGGCAAACCACCTTTGCTTCTCACTTGCCTTGATAATCCCTTGCTGGGGTTCCCATAAGCCAGTTATGACTTGACAGCACTTCACACACACATACTTTAAACATGTTTGCAAGGAAAAAGGCATCCCAGTTGGAGCAAATACATACTACTGAAAGGACACAATGAGGAATTACCAAACGTTTTACAGTGCACACACCTGGGAGTTTTGATAAGCTGTATACCAAGGTAGTGTATTTGATTTCAGTTCTTGTTTGTAGGGTGGATTGAGAGAGAGAGAGAGAGAGAGAGAGAGAGAGAGAGAGAGAGAGAGAGAGAGAGAGAGAGAGAGAGTTGCTGTCATTTGGCTGTCAGTGGCCATTAAGAGTAACTGGTAAATTAGTTGTTCAGAAATAATTTCCCCATGTAATTCTTATGAAAAATTTATTTGCAAGTGGACAGGAAAAAAATACCAACTCTATTTGTTATGAACAACACCATTCCTTGAAACTACTAATAATTTAGCGTTACAGCTCTTGAAGCTAAAAGAAATAATTTAACGGAGAGTACACAGAACACAATTACTCACAACTGAGCCAGTAATTCAAAGCACCGACTAAAATATTAATCCCCCCAGTCAAGAGAATTATGTTATCTTCACTGTTTCTTCTACGATGATTAAGCTGTCACATTTCCTTGCTATGCTCTTTCATCTCTGCCTCACAAGCGCTATGCTAATAAGGGCAGAAATTCAGGAGCGGTACTGCATATGTAGTGTGCTGGCAGTAGAAAGGATGCCTTAAGCCATGAATATGTTATGCCCAATGCATATATGTACCAAATGCAAGTTCAGAGGTTAGGGATTACTTCTAATGTATCTTTATTAGGAAATCATATATTTGGAAATTGACATCCTCCACTTGAAGAGCCTCATCCCAGCAAACAATACTCATCAGTGTTGAAGGGAAAGCCCTTGTCTTCCAAGTAGACAATGAGAGGAAGACATATGGATTGGTTTCTTGCGCTGCTCTTTTGCCATGTGGGTAGGGTTGGGCTAGATAGTCCTTCCTCTCATCACCATCAGCAACAAGCAAGGATAGATGGCTATTTCTTGCCATCATGTCTTGCTTGTGAGCTTGACAGGAGCATGAGAAACAACCACTGATGTATTAAGGGTGGAGCAAGCCGGGGTATGCTTCAAGGACTCCATGTCCGGGAGTGCCCTGGCCACCTATTTGCAAGGCAGGAAACAGCTGTGTCTCCTCCTCAGGGGCATAATGCCCATTGGGCAAGGTGGGCAGCTGCCCAGGGCATCACCTTGTGGGGGGCATCAAAATGCAGGGTTCGTTTTTGGGCATTTTTAGTGGTTTTCCATTTTTGGCCTGCAGGGGGCGCAGTTTTTAGGCTAGTGGCACCAAATTTTCAGTGTATCATCAGGATACTGTCCTTATGCTACCCCCCAAATTTGGTGAACTTTGGTTCAAGGAGTCCAGAGTTATGGACTCCCAAAGGGGGTGCAAAGAAATTTGGTCGTGGTGGAGTGGCCACCCATGGGGGGGGGGGCATCCAACTCAGGTTTTGCCCAGGGCTACAGTTTGCCCAGGGCTGCCTCGTTACGCCCCTGCGTCCTCCTCCAGGCTACACCCCACTGCCACTTTGAGAGCTGGTCAATCCACGATTAAGAAGAACTGGTAGACCTGGCTGCCAGAAGCCAGGTCAACGCATTGTTTTCAACTGTAGCTGGACTAACTTTGGTTGAAAGCAATGGGTAGACCTGGCCACTGGAGAGCTGGTTACCAAGATTTGGTGGATTGGGGGTGGGGGAGCAATTTCAATCTTGCCCTGGGTGCCATTTCCTGTAGATACGCCTGAGAACAATCATATCATCCTTTGAGAAGAGGCTAGAATTTGGTGATAGTCACAAGTATTGCATTCAGAAGGCCCTATGCTCAATCTACGGTGCTCCCAGGCAAATGGATATTGTCACACCAATCTTTAAGAAAGGATCTAGGGGGGACCCGGGAAATTACAGGCCAGTCAGTTTGACATCTGTTCCTGGTAAACTAGTAGAATCTATCATTAAAGATAAAATTATAAAACATGTAGAAAAGCAAGACCTGCTGAGAAAGAGTCAGCATGGCTTTTGCAGAGGCAAATCCTGCCTTACAAACTTACTAGAGTTCTTTGAGGGTGTAAACAGGCATGTGGACAGGGGGGTGAACCCGATTGGACATTGGTTCACTACTTGGATTTCCAAAAGGCTTTTGACAAAGTTCCTCACAAGAGACTGTTGAGAAAACTCAGCAATGAAGGAATAAGAGGGGAAGTCCTCCTATGGATTAAAAACTGGTTGAGGAACAGGAAACAAAGAGTGGGTGTAAAATGGGAAGTTCTCACAAATGGAGAGATGTCGGGAGTGGTGTCCCCTAAGAGCTGATCCATTTCCGGGACCAGTGCTGAGTTTCAACCTATTCATCAAATGATGACCTGGAAGTAGGGTAAAGGTAGCGTGGTAGCCAAAGTTTTACCCATATGAATGATACCACCAAATTCATGTAGGGTGTGGTGAGAAACCAATAAAGTGATTCTTGGCGAAAGAGCTCCAAAGCTGACCTTGATAAATTAGGGTGAGTATAGGGCTCAGAAATGGCAAATGCAGTTCCAATGTAGCAAACATGTAAAGTGATGCACATAGGGGGGCAAAAAATCCAAACTTCACATTAACACAGCTTACACAGGGGTCAGTGCTATCAGTCTGAGCCAGACCAGGGGAAAAGGGATTTAGGCGTCTTAGTTGATAGTTCCATGGGAATGTCCAACTCAATGCATGCGCAGCTGTAAAAAAGGCAAACTCTATGCTGGGAGGGATCATTAGAAAGAGGAATTGATAATAAAACTGCAAAGATTGTCATGCCCTTATATAAAGCAGTGGTAGCGACGACTTGGAGTACTGTGTCCAGTTCTGGTTGCCGCATTCTCAAAAAAGCGATATTATTGAGGAGATAGAAAAAAGTGCAAGAGAAGGAGCAACTTAAGGATGATTGAGGGACTGGAGCACCTTCCCTATGAGGAGAGGCTGCAGCGTTTGGGACTCTTTAGTTTGGAGAGGAGGCGTCTGAGGGGGGATATGATTGAAGTCTACAAAATTATGCATGGGGTAGAAAATGTTGACAGAGAGAAATTTTTCTCTCTTTCTCACAATACTAGAACCAGGGGGCATTCATTGAGAAATGCTGGGGAAGCAATTAGGACTTAAATAAAAGGAAAGCGGCTTCTTCACTTAACGTGTGATTGGTGTTTGGAATATGCTGCCACAGGAGGTGGTGAAGGCCATTCACCTGGATAGCTTTAAAAGGGGCTTGGACAGATTTATGGAGGAGAAGTCGATTTATGGCTACCAATCTTGATCCTCTTTGATCTGAGATTGCAAATGCCTTAACAGACCAGGTGATCGGGAGCAACAGCCGCAGAAGGCCATTGCGTTCACATCCTACATGTGAGCTCCTAAAGGCACCTGGTGGGCCACTGCGAGTAGCAGAGAGCTGGACTAGATGGACTTTGGTCTGATCCAGCTGGCTTGTTCTTATGTTCTTATGTTCTTATGATATCAAGTTACAGGTCCGCAAAGCACAGCTTCAAGTACCAACTCTGCAGAGCTTCCGATATCTGATGAGATCAGGCTAGCTATACCAGGGGTAGGGAACCTGTGGCTCTCCAGATGTTCAGGAACTACAATTCCCATCAGCCTCTGTCAGCATGGCCAATTGGCCATGCTGGTAGGGGCTGATGGGAATTGTAGTTCCTGAACATCTGGAGAGCCGCAGGTTCCCTACCCCTGGGCTATACCATGCCACTGTCCCTCTCTTGCATGCCATATATTACCTTAAATAAATACATGCATTAGTTTTCTTTTTTTGAATTAGTTTCAGAAACTACTTACTTTAGAACTACAAAACTACAAAACTGCTTACTTTAGAATTAGTCCCCATTAGAACTACACAAATCTGATTTAGAACTGCACAGTATTTAGTATAGAACTGCATGATAGCAGCACTGGGAGCCCCTTCAGCAAGGTCTTAGAGTGCAGCATGTTTCTTCAGCTATGTTTGAACATCCTCAAATTGGAGGAGGGGGAACTGCATAAAAATCCTCAGCAGTTATTATAACCATTCCAAAACATTTTAAAAATTGGTATTCTAAATCTGCTCTCTGTACATTCATGCTAGTCTTGATTACTGGGCTACATGGTACCTTGATAGGTAGTGTTACTAACAGTGGAATGACTTAGAAGCAGGAGAGACCATATTGTTGTTGGGATAAGTGCTCCTGGTAGTTGGAGATTATCCCTATTCGTAGTTAGCCAGAGCCCGCACGCGGAAGTGGCTAGAATCACAGAGAAGCCTTTTACCCCTGCGTGAAGGTGCGGTGCATGCGCGTGATGGATCCTTCCACATGCAAGCTTTACACAAAAGTAAGTCGGAGTCAGTTGTAGTTTCTAATGTAATAAAAAGAGTATTTATTAGTGAACTTCATTCTGGATAGAAAGGTAGGTAGATAGAGTCACTATGCTATCCTAATCTAGCTGGATGGAGATGGATGCATGGAGCATCCATCCTCTCTCTAGGCATGGTAGGAATAAGAAAGGAGAAGGGGTCGAGGAAGAAGCCGGAAGGAAGGAAGTCCCTGAGAGTATCAGTCTAACATCAAAGGGAAAGAACCAGCATGATAAAGGTGTCAAATCCATAGGTCCCTATCTAGCCACTAGCTCTCTAGTAAAACCCCCTCTGTAGGTTGAGGCAGGAAACAGCGTAACAGTGTAAAGTCCTTCAATTGTGACATCTGAGACAATGGCTAATGAAGCTGATGAGCTCCATTTCATTTCATTTCCCTGCGTTCCATGCCATGGCAGATGGAGTTTTGTTCTGCAGCAGTTCTCATCATTGAATGTCCCTTGCTCTTCCTTGCCTTATCCCAGAGTAAAAGGCTTGGTGGTTCTGATCTGGAGGAAAGGCGGGATATATGTTGTAACTAACTAAACAAAATAACTGTCAACATCTAAATCAGGGGTCCCCAAACTTTTTAAACAGGGGGCCAGTTCACTGTCCCTCAGACTGTTGGAGAGCCGGACTAAAAAAAACTATGAACAAATTCCAATGCACAAATGATTGTAAAATGTTTGATTTCACCTTTCAGCCTTTCTGTCATGGTCTATTTTTAGAACAGTGACCAAAGTATGTCAAGTACAGGGTGGGCTCCAAATATTGTTGGGGAGGCTGTGGAATACCTTCCCCTGTAAAAAAAAAAAGCAGAACTTTCCCAATGAAGCATTCCATCTAATCCAGGATCAGGTATCTTCCTGGGTTCTTTCCTCCCTAGCAGCCAGCGAGCGATTCGCTACCTGGCTGATGCCAATGGGAGTGAGGCGGAACAGAAAGCCTGAGAGCAACACATGGAGTAGCTGGAGAGGGAAGGAAGCGGAGAGCAGAGCATTGCCACATGTAAGGTTTCCAACTCTGGGTCAGAAAATGTGGCATGGAGGATTTGGGGGGTGCCATCATCAGCAACTGCAATCAACGCTGTTGGGGCCAGTTCCTCCTCTCCTCGAGCCCCCCTACTGCACATGAATGGAGCTCTGGCTGGGCGGGGATAAAATGCTCTCTCATAAAGGGGGCTACATTTGGCCCCCGGGCCGTGAGGTTTGGGGACTCCCCTGGATCCTAAAATGAATTAAAGTGACAGCCTCTATACGCCTCTGAAACATCATAATGCCTTCCCCACCCAACTCACATTGGGGTTGGGTGGCAGTATTTGGCTTGCAATTTATTTATGAATTAAAGCATTTAATACTCCATTTTTCTCCCCAAGTCAAAGCATTTTACATCATTCTCCCCTTGTCTATCTTATACTCACAACTGACCTCTGAGGTAGATTAGGCTGAGAAAGCACAGCTATCCTAAGGTTACCCCGAGAGCTTCCATGGCAGAGTGGAGATTCAAACCTGGGTCTTCCAGTTGCTAGGCTGAAAATTGAACCTCTGCTCCACACTGGATTTCCAGTGCTGACACAAGGTGGCAGTTGAAAGCGATCACAAGTAGGTGCTGAGACCTGCTATGCAAAACGCATGGGATGAGGCCATCAATCTGTGAGATTGCTCTTGACCAGTGATATGGAATGACACATAAACATACCCTTCCTCCCTCTTTCTTCCTGGAAAATAGATGGCCATTAAAAAAAATGTATTTAGACAATCCTTCTCACGTACAGTGTGATGCACATCCACCAAGGAATTCAACTGTAATGACAGAATCATAACAGTAACAAGACTTGACCTCGTAACTCATTTCCATGAAACTGCAAATATGAACTTTGAAAACTCTAAAGGAGAGATGTCAAGCAAGCACAAAAAACTGACTATCTGAAATATGCGACGCGAGGGAACAGAAATTATGAACCCTCCATTTGCAGTGGTCATGTATCTTTCAATGTCAGTTGCTGGAGGACAATCACAGCAGGAAGTTTTCGTCTTTGTGCACCTAGAACAGGTGTCAAACTCGTGGCCCTCCAGATGTTATGGGCTACAGTTCCCATCATCCCCTGCCAGCATCATGCTGGCGGGGGATGATGGGAACTGTAGTCCATAGCTTCTGGAGGGCTGCGAGTTTGACACCTATTAATGCTATGCCTTTTGAGGCATCTGTTTGGCACTAGAAGACTAGATGTGGTTGCAGACACCTGCCCTGGGGGGCGGGGGGAGGCCTCTTTGGAGGATAGAATCGATGACATTCCACCTTGCTGAAGCCCCTCCCCAAAGCTCAACTTTCCCAGGCTTCATCCCCAAATCTCCAGAAATTTCCCAGCCCAAAGTTAGCCAGCCTGGATGATGCTCTCCCTTAATCGGTGGCCCCAATCCGGACCAGGATCCTCAGCAGAGCATCCTATCTTGGGCAGGCTCTGTAAACCCCTCCAATCTCCTTCAGCCCCCGCCCCCCCCCCCCCCCCCCCCCCCCCCCCCCCGACTGTGTAGTCCTGCGCCTGGCCGTGGGTTCGATCCCTCTGCAGGGGGATCGGGAGGGCACGAAGCGTTGCCAGGGCCAGGGCCGAGGCGGGAGGGAAGCAGCGGCCGCTGCTGGGAGGAGCCTGGCCAGCGTGAGCCAGCAGATTTCTCGCCGCCGCCGCCGCCTCGCCGGCAACCCTCGCGCCGCATCCCCAGCCACGAGCGCCGGAGCATCCTATCCCGAGCCGCGGAGGATCCGGCCGGCCTCTGCGCTTCTCCCGGGCCAGGGCTGAGAGCGCACGGAGCAGGGAGACGGCGAGGCTTCAGCCGCCAAGGTAACGGTGCCCGCTGGGTGTGCCCAGGGCTCTCGGTGGGGGGTGCCAGCCTCTCGCCCTCCTGCCCCTCCCCGGTGACTTCCAGCTTGTGCAATAGGGAAAGATGCTCAAGCCAGATCGCTGCTCTGGGCTTGGGCTGGCTCGATGCGGCTCCAGCAGCTTCCTTAACGTGGCTCAGCAGTTTTGCATTGGGGGCTTTGCTCGCAGAGGATCTGGTCCCTGCTGGGAAGGGCTGGCATGGGAGAAAATGAGGGGAGAGGGGAAATCGGAGGCGTGTGTGTGGATTTGAAACCGGCTATTAGTTTTGGGTGGGAGTAGGAGGCAGTTTTTATTTCCAGAACGGCATCGAAAGACTTCTTGGTTGCTAACCCCCACCCACCCCGAGCCGTTCAAGATAGGGGTATGTGGGTCATCCCTCCATTGGTCTCATTCTGATCTGTCCTGATGGTGGTACAAGATCCAAGAGGAAATTTGGCCAGGGCTCTCATTGGTGCTTTCCCACATCCATCAAATGCTTCCATATTAGCACATCACCAAGATAGATACCTGCTGAGTTGGGTAAAGCAAAAGACTGCAATTTTGGGAATGACTTGCCTTCTCTCAGTGCTGAAGAGGTTAAATCAAGCCAGGAAATTAAAGGGGCAGAGAACCTCTCTCTCCCCTTGAGGATGACTTGACCCTACCGATTAAGCAGCATAAATACAGCAATATCTTCCATAATTTGACTTATATGTTCAACTCAGTGTTGTAAGGCTATTTTTCTTTTGTACCACACGTAAAAATATATTTCGCAATGGTGTTCTTCCGTTTTTAGAAATCCAGAGGGTTATCTGGTCAAATAATATGTGTATTAATACTGGGAATGCTTTCAAAGGCACTTTTATATGGCTCTTGATTTTAACCATATGTTTTATTTGGATTTAAGTTTGTAAATCAATCCTAAACAAAGTGCATTGAAGTCAATGGACTTAGAAGGGTGTTTAAGGTTGAGCAGTTAATCACCCAGGAATACATTTTTAACATTATGGGGACATTTGTCTTTTATTTATGCTCGTGTGCCACTTTGATTTTAAATTTCATGCTATGATATTCTATAATATGGAAGGATTCTTTAATACTTCATTGGCAAAGATAATTTAATGACGTGTATCTTGTTCCATCTCTGTAGATGGAATCTCTCCTGCTGTCTTATCAGATATGAGCATGTGAAACAGCCTTACATCAAGCTTACATGTAGCTTTGCGTTATCAGCTTTGACTGGCTGAAGTTCTCCAGGATCCCAGGCAGAGGCGTAGCTGGGCCAAACTGCGCCCGGTGCACAGTCTATATTTTCCAGCCGCCCCCCATGGCCCCCCCCCGCAGCACCCCCCGCAGCGCCCCCCTCCCCCCCCTTACCTTAGTTCCTTTCCTTTTCCTAGAATTTTTTCAGGCTGAAAAAAAGGCCTATTCACAGTTCAGGCTTAAAAACGGCCTGATGGGAACTATACTTCCCAGGAGACCTTGTGAGCCCCAAGGCCTCCTGGGAACTGTAGTTCCTCAGGCCGTTTTTAGCCTGTACTGAGTTTTATCTGAAGAAAATAACATTTATCTATAGTGGTTGTAACACAGTGGTTGTAACACAGCATAGTGGTTGTAACACAGCAAGGCTTCTGCCTTATCACACAGATGCAGACCTTTGGAAATTATACAGTGAGATGTAATTCTTTAGATGAAAATTGTGGTCACACAAATGCATGAAGTTGCTTTATGCTGAAACAGACCATTGGTCCATCAAAATCATTATTGTCTATCAAGGCTGACAATATTCTCCCAGGTCTCAGGCAAGATCTTAAACATCATCCACTGCCTGATGCTTTTAACTGGAGATGCTAGAGATTGAACCGGGGGCCTTCTATATGACAGGCACTAAGTCGCGCAGTCATTTTGATGTTCCCCCTGTTACAACTAATGCAATAGCTGCTTAGGTGTCTGCAGGCAGATAACATTCAAGAGATAGATTGTTGTAGCTGATCAGATCAAGTCCTGAATTATGTTCTCAACAGCCAGCCACAATCAGGTCATGATTGTTATGGTCCTCCCTTGTTATTTTACAGTGCTAGGAGTCTTGAAGCCAGGGCCCAGCACCTTAATCCCTACCTCACCACAACCACAACCCAAAGGGAGCCCCAGCACCATTCCACAAGTGGCCATCCGAGAACTGCAGCTTAGGCCAGTCCAGCTGAGGTAGGTGATTAAGACAGCTGAGCAGTGTCAGGCTAGAGCAGGGGTGTCAAACTCACAGCCCTCCAGATGTTCATGAACTACAATTCCCATCAGTCCCTCCCAACATGGGCATTGGCTATACTGGCAAGGGCTGATGGTAATTATAGTTCATGAACATCTGGAGGACTGCGAGTGACACCTGTGGGCTAGAGCTATTTAAGTTCTGCCTCTGACTTGACTTCTCAATTCCAATAATTTGTTCAAAGTTAGATCAAACTATGTTCAGCCTGCTTCTGGAGTTTGTTCATCTGCTTGTCTCTGTCTGGAGAGTGGTTATGAGAAGACAACAGAGTAAAATAATGTTTAAGGATTTTGGAAAAGGCATGATATAAATCTGTGCAGTTATTAACTATGGCTATTTTATTGGCATCAGAGAAGTAGCAGGCTAGCCTAGCAACTATTTCAAAGTATGTCATCTTGTCCCTCTCAAAAGAGCTTGTTTAATATAGAAGGAAATAAAATTCCTACGTATGTCTAATGATCTAGTTTAGTAGCTTACCTATGTATAGCAGTGACTATATAGATGCTTTAGTCAAGTTCAGAAATGGCATATTGGTGCTTTCCTTTCTTGTTACATCTAAGGGTTCAAAAAGGTGCTTGCTTTGAAAGGCAGCATTCTTTGGGTATAAATCAATCTTTCAAGGACTACAGTAATCATTTTTTCAAAGACATTAAGACTTGTAACCATCCTATGGTGTCCCTATGGTCAAGTTCTGTTTAGAAAAGATGAGTTCTCAAAAGACATTTTGTACAACCATGTTTTCTCTTGACAGGGGATAAATATCTGTGTGAATCGACCCTAAGAGTGGCTACATTATGTTTGACTTAAGCCCTCTTCCCAGAAACTAAGTATTCTTAAACTGCATAATGTGCATAAAAAGGAAAGTGACTAGCAACATGCACAATTAGTAAACATAAATCCCAAGTGTGTCATTAAAACTATGGGCAAACTAGTCAGGGGGTTTGTTACTTAGAAGATTCATATTTCACAAAATAGCTGCAGAAGGAGCAAATGCTGAAGCATGTTGTTACTTGCCCCCTAGGAAACCAGTTTTACTTGGCATGTGGTGGGATTTATTACCTTCCATTTAAATCTTTGATTTCCACTATTTGATTCACTAAAGGAACTGATATTTGGTGAACCTGAATCTAATGGAAAAGGCTATCTTTTCCATATCACTGAGAAGACTGCAACCACAGTCACTGCACTTTCTGTGCATCTGGAGTACAATTTATGATCCAGTTCCCCTAAATACTACTGACCTTTGAGCAATATCCATTCATTTCAGTGGGCCTTGCACAGAAAAACTTTCCAGTGTGCCCCTTGTGGATTATTTGGGCCCCTGGGTTACATTCTCTCTCTCTCTCTTTTTGTTGCCATTGCTCATTTTCCAATATCTCTTCCTACATTTCAAGTTTGTTACATGTTTGCATCTTGAAAATAGGACACATGTTCTTCATTGTTGTGAGGCATATGACCAACATGCACACATTTATCAGGGTGCTGGGGGGAAGAATTAGGACTAATAAAAGGAAACACTTCTTCACGCAACTTGTGATTGGTGTTTGGAATATGTTGCCACAGGAGGTGGTGATGGCCACTAACCTGGATAGCTTAAAAGGGGCTTGGACAGATTTATGAAGGAGAAATCGATTTATGGCTACCAATCTTGATCCTCTTTGATCTGAGATTGCAAATGCCTTAACAGACCAGGTGCTCGGGAGCAACAGCCGCAGAAGGCCATTGCTTTCACATCCTGCATGTGAGCTCCCAAAGGCACCTGGTGGGCCACTGCGAGTAGCAGAGAGCTGGACTAGATGGACTCTGGTTGATCCAGCTGGCTTGTTCTTATGTTCTTATGTTCTTAGGGTTAAATTAAATGCTGTTTGCCTGGACCTCATTTACAAAATGATTGGTCTGTTTGACCAGTATAGTTTGTATCATGGGCAACTTTGGTGGTCTAAACTTTGCCAGTAGTTTTCCACCTTCAGTAAATACATTCCACACTGATTTGCAAGCTGAGGAACCCAAATCATATCACAGAGTATTATGGAGGATTCTCTGGTCTGTTCTACATATGAAGCACAATAAGGTGGCAGAATCCTGAGGAAATGGACTGCACCACTTCAGATTTCAGGGGTGGTACCAATTTTGAATATTCTCTAACATGAACTAGCCCAGGTACATTAAATAGTAGAACATTAGAAAGCCAGCGCCATCTTCGTTTTCTTCATGCAGGAACATTTTATGCCAAGAAATGTTCTCCACCTGCAGTCTGAAGTGGTACAGTCTGTTCCCTGCATTATTTCCTGCACAATCTGTTACATGTTTGGGCCTTAGTCCATATGTGTATAACTGATTAACCAATCAAACCTGCATTCATTTTGCATATGAATAAATCAGCAGTTTGAAGGAAAAGACAGTATTCTTAGATTTTTAAGATGACTCATACATATGTCTCAACTGGCAACATCTTAGAAGAGGAGGAATGTTTTTTTTTAAAGGGCAACTGCAACCAATGGATTTGTAGGTACTTAGATCAACAATTTAAAAAACAAATGGACACCTGAAAGGTCGTGGGGTAAATCTTATTTTATCTCTCCCACTATTTGCTCTTCCTTTTCTTTGAAAGCGTCTCCCCCTTGCCTGCTTCTTTTTCACCTTCCCATTTGCCAACCGATCTATTTTTATTTCTTACTCCTTTTCAGTTCTCCATCCCTTCAAACTCCTACCACCCTCCAATCAGGAAAACTATGGCCCTTGTATGGGGCTCAGCCAGACCAGACACCGCTAACTGCCTGCCCTGCACAAGGCCAGGGTGGGAGTCGTCATCTGCCTTTCCTCACCTTGAACAGGGCTCAGCCAAGCACTGTCTGCCAGACCTTGTGCAAGTATCAATTGGGCTGGGATGGGCTGAGCAACCTACCTTGCCTCATGGCCTCTGTTAGAGGGTTGGCTGGCCCAGATTGGGTGGGTGGCAGCCCACCAGGACTCATCCATGTGCTCTTAATGGTCAGTCTTGGCCCTGCCTGTGAGGTAAATTAGGCTGAGAATGGCACAAGGTCAGCCAATAAGTTAACACAGCAGAATGGAAATTTGAGTTCCTAGCCTGAAACCCTAACCAATACTCCACGTTGGCATTTGTAGCTGACAGCCTGGCCTACGTAACTCATGCAAGCTGGGTGATAGCAAGTTGCCCAGTGGTTGATGATGGGCCTAGCCCTGATGAGTCCTCTTTCGAAAATGAAAATATCCCTGGCAAATACCTTCTTCTTCCCCTCCCTTTTACTTGCAGAAACCAAACCTGCTGTGGTTGCCTTGCAACTGAGAAAATCTGTTTCTTAAAGCTACAGGCACTCACCATTTCCTATCATCTTTCCCCTCTCTATTCCCCCCTCTTCTCTGACAACCCCTTTCTTCCCCTGCACCCAGAGGTGTAGCTAGGGAAAATGAAGCCCAGTGCAAAATCTGAGTTTTGCACGCCCCCCCCCCCCCATGTTCGTTTGTGTTTTTTGTGTTTTTTAGTGTCTTTTCAGTTGTTGGCCTGCAGGGGGCACACTTTTTAGGCTAGCAGCACCAAAAATTAAGGGTATCTTTAGGATACTCTCCTGATGATACCACCCAGGTATGGTGAAGTTTGGTTCAGGGGGTCCAAAGTTATGGACCCTCAAAGGTGTATCCCCATCTCCTATTAGCTCCCATTGGAAACAATGGGGGATGGGGCACCCTCTTTGGGAGTCCATAACTTTGGACCCCCTGAACCAACCCTCAGATAACTTGAGTGGTATCATCCGGAGAGTCTCCCGAAAATCCCTGAAATATTGCGCCCCCTGTAGGCAAAAAACTGAAAAAAACACTAAAAATATTAAAAAACACAAGCCTGAATTTTTGTGCCCTCCCAGGCATGCGCCTGGTGCAAAGTGCACCCCCTGGCCCCCTTGTAGCTTTGCCTATGCCCTCACCCTATCTGACAATCTACCCCCTCATTCTTTTGACCCCCCCAGCCCTTCTCTGTCAATCTCCTCCTCCCCTTCTCTGTCAACCTACTCCTCTCTATCTCTCTCCTCTTCTCTGACAATCTTCGCTTTTTCTTCCCTTCCCCTTCTTATCAATAATCTCCTATCTCTCTTTCTCCCCCTCTCTTACCTTGATCTCCTATTGATGATGGGAGCCTGCAAGACTAATGGAGGGGGAAATCTCATCTCCCCCTACCCATCCCAACTACTCCCCTAGCTGGATGTGACACCAGGCCTTAGCAACTGCCTCAGTGATTGGCTGTGGCAACTGCAGAATCCTGAAGCCATTCTGTGCCAGAAGAAGGTCTTCTATTGCTTCAGGCCCAGCTTCAGGCCTGGCTGTGGTGTCAGTGTCTGGGAGCTGCTCTGTTCCCAGAACAGCTCCTGCATGCCACCTCTGCCAGCTCTGAAGAAGATAGGTAAATGAGCTGTCTGTGCATACACAGAGAATGCTCTCCTCCTCCTCCTCCTCCTCCTCCTCCTCTCCTCCTCCTCCTCCTCCTTCTTTTGGGAATTTATTCCCACAATGTATTTTTTTTTATTTCAGATCTTTCTTCAATGGGGGGGGGGGTTCCCCAGGTTTGCAGGAAAATTTGTTTAGTGTCACTGTGGGGCTGAAAGTATTTGCCATTACTTATATTGACATGAGGAGCTTCTGTGAAACTCAAGGTTTTCATGAAACACAGTTTGAAAACCTCTACTAGGTGAATGGATAATGGGATATAAACAAACAAATTTTGCAATACACTAGAAGGCTTTTTTACTTGGCAACAATTTTCTGTTATGAACTGCATGCTGAGATCTTATCATTTTGTCAGTTTTACAACATCACAGATATGAGAAGGATTATGGAGAGAGTGAGAGACATTGTTACCTGAGATTATTGTTGGAACAACATTTGAAATCCTTCAGATTGTAAGATTGTTCCTGTTAATGATAATACAACAATGAGCTCAATATGAGCACAGTTGAGTCTCATAACCAACCAGATATTTTGCCTGAAACTGTAACTCAGATCTGCTTTGTAAAAATATACATGCATAATTCATAATCAATGTTCATATTAAGCCCTGCAGTGTAATTGGAACAGAACTGTCAGTTTGCTTGTGTTACTCTTTTACCATCTTCCTTATCTAGTTCAGTGGAATCCTGCTTCAAATCTCTGACCTAGACAGTTCAGTTCCTCATTTTGTTAGTCTGCAACTGTAGGAATGGACCATCTTCAGAATTTGGGCCCTTTTTCAAGATTAGTTATATTAATATCCTGCATGTACATTTGTGAAGTTTCTTACAGTAAGATGGCACTACTGTAACATGAAACATGTAGCACTTAAGGATGTGGAATTTTTGTATTTGTGTTCATTAATTGCTAATACTGAGATGGTTGAATGCAGCGTGGAATGTTTAGTGTTTACAGTTTGAGATTCACTACATAGTTATAGTGATTGTAATGCCTGCATATTAAAATACTGTGAAAATACATACATCCAAAGAATACAGGATGATTGTTGCAGTAGCATTAAAACAGAGAAGACTCTCTTGATCAATTTAAATAGCTTTGATGAAAACACTACAGTTTGAAGGTCAGTATTAGAAATGACTGGGACAGTATTTAAGCTGGGTTTGGCTACTGTCAAATGTCATGATAAGTCTATGTGTATCTTATATGTAATTCTGAACCTGGTCCCAGAATGTGGATCAAAACAGCCATACAATGGGGCCAGTGATTGACGCGGGAGATATTTCTGCAGATCTAAGAGAAACTTCAGGTTTTCAGAAAAATCCCCAAATTTTTTTAAACAGGAGGGTTAACTCCCCCCCCCTCCACAAATGGAGAATGAGGTCCAAGATCCCACACAATTTCATGAAAGCATGTGTGACATTGTGCATAGCAACTGAACAGACTTAGCCTGGGGCAAAGCAAGTATACCAGCAACTTTTGGAGTGGATGTGTTAGAAGGAAGAGAGAGAGGTTATGGGGGTGGAAAGAGAAAATAGTAACTGGTGGGGAGGAGAGGGAGAAATGTTGGGACCTGGGAGATGGGAAAGGAGAGAAACAGGATGGAAACATAAAAAGTGAGGACTGAGGGAGGGACAGATAGTAGCAATGGCATTTGGCAATCAAGAGGTGAAACAGGGGCATAACAAATAAAATTTCTCTCATGCCTCTCCCCACACTAGTAAATTTTGTATATTTGAAAGAGAGAAAGCTGCATAATCTGAGATATGGTATGCCCATAGGCAAAAAACCTGACAGTTTGCTATATTTTCTATTTATTAAATGTCTGTAACTGGTTTTGGGGCTGTGAGAAGTTTGTTTCAATTCTTGTAATGCACATATCTATAATACTAAAGCACAGACATAAATTTCACTGAAATCAGTTTGATAAATATTTATGTCATCTGTTTAGAGTTAGAATGTATAACACTCTTTCTGTCATCTGTACTTCCTCAACCATTATAACTAATATTCTTTAGACCTTAACTAACAGAAATATTCCCAGAATAAAGTAAGAAGAAGATGGGTCTTCTTAACTGTCGCCTCAATAAGGGGTCCCATTAACAAAATATAGAAAGTCAACATGTGAAGGGAACATTTTACATATTTTTTTCCTTTTCTTTGAGCAGACTGCCAGTCCTGCCGAGACTAACTTTTTAGAGATGCTAATACAAGTATACTCTTTTTCACTGAAAGATCTGAGCAGAATTGTAACTTCACTGCCATATGCTGGACCATCTTTGTTTTAGAATGCTCTGCTTGGGGCTTAGTGCCTATCTAACAGAACTAGGGAGGCACTAGGAATGAAGCATTCTAAAACGAATCATTCCAGAACAAAGATGGTCTAGAATTTGGTGGGGGCGTGGCCGGGGCGTTCTGGGGCGGGTGCTGCTGCAGCAGAAGCACAGAGAGCGCGTGTGCCCCGGGCACAGCTCCCCCTCAATCTGCCCCTGCTGGGTGAAATAGGGCCTGCGGGTTGAACAGGCCTGTTCTGCCACACAGCACATGGAATCTTCCATTTTAAGAAAGCAAAAAGTCTGCATTTTACATTTGGCCACCTCTGCAGCTATTAATGAAGTTACCAGGTCAAGTGTTATTTGGAACAAAATAGGAAACATTGGTTTCCTAAACTGAAACATCTGCATCTTCTGCAGATAGTCTTATTTTAAAAATGTGTTGTTTTGTAAATTTGTGAAATATAACCGTCTAGAACTGTGCTATAAAACACACAGAATAATAGCAGAGTTCACAAAATAATAGAGCTGCTGAATTTCTGATAACATTAACAAAACAACACTGGCGGATTATTTTAAACAGCCTGACCTATTTTTTTTTTGTACATTTAATACATTTGTATGAGCTGCAGTTTTCAGAATAGCATGTTACAGGATTTTGTTACCCGTTTATTCTCTAGTGCAATTAGCTGATGTTGTTTCAGAAGCAGAAATTTGTATGCAACAAGTAAAATTAAAAGACAGTTCCTCTCGTGCATCTCAATAATATCCCTCTTTCAGTGATATTTCAGTGATATTTTCCCATTTTCATTAATGACAGATGTCTTTATTTGTTTCTTAAATACACAAAAGTTTGCCTCTTTTCTGAACACGTCAGGACCCAGTTGCTAGAGGATGAAAGTTTCTGGGAATGTATGGATTTATAACGAAGGAAATCCAATTCATTGTAAATAAATCATATTGCAGAGGTCCACATACTCTTTTTAATTTGGAAATATACTTTTAGTGGACCAATAAAAATGATGACTCTTAGCTCAATCCTAAACACGTGTTCAGTGGGACTTCTTTTCTGGTAGACAGGCTTATAAGTTACATATTTTAAGTAATGTTTACCTTGGGATTGTTTTTATCAGTGCTCAGAGTGTTCAGAGAAATAAAAATCTGGCTGAGTTGCCAGGACTCACACCTTGTGCACAAGAAATAGAGCAGCTGTTCTCACATATTACAACTTGAGGAATCCCATGTAGATTTTAATGCCTTTTTGATTCTATTCCCTTGCTCACATCTGCCATGCTCTGGACAACTCCTAAGACACAGTCCATGAAGGCTTCTAGTAGGGTGAGATTCTGATCAGCTGTACTTTAAAAGGAAGTTTAAGGAAAATGTCTTTATCATCTGTTCACGTTCTATAAGGTCAGGTCGCTTCTTAGAGTGCAACTCAAAAGACCATAATATAAGATCTAAACAATATCATTCTTGATTGGATGGCATCTTAAACAGCAAGAAACTTTCTTATTGGTTATTGACATCTAGCCAGATGTTGGCTGAGGTTGCCAACTCTATCTTTTGAAATTCCTGGAGATTTGGGAGAAGTTTCTGAGGAAGGCAGGGAGCTGAGTTATGTGGCATCAATCTTTCAGTCTTTAAAATTAACAGGACAAAAATAATTTCAAAAATTTTGCCAAAGAAGGAAGAGAAAGGTATTAGAAAGACATCAGAATGTGGTAGCAATATCAAATCTAGCTAAATATTTGGAAATAAATTTGACTTGGCAAAATGATACACTGTTTAAAGATAATTATAGATCAATGTGGGTGAAGATACAAGAGCATCTGTAGAGATGGTCTAAGTTAAAACAGCATTTTGCACCTGGTGCCGAGCGAACAGCACTGGGACTAAGGCACTGCTTTTAGGCACCTCTGTTTTGTTTGTAAACTTACCTTCTCTTTCCTGCTTCCGCAGCTCTGCAGTGATGAGGGGACATGCCTCCTGCCCTACAACCCCTGAGGCATATCCCCTTGTCCCTGCAGAGCTCCTCAGGGGAAGGAAAGTTTACAAACAAAATGGAGGCACCCCCGTGGGAAGGTGCCTCTGCGAGCTGTGTTGGTTCTGGGGCCGCCTGCATGGAAGTGTGCAAATGGTCCCAGGGCTCCACCGGTATAATTTATACCGGTGGGCTGCCGCTTCACAGACCCGTGCAGAATGGTCCTTTGACTTGATGACACTTTCCACCACAACTCCTGCACAACTCCAGCATAGACAAAACCCAGATCTGCTGTATTATGTACTTACAAAGCCTTGAAATGTTAAAGTTTTCTTTCATTGCTAGGGGAAAACTTTGTCATATGTTATAAGCTCCTGATCATCTTATAGATATTTTTATATTGACATACACTGCTGCTAAACTAATTTATTTTCCTAATTTGCTAGTTCTTTGCAATTCTGCACATTCCTTCTCACTCCATCCATGATCTCTAACATATTACATGACTGCAACTGTAACATATTACATGACTGCAAATCTTCATATGCCTCACTTTGAGTTCTGAGTTCCTAAATAAATGTTTCTTTTTTAGAGGTAGCTAGAGCTGAGTTAAGGACAGAAGAGATGCTTCTGATAGCTATTGTATAGGCTGGCATCTTCTGAGAGATCTCTTTCTCTGAAGATGCCAGCCACAGATGCATGGGTGCTGTGTGTGGTTTCCGGGCTGTATGGCCGTGTTCTAGCAGCATTCTCTCCTGACGTTTCGCCTGCATCTGTGGCTGGCATCTTCAGAGGAGATCTTCTTTCCTCTGAAGATGCCAGCCACAAACACAGGTCTAAATCAGGAAACCACTACTAGAATTAACTCATATTACAAGGGATCTCATCCGGCAGTAAAGAAAGCCTTCGACAATATGTTTCTTTTAATAATTTTAAATGCCCTTCGATTGTTTAGATTCCACCGAAACCATAATGCCCTGCTAGAATCTTGAACTGTATGATGCTTAGTATAATGAAGAAGATGGCCATGGTTCTATTTCTGCCACCCGCTTCATTGTTTATAGATTCTCAGAACGTCTACCGGTACCTTTAGATAGCAGAAGGGATGTGGTAGTACCAGGGTGAGACCCTAGTGTGTAATCTGGTTAATCTTGTCACCATAGAGCAGTTCTGAGAGTGGCCTAAAAACCTAACACAACCCTTAATAAAATGAGTATGAATTAGAGCTTACTGTGGTACATCAGAGTATGCATTAGAGCTTACTGTGGTACATAAAACTAGCTTAAAGGATTTAATTTTTTAAAAAACTGAATGGGGACAGTGACCTAAAACCATAATTCAAATATGGAATCATTTGTTTTTGTTCTTGGCTGATGTCCGTGAACATTGAGTTTCACCCTGTCATTGTCTTTTGAGCTGTAGTAATAGGAAAATTGTGCTGATTAGACAGAATGGTATTGTGTCTGGGACAAAACCAGTGATGTCATTTTGCATTTGTGCTGTGGGAAAACTGTTCCACTCTTTCCCATCCACTTCCTATATATAGAGGAAAGCAGATCATGTTACTAATGAGAAAACAGTGCAGCGCCTAGTTCATTCCACATCATAAGTCTATTTAAATGCTTTGAAACCACTGATGACGTTCCACTTCCAGACTCTTATGTTGACAATTTTATGTGACCATTTAAAATTACAACCTATTTAAGTTACATTATTCAAAGGGCAGCTTATCTGAAATGGGAACTATGGCAATGGTCTAGGAAAAGTTTGAAATAGCAGAAAGCTTGCTGTCCTCTGGCATATAGGTATAACGATCCATTCAGTGTTTTCTCCATACTATGCAGTGTTGTAAAAATTCTCTTTAATATCAAATCTCGTGGTCAACAGTCTATGCGTAGGAACATCTTCACCCAAATGCAAGGTTGGGCTTTATCATAGGGGACGCAAAACAGCATGCATTTGCAAGTTAAAAAAGAATTGAACTCTAATGACCAGTGGGGGACTGAGTCTGTTATTGGAGGCAGAGGATGCTGAGGATATTTCGTTGTCAATTACAATAGATATAAATAAACTGAAATAAATGAAACATTAAAATAAATTTTTTAAAAATTGTTTAAAGAAAGAAGTCTATAGTTCATTTCATCGTATTTGGTGAACATGTAGAAAAGCTTAAAATTTTGAAAAAAAATTCATGCAGAAATTCAGAAAATTAAAAAAATTAAATTTGGAACGGATGCCAAGACTGTTACTAACTAGGCTTATTGCCAAAAAAATATTCCAAAAATCTTAGAAGAACTGTTACAGTATCTGATATAAGCAGATGCAATAAAATGGAAGGCAGAAGAATATCCATGCTCAGAGAACTGGGAAAATAAACTACCATAGTCAAATGATGCAAGAATGGCAAAATGAATGGATTTTGTGAATAAGCAACCAATCAGAAAGTTTTAAGATAAACGGCAAATGTATTATTCATATTATTTTTTTAAAATGGTGAAATGTAAAGGATATTGTTGAAATGATATATATAAATTATAAATAGCATTATTAATAGCTATGGAACATCCATATTAAGAGATTGGAGACCTCTCAGTAATACTTGCTAAAGGGCAAACATTCAGAGAGTGGTTATTGTCTTCTGACTTTCCAAAAAAACTTCTGGGTGGTTGCTGGTAGGAACAGGATGCTGGAATAGATGTACCCTTGGTCTGATTAAGCAGACAAATAATAATCTTTCCTAAAGAGCAACACACAAGAATTGTAGGAAGGGAAGAACAAGTAAAGCTGTCTTATCTATAGGCACTTTACGCTGAAACCTGTGAGGCCCTGGCAGATAACAGGATACCTGCTGTTGCTGTATCCTCACAATGGAAAAACAAGTCTTTCAGCATTCTCTACTTAAGTGTTAAAATTCCCTCACGTGTGCATTTTCCTAGCCAAATCTGCAAACTGTGCTTGGATAGTTTAAAAGAAGCGTTTTCTCAGTGTGGAGGAACTCAGTGGAAATGTCTCTTTGGTTGGCACATATATGGCCTATCTGTCAATGCAGGCTTTATCTCACATTTACCTTGCTTTTGCACCCATTAGATAATAGCTCCTGGCAGCATGTCGGTAGCATTGGCACTGATTGATTCAAAGTTCTGTTGTGTATTTGAGCAGTGAGGCAGAAAACAAAACTAAAACAAGACTAGAAATGTCTCTGCTCCTGAGCTTTTACTATGTCTCTGCAAAAAAATATTTTTTTGCTCAACTGTATTTTATATAAATCACAATGATTGCGTACAGAAGTCTTCATGCTGATATGGCTATAGTTGCTATAGTTCCTCCCTGTCTTGTACCAAGTTTCACACTTCGATTTTGACCACTGTAAACTTTTAAGATGGCTATCCCTTCCACATCACGACTTTCCCCATAGCAATTTTGATATATTGCGTGTTGACATAAGAAATTAAATGGGAATTTTTGGGGAGTTCTGCAGAAGCTGCAGACAACACACAAAGGCCAACAGATGACACAAAAAAGTTTAGAAACTCAGAAATGCATAAAATATGTGTACAGTGTTATACAATATCAATATATTTTATAGATAGATAGATACAGGTGACCTTTAATGGCATAAATTACAAAGATTAAAATAAAATTAAAAATTAAAAGATAAAGAATAAAGCAAAACTAAGATCATTTGTTTATGGCCATGCATAAAAACCTGGCCGTTTGCTATAGAGCATTTCTGGATTTGTTGTTCAACAGATAAACAGTCTTCTGCTGATCTGTCCAGCACTCTAAGCCCATTAATAAGATTGAGAGAAACTTTGTTCTGGCCCTGTTATGAAGGGGGCAGTAATACAGAACACAATGCACAGATTCTGCATTTTTCAACATGCAAAATATATTTTATCAATTAATACCATAAATATACACAATTTCTTTGTTAAAGTTAAAAGAAAAGAGAAAGAAAAAAATCAGACTTATTCTCTGGCACCAAGGGAGAGCCAACATTTTTTTCCATGGATTTCTAGATCGTGGGGGGTGCTGCATCCCTAACTCCAGTGATGTGGAAGAGATAACTGTATTTGTTATTACTAACATATCCAAAAGCCACTTTCCCCTGCATAATAAGTCCAGGTTAGGAACCCTGCTGCCACTTAGTGTGTGGTGATTTCTAAAAAGCCTCCTTGAGGGGTTGTCTGACAGTGGGGGGGAAAGGTAGGAATGGAGATGACTGTTCACTCTTCTTGCAAGGAGGAGAGAGAGAAGAGAGATAGATAGATTGAAATGGAGCCTTTAGAGAAGAGTCTAAGGGAGAGAGACTGTGTGTTATCATTTCTCCGGTAGAAATAGAGTTGTTTCAGAGCAAAGGAAACCTGTGGAGAAGTTGAGAAGCTAACTGTTGGAAGATTGACTAGTAAGGTTCTGGTTTTTGGAATATGGCAGTGTTTTGTGAATAAAGAAGACAAAAGAAGATCCTGCATGGGGCAGCAGACTCTAGCTCTAGCTGTCTACAGGACAGCAGGGGGAAGTACTTTCCTTCTAAACCGGCTTCTCCTTGTCTATCTGCAGAATGGCTCTTAGGCATTTTTAATAGAACAGTCTAGACCTCTCTCTTAGCTAATAAGGCTTACTATTCTCTTTCCTATCTGGATCATTGGTCATAAATTAAACTGTCTTTACCTTTAAATTGTTCAGAAACCTGACTGCTGCACAGGCCCTTACAGATACAGATGAAATGAAGAAAGAATAAAGACAGACAGCAAGTATCCAAAATACAACGTTCTTAGGAGAACAGAGGCCCCTTCTGCACATGCAGGATAATGCACTTTCAATCCACTTTCAATGCACTTTGCAGCTGGATTTTACTGTGTGGAATAGCAAAATCCACTTGCAAACAATTGTGAAAGTGGATTCAAAGTGCATTATTCTGCATGTGCAGAAGGGGCCAGATCTTTCCAAGGGTGAGGGTGAATGAGTTATTGGCCAGAAGGAAAGGAGAAACTCAGGTTTCTTCAGGAGGATATAGTTACCTCAGTAACTCTACAGGAGGTATGCTGTGGCATGATGCTGTAGCTGAAGGATTGTGGAAGAGATTCAACCATCAGGAGAAAACCTGGATTTTGGGCTAAAAGTGATCAGCAAAGATAATTAACGCTGTTGGGCAAGATTTCTGAAGATTTCTGGCAACTTTGGAAAGATCTCCAGGGGATTCCTGGAGACTCCTGGAGATTCCAGGAGAACTGGACAAAGCATCTCGTGTTATCTCTTTGTTATATTTATTGCTGTAAGTGAGGTATTAATTGTATGAAAGCTTGTGGGTATGACTGTGGTGTGTGAATGTATGATATTTTCATATTTCCATATTTTGATGTAATATTTTTCACATTTTCACATCATTAGATGTTAGCACTTTGGTATATTGAGGCTTGCTAAGCAGGAAGTTGGGATACGCCAGTAGATAGGAAGCCCCTTACCCAAAGTGCTGCAATTTTACCACCTCATTCCACCACATGTGTAGACCACACCTTTTTTTGTTCTCTCTTGCTGACTATGGAATTACTCAGTATATTTGCATATTCCCAACAATGTTTCAGTCAAAGTTTCCAATTTTGATGCTTTTAAATAGAAGGGGTCTGTCTGTCTGTCTGTCTGTCTGTCTCTCTCTCTCTCTCTCTCTATCTATCTATCTATCTATCTTTCTCTCTCTCTCTCTCTCTCTCTCTCTCTCTATCTATCTATCTTATCCAATCTAATCCAATCTAATCCAATCTATCTATGACATTGTAACCTGGTCCTTTTGACTGACAAGGAGTTAAGTTAAAAGGGTTATTTACACTAATATGTTTACTTATTCAGTTTATTAATGATGATCACCCTTTCCAGTAAGCTTCTGAATCACAACAAACTTATAAAAACAGCTAAAACAATAATTTAAAATAATCAGTGGCAGCAAAAACAAACACAGAATTGTAAAGGACCCTCCTGAAAATCTGAAGTATAACTCAGCAGCAAAGAATACATAAATCTAAGATAAAGTCAAAATCCACCTAAAATCTGCAAAGTGGGGCCAACAAAATAAAACTTGAAATATAATGTGTAAATCTATAAAAGAGGTGGTAAAATAACCAGAGATGAGGAAAATATCTCTAGTAAAAACCCAGGCAAGTAAAATTGCCTTGAACTTGTGTCTGCAGTGGTCCAATTAACTTTCATGTGTATTTCATTCAAGTGGGGCTGGGAGAGCATTAGTGATAGAGAGATGATAACCAGGCTCAGAATCTAGGGGCTCAGGTCTGCAATCAGTGCAAAATCACATTTTATTTGGCAGGAACTTAGCAAAACACTGAGATCTCTGTCGTTCAATGATCATCACAATACCATTTTAAAAATCAGGAACTGAGCAGTTTGATTTCCAGATGTAACTGGATAAATTAGTTTTGTACAGTGCCAGAGTCTTTTTGCTGGACATCTACTAATCAGTATCATTTGAAAGGAAGGGGAATTATCTTTTTATTAGTTTCAGTCATTTTAATGTACTCTTTTTTTATTTCTAACAGAAAACCATTATCATGTCGGACAAGAGTGATTTAAAAGCAGAGCTTGAGCGTAAAAAGCAACGGTTGGCTCAAATACGAGAGGAGAAGAAACGGAAGGAAGAAGAAAGGAAAAAGAAAGAAGTAAGTGTGAGTTCCTTCCCCATGAGGCCTCAGGTAGTATAGACAGTTCTTCTCCCATTTTGCCCTTAGAACAACCCTGTGAATCTAGTTAGGATGAGAGACAAAGAGGCTAGCCCACAATAACTCAGGCCGTTTCCAAGCCCGCGACGTGGCAGATTGTGGCGATGCCTGAGGGATCTGGGGCAAAATGCCGTCCCCGAGGCCGCCATTCGCGACAGAGCTTAGCTGCATTGCAAGCCGTGCAGCTCTCGCGCTGCCCGACGCTGGCTGAAGACGGTGTTTCTCTGAGAGATGCACCTCGGGAAGCGCACTTCTTCCTGGGAACGCCGTTTCTTGAAGCCGCTGCCGCGGCGTTTAACGGGCAGCGACTTCCCCAGGGCTTCCACCCCACTCCCTCCCTGCACATAGACGGTCCCCGGTGCCTCCAGTACAAGGGGCTGAGGCCTGGGGACATGTCTCTGCCCCGCACGCTGGAGCAGGCGCGCAGTAGTAGGTTAGGGCATGTCCTCAGGCCTTGGCGACGTGCCAGAGGCCCGGGGACATGCCGGGTCGGCTGGGCGACGGCGCTCTGTGGCGCCGTCGTCCCGGCTCTTTCTGGGACCGTCCATGTGGACGGTCCCAGCGTTGTCGGGTCGGCGCAAAATGTGCCGACCCAGCCGCTTCCGCCTCTGTGCGGAAACGGCCTTCGAGAGTTTCACTGGCTGAGTACAGATTTGAACCTGGTTCTCCACAGTCTTAGCCTGGCACTCTAACCATCATACCATGCTGGTAAAGACTTAAGAAGAGCTCTTCGATCAAAGAGTTATCTAGTACAGCTTGCTATATGTAACGAGATGCCCTTAAAAGTCCTGCAAGCTGGGCGTGGAAGTCAAAGCCTTCTTCTCTTGTTATCCCCTAGCAAACAGTATTCAAACACACATTTTCTCTGTATGGAAGTTCTGTTACCCTACATGGCAAACAACCAGTGATGCACCTATTCTCCATTCACCTTTCTAATTCACTTTTAAAGCTAAGTTAGTTGCTAACATTACATTCTGTGATTGTGAGGTCCAAATGGTCATTGAGCATTCTGTGAAGAAGGATTTTCTTTTGTCTGTTCTGACTCTACTGCCTGTTGTTTTTGTTAGTGTCCTGGTAGCATTTTGAGAGACAAAGACATTGTTCTCTGTCTACTTTTTCCACATCCTGTCTAATTTTATGAACTTCAACCATGCTATCGTTACTTTTTTTCTAAACTAAAAAGTACAAAACATTTTACCTTTTTGCTTTTGTAGAAAGGGCATCTATTCCCCTAATGAAGTTAGTTGTCTTTTTTTCCTGATCCTTTTCTAGATCCATAGCATCTTTTTTAGAGATGGGATAGCCAATGTACAAAGTAACCCAAGGTCTATACAAGGGTAGAAGAATGTACCCTTCCCACTATGATGCTATTAGTACAGGAGTTCCCAACCTTTTTGAGCCACAGACAACTTTGGACTTTCACAATTGTTTGCAAGTGGATTTTGCTATTCCGCCCAGTAAAATCCAGCTGCAAAGTGCATTGAAAGTGGATTGAAAGTGCATTATTCTGCATCTGTGGAAGTGGCCTAACACTATCACCGCAGACTGTGAGACTGTGGCCTTTTCCACACAAGTCCCCTAAAATGTTTCTAAAACATTTTCAATCCCCCCTTTTACAACAAATGTACATCTGCACTTTTTGAGTTCTGTATGGAACTGATCCTTCGGTGCTTCTCAGCCTCGTGCTGCGCTCTATACAGCTCATATACTGGATGCTTAGAAATTGGTCCCCAAAATAAAAGAACAAACAGAAATGCTGCAAATAAGCAGGTGAGGTGGCGCTGAGGAGGAAGTTCAGGGAAGCAGAGAAGCGTGGGAAATGTTGTAAATAGATCACCCAACAACTGAAGGCGTTTGCAAAACCTTGCAGCCAGAGAATTGTTTTAAAAGGGGATTCATTTAAAACACTTTGAGGCTGGAAATACAACATTTGGGGATAAAAACAATGGAAAATTCCATGGAGGAAACAGTTTATTTCTTGCCCCAAAATGTTTTAAAAGGTTTGTGCAGAAAGGGCCTTAGAATGCACAGTACAACTGTGAGACTATGCAACTTTAAATATGTACCCATAGGAAAAAATAGCATGCCATTAAAAAAAGAAGAAAAGATTTTCAGTTTCACTTCTGTAATAGGACCGGTATGAGTGAAAAATAAATAGGATTTGTTAAAAGAATGTTGCTGGTTGCAATCCTATGCATGTTTATCTGAGATAAACCTTTGTTGCTCTTTCTCGGACTTCCTTTGCACAGAGCGTGAGCTGCCCAACTGTTTTAAAATACATGGATAAAAATAGCTTATATCTGGGTCTTTTAAGCCCAGATTAAAAACAGAAATGAGCTTGATATACATTGTTATTAATCTAAAGACCATGAAATGCATATATGGCTATATGTTGATTTGAAGTGGCACTGGTTATAGGTAGTAACAAAGCTATGTGTGTATTTTTTTTAGTTCTGTTACAACCTGAGCTTTCTATCCCCCCTCCCTCCCTGCAGCCTCCCCCTTTATGACTGGCTAGCTTGGTTGCTAAGGTAGCAGATTTGCACCTATTGTTCTTTGGCAAAGTAAACGATAATTGCTGTTGCATTTTAGCCTACTGGCTTTGGAACATCTTCTTTTAAGGTTTGACTGACACATTAGTTTATTTGTCCTTGACAATATGCATGAGGTTTTTCATTAAGGGATTTGTACTTCTTTTTATTCAGTCACTTAAGGAAATAGAGATGAGAATTGACAGGGAACGGATATTCATTTTCATGCAAAGTCAAGGAAGCATTAAGTGATTATGTTTCTTTTCTTTCAGATGTCAACATTTGCTGCAGTTTAAAGCACCTGTTATCCCTTTTCTAATAACTGGTTTGCTTTTAACTGACACTTTAATATCATACGTGTATTTCATACAGTTATTGGGAAATATGATTTGATACAAGGAATCAACATTGCAAATTATGTTGTGTTTTTCCTCCACTTTTTTTTCATTTTGCACTTTAATTTTTCTATTTTATTTCATTTATACCTTGTTTTTTTCCTGCAAAGGAGATTGAAAGCAGCTTACATCATTCTCCTCTTTTTCATTTTGTCCCCATAACAACCTTGTGGAAGATTGTGCCGAGTGTGTGTGACTGGCCCAAGGTCACCCAAACTTCCATGGCAGAATGTGAATATGATGGGCATATCTTCCAGCTCCTATTCTGGTACTTTAACTCCATCACCTATGGTCTAAAAAGAGGGAGAGAAACTCACACTGAATTGTTGGAAGACAAAAGGGTCTGTTTTTATTTTACATGGCAGACATGTTTGCTGCTTACATATTACATGTTTCCCATAGAGCCCAACAAAGTGAGAAGATGTGTATCTTTAACACACAGTATCAGGCATTAGGCACAGCAGATATACCTACTGGAGGGGGACGGAACAGGGACGGTATGCAGTTGGAAGTACATCTTGAGTGCTTGTGATTCTTGATTTTATTCTGTTCCTGTCTTGGCTTCATACTTGTCGAAAAAAGAGAACTGGTTTGTTTGGCAAAAACAGAAACAGAAATTTATAAGCTGAACAGGGTAAGTGGGCTCAAAAATTAACCAATCTACTAATGAAAATTATGTATCAATAGCAGTTACCTTAAGTGGGTATGAGCATCTCATAAATAAATATATGCTCTTGTTGAGGCTGAAATACGTAAGCAGTAATTTGTGCTTTTAAACCACTTCTGCTAAATCTGTCAGAAACAGTCATTCTGGGGGCATGGGGTGTTCATTCTTTGCTCCAACATGTATAAATATACTCTGTGGGATGAAAGGAAGAGAACACCTAGACCAGAATTTTATTTACAGTGATTTATAAGTTTTGGAGAACTTAGAAGTAGGTACTACCGGAAAAATTATCTCCAAGTTATCCCCAACATCTGACAATCTGATACAAAGTGCCTCTAAACAAGAAGCGCAAGAGGCCACAAGCTTTGAAGAGCTATGATGGTGAACCAGATTTGTTTCCCCACTTCTATACATGAAGCCTGCTGTGTGACCTTGGAATAGTCATAGTTTTCTCAGACTCTCTCAGCACTACCAACCTCACAAAATGTCTGTTGCGGGGAGAGGACAGGAAGGAGTTTGTAAACCACTTTGAGACTCTTTATGATTGAGAGAAGTGGGATATAAATCCAAACTCTTCTCTTCTTCTGCTGTCCTAATAGTAATTGACAAATTGATAGTCTTTAAAGAGTTGCCTCTTTCTGTGTGTGTGTGTGGGGTGTGTGTGTGTGTGTGTGTGGGGGGGGTGTCAGATGCCTGGGACTCCAGTCTCCCTTATTTTGATAGTTATCATCTCTCAGGCAATTGAGCATGAGCTGTCCCATTCTTTGTCTCTCCGTCCCTTTTTTAACCCTTTGAACTACTCATTTAGCTCCTTGAAGTCAATGAGGGTCCTTGGTTCTTGGTTCTTTTGTTAATTTACAACACACACACCCCTTTTTCATATCTCTCAAACTACCTTGTCTGGGGTTGGGAAGGTTTTGATGACAATTTGGAATTTCTGTCTACCCAAATCTTCAGGAATCAATAAACTTTTAGGGGCTTGAGCAGGTCAGTTTCTTAGTCCTCCACCATTTCCCCTTTGACTCTCAACTGTTAATGTTTTGTGTCTCCTGGAACATACACAATCCCCAGGAGATTAACATACACAATCCCCAGGAGTCACAAACATCTGCAGAGCTGTGGAATCTTGTGAGTATGTAACCCTATCTTTCTCTTTGGGTTGCCTCATTTTGTTACATTCACAATCAGCAGAGGAGTTGACCACTTTATTGTTAGATATTGACATCCTCAGTGGTCATCTCAGAATATACATGAACTGGCTATCAAAAGATAATGGTGTGTGATGGAAAACTAATTCTGTAACTTAGCCTTGGTACTTTTTCTCAAGCAGTTCTTGGTTGTTATTTCAGACAGATTTTCAGCAAAAGAAAGAACCAACTCAGGAAGATTCAGATCTGGACCGCAAGAGAAGAGAGACAGAAGCTTTACTGCAGAGTATTGGTATTTCACCTGAACCACCTCTAGGTACTACTCAGATAAACTCACTCAAGACATTAAGTTCCACTCATTCTTCTGACTATAGCATGCATAGCTATCCTTGTTTTGGTGATGTACTTTACATTTCACCCATATAATTAGTTCCTATTTATCTTTGCTAATTTCAGCTGTGTCAGTCATTTTTATATCTTTCATTTTAAAATTGCTTTTCCATGGCCAAATCAGTATTATCTTTCACTGCTTTTATTCCATCCATTTTGGAATAGATTTGATTTCACTTCATTAATTCTAACATTTTCATATTCGTAATAGTTTCATTTTGAAAAGAGGTTCCTTTATTAAACTTTAAATTAAGTTGTTACTAAAATGACAAGAAACAAACATTTAGTCATCTGTTTGTAGATATGCTTTACTCGCCTTCTATTTTTCACTGAATCTGGACAGAGGAGGTTAGTGGTCATTATATCACAGAGTGCTAATAGTCCTCCCTATGATTGGCTCTGTGTTCTAAGAAAAAGTAAGTTATACAGACAAGGAATCCATTGTAGCGGAAGAGAAGTTGCTAAGACATTTAGATTGGAATGAAAAACTAGAACTATGAATTTACATAATATTAATTATCACAAATAGCCACTTGTGATTAAAATAGCAGGCCATGTAGCAAAATACCAGCATTGTGAAGATTAGCCACCTAATGTGCCCAATAAATTATCCCTGTTCAAATAATTATGCAAGGTATACCTTTCCGTTCTTGTTTAATCTTTGATCCAATTTTATCCTACAAAAATAAGTATTTCAATAAATGTTCAATATGTTTGCATTTTTAAAGAAAAGCTTTGAGGAGGTACATCTTTTAAGTATGTATTTACAATTTGTACAGCTTGAAATGGTTGAATGAAAAACAGAACAAAATAATTCTTGACTTCCATGTTTTTGTCATATTAAGTAGTAATACTACATCAGTTCATTTTCAGATCAATCTAAGCATTCATTTCAACCTTGATTTCCAAAAAAATTAAAATTCACATGATTTTCCTTTCTTTTCCTTTTTCTTTCTTCCTTTTGCTTTCACCATTTCAAACTCTCCCAATAACTCAATCACTTTATAATTTGGATCCTTGTTTATGATTTGTCTGACACTGCTCTTCATCAGTGCAGTCGTTGCATGTTTTAACATGGGATACCTGTTATTTTCATTATTTAGTCCCAACCCCTATGTCTCCCTCTCCGAAATCAGTGAGCACCCCCAGCGAAGCTGGAAGTCAGGACTCTGGGGACTTGGGACCAGTAGGAAGGTAAGATGAACAACTTATTCAATATGCCGTTCGTGTGAATCCCTCTCCCACTGTTTCCCATCCCATCCCGTTGTTAAATTGGTTAAACTGGTTAGTGTGTGTAAAGCTGACAGAATCTTGCCTAAAGCAACCTGGCAACCTGGCACCAAGCTCTGAGAGACATGGAAATGTGAGGGGGAGGGAGGGGAACCAGCAAACACCAGCTACTGTTATTCCTAGTTAATCCCAAACGTTGTCAGGACTTTTTGGGACCCATTTTTCGGTATCCTGAAAAATCCCAGATATCTTTGCTGGACCCAATTATATCTGCAAATATTCCAGATATTCATACAATTTGTAGCATGTGTTTCTGAAGAAGAGAGAGACAAGAAGGCAAACGTAGTAGAGTAGGAGAGTGTAGTAGGAATGAACAACACTGAAATAAGCTGACTGGCAACTTTCGCTGAATTTCCAATCTTGATTAAAATTATTATTCTGAATGCAATTTATTAGTGTTTCAGCTGCCATGTTGTTGGGTGCTTTAGCTTTCTATTTCTATGAATTTCCCCTGAATTTTCAGAAGTGCTTCATGACTGCATTTGCTTGTCTGACAGGAACTTGTGTTATTTTTTTCCTTATAATTTGATTCTACACATGTTTATATCTGATCCATTGAGCTTATGCATCCAGTATATGTCTAAGTATAAAAGGGACTAAGTAAATGCATGTTGAATTGAAGTTTAAGGCCTCAGTTACATTTGCATGCACCTGCACACACAAACATAGATGTACACATATGTACACATTTTTGAGTATACATGTTACTGAACATCTTGACTTAGTTCTGAATAAATATTCCTAGGACTGTGTTGTAAGTTTGTATACTTTTGACCTAGAAAGGGGAGATGGATGGTTTTGGATGGTTTCCAGCTACCAAGTAAGTATCAATGTCTTTTTTTCCATTTGATCCTTATTGAACATTTTCACATTTTTATTCCTCAAGGATGGATAGAGTTCAGTCTTTGAGATCATTGCTTAATTTTATTATTATCAAGTTCCTCATGCTGCTGCTTGAAAGAGTGGCTGAGATTTACCTTGGCTGCCGTTGCTGCCCAGGGGTGGGGCAGGAAGAGGGGCAGGCTCAGCGCCGGCATCCAGCCCAATGTAGGGCGAGTGATGTGCCTGAAGGAGGCAGGACTGCAGCCTTATATGGGCAGGGCAGGCCATCCCACACCTCTTAAAACCAACAACAAAAACAAACAAAACCCCCAAGCCATTAAAACATGCTATCAAATATAAGTAATATCAAAACTATCCTTAAAGCAGACTATTCAAAAGCTGATAAAATCAAACCCAGTGTTAAAAAGTGTGTTAGCCTGGAGCCTAAAAGAAAGTAAAGTGGATGCCAGGTAATCCTGAGGGGAAAGACTTTCCAAAGGCAAGATTCCACCTCAGAAAATGCCCTGTATCTAATTGCCCCCTTCTGCTCACTTCTGAAGGTGAAGGCATAGAAAACAGGGCTTGAGAGGCAGATTTTGATTGGTAGACTGGATAATATAGGAAGAGATGGTCCTTCAGGTATCCAGCTTGCTGATGACAGTAATTTCTTGCAAAATCCACTCTTGCATGTCAGTATCATTATCATTTTACTTGTATGTATTGCTTTTTACCTCTCTATCGCTGATGTGCTGTTATTCCTGCAGGGATTTTCTTTGGTTTTTATATGGGGAAAGCCTTCATGATTCATACCTGCCTGAAGTTCAGAATTCTGCCATCCCAATCTATTACCTTTCCCCCCCCCACTATGTGTAGTTTGCTTTCTTAATTTTGGAACATCTGACAGATTCTAATTTTGGCAAGCTTATCAAGAGAAGTGTACATTAGACATTGTAACGCTGAAACTGTCACAAAACTAAAAAAAATCTCACTCACTGAACTGATATAACTGCTTTGTGTTTTCTTTTGCAAACTGGGATGCAGTTGCAGAAGGAGCAGCAGTGGCCTAGTGGTTAAGAACAGGTGTACTCTAATCTGGAGGAACTGGGTTTGATTCCCCGCTCTGCCACTTGAGCTGTGGAGGCTTATCTGGGGATTTCAGATTAGCCTGCGCACTCCCACACATGCCAGCTGGGTGACCTTGGGCTAGACACAGCTCTATGGAGCTCTCTCAGCGCCACCTACCTCACATAGTGTTTGTTGTGAGGGGGGAAGGGAAAGGAGTTTGTAAGCCCCTTGTAAGTCTCCTACAGGAGAGAAATGGGGGATATAAATCCAAACTCCTCCTCCTCTTCCTCCTCCTCCTCCTTCTCTTCTTCTTCTTCTTCTTCTTCTTCTTCTTCTTCTTCTTCTTCTTCTACTACTACTACTACTACTACTACTACTACTACTACTACTACTACTACTACTACTACTACTACTACTACTACTTCTTCCAAAACCTATCAGTTCATCATCTCAGGAAAGCATTCCAATAGTTGAACCTCCTTTGGTGACAAGGGACAATAGACCAATTTGAGCAATCCTGCTGTTAGATTGACACTTATTAATGTCAAGCTTGCTATTTCAAGTGGCTCTCAATGGCTAATTAGATTGTCACTGAATAATGTATATTCAGTATGAGTATATTTCAAGACTATAAATAGAAAGGACGTCCAAATATTTAGCACTTCAGTTATGCCACAGGCTATTTGTTTATTACAAATATACGAAGACCTTAATTATTAACGTTACTGTATACATCAGAAGTCTGAACACAAATTAATTTTGCATTGACCTGGTCTTCTGACCCTTGTTTCTTAACAAGGTTATGGTTCATCCTGCTGTCATGCCAGAGCTAAAATTAACTACTCTAGAACATTATGAATTATGGATCTGGTCCAGACATTAGGCAGAAACAGGGAAATTTTAAAATTTTAAAAATGAACTCATGAAGTATTGTCTACTTTGGCTGGTGGCAGTGATTCTCAAGCAGACAAGGAATTTTTTATATCATTTTAGATGGAAATATTAAGCTTGAGCCTGGGGCATTCTGCATATGGAGACAGTGGCCGTTTCCGTACGGCCAAATAACAGTGCCCTAGGGATGAAAAAACGCCGTCCCTAGGGCACTATTTGCACAGGCTGTCCTGGCCACCCCAGAGGTTTTTGCAAAGCGGCGGGAAGCAAGTCGAGGCTGCTTGCACGATAGTGTGTGAATGGCCTCCGAGCCTACACCGGCACAGTTCATGCCGGTGGAGCTGCATTTCCGCCGCCCTGCGGAAACAGCCAGTGACTAAGGAAGTGGTTCTACTTTTCAGTTCTTCCCCAGCTGTAACATGGCAAGTGGAACAAATGGGTAGTTCAAGATATGACAGGGAGTGTGAGATTCACTAGCATCATTTCCCATATTGTCATGTAAGGTTTGTAGACAGACTGCTGTAACTTTGTTCAGATACTAATGTAATTCTTTGAAATATGCCTGTGGAAGTTCATATAAGCAGTTTACAAAGAAAAATAGACAAATTAATTAAAGGAGCACATAACAATCATTTTGAGGTCCACATAAAAGCAACAGTAAAAATATCCAATTAATTCCCAAGTGGTTTGCAGATTTTAAAAAAGGCTTGTAAAACAAATACCAGAGACCCGATGATTCAGTTCACCATCAATGAGCTTGAAGGTATAGAAGCAGATGTTATCAAGAGCCTTGATGCCTGTGTGTGGAAGCCTCAAAGGCTGAACTGAAAACTAAAATCTATAACAAAACAATTATATTTATCATGCCAAAACATTTGTTAAAACACAAGGCCTGAAATACAGGCTACATCTTAAAACATCAGTATGAACTGTTACACAAATCTCTAACACAGTTAATGGTACAATCATAGAAGTGAGCAGCAAGGAACTGTTCGTGTTTTGGTCTATTCAGTCTTCTTCAGTGGTCATACGTACACACAAGATTATTCAAGATAATAAATGTGGAAGTACACCTTACAGATATTTTTATCTGAAAATGAAGAACCCTAAGAAGAGGGTAGAAAAAAGAGAAAACCTAATTCATATAACCATATAACTGGAGTTTTTTTGGACAAATAATTAAATATGATATCCTATAAACTTTATGTTCTGTGTGGCCTGATGTTGCCTATTAACACAAACCGTGGGCCTTTCAACACTGAAACTGGCTCGCACTGAATCTAGATAATGAAAATATATACGTGAGCTGAGTTATAGTTTAAAGTTAAGATACCAAAGACCCTCTCCACAATAAAAATATTTCAATTGTGTTTTTGAGGTATAGTCTTGTACTTATAACAAACATTTTGGTGTGCACCATATAATAACTATAATTATTACATATTTTGAAATTTTTAGCTCAACCCCTTTTGGTATTTGATTGTAACTCCAGGTGCTTTCAAAATTAAAATTCTGATGATGCCGACAAAGGAGGAAGGGAAGAAGTGCAAATCACACTTTCCACTTTTGCCGTTTTCGTGTTAACAGACTTGTGTGAGGCATGCCGTTATGTTGAGAGAAAATGCTAAAAAGGGCAATAATATACAAAGGAATTTAGTGGATCGGAAGGGAAGGCAATATGGTATAGATTGATCTTTTCAGATCTAAGAAGCTAAGCCGGGAAGTTTGGAAGAGAGACCACCAAGGAAGGTTATGCAAGGGCAAATGACCTTTGTTTCTTGCTGGGGTCGTCATAAATTAGCTGTGACTTAATGGCATTTTTCACATGCACATTCAGCTGACTGACTGAATGACTTGTGAAAAATCTGGATTTCCATTTGACATTGCCCAGGCAATTGAGACTGGGTTTGTTCAGGAAGTGATGCCAAAGTTCTTCCTTGTGTCTAGAACTGATAACATCATAACAATGAAAAGCATGTATCTGAAACTGTGCAGAGTCCTGTTTACACACCCCTGCCTAATAACAATCTTCTTCCACATGCCCAAGATTAAAGTTTGCTGGTCCAAAGAAGTGACTTTCCAGACAAGCCATTCTCAATTTTGGTATTAGGAGAAGAAGAAGAGTTTGGATTTATACCCTGCCTATCTCTCCTGTAAGGAGACTCAAGGCAGCTTACAAATTCCTTTCCCTTTCTCTCCCCACAACAGACATCTTGTGACATAGGTGGGGCCAAGAGAGTTCTGAGACAACTGCGACTAGGCAGGGTCATCCAGCAGGCTTCGTACGCAGGAGTGGGAAAACAAATCTAGTTCACCAGATGAGAATCTACTGCTCATGTGGAGGAGTGGGGAATCAAACCCAGCTCTCTAGATTAGAGTCCACTGCTCTGAACCACTAAATCATGCTCTTAAGCTCTACCCAGAGACTGCTCATCTTTAGGATTAGTAAAAATACCAGTAGCCCATCCTTCCAGTATCTTTGTTGAAAGAAGCATTAATTATTCCCAAAGTACACACAAAGAACTGAAGCCAGGAAATCACAGACCATCAAGTGTGTCACTGGCTATCGTTGACTGCAGGCGTTATTAGCTGTTGTCCACTCTGATCCCTGCAGGTGGACTCTTTCCTGAACTGTTAACACCTTCTTTGCAGCTAATCCCCCCCCCCACCAGATGTCAACACTGTCCCGCACGTGTCCTAACCAAGGGCAAACCCTTGTGAAGGCTCCAAACGGAGACCTTTTCATCCAGTAGCCACTGTTGTTTTCATCTGCTGAGAATTCAGTTCCCCCGCTCTTTCTTTAATCACGCCGTAATGGAATTCTCCCTAATGGAATATTGCTTGTCACTTGGGAAGCTTGTCAGGTTTTGAAAGAGGGTGGTGCATAGGGGTAATGATTGCCTTGAGTGAGCTACATGTATTTTTTTCCCCTCCTAAGTATCCCGGGTGTGCAGGTGTAAGTGGCCCCAAGACACTCATAACATTAGAAGCTGGCGTAGACTCAGCAAATCACACTCTTCATTAATGACCTTGGCAGCATTACAGAGGTGATTTTCACTTTGTTCAGTTTTATATGCAACTTCTGTAACACATTAGGCACAGCAAGTGTTTCCCCCCCCCCCCCCCCCCCCCAAGCACTGAGCATTCAGATCTTTATTTTTTTCCTATTTCAGTATTCAGATTGTGTGCCAGTGTGTTGATAGGCAGAAAGAAGTGTGTAGGGAGACGATTATACTTTCTAATAATTCTTTATTTTTCTTCTGTGTATGATGCAAAATCGTCTCAGAAATCCTGAACAAAAATTTTGTTGCATGGTTTTTCTTTCATTTGGAAGGCATCCCTTTCAAAACAGAATCTGCACGCATTTTTGCCCTGATCAGCACAGCTTTTCCACGCTTTCTCTTTAAGAATTGCTGCCCTTCAGTTGTTTTTGAAAATGCCTGGCTGCGGTTCCTTTCCAAGCTTTTTTTTCTGTTTTAATGGACTTGATATCGATTATTTCATCTTGATGTGTCAGCGTGTGGCATATGCCCTTTCCCCCACCCTCCCCTTCGTAAATGTGAGTTGCAGGGGGTGAATCTATCCATGAGATAAATGATAGGACTGCAATGCATTGTTGAAGGCTGGGATCAACTGGATGTTCAGTTCCATGAGACAAGAAGCCAGAGGAATTTCCAAGAGCAAAGTCAGGTCCAGGAAACCAGAAGAGTTGCAAAAAGCCAGCAGTTCTATCCAAGATTAGGTTTCTATGAGTGGGGTGTCAGCAGGTTCAGTGTTTGTTGAATTTGTTGCAGCCATGTCCAGGGACAGCTCTCAGGAGTCTTTATAACCACACTCTGGGACATCACATATGCAGGCTACTTCTCAGGAGCTGTCCTGCAAACTCTGGTCTTCACAATCACCATGCGGCTGGTGTGCACTTAGCTGCTGGGCCTGTAGCTCTGACCTCAGCCTTCTCCTTCGCGTTTTCAAGGGAGCTATGGCCACGTGACTGATCCATCCTCGCTGGTTCAGAGTCAGAAGCAGAGGTGCCTCTGAGCTGACTGTTCCGGAGTGCTTGCACCTGACCTCTCTGCTAGTCATCTTCTGTCAGCTTTGGGCTAGCTACACAGGGTCCCTCCTCTTCTGAGGAGTCCTCGCTGTCATTGATGCCAGGCTGGACTGTGACACTTTTCATTTCATAATGTGGCCAAAGAACAGTAGCTTCAATTCAGTCAGGCTTGATTTGATCTAGAACCCACTTATTTGGCTTTTTGGCGGTCCATGGTGTTTATAAAACTCTCCCCCAACACCTCATTTCAAATGAATCAACTTTATTCCTGTCAGTTTTCTTCACTGTCCAACTTTCATACCCGTACATAGTTAAATGGAATACTGTGACATGAAATGACCAAAATCTGGATGCATCTAGAACAGGGGTAGGGAACCTGCGGCTCTCCAGATGTTCAGGAACTACAATTCCCATCAGCCCCTACCAGCATGGCCAATTGGCCATGCTGACAGAGGCTGATGGGAATTGTAGTTCCTGAACATCTGGAGAGCCGCAGGTTCCCTACCCCTGATCTAGAAGCTAGGTGTCATTTGCATATTCATGACATCCATCCCCAAAGCTGTGACTCTCATTCAGCGGTCTCATGGATGAGGGAATGGGTGAGAGAACAGAACTCCTGTGGAACTCCACGTGATAAATTCCACTTAATTATTCTCCCCTGCTGGTGGAGACTCTTTATGTCTGGTCAGACAGAAGAGAGTGAAACCACTTAAGGGCTACTTCCTTAATACCAACCCCATATTCAGTTTGTATTCTAGCCCCCTAATAATTTCACTTGCTCTTTTTTGCATCCTATAAAACCCCGAACAAACTACAATGTATATATAAAGTGATACGTATAAGGGGGAAAATTTTTTCCTAACTTCACATATATACTGATGGAACCTGAGCTGATACGTGAAGTTAGGAATTTTTTTTGTCCTTATACGTATCACTTTATATATACATTAAAGCCATGTTAAGGTACATTCCCCTAGTTTAGAGAGATTATTTTGGAGCCCTTCACAGTCTGTTTTTGTTTTAACCACTTGTTGATGCAATCGTTGGCTCACTTCATGTTTAATGTGGCAATTGTGATTCTTTCACTGGAGAATACACCATTATTCCCATAGTAAGGCCCTGCAGTTTAGTGCCTAAGGACCAAATTGCACAAAACAAGGGAGTCAGGAATGGTTTCTGTATGGGGCTGTGTGTGTCAGCCCCTAGGAAATTCACCACATAAAGCAGAATCATATGAATTCATCCTTAGATCTGAATTATTAGACAGTTATCTAACTTGCTTAACCAATTAGCTGGCCATGGAGCTATTTGTGTACTGTAAGTGGCATGCTTGCTTTTGTTATATAAATTGTATCTCTTGTGTCATAAGCAGAAAAAGTCAATGGTAGCTTTGGAAACCTTAGACACATTGGCTGTGATACTGAAAGTCCATTTATTAACCGTTATTACTTAAAATACCTGTTTGCTTCTCCCGGCCTTTTCTGCACACTGCACTTACCCCATTTTGAAGGTGTTTTCCATCCCATCATTGTACACAATGTTTGTCTGCACTGCTCTCCTCAGAAGTTATTTCCTGGCTGGCATAATTTTTGTTTTTTGCTTTTTCTGCACATGTGCTCTAGCGATGCTACATAGTCTCACTGATTCAATGATCCAATAAAATGGCAAAAAAAGAGGAGTCTGCAAGAAATGTACAAATTAGGTGTGGAAGCAGTGAGGTGAGGGATGGGGGAAAAAATGGTGGACCAAGCACTGACTGTGGATTTTGGTGGGATATAAGGCCCCTTCCGCACACGCAGAATAATGCGTTTTCAAACCACTTTCACAACTGTTTGCAAGTGGATTTTGCTATTTCGCACAGCTTCAAAGAGCATTGAAAGCAGTTTGAAAGTGCATTATTCTGCATGTGCAGAAGTAGCCTTAAAGATTGTTTCAGTATGATCGCACTGTGACGGAAGCTAGCTTGAAAACATTTTAGGGAAAACATTGTGGCACAAGTGTTTTCAAAAACAATGAAGCAAAAGCTTGTTAGAAATATTTCCAGAACAAAAAGGGGTGTGTGAGTGTGAGTGTGGAACTCCATGGAAAAATTGAGACACGTGCGGTCTGGAAATGTTGTCAGCAGCTTATGTGGATGTTCCAGTTCACCCTCAGAACCCCACTGTGTGCAAGTGTGTTAACTTTGAATGCAGGTGCATTTTTTACACATTACTCCCTATTGTGAATAAAATCAGCTTGGACTAGATTAAAATTATTGACAGTAAATGTCCCATTTACAACCTGAAATCTATATACCCATTATATTCCCATTAAACGTCCCATTTACAACCTGAAATCTATATACCCACCTGAGATTTATTGTTCTAGGTTTGTCATTTTTAATTGAGCAAAACTGAACACAAGAAGCCTCTTCTTTTTGCTTTGGGGATGTAATATTCTATGGTTTGACACTGATTTAATTACTTGTTCTTTTTTTTTTTACCATGAATACCTGTGGTTCCCTGCTGTATTTTAGAGCAGTGCTCTCACTGTTCGGTGCTTGTACTACATATGGCATGTGAGTTAGGAAGTGATTCTTTCCCCCATCACTTAAGTTAATTGTGTGCTTTTTCCCCCCCTCTTGTGCTGTGCGGCTGATAACTACGTTAGGACCCTGCAGTGGGACACAGACCCTTCAGTGCTCCAGCTCCAGTCTGACTCTGAACTTGGGTATTTGTCCACTCTTCTCTCTCTCTTTTAAAAAAAATATTATTACTTTATTTGCAAGAATTATGTTGAAATTGCTTCTTGAATGGGCTTTTTTGTTTCATCCTGTGTATTTACCAAAACACTGAATCATCAGCATCCTAGTCTGGTTTACCTGAAGCTCACAAAATTTGGGAAAGGCCATTTTTTTCTGAGAAGAGAGACGTAAAATCTCCTGAAAAGAATTCCTTTACTTTCCATTCAAATGAGTGGGAATGGTGCCATTGGTACTATTGACTTTTGGGGGAGAAGAGAACACATAGGTTCTTTGAAAGAGAAGGCTACTAATTTCATTGTAGATGAAATGTGGTTAGAGCAGCGTGTATGTGGAGAGCATACTTTGCATACAAAGCCGACTTTGTCTGGGAAGGACGAAATATTAAATCTAATAAATGATTCAAAATAAATGTCTAGAAACTAATAAAATGGAAGAAATGTTCATCACTTCGTTCTGTGTTCATTGTGGGAAATAATCCATTTTGTTCCTTCCTGAACCCAATATTTTAATTTTTGAATTCATATGTCACTTTTCTCCCTAATGGAGGACTTCTCATGTCATTCTCCCCATCTCTGCTTTATCTGTGCAACAACAATCCTGCAAGGTAGTTTAGGCTGAGCAATTCTGGCAGGCACAAGGTCACTCAGTAAGCTTCCAGACCAGAGCAGGGATTCAAATCCATTTGGCCTATATCTTAGGCCCCTTCCGCGCATTCAGAATAGTGCTCTTTCAATCCACTTTTCACAATGGTTTGCAAGTGAATTTTGCTATTTCGCACACCTGCAATGTGCACTGTGCGGAAGAGGCCTTAGTCTGACACTTTAACCACTAGGCCTTGCCAACATCAGTCCTTTAAATAATGTGCAATTGCAACTGTAAACATCAAGTACAGGGCTGTACAACTCTCTATTTGACAGGCTAGTGCACTGTGTGCTTTATACAAAGTTCATTTCAGTTAGTTTTGCTGTACATGTGTGCACACACACACATATACTAGCTTCTCCCTAAAGCATCTAAATTTAATTCCTGGGAAAGGGTCTGGTAAAGATTCTGGTGATGATAATAAATTGGGCATGGTACCTTACAAGCGAGAGTTCGTGACTCAAATGTGCTTCAGAATATGTGTGGCTCTAATTCAGGTTCACAATTTAACAGTAGCTGCAAGCAGTTCAGAAACTGATTCTGTTTTCCTGTGCCCCATCTCACCCCTCATGTAAGTGGTCAACTGCTCTGGAGGAGAAAATGCCATCTTAGCAGGCAACATGTTGTTTGTTGTCGGTCCCCAACTAATATTTTGTTTTGTTTTGTTTGTTTGTTTGTTCAAGCCGCCGCCTGCACAAGCTGGGTGTGTCAAAGATTACCCAGGTAGACTTCCTGCCTCGGGAAGTGGTGTCGTATGCAAAGGAGACTCAAACGCCTTTGTCTACTCATCGGTCTGAAGGTATGAATGCTCATTATAGAGTGTCTTTAATTATTTTTTCAATATAATGACTTTGATAAATGTTAATATTACTAAGACATTCACAGGTCACCATTGGCTTGATTATTTGAATGACTGCTTGTCTGGGACCTGTGTGAAGTCTTTCCCTGCCCACTGTTCTCATGAGTTTCTCTTTCTGCCTCAATTCCCTTGCCCTTCCTTTCTCTCTTCTCAAGTTCCACGCATCCTATTCAAATAGCATCTTTGTTCAGCCATCTCCTTGCCTCTGTTCCACTTCCTGCCTTTCTGTCCTTCTCCTAAGCAAACCGATCTGTTCTTTCTCGCCTTGGTTCTATACAGCCTGCTGATGAGGCCATTTTTGTGATGCCTTTTGTATTGGAATACAGAGAGTCAGCATGGTGTAGCAGTTAAGGTTTTGGACTAGGCACTGGGAAACCCAGGTTCAAATCCCCGCTTGTGCTGTGGAAGCTTTCTGGATGACTTTGGGTCTGTCACACACTCTCAACCCTAACCCTGGCTAGTATTTGAATGGGAAATCTCCAAAAGATTCCAGGGTTGTGATATGGAGGCAGGCAACGACAATCCACCTCTGAATGTCTCTTGCCTTGAAAACCCTATGGAGTAACCATTAGTCGGCTGAAACTAATCCCCTTCGGGGATGAGGCGGCCTATAAATCCAATCAATCAATCAATCAATCAATCAAAAATAAAAAAGGATATCTATGTACAAAATGTGGAATTAACATATCGGATATTGGGTCCTCTCAGCTTCCTTCGGAGAGTTGCCCTAAGGGTTAATGGGAAAGAGTCCCCGTTCCTAGAGAGGCACAGTCCGAGACAGCTATCCTAAGCCACTTCCGGCTTTCCTGTCCCAGTTGCCTGGTTGGCTGATGATGGTGATGTAGCACTTCATGGATTTCATAACACACTATAATTGTTTATACAAAGTGAAAAGGTTAAAAAAACAATATATATAGTGTTATTTTCATTTAAATGTCAAAAAGTATTTGTGGCTCCAAGTGTTTTTTTTCATGGAAAACAGGTCCAAATGGCTCTTTGGGTGTTAAAGGTTGCAGACCCCTGGTCTAGGCATAATGATCTCACATCCTTGTTTTTCTCTTATAGGTTTAAGCAGGGCAGTTTCCTCTTAGATGATGTTTATAATAGTTGTGTCACATCACAGATCATCATACAGTGCACTTGATCCCATGACAAAACTGATCATACGGCTGAGCTGCACTCATAATCATAGAACTGCAGGGTGCTGCATTCATTTTTGCTATCAGACATTAAGTGTGAAACATTCAGAGAAAGAAAACACATATAAATTGTAAATTGCTTTAGACAATAAAGTTTATATGCCAAGGCTATGTACTTGACCCTTTGGGATGTATTCTAAGCTCAGATAGAAATGCATTTGATTCTTCCTTCTATACATCAAAACTAACCTCCAGATTAACCTGGTTCTGTGATTGTCACTTTTTTCTTTCTCTGTTCTCTCCCTTTAAAGGCATCTGCAAGAGCCAGGCCCTTTCTGCATGTGCACTTTCAATGCACTTCGCAGCTGGACTTTACTGCAGAATCCACTTGCAAAAAATTGTGAAAGTGGATTGAATGTGCATTATTCTGCATGTGCAAAAGGGACCTCGGAGCTTTCTAATTGAGCTTTCTCATTGAGATCAAGCTTGCAGGCAACTTGTCATTTTCAGCCGGTTGGATCCAGCTAGCTTTTTCACACAGCTTTGCCCAATTCTGCTCATGGTGTTTAACCATGCAGGTCCCATGATGCTTGCACAGCCTGTTTGGTGGGAGAAGTTGATTGGATTCTACCCCATGGAACAGTTTCCATCACTTCCTTCTGCCTCTGTCCATGATAGAGGGTTGGAAGCTCTCTTTCTAAACAAGTAGGTGTCTTCTCCATCACCCACGATCAGTAAATACAACCATCTTATCTTACTTCTGTGAATCAATTTAACTTCTGAGGTAAATCTGTTGAGATGAAGCAACAATATTAGTTTTACTTGTTGCACTATTGGGGGTATTCTTGTGTGTTTGCCTTCTGTCTATTCATTAGAGATGTCGAGGAACTGGAGGAGGTGTTGTGCCTGGTACAGGGATGCCGTCAAAAAGTCCTTCTATCCTGTGATGAAATGATCCTTTCTTCTGTGCTCGCTTTTTTGAGTGGTACCATCATGTTGTGAGGCTCTGCATACTTCCTAGTAGCTGGTAGGAACATTGGCAGTGATTGAATTTCTACGAATTTCCATTTGTGACAAGATTAGTATTGATTTTCAAGAGCTGAAGCCTGCTTATAAGGAACACCATATGTTCCTTAGACTAGTTTCTTTGATTCCAGTGTGGAGACACAGACTGCAGTTAGGAAGAAATGATATCTCTCAAACAATCATTAGATTATCAGAACTGCTTTTTCCTTTTGCGTACCTATTACCTTTTAATTAAGTCTACACACACGGTGTTCCCTGGCTCACATTCAATCTGTTTGTGGATTAGGGACTTCTTGTCTGGACGTTCCCAGAGGGTTAGACTGGGAAATCGGGTTTCCTCAGTTCTTACTCTAAATATGGGAACGCCACAGGGCTGTGTGTTGAGTCCTTTATTGTTCTCCCTTTATACATATGATTGTACTCCTGTCTATCATAGTAACACCATTATCAAATTCGCCGATGACACAACGGTGGTGGGGCTCATCTCTGGAGGGGATGAGTCTGCCTATCGGAGTGAGGTGGACCGACTGCTCTCATGGTGCAGGGAAAATAACCTGGTTCTTAATACTATCAAGACAAAGGAGCTTATAGTGGACTATAGAAGGAATAGTTCAGAAATTCAGCCCTTGACTATAAATGGAGATCAAGTAGAGCGGGTGGCTAGTTTTAAATTTCTGGGCGTTATGATTAAAGAGGACTTAACCTGGGGCATACAGACTGCCGCGGTGGTTAAGAAGGCCCAGCAAAGACTGTACTACCTGAGACTTTTAAGGAAGCAACAACTGGATGGAAAACTCCTGGTGTCCTTTTACCGCTGTGCTATAGAGAGTGTCTTAACCTACTGCATCTGTGTATGGTTCTCCAGTTGCACAGTGGCAGATAGGAAGGCGCTCCAAAGGGTGATCACTACTGCACAAAGGATTATCGGCTGCCCCCTCTCCTCCTTGGAAGAACTCTATAATTTCCGAAGCCTAAAAAAAGCCCAAAATATTCTGAGGGACCCGTCTCATCTAGCACACTCTCTTTTTGAACTGCTACCATCTGGTAGGCGATACAGGACTATCAAATCTAGGACAAAGAGGCTTAGAGACAGCTTCTACACTAGAGCTGTGGCTATGCTAAACTCCGCGGCTTCGTGTTGATGTGTTTGGGGCTGTGTAGGGATGGGTGGAGGAAGGGGAAAGTGAGGATGGGGTATGAGTAAGAAATTGTATGAGTATGATGTATTGTATGAAATTGTATGAGTATGATGTATGAGTCTGAAATTGTGTGCATCGAGGAATGCGGCTGTAAATTTCGTTGTGCGTGCACAATGACAATAAAAAAATGCTTAAAATGCTTAAATGCTTAAATTTTGTGGCGGGGGAAAGTACTGACAAGACACAGTGGGTTAATGGGGGTCCTGTAGGGTTTTCAAGGCAAGAGATGTTCTCAGAAGTGGTTTGTCCTTGGTTGCCTCTTCATAGGCTCAGAGAATTCTGCGAGGACTGTGACTGTCCCAGAATCACCCAGCAGGCTTCTTGTGAAGGAATGGGGAATCAAGCCCAGTTCTCCAAATCAATGTCCACTGTTCTTAACCACTATATCACAGTGGTGGTCACTTTATTATCCTCCAAATTCAAGTTGGTTAGCCTGAAAACTGTTTTACAAGACATTTTAAGCTGTGAAATGTTTTATATTGTTTTTATTCTCATGTTTTATAGTGTTTTATTTTGTAAGATGCCTTGAGGAGGTTTTCCGGAGAGGCAGCATAGATGTTTTCTAAATGAATAACAGTAGCTATTATACTTGATTGACTATATTATTACTTTACATATTCCTGGAACAGTCATGGTATAGAATATCTTCTAGGGCCAAACCTGGTTTTGTCAGAGGAGAAGGGTTGGGAAAATGTTGTGCAGTGGTAGTCCAGGAAAAGACAGAAAAATGGGAAGGATTTGGCTGTTGGTTGATTGATAGAGGTTAGCAGTCGATTTTACAAAGAAGAAAGAAGAGAAATATGGAATCATTGAAGCAGAATCATCTATGTTTGTAACTCAGATGATATAAATACTGACTACTTAACTTTTATTTATGCTGCATGATTTCAGATTATTCTAAAACACCGTTTCTTCTTCAAAAGATGAAATTAAATTGCAGTGCGTCTATCAGTAACTGCAGTTTTTTCAATTTGTGGAAAAGCTGTTATTTGAAGCCATGCTAAACCCAAGCTGGGACCAGTGAGCATGAGACTGATTGGAAATTAAAACTGTGGAGTGCTTTGGAACCGAAATCTATAAATAGTGCAGATATTATGACTTTCAAAGGGAATTTTATCATGTGTTTCAGACATTTACAAAGAGTGCCCTCTAGTGGTTTAATTAGAAACCAATACTGTGGATAAAACTAAGATGAAAGTTATTATACATGCTACAACCAAGGGGCTCAAGTTTAAACAGTTTTGCCCCAGTTGTGCAGAAAGGGGAGAGGGAAGGAGTCTGATTTTAATAGAAAGTGGGGGGAGCAGATGGGGAATTAAAGATTGCCCTCCCCCAACTGAGTCCCTGCAGTTTATCTTCTTGAATGCTTTTCTGTTCTCATCAGACTCCCCCCCCCTTCTGTGACATCTGTTTTGGGTCTGAGGTTGCACTCTGGTGCACACCAACTTCGAAGTCTCATTGAAGTCAGAATAAACATGCAGAGGGTCACAATTCACAGCTGCATCTCATGCCCACCAATTCTTCTAGAAATAAATACTTTTAATGTCCACATTAACTGTAATTTTCCTCGTTTCTTTATAGTGGCAGGATTGGGAGGAATTGATTGAATCTTTTTTATATTCATTTATTTAAAATGCCCTTTCTCTCTCGCTCTCTCTTTCAAAAGAAAAACAAGCTTTGATAAGAATAAACAATTCTTAAATTATTCTTGAAAAAAAGGGGTTAGATCTCATGATGAGCCTGACTTTAAATGGAATTCCAACTTCAGAATTGGTCTCTCTCTCTTATTAATTATTCTGTGTACAGAACCCTGTCTCATTTCCAATCATTATACTATCTCAATGTAATTATAGCTTTATATAGGAGTACTTTGAACAGTCATAATGACCCCTTCCCTATTTTCTAAACAAGGTTGTATATCCATTTCAGCCCAGTGATGACCATTGCTTCCAGAAAGAAGTGAATATTTTAAACACGTATGATTCATGTGATACCCTCCCCATTAAATAGCTATTTGTTATACTGATGTTATTAAGTGTGCAGTACAAAACACTTATTGGGCGGATGCTTCACAATGGTGGTCATTGCATTGAAAGCAATAGGCCTTCTGCTTCTTATCCTGTTCTGTAATTGAACATTTGAAGCAGTCTAATAACAATTTATTTTTCAAAAAATAGGGTCCAGGTGCTGCATGCTGTTTTACCTCTGTTAGTGTGCTGTGAGTTACATACCTAGTGAATGCCTAAAGATTTTATCTGGCAAGCGAGAGAAAGTAGGGCTAAATTTAATGGTGAGATTTCTTTCCTTGGCGGCACCCAGAGAATAATTCTGTGAATGACTGGAGATTCAACTGAAGTGGGCAGAATCTGCTACGTGGTCCACCAGAGCCCTTCCAGGAGCTTCCACCCACTGTCTCCCTATCAGTGAGCCTAGAATGGCTGTCAACTACAGAATGGTGATATCTTTCTCCACCAGAGAGCTCTGTCATTATGTCCTAGGGAGCAGATTCAGCCTTCCCACTGGGTGGCTATCAAACAGGTCTTTAAATCTGGCATGCCAGTTCAAAGCATTAAATCGAATGAGCCGCCAGGACACCTGGTGACAATTGGTGCAGACTGAGAGCAAATGGCCTTGACCTCAGGGTCTCCTAACTAGCTGTGAGTCATCTCCCTGCGCCTTTGCCCTGCTATCCATATCCTGACATCTGAAATCAGTATTGAGCTGTGAGCCTGGTGGCACCTGTATGCAAATTGGAGTCCAGCTGGGATTTTCTTTCTTTGCAGAGAAAGAGCACCACACAATTTAACCCATGAGCAGCTCTCAAATCAAGCTGTTTTTTCCTCACGCGGTGTAGAAAGAACACACACAGGTATTTTGTTTACATGCCGTAAATGTGTACTGATGGAATAGCTGCAGATACAAGCACTCACATTCGTGAGAGAACAAAAAGACAAATTAAATGAAACACATCCACAGTCATTTTGCCAAATGTTTAGTATCAAATGGCAACGAATCTTTTAGGATTTGGAAACAATGAGGTCACAAAATGGCCTTGGCTGGCATCAGAAGGGTTTATTAATGCACCAGCAGATAGATATTAGCAAAAGAGAACAAATGATGACAAACAGCCCCAATCTTGAACCCACCAATGAGCATGCTCTTTAATGTGGGTGAGGTGCTTTCTGACTTTCATACCACAGGAGTTTTACACCTATGGTCTTGATCAGCCATTACTAACCTTGCCAGGAACACATTTCATAGGACCCTCTCACAATGTCAGCTGATGACCTTTGCCTTTGTTCCTGTTCTTATTAAAGGCATAAACTCCCAAATTTAAAGGAAGAGAACTCCCCCCACCCAATAGTTGGCCCTAAAGGTGAGTTAGGCACAGAAGAGAATTGTGGCACACCAACTAACTTCTTGAAATGCTTTTCTGCATTTCTACTACAGTGATATAGAGAAGTAAGTTGCTTCTTTTCTGTTGTGCAATTGGAACTTCTCTGCTTTGGTAAATGCAAGTATCTTTAATATTTTCTGCCCACATTTAAATAATTATTAATAATTTAAATAATTTAAATAATTTAATGTGACCCTCTACAGCAGCTACAACTGAGGAGCAAAGAGCTTTTTCATAGGAGGAATATCGTGCTGCAGGTTATACATGTACACTATTGGTAATTTTTAAAAAGGTTTGAAAAGTTGCAACTTTTATAATAGTGGCGGGCAAGATGAGGCTGTCATGGCATGCAACTTTTAAAACTTTTTTTTGCTGTCACACCTAACTTCTTGCAACCACAATGGAGTTTCCATTGCCAGAGATTTTCAGAGCTGGTTTACTATTGCCTGCTTCCACATTACCACCTTTGGGTGTGCTTAAAACAGCAGGTTATGATGCAGCAGGACAGTATTGCTGTTCAAAACTAATGATACCTGCTTGTCTTGGTCCAAAGGACTAAGACACAAATTCTGTGAATCCCAGGGGGCTGTTGAACCGTTTCTTGAACAGCAAACCACCATGCTGCATTGAAAAGTGAATTTGAACGGAGGCCGTATGACATTTGGGGAGGGAGGCAGAACAGGTTTTTCAAAACAAAGTCAGCAATTGCTTGGGGAATTTGTGCAGGCTTATAGCACATGATCTGTGCAGAGCTAAAGGGCCAAATCACATGGAATGCTGGGGATATGTGATTGGATTCCAAGATGTAAAATTTCGCTACAAAAAACTGTTGTGTGAGGTATCCAATATGGTTGATGGCTACAGCATTTGAGAATAGCGAATTCAACTCCTCTCCTGTGTTCCTCACTCTGAAATGTCTTTCTCAGGTGCTTTAAGCACCAGGCAATGCAGACTGTTCCCCCCAAGCTGATATGGTGCTTGCATGGAGGAAAGAGCAGAATTTTCTCTTCTCTAGTACTACTGCCCCAAAGCATTTTGCCTTTACTTGTGGTTGCTTATCTGGGGAACGTATTATGAGTTTTTTTCAGCTTTTTAGTACTCCCAAACCCACTGAAATTGAAACTTAGGCTGATTCCGCATGGGCCAAAAACAGCGGTGTGAAAACGGTGTGAAAATGGTATAAACCCTTTTACGTTTTAAACCATTTTATACCATTTTCACACCATTTTCACACCGCTGTTTTTGGCCCATGTGGAATCAGCCCTAGCTTTGCAATATTCATGTTGACTAACAGCCAAATGCAGCTGAGTAACCATGTCTGTTGGCCTACCTGCCGCTTTATAAACTTCCCCTTTACCAGGGACAGCAAAAATAGAGGTTTTGAAGCACCACTATGACAAGGCTGCTGAGATGCCTTTAATTACAACTCCTGAGTTACAATTTGTGTGGACTGCGGAAAAGTACTTTTGAGGATCACATAAAAATAACTGCTTTATTAATTCTTAGCACTTAATTGGTTTTCTGTGCCAATCCATTGTATGTAGAGTTTAGGTGTTTTTAGGTAGAAATATTGCTGGTAGAACAGGCTACACACATTGCAGAAGTGGTAGGCATGTTAGTACCTCTTTTTAATACACAATATTTACCAGTGATGAAGGGAGGGGGAACTGTGCCAGGGGCATAAACTGCCTGCACGCCCCCCCCCCGCCCCACCTCCAAGCCACCCCGAAATGCCCCCGAACCGCCCCCACACTGCTCACGTGATTGCAATGGCGACGCCTGGGACGAGATGCCCCAGATGTCCCCATCGCATCTACGCCTCTGATCTTTACCTCTCCTTTGGGATGGGCCTCTTTGATTGAGAGAGAAAAATGCATCGCTCTAGTTCAATTCATAGACTTCATGTTGTCAACAAGGCAGGTGAATACATACATGTTGGAGACCTGAAAAGTCTTATGTTCTGCCGCTCCCTGCCACTGCAGCTCAAATTGGGCTTGCAGGAAATAACCTTAGCCATTCACAGGAACTTCATTATTTCTCTTCATTGGTTTACTAACAGAAGCGGTCACCTGCCAAGGGTCAAAGTAGAAATTTTGCACACAACAGGCTTTTGAAGAACTCAAGGGAACAGCAGATATTCTATTTTCTATTAAAATGTTGCCCATTCAATGTAACAAGACTTTTTAAAAAACAGAACTTGACAATATTTCAAAAGAACTATCATTGCAAATAGTTTATTACACACCGGTTTTATGCCTAATAAAGATTTTGGATTTGGATTTGAAATAGTTTATTAATATGGGATTCATACAAATATCCCAAATATTTAAAAACACTTCAAGTTTTAGTAATGGCCCTTACAATCTTAGGTAAAATTGAGCATACATAAAATGCACAAATTGACAGGAAATAGCAATTAAAAAACAAGCCAGATACAAGTGTATTAAGAAAAGGAATACAATCGCCTTCCTCCTACGCAAACAAAAACAACAAAAATATCAATCAAGTTATAGCAAATCAGATCTCCGGTATGATTCCAGCTCAGATTTTCATTTATAGCCACAGCACACAACATCAGATATGACACGGTCAAACAAATCTTTATTTGAGTTATTCCAGAAGTATTCTCCTGATTTGTCCATACCATTTCTGCAATAATGGGCAAAAATCACTGTGTGGCATTTCCAGTCCTCCATGGTTCTTCTGTGGACAAGTTCTATAGTAAAGTCAGTCACATGGCTACAGTGATGACCCTATGTCTGTGGTGGCGAACTTTTGGCACTCCAGATGTTATGGACTACAATTGGCCATGCTGGCAGGGGCTGAAGGGAATTGTAGTCCATAACATCTGGAGTGCCAAAGGTTCGCCACCACTGCCCTATGTATACTTTCTTGGTAGTAAATCCAAGGAAATTATGTGGAATTTATTTCTGTATAAGCGTGGGTAAGATCAGCCTGTAAACTTCTTTAAAAAGCAAAGCTGCTTTAAATTGTAGGGCTCTATAAATGATAAATAATGATTACTGTATGTCTCAAAACCCAGTTATTTTTCTTTCAGACTAAATCACAGAGTTACAGTCAATTATACATTCTGTAGTTTTTATAATTTTTTTTTTAAAAACTTGTAAACGTTTTCCTTAAGATGTCTTACCTGAAACATTTATAACGAATGTTTTCCTTATCAGTATTGGTGGTTTGAAACTTCTGGATTCTTGATTGTCCAAAAAGAAATGGACACCCCCTAATCTACATGATAGCTTGAAGAGTCCATCCTTACAGAATGGTGCTCAAAATGGAAGATTGACAGTTCTTTGCTGCAAAATGCAGACTGCCATCACCATTGTTCCCTTATTTCTCAATGTTAAATGAAATGGATATCTGATCGATACTGTCAGTTGTTAAAAAAAAAAGCCCTCTTCATTAGCAGCTCTTTTTGTCAATTGACAGGATAACAGATTCTTCTGAGGTACTGGCCACATCTTGTAATAATTTTATGAGTTTTTCACAGTAAACATGATACTGTTAGACATTCCTGAATTTTTCTCCTCCCCGCAGTGTTTGCAATGTAACCAAAGGCATTTGTATTGTTATTAGTTTTGACAAACTGGATTGTGCCTTGGCCATTGTTAAGCAGTTCTGTCTGCCCCACCCCCCACAACCCACTGAGAGACAAAGAATTTTTAATGAATTTAATTAAAACTTTATGTGGTTCCTGGAATAAGCCTCCAGCTGCTTTGCCATTCTTTTTGGATGAAGGAAAGTTTCTTTAGTGCATAATGATGTGTTTTATATGAGATATGTTTCAGCCTCCTTCCTAGTAGCCCAAGGTCCTTTTCCATGTATGTTGCAGTGGTGAGGTATTTTATAAACAGTCTCCTAAACATCACAGTTAACTACTGAGTCACACTTTGAGCCAGTATGTTAACTATACTGTCAACAGAAGTTCATTTTGGATTAAACAGGGCAGAGGTTTGGCAGCCATCTTGATGGCTTCCATGGTCGAGACATCCTGTTGATAGAATGGGACTACTGATTGTGACATTGAAGGTGGAGTGAGCACCAGAGTTGGAAGCAGGTTCTATATGTAACCCCTTGAGTCCCCAAAGGTTCAAAGTACAGGGCAATTCAAAATATAAATCCAATGTATTAAAATATAACAGAAATAATTTGTGAAAACATCCCCCAAAATATCACCACTGGCTCACTAACCATTGTCTTATGATCGAGTCCTCTTCACAGTCTTTTGCAGAAGGTATCAACAGCGCTGTGTGCTTTTCTTGGGATCAAGACTGGCACAGAGTCCCAGAAAATTCTTTTTGCCACAGCAGGAACTCTATCTCGAAAGACACTGGATTAGTCTTCAAGCTTGTGACTGCCTTAGGAGCAGTTCCCCTTTTCTCCTGGCAAGACAAGATGGGCAGGTCTGTACTAGGGTGCTTCAGTGCAGTTCTTCAAGGAGTTCAGCTATGGCAAGTTCTGTTGCTTCTTCTTTCCAGTTACTGCTACCCTGGAAGAAGGGCTGCTCAACTTTTCTTAGGAACTGCAGTTTTCAAGGAAGAAAGTTCAGCTCTTCCAGCTAGCAAGTTTGCTCTTTCTGTGCAGTCCTTTCCAGATCCAAAGCTTGTAAAGCAGGCTCTGCTCTTCAGAAAAGACTATGGTCAATGCTCTTCGATCAATCCCCTCTTGTTCTTTTAGGCTCATTCCGCACATGCAGAATAATACACTTTCAAATTGCTTTCAGTGCTCTTTGAAGCTGTGCGGAATGGCAAAATCCACTTGCAAACAGTTGTGAAAGTGGTTTGAAAACGCATTATTTTGCATGTGCGGAGGGGGCCTCTGTTAGCCTAGTCCTGCTTTATGCCACCTTTTAATGTTATGGTGCTCATTTCAAAAGCATACCCCATGAGCCTTTGCCAAGTATGCAAATTAATGAAAGCCCATGCACACATTAGCTATCTGCTCTGGCTCTGGCCTAAGGTCTAACAAAATATAATTGATCTACTAATCAGACCTAGGCCTACAGACTACATATATGTGTTCTGTAAATCTTTAGAAGCACACCAAAAGCATGGTAGCGTTATGTGCTATGAAAAGGATAATCACAATATGGGTGGCTAGTTTGAACTAGGCAAGAGGTTTACTTTTCACATGGGCATGTTTGGTCGTGGGTTGGCTAGACATCAAGCTATATAGGATATTGCTTTGAAATAATCATGATGAAGACTGCTTTCATTGCCATGACACAAAAGAAATCATCTGGATGGTAAAACATTTTCTTTCCAGATAATGGGAAAAAACTTGTTAATTAATAATACACATATACCCATGCATCTGTTAGAAATCTTATCACTTGTTATGGGGTTCTTAGAAGCTTGGTACTTCCTGGTTTTCAAGAAGGTACAGGTGGAGTACAGATGAACCAAAGGCACTACAGATTCTATAGTATAGAAGGCTGAAATTTATTAAATGCCTGGGCTGTACATTTGTGGAAATTACTTATCTCCATTCCTTCTGAGCAAATGTACATAGGGTGAAGATCAGAGACACTGGGAATAGTATTAAGGTATGCCATGCTTTAAACAATTGAGGAGAAAAACCAAAAGCACAACACATTTATTACAAACCCTTCCCCCTTAATATATTGTACAAAGTGGCTAAAACTAACAAAACTGAAAAGAAAGTAAGTCTAATTTGCACCAGGTTTTATTAGTCAATGAAACACCCATAGCAAAAGCAGTGAAAGTTGAAGACTGGGGTTTGGCTAAAAGAAGGTGTGAATTCTCATCTGGATTACAGTGAAAACATGCTCAGTCACATTCCTCATGTAAAGGAACTATATTATGGAACTGTATTAATAAGACTGATGGGCAGAATAGCAGTAGCTGGCATGATTTTGGATTACAAGCTATATTTCCTGTTTTACCACACTCTTGAGTCCCTTCTTCACACTTTGGCTCTTGCTTCCAGCAGTTTGTCTGAAGTCAAAAACTCAGTTAACATTCACAGTCACTGACACAATTGATGGTTGTTTCATAGAATTTGGCTGCTTGTGGAATAATTCCCTATTCCACACTACAATTTGAAATCACAGTACCTTAAAAACAAAAGAGAAACTGACTGTTGCTGGCTTTCTGGGTTTGAGGTGGTGGCCTGGTAGTTTTTGCTCCTAATGTTCTGTTTAGCAAAAACTACCAAACTTTGGCCACACAACCTGGAAAAGCCACAATAGTCAGTTGATTCTGGCCATGAAAGCCTTTGACAATACATAAAACAGAAACTGTTGTATTAACAGTACTGTTAATACAACAGTTTCTGTTTTATGTATTGTTGAAGGTTTTCATGGCCAGAATCAACTGGCTAATGCAATCCTAGACAGAGTTACAACCTTCTGACAACATTAACTTCAATAAACTTAGAAGGGTGTGACTCTGCTTAGGGAGGCAAGGTTGGCAATCTATGACAATCTGTCGTGATTTGATTTGTACATACTATTTCTGATCATTTACACTTTTTTGTTGTATAGGACATACATCTTTTGTGTAACAATGCTGAAAAAGCTGTGTACGTTTTAAATAAATAAATAAAATGCTGCACAATCCAGCTAAGGACAAGCACTTGGAAGTATCTCATTAACTTTCAGCAGCGGGAGTTGTGTCTATGCTTACTCGGTGGAAATCCAAAGTGTTTAACGTCAGCTGGTTCTTGCTTACTTTTTAACAGGTCTCCTTGCTTTCAAAAATGTTGAATCATCAGCTGCTTTGTGGCTCAGTAGACAATTTATATTCCTGAGAACAACTTTTTGTGAGTTTTGGATCACCATTCTGGATCTGTGTTGTTTATGTTACTTGGTTATGTTGTTCAGTAAGAAGCAGTTGAATAATCCTAAAGCAGTAGCAGAAAATAAGCAAATCTCCTTGATCTACTCCCACAGCTTATAGCAGAAACTTTCAAAGGGCTTAATGAGGTTGGGGGGAGGGATCGACTGCAAGAAATATGAACCAGATTTTGTTAATACCAGTGTTTGACTTCAGGAAACGTAGCACGGGTTCCAGTGTGAACATTTATATAGTGAGCTGTTTATTACAGATAGCGTAGCTTTCTCATTTACCCAAGTTTATGAGAAAAGTCAGTTTGTGACTGTTGTATATTTTAAAAAAATGACCACACAACTGCAAGTGAAAAAGGAAGCCATTTCTTAAATGAGCTGACTTTTATGTACAATAGCATTTGGTGTTGTCATTGGTGTGTTATGTTATAAAGAAATCAGCAGTTTGATCCTGTCACAATGGTAATTCATTTTCTCCCATGCTATCCTGTACAAATCTGTTGCTTACAATTAGGGAATTAGTGTCAGCCTAACAAGTTTTGGTGAAGAGCTTTGAACACCAAAATTCATGCCCCCCCCCCCAAAATCTGGCAGATGGGATGGCTCCCTTTCGCAGCAGCTGCTAGCCATGTGATTTAAAACTTCCTGTCACTATAATTGATGTGTTTTTATTCTTTCTACTTCCTGAAGCCTGATCAGAATTAAAATTGCCGTTGGAATTTCCTGTTAAAGCAACTCATTTATTCGCTGCGCAGCACACTGACAGTATGTTGATTGGACATTGCCTTCAGCTATTCTTGGGCAGGGAGATTGCTTCAAATTATACTCCTCGACTTCCATGCACACCACATCTGCAAATATATACAGATTGTCCATCATGCAGTAACCCCCCCCCCCCCCCCCCAATGAAAACGCCACATGTAAAATCTTAATGATTTGAATATCAAACCTGGCCACCTGTTAAGAGCCCTGGCTTTTGTGTTTATTTAGAAAACCCCACGGAGCCTTCCAGTGATTGTTTCTGCATTACATTCTAGTCCCCCGTCAGGACAGTTTCTGTTTTGTTTGTGCATAGTGGAGGGACCATACACCCTGTGTTTTGCTTTTTATAAAGTTGGCCTGCTGTGTTTCACTTGTGAATGTGAAGTTATCATGCACCAGCCATGTAACCTTCCCAAATCAACTTCTGTGTCCACAGTGGGTTTTCCCCCCTGTCCAATGGGAAACTATGGGGAAAAAGTTGCCTTTATTCATGAAATGTTTATGGCACGGGATGTGTCTAGTCTTGAGACAAATCAGAAACAATTAAATCAATACAATAATCGGTGATTTTTGAAAAGGAATGATTTAGGAAAATGGGGTCATTTTTGAAAGCTGCATTTTTATATTAGATCCTAGTTATAATTAACTGAAATCTACAGCCAACTTCATCTTATTGGGGGGGGGGGATGTATAATGAAATATACCTAGTTATTATAAAGTGCTCTGGGATCTGGGACTGGAAGATGATTAAAAGCTCACTGAATTTTATAACGTAAACGTTTAATCAAACCATTCTGTAATAACGAGTCCCCAAGGCAGGCAAATGTTATTTCTTTTCCTTTCTACTATTCACCCCTCATTAGCAATCTGCTTGTACCCCAATCTTAAATGCTTATGCTGGAATGCCTGCCTATTATACTAGAATATTCGGCAATGCCTGTAGAGCATTATATTTTTTGATCTGCTTAGGTTCAAAATCAACATGCCTTGAGAGATGGAGGACTGAATTTGAGAATGACTTTTCCTTTATTGGAGAGGAACCATGCAGAGCGGTTAGTTTGGAAAACCAGCACTTGATGGTGGTGGTGGAGGAGGGAAGTGCCATCAAGTCTCAGCTGAGTTATGGCAACCCTGTAGGGCAGGGGTAGGGAACCTGCGGCTCTCCAGATGTTCAGGAACTACAATTCCCATCAGCCTCTGTCAGCATGGCCAATTGGCCATGCTGGTAGGGGCTGATGGGAATTGTAGTTCCTGAACATCTGGAGAGCCGCAGGTTCCCTACCCCTGCTGTAGGGTTTTCAGAACAAGAGATGTTCAGGGATAGTTGACTATTGCCTGCTTCTGCATGGCGACCCTGGACTTCCTTGGTGGTCTCCCATGCAAATACTAATCAAGGCTGACCCTGCGTAGTTTCTGTGATTGGGCAAAGTTGGGCTTTGCCTGACCTATCCAAGTCAGGGCAGTAGGGGATGGACAGTTCAATCCTTTCTCCTCTCCAAGCTTCTGTTGTCTCTACTATGGAACACTATAAAGATATTTGACCAAGTATTTATCTGAGTACAAGAAGAGTTGAGATTGGATTGTAAGTGCTCTGTTCCTTATTAAGAACTTGACATTCAGTGCAATTGTTCTGCTGGTGATATATCAAAGAAGACCTACACGTCACTTAAAATGATATCTTTGGACAGTATGGTGTAGTGGTTAAGAGCAGGTGAACTTTTAGCTGGTGAACCAGATTTGCTTCCACACTCCTACATTCCTACTAGGTGACCTTGGGCTAGTCACAGTTAATTCAAAACTATCTCAGCCCACCCACCCCACAAGGTGTCTGTTATGGGGAGATGAAGGGAAGGAGTTTGTAAGCTGTCTTGAGTCTCCTTACAGTACAGAAACCTGTACAGAAACCTGTACAGTACAGAAACCTGTACAGAAACCCAAACTCTAAAATGGCATTCATTCACTAGTTTGATTTGAATGAAAACAGTCTGGTTTAAGTGCAAGAAGGGGGCAGATTCCATATGGGGGCTTTCTTCCATGGTGGTCATATTGTCAAAATGACTGGGTTTCCATTGATACTTGCATAAAAGATTCTACACAGCACAAGGTAATATGTTCCCCACTTTTGTTCATCATCATGGTTTCTCTTACACACAAGATGTAGATTTTATTACTTTCATGCTGCCATGATGATTCTCCTTCCATATTTTTAATTTGTTGGTGCACACTTAGTGTTTCTCAAGAATAATGCAGTACTACACCCATTTTTACTCCCCCTTCGTTTGCATAGTGCTGCTCTTAAACAATGCCATATTTGAAACCTTTAGTACTACTGATAACTGGATGGTTCTGGGTGACCCATTGTGGTCATCTACATTGAAAAAACTCATTGGTACCTTAATGCTTGGGGAAAGGTGAGAGAGCACTTCAGGGACTTTTCAAATGCTAATTGAGAGAGCTGAGAAAAATACTTGCCACTTGTATTATCATAATGCTCTGATCTCTTCTAAAAAAAATCTCACTTTTGTTGGTGTCTGCAAAGATACTAAAGGCAATTCACTAAGGCTGTTTCTGCACAGCCAAGGAAGAGAGCCTGCATCGGCATTAATCATGCCGATGCAAGCTCTGGGGCCATTTGCACAAACGGCCCCATGGGATGCGCAGCTGTTGGAGCAAGCTCCGCACAGCTGCGTATTCCCCTCCCCTCCCCAACCCCAAATGCCTCCTTACCTTCTGCTGGCAGCCACGTCACTCTATCGTCAGTCTGAGGAGGGAAGGGGACCCCCCCCCCGGTCTCCGGTGCTTCAGCCGTCGCTGTGGCCGTGGGGGTGTGTCCCCTTCCCTCCTCGAAAGTAACGATCAGAATGTCATGGCTCTCATCATAACCTAACTAGGTGTTAATGGAGGGGAGGGGAAAACGCCGGCTTCCACCCACTCCTGTTCGCATGGCAGCGGATGGAAGCTGGCGTTTGCAGGAAAACTTGCTCCCCAAGCGAGTTTTGAATACACCGTTTTGGCGGGCATAGAGCACTGCTGCATCGATTTGGCAGCGGCACCTGTGCGAAGGGTCCCTGCCAAAACGGTGTTTTACCGGGCTGAAGCCGTTGCTTTCAGCCCGTGCAGAAACTGCCTATGAAAATGCAGAGGAAGGGGGCATTAAAAAAATGAAATGGAAGGTATAATATATCCTTTGCAGATTTGTGAAAAAAGATGCAAAGATTAAGGTTTTTTTTCAGGTTAAAAAACCCAGTATTTAGCAGAAAAAAATGGACTATGTTGTGTGGAACAACAAAAATGTCATGTGGAGGCACAGATCTAGAGTTGCTGAATTGGAGCAAAACTTTCATGTGGAATCAGCCCATGCCTTTAAGAGATTCATAAAGTAACTAACTTTAAGTTCCAATTGAGAGAAACACAGATTTAATATAGCTAGATCTGAGTCCAGTGGCACCTTGGAAACGAAGAAAAATTTTGAGATATGAACTTTTGAGAGTCAAAGCTCCCTTTGTTAGAATTAATGGGAATTATTTCATATGAATTATTTTAAAGGTTGGCATATTTAAAATCTTGTGAATAGATCAACCAGTTTGTCTCAAGATCATCTGTATTTTTAGTTTATTTTTTAATAGTGATTGGTATGTTTTTAGTTTTGTTGCCTATTTTTTGTTGTTGTTGCAACCTGCCTCTGGTACATTGGGAGAGGCCTGGGACAGAAATGTTTAAAATAAATAAATCCTCTACTAAAGGATTACTTTCTAAAATCAGAGGTGCTGGGCTCACATTTGCTTAATTTCCTACTCTATTATGCCAGAGGGGCACAATCAGTGGTGGGATTAAGCAGGTTCGCACCACTTCGGCAGAACCGGTTGTTAAAATGGTGCTTGTAAACAACTAGTTGTTAAATTATTTGACTCCCACCACCGGAACCAGTTGTTAAATTATTTGAATCACACCACTGGGCACAGGCATGCATTCTGTTTGTCCTTAGAGTTATTCTGTTGCTCTGAAACCAAGATGTGAATGCTCAACTCAAATTTCAGTGTCACTTTGCAAGAAAGTTTCAAAGAGAAGTAAACTTCAGCATCCTTTGGTGCATTTGAAGCTCACAGTCATGTAAAACATCACCCAGTTTGGCACGCTGCAACACCAACATTGGGAATTGCTTTTGAATCACTACAACTGGAATTTAGCATCCCTATTCACTCAAAACCCATGGAATAGGTTCTTATTCACCTGTATTGTTTTGTTTAGATACAGATAAGAACTTCAAACAGACCTTCCTATACATGTCGGGGTTAACTGCATGATCTCCAACCTACTACATAAAAGCTACAGAAATGTACCAAGCAATTGTTTATGGACAGCACCCTACACTTGCACTTAGCTGAACCAGTGTTGGAAAACATTTTGATGTGAAGAAAAGTAATAACTTCTACACAGTTTTTCACACAAGCAGTTCTTCTGAGAACTTCAGTGCAAACTTTGGAAGAGGAGAAGCCATTCAAGGAACCATTAATTATGAGAACTAAAAAAACCCTCCATGACCAGAGGCAGCTTGTCCCCTGGGAGGGGCAACTGTGTGTGTGATTTTGCCACCAAGTTACAGCTGACTTAGGAAAGTTTTCAAACGAAGAGATTCAGACATGGTTTGCCATTGCCTGCCTCTGCATGGGCTGAGAGAGTTCTGAAAGAACACAGACTTGCTCAAAGTCACCCAGGTTTAATGTGGAGGAGTGGGGCATTTAACCTGGTTCTCCAGATTAGTCAGTCGCTCCAGAGCATAGCAAGGGGGGAAACCATCCGGTGCACTGGTGCGTCCTCCGCCCCAGAACACCCTTGTCCCACCCCGGAATGTCATGCCCCCGCCACACCCCCAGGGACGCATGCCCGGTGTGTTGCGCACCCCCCTGTCCCCTTGGAGCTCCGCCTCTGAGTCACTCTTAACCACTATATCATGTTGGCTCTTGTCCAGCTGATGGACTTCTTGGAAACATTTGGCTGGCTGTTTGGGGGACAGGTGCTGCAAGAAGGTGGAACTTTGGTTAGATCTCCCTGGTTTCTAGTTATAATCTAATGACAGTAGGGGCCAAAGGAGGTTGTTTGATGGTGGCAGCAGCAGCAGCAGCATTGATATACTTTGATGAAACAGGCCTGAAGTGGTTGCTATGCACAAAAATACAACCAATATGAAGCTAAAATATGTCCGTCCTGGGATCTACTCATTTCCCCGAAATAGCCGATTTCTATTTATATACGAATGTCTGTATGTTTATATATATTTAAATGCTCCATTTGCTACACTGGTTTTAGCTTCTTGTTAGCATCACTTCTTGTTAGCGTGATGTTCCACAGCATCAGGGCAGCTGGAAAAGCAAAACACGTGTTCAAGAATTTATGCAGTGCCTTTACTTTCTTTCATTAAGAGAACCAACAATAATGGGCACATATTATAAGTTAACAGGTTTAAACAGTATGCTATTGCTGCATCTGATGGACATATTTTTTACATTCATGTTTCAACAGTGAAATGATGGCTGTTTTTCTTTAAAGAAGCATGACTTTTAAAAAAACATCAAATGTAGTGTTTAGATCGTTGCCTTCATACCACATTACCTGAACAACATGATACATATAAAATCTGTATTTTATTGAAATTAAATGTGGTACCATTAAATTATCCTACCCTCATTAATTCAGTATTGGACATGCTATTCTGCCAGATATGAAGCTCAGCCTATTTCTTATCCAACTGCGGATAAAGAACATTATTTCGTTAAAAATCATCTTATACTAACTAATAGTCCATTATTCTAGACATGGTTGAATCAAACTCCGCAAAAGAAGACCTGCATTACGAATAGAGACAGATGCACCAGCTTCTTCAAGGACATGTTGGTTTTATGCCGGGAGACAAACTCTGCTTCACACCCGGTTAGCTTACCTGCTAGCTGTGACTTCAGTGCAGATTTCTGTTGTCCTCTCATCGTGCTCTTGACTGCCTTTTGGTTTTTGTGAGCTTTTTATTTCAGGTGCCAGGCACAGGTATCCATTTCAATGTTGATGGTCGTGAGTGCCAGCCAACTGGGTTTTGGCCCTACCAAGCTAGATGGGAAAGGAGGGAGGGGAGGTTGCTTCAGGGCTGTAATGAGCATGAGGAGGACCACCCCTCTGCACAACAGCTTGTATTGGAAGAAGGAAGAAATGGTCAAGGGTGGGGAGAGTGGGACGAAGAAGAGTTCGATTTAGACCCCGGTTTTCTTTACCACATGTCCCCAACTTGGGGTATGTAGAGCATTGTGGGATATGCACAAAAAGTTCTTTAATGGTAGAAAAAGGCATGCACCTGTGCCCACGTCCCCCCTGCTGCTGCCGGTGGGGAAAATGTCTGTGGTTGCTTTAAAATTGAGTTTAGCTTACTTCTGGGCAAGCGGTGGCTGGGAGGAGACTGAAGAAGGGGACATGACCAGGGAAAGAGGGCCCTCCTGGGCCTGTCCCCAAGCTGTCTCTTGCCCCTCTATCTCTCTTTCCCCCTTTCTCTATCTTTCCCCCTTTCTCTCTTTTTTCCCTTTCTCTCTCCATGTTTCTCTTTCCCCCTTTCTCACCATTGTTTTCTCTCCTTCTCTCTCCTCCTTCTTCCTTTCTCCCCCTTCTTTTCTCTCTCTTTCCTCCTTTCTCTTTTCCCCTGTATTTCTCTCTTCCTTCCCTGTATTTCTCTCTTTCGTTAAATTGCTTTAAATTAGAGGAGGAGGGAGAAAGTTCCTTCACCAAGGGTGTATCTTAAGTTTTTCCGCAAAATGGCAGGCCATGTGTTGCTGCTATATCTGAGCCAGAACATTTTCTTCTCTTGAGAAACACATCCAGTGACTCACTTACTATGATCATAATCCAGAATTTGCCTTGCTGCCATTTAACACAGAGGTAAATGCTACTTAGTAGCAATCACAGCAGTTTGTACTCACCACAAATGGTTCATTTCCCATTTTTCTTTTGCTACAAAGACCATAACCAGTGAAAATGACACAATCAAAAGTGGAATCGATTGGCTGAGTTTAATTTTGCTGGGTTGTGTAACACATTGCTTCTGCACAAATAAAAAAAATCAATTGTAAGTTCTAGAAATGTTTTCTTGATTTTTCTCTTTCATCCATGAATTTTTCAGCAAAATAAAAATGTAGCTGGTGAGCATTCTATCTTTTAATATAACTTTCAGGATTAGATCATTCTCTTGTGTATTTGCAACTCTGTGCCTTGCGTCTCTATGAAGACAGATTCATTTAGGAGTAGTAGTAGAAATAGTATGCATTCAGAGTGAATCAGAGCTCAATAATCGTGGTAACTATCCTGAAGTTTCCTTCAGAATTACATCTCAATAGATGAAGAGGACCAGAAACATTACCTAGGAAGTTCATGGCTGAGATGAGATTTGAACTGGGGGCTTCCTTTTTATATTTTTATCCACAGAGAATATATCTAGTTAAATACTTAATATTTTAGGTGCAGTACTGAATTTGCATTCAACTTCCAAATACCTCCTTCTGAAGTGAGCGAGGCCATGGGGCGGGTACTCCTTTTTGACTACAACTTATTCATCATCCGTTCTGTAGCTCAAGTTGTTATTGTACAAAATGCTTAATTATGTTTAAGCATGATAAGGTTACCAGTTTTTTTCAGGACTCTCAGAACTATCAAGTGAAGAAGCCGAGATTGGAACAGGGTCTTACATCCAGACTCCATACGCAAGTAATCACCTCCTTAGCATGAATTTCTGTTAAGGCAAGCAGTAGTTCATACCAAGGTAATGTAGTGTTCAGAATGTTTGGCTAGGATCTGGCAGTAGGGCTGACAGACCTTCTGCTTAGGTGGAAGACTTTCTGCTGGCAGCCCTAGCAGTCCATCACTGCTTGCAGCAAGAGTGGGAGAATGTTTTTTAAAAATCCATTGTCCTAGTTGTCCACCACTGCTTGGAGCAATCATTGGAGGAATTTTTTTTAACATCCAGAACCATATCTCTGCACTTTTGCATTACTTCTGGATAGCTGTAGGGATCACAAGAAACTCTATGGTATTTCCATAGAGTTTGTTGTGATTCCTAGAGCTGCTCTACGTCACTTCTAAGATTTCCCCACAAGTGATGTAGCAACTTAGCTGTCGTCATGCCTTTCCATGTCCCCACCCCCAATCTTCCTGCCAGTTGGCAGGCTGCCCTGTCGTAATTCTCTCTGGGAGACCCAGGTCTGAATCCTCATTCTGCTATCAGAGCCTGTTGGGTGATCTTGGGCAGTCACAGACTGTCAGCCTAATCGACTTTACAGCATTGTTATGAGGATAAAATGGAGGGGTGGAGAACAATGTAAGTCACTTTGGGTTCCCATTGGGGAAAAAGCTGGGATGTAATTGAAGTAAATACATAAGATGAACTGCATCAACTAGAAGAAAGTAATGCATCTCAAGGCTACAAGAGGGATGGTGCACAAGCATGTTCTCATTACATTTTTCTCAAGTATTTGTTCATTTTAAAAGCAGTGTCGTAAGTCAGTATATGCATTTCACTGCATTGCCTCCATTCATTTGAGGTTCATTGAGCCTTTAGTCAGAGGCGACTGTCAGTTCTTGGAGGTTGCATCTGTTTATCTCTTCTCTTGGAACAAAAAGTGAAGCAGCCACCAGAGTGTGCTGCTGACTGAAAATAAATGAGATGCTGTTGCTTCATTGGACTCCTGTTGTATAAAAAGGAATTCTCTTGATAATACTTCAAAGCAGGGGAAAGATACAATGGTTTGTATGAATCTAGACTGCTTAGTTGCCTTTTCTCGAGACCCTTTTCTGCATCAAGACATAAAGCAAATAATTTAAGTAATTTGTAATCTGAACAGAAGCTGAGACTTGATTTGTTAAGTTTGCACAAGGTCATTTTGTGTTCACTTGGTGCTTATTTCTGCAAGTTCTATTCAAGCTGTTCCTCCCCAAAAGGTATTTACCTGAATCTGACCTTCCCAGTTAACCTATGATATAATCTCAATACCTGGGGAAGTTTGGCATCATCAGCAGAGGGAGCTGAGCATTTCCTGAACACCTCATCATTTTATCCTCTACTTATACTGAAATTGCTGCACTTTTCCCTATAGAAAAATATATGAGATAAAAAATATTGTATGCTCTTTCTTTCTTTCTTTCTTTCTTTCTTTCTTTCTTTCTTTCTTTCTTTCTTTCTTTCTTTCTTTCTTTCTTTCTTTCTTTCTTTCTTTCTTTCTTTCTTTCTTTCTTTCTTTCTTTCTTTCTTTCTTTCTTTCTTTCTTTCTTTCTTTCTTTCTTTCTTTCTTTCTTTCTTTCTTTCTTTCCTTCCTTCTCTCTCTCTCTCTCTCTCTCTCACCCACATTTAAGAAGTGCATTTGTATGTATGTTGCATTTAATGATATGGCTCAAATCAAGGACCAAGGATACTTAATTTGGTTTATACCTGGTGGGTGGCCCTTTGATTGCTGGGTAACTAGACTGTGTATTTGAGGACCTGCCGAATATATTTCTTCCACTGGTGATTGATGTCATTTCTTCCTATTTGGTGCACCAGCCTGGATTTGGATTTCATGAATATATGAGTCATGCTTCTCAATGGAAAATTCTGAGTGCTCCCTAGGAATGAAAACAGGCTGATTCATACATGTGGAGATCGGCCATCAATGTTATAAACTTGGCCATTTCAAAGTCCTGTGAATTATGAAGAACTTCTGCATGTGTCCATGCCAGAAGAAAGAAGCAGCTTTACACAATTCCCTGCTTAACTGTCTTTTGAGGTTTCAAATTCAGGTTTGAAAAGGGAAGCCAGGTTTATACTTTAAAGCATAACTTTTTTAAAAAACCACCTGGATTTGAACATGTATGTTGTATTTTCAAGATTTTCCCCCACTGCTGTTTTCTTGTTATTAGAAAATCTGTAAGTTACAAATATAATTACACAAGAAAGGAAGTGGAGTTCAATAATTCTTTTGGCCTCTAGGACCATCCTTGGTGAGAGAGGTACCTATTTGAAGACCACTTTTCCCAGTTCCTGAATATAGAATACTAACAGCCCAGTCCAGATCCCAAGGTGACAGGTGATACCACTGCTGTGTAGCCTCCAGAAGGCTTCCAGGTAATGTGGGGGGGCAGCTGGAAGAAAGAAAATCCTCAGCCACCTGGAAGCCCTCCATAGGGCTAAACTGAGTTATGCCACCTGAAAGGGTGGTGTAACTCTGAAGCTCTGGCCATGGCATCTCTGGCCCTAAAGCTCAGGGGGAAGCCAATGAAAATTGACTCCAACCCTGGAAATACTCTGCCCCCGCCCCCCGCCCCGAGCCAGTGCCCAATTGGATGCCAGCACTCCTCTGTGGCAGCAGCCAGTTCCTAGTTTTGCTGCCAGACCTTTGCCCTCTCTGCTGGTGGGGTGCCCCTTGTCCTGGCGGAGGGGACAAAAACATTGGCACATCCTGGCACCACATCCATAGTCCAGCCGCCTGCTCCCCCATCTGAACTGGGCTTTTAGAATCAATTTGATCCGAGCAAATAGATATTTCATGACATCGTGAAATACTTCTCTGACTATATTATAGTATGCACATATAGCAAAATGAGGTGTTGGGATTTTGAGGTGGTAGAATGGAGTGTAACATTTTATTATCTGGATAACAAAAGCTTCAAATGCTGTCTTGTATACAAAATGCTGTCTTGTAAGTGGAAAACTACTTGAACTGCTGACTTGATGAGCTATGTTTTTTACTCATGGGACTATTTTTTTCAAGGAAAGCACATCAAATTTATATATTCAATATGTGTGTGTAAATTATATATTCAGCCTATGGACTCCAGTAGGCGTCCATTCTACAACATCTGAACTTCACCTCATAATTCTATTGCATGTGTGCGCATACCTTATCATTTATTAGCTTTCAACCCAAACCACACTCACTAAATTGCTGCCTAAACCAACCAAGTTCGAAAGCCTTGTGTTGATGTGGTAAGAGTGCATTGAGCTGTGTGATGAAACAAGGACGTGACTGACCCAGAAACACATTCTCTGTTTGCATCCATTTAACACACATTCTGTCAATCACAAAAAGTGACATGTACTTGGTGTTTTTAAAAATATTTTCCTTTCCTAGGTGTTTGACACAGAATTTTACTTGCTTCTAATGTTGTAGTGTTGGTTGGAAAAATGGCATGGGTGAGGGCAGTGGTTGGAACAAGTAGAATCCCTCAGTGCAACAAGCAGAAGCCAAAGGAGAAAGATTGTTACAAAGACAGCCAGCAAACTGAGGGGGAGTTAGTTAAAAATGTGAGAGTCATTTTGGAGCATTCCAAGGAAGCCTGAGTGACATGTTCTCCTTCCTATCTCCCCTACTTATCTGAAAGGGAGAACTGTACTTTCCTTTCTGGACATGTTCTTCTGATATGGCAACTACTACTGATGCCATGATTTCAAAAGAATGGCCTCATAATATGAATTTTCCCTGCTCATGACTTCTTCAATGATGAGTTGATCCCCCTTTCTCTGAAATTAGGAGTCTGCTCACAATTAAAAACAAGATACATTTCAATTTTATGAACATGTATGGTCAGCAGCTAAACTAAGCAGTGTGGGTTGGTTGCAGCTGTTGATATGTGCTCAGTCCTCTTTGTTTGGACTGGAAGACGTTGTCCTGATAAATGAAATTGACATTGCACTTTGTACTTATCATATTCGTTATGTGTGTAGCCTGGATGTAGTTTGTGTATATTGGTTTATCCAGTTCATACTATACCGTATTTATTTGGTGTCCTCCTGGAGGCCACAAAGATGTTTTCACATCTAGTCTGTCCTTGAGATATTTCAATTGTCCTTTTTTTAAAAAGAAGCCTTATGTGGTTGATTTTTAGCTTCCTATACAATTACAGCTAATTTCCCTGTACCTGTAATTTCTCATGGGTTTGGTACTGTGAATGGAATGCACAGGTGCAGAGAAATTCTGATGGTTTAAAAATGGGTTTTGCCACTACAATGGAGAAAGAACCACATTTGTACTATCAATGCAAGCCCATAGTCTAACATCTGATAAAAAGGAATATAATTAAATAATTAAAGTGTAGTGAAAAAAATTAATCACTTTCAGGCAGAGACGTAGCTACAAGGGGGCGGGGGCGCGATGCACCGGGCGCGCACCCCTGTGGGTGTTTGGCGAGGACGGGATGGGGCGTTCTGAGGCGGGGCAGGGGCAGAGGATGCACCAGGGCACTGGGCGCTTTCCCCCCTTGCTACACCTCTGCTTTCAGGGAAATGAAGTAATGACTCATCACAACCTAGAGGTGCCATTTAGTTAGTTTTAAATTTGTACTGGCTTTGTAGGAGTGCAAAGAGCATCTTCTGATAAAGGTTGGAGGCTGGCACAGAGCTGCAATAAAACAAAAGCCAATGGTATCTCTAATACCTGAATTAGAGGGAAGAAAATAACAGCTTGCAATGCAGTCCTTTCCCAGCTGATCTGCTATTAAAATGGTTCTTGAAATGTTGTTAATACATTGTTTATTTTTAGGTTGTTTATTGTGTAAGATGGTTATGTTTTGTGTATAAGCTACCCAGAGCAGTCTGGGGAAGACAGGATAAAGGGATTATCAGTGAAATAAATGGGAATATAAGAGATGCAATGATATACCCTTATTTATCTCTTCTCATCTATTTATGGGATTTCTGAGCATTCCAAAAAGACATCTATTATATCAGAGTTTGTGTACAATTTCAAAAACAGAACCATTATTTTTATAATGTAATAAAAATCCTGTGTAGTTTTGCAGTTTGCCGCGACTGTCCGAGCTCTTTCCTTGACAACTGTTCATCTTTGGTGTTATGATCTCTTCATCTTGTTCAATCTAGATTTCTATCCCTGTCCTCCTTACTAGAAGCACAGGCTGGCTTTCATTGGTTCTGTCCTCTATATGTTATCCCTAAAGCATCTTGTGATATAGGTCAGGCTGAGAGTGACTACATTGGGATCCACTTGAGTATCATGGCTGAATGGTGATTTAAACCCAAGTCTCCTCAGTCCCAATCCAATAGTAATCCTCTACCACACTTGCTTTCACAGTTTCTACTATGTCAATGGCCCTTTCCGCACGGGCCATAAACAGCGCCCTGGGGAGTCGGGACAGCAAAAACGCTGTCCCCAGGGAGTTGTTCGCATAGGAGGTGGGGAACCTCGCTGGGGAAGCAAGGTTTCCCAAAAACCTCGCTGGGGAAGCAAGGGCATATCATTGCATCTCTTATATTCGCCACCCTCGCGCCTCCCCAGCGGCGAATATAAGAGATGCAATGATATGCCCTTGCTCAACGAAACGGTTCCCCAGCGAGGCCCTGAAACAGCAGCTTCCAGCCACTGCCATCACGAGGCAAGCTTGGCGAGCTGGGAAGGAAGGCGCCATTCTTCCTCCTCTTTCCCAAACGCCTCACCGTGTCCTCTGGCCTCCGGCGCATCGCACAGGCCAGGGGACACGCCCTCCACTGCCCTGCGACTTCTGAGCTGTTGCTCAGAAGCTGTTGAGGCGTTTGGGGGATGGCGCAGCCTCGATCGCCGGATGCCTGCGCCGTCCTCCCCTGCCATCGCAACTGGGACCATTAGATGCGAATGTTGCCCCAGGGAAGTTGAATTACCGGCATTATGTCGCCGGCGACCCAACCCCCCCCCCGCCTCATTAACGTCAACACGTCAATGGAAGCTTGGCCAATCGTGAGGGTCTGGTTTTGTGTGTGGAAAAGGGATCTAGACCAGTGGTTCTCAACTTTCCTAATGCCGTGACCTTTAATACAGTTTTTCATGTTGTGGTGACCCCCAACCCTAACATTTATCCATTTTACAGATGGAGAACACTGATGCAGAGAGTCTTAGGCAACCCCTGTGAAAGGGTCGTTCGACCCCCAAAGGGGTCATGACCCACAGATTGAGAACCACTGATCTAGGCATTGCTGATGGGATTATACTTTTACGGAGTCCAAGATTGTATCCAAAAGTACAAATTTAGAAAGCCCAGTGAAAATAGGAATACAGAGGTGTGCAAAATTCTGACTAGATGCTTTTTGTATTTCTAACATGATCAGGTTTGCAGCAGATGTTGCTGTTTGTTTGGTGGGTTCATGTGAAAAACACAGTATGGCACTTATGTTATGGGGTGATGCTACTTTCATGCAGTGAGTAAATTGAAACTTCATCTCAAGATTCTTTAATCTGTGCTTTTAATATTTTCTAAGAACTGCTTTAAATCACGATCACTGTACTTGGGAGCTGGGAACAATAGGATTGATTTGGTAAATCAGTCCCCATACACAAGGATTAAAATCCTTATTCTTTAGTTTATTCACATAAAACTTTTCCCAGTGAAATAAAAAGCATCTATTTTCTAGCTGCATTCAGTATCTCTGTATCAGCCATAAGAGGGCAACATTACACTCAAAAAAAACCCCCATACCCAGTTAAACAAATGAAGCTTGGAGAAACTAGAAAATATTCTACATTTTATACAAAATAAAATCCATGTTCAAGAAGAAAACTATAGTATTTGGGTACTCCGCCTACATACTTCTTCTACTGCTATTACTATAATGATGACTACTATTACTACTACTATATTCTTCAAACAGGAAGGCATAAACTTGGGGCAAATGTGTTTGGTGCTTGCAGATTAAGGAGTTCTGTGTGGAAGGGTAACTGATCCCTTTTTCAAAAAAAGAGTGCTAAATCTTGACCATTATTGTTATTAACTGGTGTCATATTCTGATAATAGTTTTACATCATGACAAGAAATAAAACTAATTAATGTAAAGGTCAAGTATTAAAATGAAACAACCAAGAGACCAGCAATGACTTGTGAGGGTATCTCATTTTCCCCTCCCCCACTGTTTTTCCTTCCCTTCCTCAAAAGCTCTCACAGCCATTTCCTCTTTCCTGCTTCATTCTCTCTGCTTCCCATCCATCTTTATCTGGTCCCCCTCCCATCTTCAGCATTCCCTCTTTCCTGCCCCCAGCATCCTTTCCCAGAGAACTCTGAATATTGCTGGTTGCTAGGCAAACTCCAGTTTCATGGTGGTGGTTGAGCCAAGCCCAGTCATGCAGTGGGGACCCACAAAGACGTTGAGGGGCACTTCACTTTCTCCTGTATCCCCTGCCCACACTATTTTTTCTTTCTCTCCTCTTTGCAGACCCACCTTTCTGTATTTTTCTTCCCACCCACCAGCCAACCTACTTTTTATCTGCTGCTCATCTTTAACCCTATTTGCGTGTTTACTTCATTTATATCCTGCCTTTCTCCACACTGGGGACTCAAAGTGCCTTACACTATCTTCTTGCGTGCATTTTATCCTTGCAACAACCTGGGAGGCAGATTAGGTTAAAAGTATGTGACAGGTCTAAAGTCATTCAGTGAGTTTCCATAACAGTGGAGATTTGAACCTGGTCTCCTAGATCCAACTCTGAAACTCCAGCCACCACACAATACTGGCTTTTGTGGGGTGGCTGCTATGGAGCAACAGCAAGCAACCAGTCCTGAGTTAATCATGCAGATCATGTGATATCAAATCATCTGGTAATTGCTGCTCAATGAGTCCTCCCTCAAAGGTCAGAATAGCCTTGGAAATGTCTCAGTATTTTACTCACAGAAATCAAGATTTAAAGGCTGGCAATGCTGTTGTGGTTGCCTAGCAACTCTCACAATGGCTCCTAAGAGGTCATTTGTTTCTTAAAGCTACAGGCCTTGCTTTTCTTATTTTGTGCGGGTTTTAACTCCTCACCATCTTTTTTTGCAATTCTTTGGCTTTTCCAGATTTGTAGCAAGATCTGCTTTGTCTGTTCATGACTGCAATATCTGGATTTAAGTATCCCCAGATTGGGCCATGTTGATTACAATGAGTGATAAACTTTTGGTCCTAAAGTTATGTCACAATATCTCCAAACAGTATCTGCCTTGAGATTTTGATGATATTCAAATTCATTTACATAAATTAACTGATCATGGGATTAAGAGACGGGTCATAACTCAAATAACTTTTTAAACACTTCATAGCCTGAGCAGATATGTATTTATATAATTTGGTTCCATGTTGAAATCTATGTGGCTCATAAATGCATAAGACAGATCTAGTTGGAGTGTCGTGACACATCAGCCTAGCATCTTGCCAGTGTGTTACATTTTCAACATGTGTTTGAAGAGATTTTTAAGGGATTGTGCCAGCAACCATGAATACTAGTTGTCACTAAATGATGACACAGTTTTACTGTTTATATATCAATGGTATCATCTTTACAGGCGACTGTCTGCTGCCATACACAGCAGTTTTTTTCCCTTCCTTCAGGAAGGTGGCTAAGGTGGGGGCCTGTTGTGGGTAGCTGAAATTTCATGTTTATGTTTCAGAACACTCACTGAAATTCTTGCTATTTGGTCTCCAGCTGAGCAGAGTACATATTTAGAAATTACAGCATTGCTATTGGTTGTCTCCTGCCTTGGAAAGTGCTGAGAGCTGGAAGTGAATTAACACCGAGCTGAAGTTCAATATCCAGAGTTATGCTGGGCCTGTTTTTGAAAGATGCGTCTGAATTCAGGCTGGTGTTACAAAATGTTTTTGATGTAAAATAACTGGAAAATGAAGTGCTTAACCCGTAAGCAGCTTGTCTTCGTTTTTGGACACACACAGAGTGTTCAAAATACATATGACAATGGACGAGCCGGCTGCCCCAAGCACAAAGAACGTGGTTTGTGAGGATATTATTTGTAGAGAAAAAATATTCATGGATGGGGAATGCAGAACCTTCTCCTAAATTCTCACAGCCCCCCTCCCCAATGAACTTTTTTTTCCAGCTCGCTTAGTTTTGATATTTTTGATTCAATCATGGGTCTGTGTAGCCTGGCATGTCTCTTCTAAAGTAGTGGCTAACTAAAGTATCTGGCAGAAGTTTTTCCAAACATGCTTTCTGAGGTCCTTTTCACTAGAGATGCCAGCAATTAAGTTTGGGCTACAAAGAGCAAATGTTCTCTGTTTGAATTTTGTGTTCATTTATATGTTTTGTCTGTAAATTCAGATTTCTGCTTTTTGGTGTTAGTTTTGTAGTTTTTTTTTGGTATTGTGTGTGTTACATGTGTAGAATATTTATACACACATTTAGAGGTATTACATACGGATAACTCTAAGGCTGCTGACTGGCTACTTCTGAAACTGCAGGGTGGCTGCTGATTGGTCATCTGCATCTTTTTGAAATGTCAGTGCCTTTGTTTTCCTTGAGTTGGCTGAAGGCAGAATTAGTAGAATGGCTACTCAGGCTTTAACGTATAGGATTGTGCGAATGGGAAACTGAGCAGGAAGATGAGTGTGAAAAACCAGGATTGTTTTTAGGAGAAGAAGGAAATTAGTTAGGAGGTCTGTGAAGGAAGAAGAAAAAAAGTACATTATTCACAATTCTGCTGGTTCAAGCCGGTTGTATTTCAGTGGGGTTTGCTCTGGTGAGGCAGCCTGAAAACAAAGTTTTTGCTTTGGGTTAAGCTGACTACAATACCCCTCATTCTCAGGTGTCCCTTTCTGAAAAAGATATCCATATTAGCAAAGACTCACCTGCTCACCAGTTGTTGAGCGGTTAAGATATGAGCAGGTGGGACTTTGCACAGCTCATTGAAGAAAGGGATAGATTTTTTTTGTTAAAAAATCAAGACAAATGTGGGATGTTCCTCACAGTGAGGGGCATTTAAGAGGGTTGAGTATTATTACCTCAATGGTTTAATGAAAACCACTTATGCTGCTCTTTAATGCTTCAGGGAAGCGCCACTCCCTTTAGAGTCTTAATCCAGTTGGTGAAATATTGTATGCAATACGGAAATGATTTCTAGGATTACAAAGGGATATAATGCCCATTAGAAAAATGGAAATTGGGTGCTGCGTTGTTGACTAGCAAAGAGCTTGTAGCCACCATTGGGCAAAGGCAGTCCTGTTATAAAGGAAAGGTGAGAAACAACAAATTATGATAACAAAACACACCAAGTACAAGTCAAAACAAAATTCCAGAAATTCCCTGGAACAGGAAAACAAGTCAGACATAATTGTTAGTTACAGCAGCAAGAGAGCCATTCCCAATGGCCGATGTGGATTTCCTTGGAGTTGAGATGAAAGCCATTGTTTGTGGAGCCCGACTCAGAGCTGATTTAGATTATTTTCCTTCCTTTGTTTTATAGTTCTGCCAACAATTGATGGGCCAGATATCAAAGATTAACTATACACTTGTCAGTGACTGGGGGGAACAATTTTTTTTGTTGAAATTGCATTCCTAATCGTGCTACTGTGTGTGCAAAGTAAGGGATGGGTGATTTTCTTTCCTTTTAAATAGTCCTCTATTAGTTCCAAGACACGGGACACCTGACAACCTTTTAAACTGTGCTTAAGCATAAATAAAGGATTTTGGATCAGGCTTACCATCAATCTTTCATCTAGCATTATTATGCTGTAATTTAATCTACCACAAGTGGTAGATGAGAGAGCTTTGATTTCTAAATGATTCTTGTTCACAAATCTTTTCTGCATTCCTGTCCTGATGATCAATCAGGCACCCTTAGACAGTACCGAGTAGAATATTCAGTATAGGGGAGGGAGAGCCTTGGATCTTGGCAGTCAAGCTAGCAAACTATAGACAGGGCCACAGTTCTGTGTAGAGCAGATGTTTTGCATGTGAAAATCTCAGATTCAGTTCCTGGTTCCTTCAGTTAAAAGCTTTGGGTGGCAGGTGTTGGGAAAGGCTAGCTGTCTGATATATGACAGCTGCTTAGAGAAGGCAATGCTGAACAAGATGGACCAAGGGCCAACTGCGCAAGATAGCTTCTTGTGTTTATATATACATAAAGGGACAGAGCATCAATGTCCTGAAGATGAACTGGAACTAACGAGACAAGAGGGCCAATGTTTCCAGAAATATAAATCCACTGAAATCAGTAGAGACAGGGCCACTGGCTCTGCGTAGGACAAGATGGAACCATTCAGCATTCCCAATGGCCAATCTGGATTGCCTTGGACTCATTAGCTGCGAGAAGAAGAGAAATCCATGGATTTATATTTCTAGAGACATCAGTCCACGTGTTTGGCTCCATGAACCATTAGTTCCTGTTCCCCTTTGTGTTTTTCAAAACAGAAATGTTCCATCCCTTTCTGCAAATAAACATGTGAAGAATTCTTAATCCATTATTTACCCTTCCTCAACTTGAAAGTTGGTGGAAAGGAAGTCACCTGGGATGACAGAACCTTTTAAGCCTGTTAACATCCTACCCAAATGTTGGATAGAAATATGCAATGCACTCCGAGTCCTGAGCACACTAATTTCAGTGGACTTCGTATCTCTCCCAAGAATGGCACTGCCCACCTCCCATTTTAAGAGTATCATTAGTTATCAAAATATGAGGAAGGAAGAGTAGCTTATTTATTTCCTGCTCTATCACTCTCTGTTTTGACTTCTTACTGGACTTCTCCTTGTGGAAGCTGTAAAATGTACCAAAAAACCTGGCAATCAGTAATTCCTTTCACAGACCTTTTGCTATATCTAAGTACAACACTCTGGATGGCCCAGGTCAAGAAGACACCACCTGTGGAAAATCTTTTGGTCCTACCATGGTACAGTTTTCTTTTTCTCTGTCAGTGTTGTCTTCAGTGAACCGTATTCTTCCCCTTTCCAATATCTTTGTTTCTGACCCAGGCCATAGCCCCAGAAAGTCTGGGGAGAGGCCAGGGCTCAGTTCTACAACCTATCTGTTATTTGAAGAAGGTCCCAGTTAAAGGAGCTTAGGTGGCAAAGTTTGAGAAAATACCTTTCTCTGCTGCAGAACCTGGAAAATTTTTGTCAGTCAGAGGAGATAATGCTAAGCAGGATGTACTAATGATCTGACATGGTGCAAGGTAACATCTCCTACCTATTAATTAACTATGCTAAACTAGAAATCAAATGTAAAAATTAATATGTTGCAATATTAGGTTGGCAACTTTGAGGAAGCTTTTGGCAGCCTTGTTTTGAAATTAAGTAATTTATCGCAGTTGAAAATGTGAAATAAATCTGTGGTCAGAAGGGGTCTTACCTCATAGACAACAGGGAAAAATGCCACAGGCCCCTGCTGGGGGAGGGGCTCCTGCTTCCCATTCCCTGCCTTCCGCTGGCAGCAGCTGGGTCAGCAGCAACCATTTTTCCTGGCTGCCCCATCTGGGACTTAGGAAACTGTCTTGGTGGTAGCAGCCGCTCATGGCCAACTCACCCGGTGCAAGGACATCCCCTTACTTGGGCCCCAAAGGCAGGGGCAGCCCTGGCAGGGGGTGGATATGATTTTGGGGGCCTCCAAGACTCTCCAAGACTCTCTCAGTCTGTACTAGCACTGGTTCCTTATCTGAGCATAAGGATTTCTTTGAATCCCAGTCCATCTGTCTTTTGTCATTTCTTACAGCTGTGGACAGAAAGATACCCTTGCAACAACAACTATGTCCATTTCCTGCTATTGAAATTTGATAACCGAAGCTTTACCTTCATAGCTCGTAGCCACTGCTAGACTGATCCTCCAAGCATATTCTGAATTGTCAAATAATTATTTACTTAATTGGTTCACAACATCTTGGCGCAGTGAATTCTCTCCAGTTTGCAGATATGGCACCAAAAATAGCTTCCTTTGTGAGCATTTCCTTCCTGGGATCTCCCTTCATGATTTCTGACCTTGACAGGTCCAACAGAATCCAATAATAATAATAATAATAATAATAATAATAATAATAATAATAATAATAATAATAATATTTTTACATCATCTCTTTTCTCTAATGCTCCCCCCCCCCAAGCTTGGTAGAATGTCTAAAGAGCTCCCCTTTATCAATCAGTATCTAAGAACCTAGTTCTCTTGCATAATTCAGCACGGCCTCAGGTCTCTTGAGGAGGGATGGCTTCCAAATTGTTTCCAGAGGGCAATTCAGCCTTCCAGATCTGCCTTTCTCTGTTCTTTCACCCAAAGTCACTAACAAGTGTGCTGATTAGCATCCTCACCCAGTGAACGTGTTGTCCCCAAGTCCAATGTGTCTGGAAAGGCCACAGGCAAGTTACAGTGAAAACAAGATCACAAATTTAATTAACAGCCCCCTTTTCTTCATTTGTTGTATGATAGAAAGAAAAATATACATGAAGAATTTCAGGATTAATTCAGAAAGAACTTGTGTATCCCCAACCTCAATGCTCCTACCCCATCCATTGCATGGCAACAGGAGTAAAAATCTGTTTTCAGTTTAGCTATCAATTTAGCAGCAAATTGAATTAAATGCCAAAATGTTTGAAAACAGAGTTGTATTTCATTCCAGCTGCATCACTGATTTGAGCAGAGAAAAATGTCTTAAATACTCGGCATTATTATGATTAAACACCCCAATGTTCTCCCTTGCTGTTATTTACTCAGAGAATCTTTTCATAGAGCTAAAAAAGGGATGTGGGTAAGTGAAAGTAGATGCTCGGCTGTGTTTTGACAGAGAATAGATAATAGGGATAAAGGCAAGTGTGCATTTGGCACTGGGTGAGAGTGGTAGACATCTATTTATGGTTATCTTGCCTGCCTCAACTGCAAGCAACCTTTCTGAAATCTTGTTTTGGATACTTCATACTCACAGGGAAGGAACCATTCTTATGGTATTCTGATTCTTATCATGGACTACTGATTGGTAGTTAAGCAGTATCAACTATCATGTGCTTTAAATAAATAAATTTAAAAAATCTGTGCCTGTACCTTAAAAAACTGAGCTATATTTTCAGTATGGAACAGATAAATAAATACGGCAGGAATATAAGCTCTGTTCCGACTGTTGGTAAAATGAAAGTGCATAGAAGAGGCAGTGGGATCATGATGGCACACTCTGCCCCAATTTGTTTGTTGACACATAGAGGAATGGTAAATCACCTCTGAATCTGAAAACCCTATGGGGTTGCCATAAGTTGGCTGCGACTTTACAACACATTTACAGCACTTTGTACAACCAGAGAGAAAAGCTATTCATATACAAATGTGCATGTGTAGATTCTCTCTGTATGATCAGGATCTCAGCAAAATGTAGAATGAGGGAGGAAAGAGACCAACCCGTTGCCAGGGTAAAAAAAAAAGAAGAGTTGCACCTGGAATATAAAGCTAGCAATGTACAGTGTAAGTTGTATGGCTGTAGAGATGGTGCTAAAAATTGGGCCTCTTAGTGGCCAGTTCACCTCCAAATTAGGACCTCTCAGAGTAAGGCCTTTGCTTGTAATCTTTGTTAAGTGCTGTCAAGTCGCTCCCAAATTATGATGGTCCTATGAATTACAAGTCTCCAAAATTTCCCATCATTTACAGCCTTGTTCAGGCCTTCCTTGAGGTAATCCATTTCACGTTGGGGCTTTCTTTTCTCCTGCTGCCTTCAGTTTTTCATAGCTGATAGTGTCTTTTCCAGTCAGTCTTGTCTTACAATGTGGCCAAAGTAGGCTAGCCTTGCTTTGGTCTTTTAGCTTCTAGGGAGAGTTCAGGCTTAAAATATAAGGTGATGGATAAATTCTTGTGTACTCTGTATAACTCAGGCCAGTCAGTGATCCAACAACTATTTGGTACCAATTGAAAGACCTAAAGAGACTCCAAATGAAGCTCTGTGTAGACAGAGTTACCATAATCTGACCTTGCTTATGCATTAGGTGTGAATGCTTTTTTAAAAAGCGTGCTTGACCTGTTTAACTGATAATATTATGCCTGCTGTTATAAATAGCTGAAACAACGCTCTAAAATGAGTTGCTTCTTTGGAATTTATTTTTATTTGTTTAAACATTTTTATGCCACCTTTCTACCCGATCAAGGGCCCCAAAATAGAGCACGTAAAAACATTAAAACATTTCAACAATAAAGAACATTAAAAATTATAAAATAATTCAATAAAAGCACATAAGCAAACAACATGAGAAGCAGGGAGGAGGGCCATTAATTGTCACTAGGGTATATCAAACTAAAAAAAAAATCGTCACTTGCTGATGGTAGACACTGATAGACGGAGACCGATGAATCTCCTGGGGAGGATGTTCCAGAGTTTTGGTGATGTGACTGAGAAAGCCCTTTCTCAGATTGCCACTTGTATAGCCTCAGATGGCAGGGACAACTGAAGCAGGGCCTCCAAAAATGGCCCAAGTAAACTCATGGGTTCATATGGGAGAAGCTGGTACATAGGGTATGTTGGTGCCAGGCTGTATAAGATTTAAAAGGTAAGTACCAGCACCTTGAATTGAGCCAGGAAGCAAATTGGAAGCCACTGAAGATAGAACGAGACTGGAGTGATATGACAGTCTTCAATAGCAGCCCCATGTAAACTGCACAGCAATAGTCCACTCTAAGTATAGCCAGGGTATCTACCAGGGTGGCAAGAACTTTTCTGCCCAAGAAAGGCTGTAGCTGGCTCACCAGCTAATGCTGGTGAAAGAGCCCTGGCTACCACTGTCACTTGTTTATTCAACAGCGCCCCCAAGCTACTATCCTTCTCCTTTAGGGGCAGGGCAACCCCATCCAAAACAGGGACTCATTTCTTCAGTTAGGCTTTACTCTCACCAGTAGCATCTCGGTTTTGTTCAGATTAAATTTCAGTCAGGATTAAATTTAGTCTTGAATGTATTTACAATTTATATCTAAATCTTCTGAGAATGTTGCCTGTTGTTTCCCTTTCTGCTGGAATCTTATTTGTTTACTTCTTTACTTCCCAAAGTGGATTTCATTTTTCTCCTGTCCTACAATTTATCCTCACAACAACTTTATGAGAAGTGTGCAATTGGCCTAAGGTCACCCAGGAAGCTTCCATGGAAACTCCAAATCTGAGTTGCCCTGATCCTACCTAGGCCATGGATCACCAACCTTTTTGGGGTTGTGGGCAGCTCAGTATTCTGACCCAACTTGGGGGGCACAGCCAAAAAATGGCTGCTACAACATGGAAGGTGGATGAGGTGGAGTCAGCCACAAAATGGCTTACCTTCAGTCACAGTAAATATCCTTGAGCTGTGGTCAGTGGTAGGATTCAAATAATTTAACAACCGGTTCCGAAAAGACTCAGTGGTGGGATTACACCATTTCTCTGAACTAGACAAAAAATTAGCTACCAGTTCTACAAAATAGGTGCGAATAGGCTGAATCCCACCACTGGCTGTGGTTTCAGATGCTTCCAAAGCAATGATTTTTAAAACATTTGCACAGCCAATTAAATCTTCATAGGCTAATGCTGGGCATAAGCCCTACTTGGTCCTGCTCATTTTCCAAAAACTGTTGGTTGGTTCCAGGAGAGGCATCAGCAGTTACCATGGTGCTCATTACCCAGTTCTAATCTGATACTCTTAACACTACAGACTCTTAAGTGCTATCATTGTGCTTAGAGTATTCTGCTAAGTTAGGGTTTGGCTTGGGTTGCTACATTGTGTCTGAGATGCTTCCTGGACTCCGATGCTTCCTGGACTCAGAAATTTTTCGCAACTGGACCCTTGGTGCCATGGCTGGTAGGAATAGGCTTCTAGTAGTTCATTCCTTAAATCTCAGAAATTGAATAGTATAGAAGCCTGAGATTCTTTTTAAAAATGTGTATCATTTCTAACCCAAGCCGCAATTTATATATGTGGCTAGGATTAAAAGGCCTTTCTGATAGCACAATGGACGCCTCTCACTTTGACTGGGCTCCTAATGTCTCCAGGGCATAGAGGTCAGGTTGAAAAATCTTTCCGTGACATGATGACATTACTAGGCCTTTTCTAGTGGGAGGAGCGCCCTCCTACACAGCCCATTTTCCTCTGTGTTGTGGCCCTTGCAAGGCAAAGAGCTGGACTTCTAAATGGTTTTTTGTATAAGCTCTTTCATGGTTCTTATTTTGGAGCCTCCTTTTAGACTCTGAGCCAAAAGGCCAGGAACCGCTTGGCACTCGGGCTGCTTTTTCTGTCTGTGTTTCTATGTGGTTCTCCACAGATTCGTCAGACACACTGCTTTCCCTCTTTCGCTCCCTCTCCCTTTCTTACTCTCGTTCTTTGGCTCGGAATATTCTCGACATTCATTGTTTGCACGTGTTAAAATGACAACTTAATAAACGGGAGGATCTTTTCTGTTTACATTTTAGTACCTTTCCGAAATATTCTAACTTGGCACGCCATCTCTATCCAACGCTTAAGAATAATGTTTTTTTAAAAAAAGGTTTCTTCCTGGGTTTACACATATACTTTGAAAAATTATTCTGCTGATGGAATCAGCAAGCTTTCATGACTTTCAGGTTTGGCCAAGCTGTTAATGCATTTATTGCTCTTGGCATCAGGTAACTGAAGTGGTTAGTTGCTTGGATTTTTTCCTCTCGCACTCTCTCTCTCTCTCTCTTTTTAAAAAAATCACTGTTTTCCTCCCCTTTGCAATTCCTTTCCCTTGCTAATAGCACAGAGTGGCAGCTGCTGATTAGAGAAGCCTCGAAAAAGGGCACTAAGAACCTGGCAGTCGCGTCATCACATCAAAATGAAGACAGGCACACACTCAAGATCCTTTCTGTGGGTGGCGGGTTGCTTGTTACCCGCACCGAGCTTTCAAGATAAAATTCACCTTTCTCTTCTTGCTCCCCGACCTTGAGATTCTAGCTACAAAGCTTGGGAAATAATTGGCCGCCTTAACTTTGCTGTTTGGATTTATTTTTTTTTGGTTCAAATACAGCTTGTTTTATAAGAATCGATATGATGCCATCCTGTCGTTTTATAAGAAGTGTATGTTATGCGGCTTCTGCAGGAGCTGTCTTTCACTTTGGGCCAAATTCAACAAGATGCTGGATGTCGTGGAGTTTCCAAGTGTCTTTTGCCCCTTTTAATTAGCCAGCGTGCAGGGCCCCCAGAGTACTCCGGGATTACAACATGGGGAAGAGAACACTGGTGAGGATTCCGCACAGGGAAAATATAATGGGTGTAGGACATTATATAAACTATTTGGGGGGGGGGGGACTTTTGGTCCTGTTCCCAAAATGAGTTTGACCTTCTTGATTCCCTGCAACCTGGGATTTTCGAAAATTGCTAAACCAGCAATCCTTTTGCGCAATACTAGGTTGGAGGCAAACACAACAGGCAGGACACACTTTATTCCCTCCCATCGACCCATTCGCTTTAAGTTCCGTACTGTCCACTTTCAGGAAGAATCCACCCACCTGCCATTCTGTGCAGGTTGGGAGCAGATTCTCTGAGCGCCCAACAGTGTGTGAAGTTCCCCAAGCATGTTTTGTTCCCTTGGCAGCCAGTATGACTGATATACAGCAACTGTTCATTATTGCTCAGCCATCATAGGGAAGATCTCTTTTCCTCCCCCCCCCCCTTAAGAACATAAGAACATAAGAACTAGCCTGCTGGATCAGACCAGAGTCCATCTAGTCCAGCATTCTGCTACTCGCAGTGGCCCACCAGGTGCCTTTGGGAGCTCACATGCTGGATGTGAAAGCAATGGCCTTCTGCTGCTGCTGCTCCTGAGCACCTGGTCTGCTAAGGCATTTGCAATCCGAGATCAAGGAGGATCAAGATTGGTAGCCATAGATTGACTTCTCCTCCATAAATCTGTCCAAGCCCTTTTTAAAGCTATCCAGGTTAGTGGCCATCACCACCTCCTGTGGCAGCATATTCCAAACACCAATCACACGTTGTGTGAAGAAGTGTTTCCTTTTATTAGTTCTAATTCTTGCCCCCAGCATTTTCAATGAATGCCCCCTGGTTCTAGTATTGTGAGAAAGAGAGAAAAATGTCTCTCTGTCAACATTTTCTACCCCATGCATAATTTTATAGACTTCAATCATATCCCCCCTCAGACGTCTCCTCTCCAAACTAAAGAGTCCCAAACGCTGCAGCCTCTCCTCATAAGGAAGGTGCTCCAATCCTTCAATCATCCTTGTTGCCCTTCTCTGCACTTTTTCTATCTCTTCGATATCCTTTTTGAGATGTGGCTGACCAGAACTGAACACAGTACTCCAAGTGCGACCGCACCACTGCTTTATATAAGGGCATGACAATCCTTGCAGTTTTATTATCAACTCCTTTCCTAATTATCCCCAGCATAGAGTTTGCCTTTTTCACAGCTGCCATGCATTGAGTTGACATTCCCATGGAACTATCAACTAAGATGCCCAAATCCCTTTCCTGGTCTGTGACTGATAGCACTGATATGTGAATTTTGGATTTTTTGCCCCTATGTGCATCACTTTACATTTTGCTACATTGAACTGCATTTGCCATTTCTTAGCCCACTCACCTAATTTATCAAGGTCCGCTTGGAGCTCTTCGCAATCCTTTGTGGTTCTTACCACCCTACATAATTTGGTATCATCTGCAAACTTGGCCACCACGCTACCCACCCCTACTTCCAGGTCATTTATGAATAAGTTAAAGAGCACTGGTCCCAATACGGATCCCTGGGGGACACCACTCCCGACATCTCTCCATTGTGAGAACTTCCTATTTATACCCACCCTTTGTTTCCTGTTCCTCAACCAGTTTTTAATCCATAGGAGGACTTCCCCTCTTATTCCTTCATTGCTGAGTTTTCTCAACAGTCTCTGATGAGGAATTTGTGTATTGCACATGGGCAGCTTTGCAGATCAGATTGTTGGACAATTAGTATGGCTATGGGGGTTTAGTTCTGTATGCCTGCGCATCTACACATGTCTGTTGCAGGAAATTTTGAAGAGTAGTAGTAGTAGTAGTAGTAGTAGTAGTAGTAGTAGTAGTAGTAGTAGTAGTAGTAGTAGTAGTAGTTTGGATTTATATCCCCTCTTTCTCTCCTGTAGGAGACTCAAAGGGGCTGACAATCTCCTTGCCCTTCCCCCCTCACAACAAACACCCTGTGAGGAGGGTGGGGCTGAGAGGGCTCCGAAAAGCTGTAACTAGCCCAAGGTCACCCAGCTGGCATGTGTGGGAATGCACAGGCTAATCTGGATTCCCCAGATAAGCCTCCACAGCTCAAGTGGCAGAGCAGGGAATCAAACCCGGTTCCTCTAGATTAGAAAGAGAGAGAAGTGCCTCCCTGCGAAGGAGCAAAAGCAACCCATATTGTTTCCATGAGCTCCAACCTCTGCCTGAGCATACATATGAATGGGAAAAAGGAAAATGGGTTCCTTTACAATGGCTGCAACCTGTTATATATACACTGTACAGAATCCACCTGTGATGCAACAGGGCCTGCAGTGGATTGCTCCACGAGGCCATATTAAGTCAGGAAAATGACATAAGGAAAAGTTCAACCCTCCCCCCTCCCACACCGTGATTCCATTCTCAACCAGGGGCTCATAATTTGGCTATTTATTATTTTTCCAGACATTACACAGTAGCATAACATAAAGAAGGGTGGGGCAGGGAGTGGGGAGATAAGAGACCTTAAAATACAGATAGCCTGCCCTGAGACCTCAAAATACAGATAGCAGACACCAAGGTGTGGGTTAACTAGGTTAACGTTACTAATACTTGTGAACTGTGCCTGAAAATCAATTAATGCAGGATCCTTAAGAGGTTGCAGGTTTGGTAACCTGCTTTGGCCAACCTCCATACCAACCTTCTCCTTGCCTGTATCAAACTCCACAAATAGAGAAACTGATCATCAACCCACTCAGCCCCCACAGTGCAGTGTGAGAAATTGAGTGGAGATGTGCAGTACTGAACAGTTTACTTTTCTATGCATTCCAGTACAGCCTAAGAGGGATGGTTTGGTGTCTCCTGATCCTTAGATATCTCAAGTTACTTACCAGCCTAAACAACAAGCATCGACCTGCATTAATTTGGCCAATCTCAGCAGGGGCCTAACCAGTCTTCAATGAATCCTGTTTAGACTACTGTCACTTGCCAGGTCAATTTGATAGAAATCTTTTTTAAAAATTCAGTTTTGCCTCACGGTGACCAGCTAATCTCACACTGTTGTTCAGGGAAGGATGGATGGCAAATAGGGTTGCCAGCTCCAAACTGGGAAATATTGGAGATTTTGGGGTGAATCCTAAAAAGGAATGGGGAGGGGAGGGACTTCAATTGATTATGTAATGCCATGAAGCCCAGCTTCCAAGGTGAACTGTCACCCGGAGATCAGTTGTAATCCCAGAAAGTCTCCAGCCATCGTCTGGAGGTTGGCAGCCCTAGCAGCAAACTGTGCTTACAATAGTTCATATAAAGCAAAAAGATGTTTTTATCTCTAACTTTTCATTCCAGTACATAATAAAATTTGCTAGTGTACAAAACCAATCTGTATATTGCAAATTGTTTCTTTGCATCCTTTGGTAGTAGGTGATGCAAATTTGCCTGAATTAGTCTTTTAATGAAGAGGTTCTATTTTGTTTTGGTATGCCACTATAACCATTGTAGCAACTGTAAGAAAGTTGTGACTAATTCAATATATGTTGTAGCTTAAGTGTTTGCCCGAGAAGGAGCACTGGAAGAGTGAAGAAGCTGTGAATAATTTAAAATGTGTGTGTGTTTAATGCAAGCCTATGAATTAATGACCTAGTTTATTACAAGCCTATGGTACTAATGATTTCCAAAATGTCCTAATCCAAATAGAATTGTGTTAGGATCTGGTGGTATAGTAGGATCTACTCCACTTCTAGACAGAACACGTGCATATTGTCAAGATACTGTTGAGACCCTCAAGCATATTATGTTTTCTTGCCCTAGGTACGTGTTGCCTAGACTCTCCCTACGTGTCCCGCCTCTAGGGAATAAAAAAGTTGTTCGGAGCATACAAAGACTATTCACCTGCTGAATAATAGTTCCATGGGAATGTCAACTCAATGCATGGCAGCTGTGAAAAAGGCAAACTCTATGCTGGGGATCATTAGGAAAGGAATTGAGAATAAAACTGCAAAGATTGTCATGCCCTTATATAAAGCAGTGGTGCGACCGCACTTGGAGTACTGTGTTCAGTTCTGGTCGCCGCATCTCAAAAAGGATATTGAGGAGATAGAAAAAGTGCAGAGAAGGGCAACAAGGATGATTGAGGGACTGGAGCACCTTCCCTATGAGGAGAGGCTGCAGCATTTGGGACTCTTTAGTTTGGAGAGGAGACGTCTGAGGGGGGATATGATTGAAGTCTATAAAATTATGCATGGGGTAGAAAATGTTGACAGAGAGAAATTTTTCTCTCTTTCTCACAATACTAGAACCAGGGGGCATTCATTGAAAATGCTGGGGGCAAGAATTAGAACTAATAAAAGGAAACACTTCTTCACACAACGTGTGATTGGTGTTTGGAATATGCTGCCCAGGAGGTGGTGATGGCCACTAACCTGGATAGCTTTAAAAGGGGCTTGGACGGATTTATGGAGGAGAAGTCGATTTATGGCTACCAATCTTGATCCTCCTTGATCTGAGATTGCAAATGCCTTAACAGACCAGGTGATTGGGAGCAACAGCAGCAGAAGGCCATTGCTTTCACATCCTACATGTGAGCTCCCAAAGGCACCTGGTGGGCCACTGCGAGTAGCAGAGTGCTGGACTAGATGGACTTTGGTCTGATCCAGCTGGCTTGTTCTTATGTTCTTATGTTCTTAATAGTGGCGGTGGGATAATTGAAAAAATCGCTGAATTTTTATGAGAAGTGCTCATGTCAAAGACTTAATGGAAGCTTGATCACCTTTTCCTTACCAACCTTATGTGCTTTGTTTAGTTTTATGTCTTGTTTTAACACCCGCTATGTCCTGCATTTTGTTTTATTTTTACTGATATGCCTAATAAAGGCATATGAGGGTGTTGAAGCTGAAGTAGTAGGATCTAACACTGAATCTTTTTGTTTATCAAAATAGGGATTTAGTAATTTGAGATCCCATTCACTGATGAAATATTGTTGCCTAGATGTTGATTCATTGCCTCATTGAAAATGAGGGCTTGGATTCTGTTGAAAAATTCTGCTGGCGGAATGATCCCGATAAGTAAAGTGTGGTCTTCCCCACCTTCTTTCACACAGTAGCTCTCTATGGCCCCTTCCGCACACGCAAAATAATGCTTTTTCAAACCACTTTCACAACTGTTTGCAAGTGGATTTTGCCATTCCGCACAGCTTCAAAGAGCATTGAAAGCAGTTTGAAAGTGCATTATTCTGCATGTGCGGAATGAGCCAATGTTACCTAAAATGCTGCTCAGGGAGAGTCAGAATGCTGCAGCAGGATGGGAGAATTCCACTTGTGGACACGTAAGGCGAGTTCAATGTTTTCTAGGCCTATGGAAGTAGAAAGGACCTTGGACATTATATATATTTTGAAATCCAAAATAGTGTCTAGTACCAAATTCTTTCTAACTGGGCCAAAATAAGAGTAGGTTTAAAAGGTTTGCTCCCACCCTCAAATGGGAAATCTGTGTTTGGATTTCGGCCACATGGTTATACTTAGCTTCTTATTTTAAAATAGTTTTCCAAAATAGATTCAGACATTACACTGTTAAAAACAATTTTCGCTCTAGGAATTGAGTGTCATACTGGGTTTGTAGTAATAACTGATAGGTATCTTCAGTACAGGCTAAGACTACAAAGGTCTGTCAATCACTGGGCTTAACCTTAAACACAGATGATTTGAATTCAAGTTAGCAGCATGAGGGAAGCCAAGAAAAAGGAAGGGTGCTGTTTGCAGAAAAGATGATAGGGTTACCTCTGCTGCTAGCCTTTCCTGCTACTATGCTGAGCTAGTAAATCAAGGTGAGGTTTATGAAAAATCCTAAAAAGGGCATGTGGGGTGGGTTCATAACTCGTCGTTCCTGCTGGGATTTTCCTATTATAAATCTGCTGTCAGAAACAAGTGTTTTACTCGTGGTTTAATTTTATGCAGGCCCAAACACCTTGGCTCAACACATTATGCCACAGACTGTCTTGACTGTCTTAATACCACAGAGTCCTCATTAGTTGTGACTCATGAAAAAGGAAAAAATACACACATGCTCTTTTGTCACTGCCCATTGCTTCATGAGCAGTCTGATGAAAACTGAATGGAGGCATAAATTGCATGGTGGCTTGTATATAGGAACAGACATTTGAATAGTGTCATTTGCGTGAATTAGGCATCTTGGAGCAAAATATAGTTAATCTTCTCTGTAATATTGGCAGTGCAACATTTTACTATTGCTACAGCTGCTGATTTAAAAAAAAAACTGCAGAAGAAACGGTAAATTGCAATACCTGTTCCTGGGTAGGAACCGCTGTATTACAGGTACTGACGCTTAGTTTTACCTTCTTTTAAGTAAATATAGGAAAAACTGGGAGGAAGCTGGGTCATAGGGGTTCCCCTGCTAATCACAGAGTTCTCTAAGTGATGACTGCTTAAATGTGGGGGGAAAGAAACTTATGGTCTGGCCTGAAAGTCTCTATCTGTATTTCTATTGATCAGGTCAAGTAGTATGCAGCTAAATCAGGATAGAATATGTATAATGTATCAGTTCTGATATTGTAGTATTTTGCTTTTTAGGTCAATAGTTGTTTTAAGTCAATGGTGATTTTATACTGGTGATCTTGTTTTGTGTACTGGTTGTTGACTTTTAAAATAAATTCATTCATTCAACTGCAGAAGAAAATCTATGGGGAGGGTTTTTGCCTTACTTCTCCACTATGCTATCAAGCTACTACTATGCTGTCGGCACAGATGGATATGCTTCAGATAACATCTGCACATCATCTTCCCATATGCTCAGGACCTTGATCTTCATCTAGAGGTGTCAGGATCCACAGCTGGGACATGCCTGATTTAAAGTGGTTTTCCCAAAGATTATTGCTACATTTTTTGTTGTAGCTTAAGTTTTGGACAGACGAGTAGCATTGGGAGACTTTTATACGTACGTATAGTGGGAAAAAAGTTTAAAATGGCTTGCCAAATTAATTGGGGTAGATGGTTTAGTCAGTTTTCAGCTGACTCATCTAATTGACTACATGACTAAAGTTTGCAGTTCTAGTTTGCAGAGAGAAGACTGAGAGTAAGGTTCAGTGATTCACAATATTCTGTCCTCTTTGGTGCAGTGAAAGAAAATAAAATATGCAAAAACAGTTAACATATGCGGTAGATGCATTGTGCCTAGTCCTAGTTTCAATCACAACCCAAAGCGAGATATTGTTATATTTGGTGAATACATTTATACTTGACTCTGCCTTCCATAGACTGTGTGCATGTAGCAAGATTAAAACATGTTCAATGGGTTAGGTTTGAAAGTGACCATCCACATGCAGAAATGTCTACTCTTCATGGATGGACTACTTTAGAATTTGGGCTAGAACTCTGTGTACCGGTAAATCCAAAGCTATTCTTCTGCTTGTAACAGTTTTGAATGGCTTTATCGTATGGTACTATATGAAATGTTGTACAAACTCTTGCTTTAGTTTTGCCAGCTCTAGAAGCTATTTTCCTTCTTGTTTAGTAAAACTAGCTTTTTTTCTTATAAGGATATTTTAAAATGACATTCCCCATCAGCTGCCAAAATAGCATAGAACATTCTACCCTATAAAGATTCTACCACTTTGCTCTGCTGCATGTGTATTGATGTACTATTAGAGACCCAGGTTCAAATCTCTAGAAGGAAAAACAATCTTGTAAGACATTTTGGTGGAGAGTTGAGGAATGGTATGTATAACCCAGTCTTCTCAGATCTCAGAGGCAGAGGAGGGCCAGTACTTGGATAGGAGACCACCAAGAAAGACTTTGCAGAAGAAGGCAAAAGCAATGGCCAACTACCCCTACTTCTTGCTTGCCTTGAAATTCCCTTAGTGGGTTGCCATAAGTAGGTTCTGACTTGACAGCACGTACATGAGCTGCTTTGGATTCTCACAGTGGAGAAAAAAATGGAATATGAAAATCAAAATAAATAAATATAGGCAACTTCTCCTTCAGAGTGAGTTATGAAGGAGGAGGAGGAGTTTGGATTTATACCCCACCTTTCTCTCTTTTAAGGAGACTCAAGATGGCTTATAGATTCCTTTCCCTTCTTCTTCCCACAACAGACACCCTGTGAGGTGGGTGGGGCTGAGAGAGTTCTGAAGAACTGTGTCTAGTCCAAGGTCACCCAGCGGGAATTTTATGTGTAGAAAAGTTTTCCTTTTTTCATCACCAGAGTATGTTCAGGGACTTTCCTCCAAGGAAGAGGCAGGTTTTGCTTTGCAGAAATGTTTCAGAAATGTATGTTTGTATGTATACTTCCACCAGGCCAGCAATTTGTTTAATGATCCATTTTGTAATGAAAAACAGATCTTGCAGTGAGCCAATTCTTTTCAATCTTGGTGCCAAAAAGAGTTCCAGATTCATAGGTGGTCTTCTTTGCTGAGTAAGAATTGAGTTCCCTGCTTTCCAGGTCTCAGACTGAACCCTATTAACAAAAACAAGATAAAACTAAACATTCTAAATGTATAGAAAATCAAGGTTACTTTGAACCTTTGTTTTGTTTGCCAGCCTGAGCCAAGCTGTTCATGGTCTTGCTGTCCCAAAGAGATCTCTCTCTGATGTGCAGCTATCTCATCTGACCATTTTACCACCTCAGACTAGGATGTGGGAAACCCAGTTTCAAATCCCTACTCTGCCATGAAAACTTGCTGAATGACCTTGAACTAGTCAAACAATCTCAGTCACAATCTTGGTAAGTATTTGAATTGTGACATGAAGGAAGGCAACGGCAAAACAACCTCTGCACTTCTCTTGCCTTGAAAGCTCTATGGCACGGGTCTGTAAACTGTGGCTCTCCAGATGTTCATGGACTACAGTTCCCATCAGCCCCTGCCAGCATGGCCAAGTGGCAGGGCTGATGGGAATTGTAGTCTATGAACAGCTGGAGAGCTACAGTTTGCAGACCCCTGCTCTATGGGGTCGCCACGAGTCAGCAGTGATTTGATGGCAAAAAATACAGGTAGGTCTCAAAGTCAGTGCCAGTTCCCGACTTCAAATTTCAAATGATTATTTTTTAGCTCTGCTTAGACTAGATTTGTGATGTGATTCCAGTGCCAGGACTTGGAAAATGTCAAACGATCATTACCAGGATGTTTTTGAACATGTGTAGAGTGCCCTTCCCTCATCACTCAGGTCCGCAAGCAGCCCACATGCATTTGATTTAGAGGATGAAAGATGCCAGAGTGGGGTCATGACTCCCAGACAAGCTTGCTTCTGGCACTTCTTGTTGAAGAGATCAAGCACTGGACAGGCCTTAAGCTTATATAACTGCTTTTGTAGGCCATGAATGTGTATTTGCTTGCTAACATTCTGTGCTGGAGCCTGGAAGCATTTCTTTTGGAACTTGACTCATGCAAAAGGAATGAGGATCTCAAAGTCACGCAACAGAGCAGTAACCAGAGTGCGAGAGAAGATTTTGTGGTTTTTCTCTGATGATTTATCCATGAATATAAAATGTCTCTATAGCTCAAGGAAATGTGGGCACTGTTTGAGACTTGTGTATAAAGGAGCAGGCTTTGAGGGGAAAAGAAACTCAATGAATACACTGTCTTTTGAGTGATCTCAGTAAGATGCTTTCCTGTCAGTAAATATGCTGTTATCCCAAGGCTGGGTTCCTTCAGACAATGGCAATTATTTAGAAGGCTATTTGTGCCAGGTCCGATCTTTTTGGAAAGGAAACTGCCATGTGGAGTAGTTTAAAATGGCTTCCACCTGGTGACTTCGTTATGTTCACCAGCCTGTAGCAACTGAAGAATGTTATGTAGACCAATAAGAGAAGCCACTTTTAACTGGTTAGTGCTTTCTTAGGCAAAATAATTTTTCTCTGTGCCTATAAGACCTTTCTGGAAGCCAATTGTAACTTTCATTTTCAATAGAAGTTTTCCTGTGCCTCAAAAGCAGCTTTTATAAACAGTGCAGCTGCCTTTTCTGCCTTTCTCTGCTTCTTTGCCCTGATATCTCCTTAGCCGTAGAGATGGAAAGCAGTGTACCTGAGATTAATTGATATCTGATGTTGTCTTTATCCTTTGGCCCTTTACTCTGTCTTTGGACAACTCAGTTCTATCCTGGGCACAGAAGTGCCACCCCTTGGCCCTACTAACTTCCCTCAGGATAGACTGGGGATGGTGCAAGGGGATGGAATCATATCAGAGAGAGAGCCAGAAAACCCCTAATGTGATTGTAACACTGGCTTTTTCTGCACACAGCTTTTAAAATGTTTCCAGGCAGGAAATGGTCGTTTTCTCCATAGAGTTCCACAATGTTTTCCCCTCTTTGGTTTCAGAAACATTTTATTTCTAGCCTGAAATGTGTTTTTTTTCTGAAACCTCTTTTATAATTATTCTTTTGTTTGAAGTGTTTTCAAGCTGTCTTCTCTCACTGTGCTATCATTTTTAAAGCATTCGATTTTCCCTGTTGCCGTTTTCCACACCTCTGTGCTCTACTTCAGCTTACCCCTCAGCATTATTTTTTTCCCTTCCCTGAGCTGATCTTTTGCCCTCACCTATTAATTTTCTGTCATTTTTACTGTTCTCTCACTCCTCTCTCCCCCTCACATTTTCACTTATTTGTGGGTAACTTTAGAGTAAACCCATATTACTGCAGAGACTCGAAGACTGTATGAAGCATCATTTGTACAAATAACCCCCCAAAAGGGGGAAAAACCCTCACAGCAGCCATGAAATGTTTGGAGGGGGCTAGTGTGAACAAGCATCCATGTCAACAAATGTTGTGAGGGCATATATTGGGAATTATGTAGGCGTGGAACATTTTGTTTTATGACAAGGGGATAGACTAGTTGGTACAACAGATTCTTCCCAACTCTTGTTCTATGAAAACAAATGAGGTTTGGATTGCTTAAGAACCACAATGACCAGCTCCTGTTATTGGTATCTGCTGCGGTTGACTTGTTATGTGCAGTCCACAATAGTACTGATGTGGGTTGAATGAACGTTTCATTGTCCCAAACCACGAACGTCATCATAAAATAACTGTGACCCGTTACATTATTGTTTAAATTTCTTTTGCTATTGCATATTGTAGGGCATTTTCTACACTTCTGTCTTCTAGTAAAATGCATCTATTTTCCAACCATATTTTTGTGTTGGGTTGCACTCTGAAAACTGCACGGCAGTGCTTCATCCGGAAAGCTCAACATGGATCTGTCATTATTGATTTGCATGACAAGGTTTTCATGCGTTGTTGATAATCACCTCACAATAGCTTGATTGTTTACAGTTTCTGTCATGTGTTTGTTTTCTTTGTCAAGACTTTTTCAAAATTTATAGACAGTAGCTTTCATTGGCTGAAGAGTCTTCCTTTGATGACCTTATGTTCAGAAATAGTTTGCTGCTCCTCATCACTTACTAGTAGATCTTAATTTGAAGAGCTGGATCTGGAACACAATATCACGTCAATGCTCTTATTGCGGTTGTCTACCAATAGACTTTTACCCATCCATCTTACCCCTTGCTTTTTTTCCAGTCAGCTGTCAGATAGCTTATTATATTGTGCAATTTTTTTTTTGGAAACTCATATGACTTGCTGGTGGATTCCAATTTGCTATTTACCATATGACTTCTATAGCATTTTTTATACGTCAAATCATGCTTGTTTTTAATGGAAATAAAAATTCTTGCATGAATGTCTTTGGTAGGTTACTTTGAAGTTTTTCTGCTAAGGGGGTTACATTACTTTTAGCAGAAGAATGGGGCATGTTTGGTTCGGACTGGTGATGAACAGCAAAAAACATCTCGCCACAACCAAGGAAAATGTAGTTAGGCTCAAAACGTCCCTCTGTTTCTAGGATAAGACGGATACTTTCTTTATAAACTTAGGCACTTCTATGTTAATTGGAAGGAATATAATTATATCAAGAATTACTAAATCTAATAGTTAAACCAGTACGACAGCTTGCAACAGGAACTGCTTATGAAGTTAACTTTGCCAGCTCCAGGATGTTATGTGATGCCAGAAGAAAAACCATAAACAAAACACTCGAAGGCATTTCCTTGCCATTTGGCTGTCATACTCCCTCATTTGTCACAAAATGGAAAAAGAAGACCTGCCTTCTTAGGGCAGTGGCTAAATGCTATGAAAACAAAACTGACGGAAAACACAAAATCAACGCTTGGTGGTGAAGCTGAAAACCAAGAGATGGATATTGAAAATACTATACCAGAAGGCCTAAGAATTCACAAACTAAGAATAGCTCATAGGATAACTTTAGAGAAGCTTACAGAGGGTAATGTTAAGCAAAATTAGCTTCTGTGGGTCATAACAAGACGATGAACAGTTTGTTACTGGATCGGCTTCATGTTCTGCATGAAGAGCTTCCTAATATTGGCTCAAGGAAACAAATTCAGAGAGGGGGGGTAATTAAAATTGTATAAGGAAGTAAACCTTATTTTGCGTAGATATTGTTCACCTTGCAAATTTGTATACTTAAGCACCTAAGCTTTTTCGTTTTGGGATTATTGCAGTATTTCTGAAGGGTAATTGTGAAGTGCATCAATTGTTAGCTCTTTTGCAGACCACCTGTTTTTATTGTTTGACCACCAGTTGATTAGTCAAAACAACTGGTTGTCCAAATCCATCTACATCTCTAAAATGGCTTGACCAGTTACATAATGAAGCTAGCCTGGGTTGCCGGCTTTGCTCCATGTGCTAAATACTGCAAATATCCACTCATCCCACATTTTCAGCAAGATGAGTTGGTTCTGGGAACAGAAAAGTGTGCAGTCGGAGTATAACAACAACCAATTAAAAAATGAATACCATAAGAACACCAGGCACAGGGTGATGCTCCACACTTCAACAATCCCATGTATTTTAGGCCTTTTCCTCATTTGGCTTACAGCACTCCTTAATGTGTATGATTAACATTGGAAATGCAAGCGTGTATGTGTGTTGCAAGCTAAGAATCAAATGAAGTTGTATGTTGTTTCAATTTTAGAGGTTGCTGAGACAAACTAAGCATAGGGTGACCACCAATCACATGTCCTGCCTGGTTATTACCAGGATTGTTGCAGCCAGACTCCATGGGAGGCCTTCAGCTCTCACAGAATTACAACTGAAAACGGAGAACAGTTCCCCTGGAGAAAATGATTACTTTGGAGGGTGGAAATAATGACCTTACACCCTGCTGAGGTCCCTCCCCTCACCAAACACTTCGTTTCCCAAGCTGTACCCCCAAATCTGAAGAAATTTCCCAACCCAGAGTTACATAGTAATATGCAGTTTCCATGTCCAGTTTTTTCTTGGTCGTCCTAGCTACTTCACTGTCATTAGTATTTATTTGCATCCATCATTAGTTCTCGTCATGTTAAGGCCTCTCTATTTCTTACTTGTCCTTGTTCTTGGGGCACATGATCAGGTAGCCAGGTCCATTTGTATCCATCTCTATATACTGCCTTAATTCATAGTAAGACACTGAGCTTGATATACAGACTAAGTTGGCATTGATTTAAAGATGTGTTCTTAGTGAGCCAGTTGCAATTACCCAGAATTAAAACACAGTGCTGTCAGTCTGATTCAGCATGCCTCTTGATACATAAAACTGTGCCAGGGAGTTACAATTTCATAACTAGCCTCCGAGGTGCAAATCCTTGGAGGTGTAAATCTTGCACTCCAGGTAGCAACGCAAGTCATAGCCATTGACTTGTTAGTGCATATATCAGCAGTGAGGGGGGTCTGCTTTACATAAATCTATTTAGCCACTTAGCAAACCAGCGGAATAGTATGAACACTTGCTGCAGAAAAACTGAAACCACATGTCCCAGTAAAAAATACTTCTAAAAGGCAGGGCACAATTGCTGTAGCTGCTGGAATGAACACCTCCAGAAACAGAAACTAGGCTGTTTTTAAGGGATATGTGAAATGTATATTATTCTGGTGATGAAGGCTGTTCCCTCATGGATTGAAGATATTCTTATTTTCCTTTAGAAGTACAACTATAGCGCTCAAAAGAGACTATCTTACTGCTGAAATGATAACGTCTCTCAGATATTTGGAGATACAGTTGGAGTTATGCTATGATAAGAGGGTTGATAGATTGCACATCAATTGTCTTGGGTACCCCAGGATTTTGGTTTTGTTTCCTGTAGCAATTATGAGATTGCGTCTTCCCCAGATTTCCACAAGCCCAAGGAACAGTTTGGGGAGAGTGGGAAGAGGACTCCTGTTTACAGGGGAACTGGCAAAAATTACCCTCTTGTGCCTGTGGGAATCTAGACAGAATTGAAGCAATAAAAAATGTGAATGATGGACGGTGCTTTTAAACATCTCTCTCTGTGTGTGCCTGGGCATCCTGATTGTTCAACAGGTTCTTTACATTTATGTATGCCATTCATATCTGTCGTCCACATTTCAGGCATTTGCCTGAAAGTACTCTGATGTACTACCTGCCAATCGATTGCTGTGTGAAATAGATGTTAGAATGTAAAACTTGGGGGTTCTTTCAAACAGACCAGATTAGATGTCCTGTTGCTTGGTCTAGCCCTGGCTAGGATTGTGTGAATTCCTAGAAATATGTGTAGAACTGTATATTGCCAATTACTGGGTGGGGTTATATGTATAATCCGCCTTCATATAATGAATCGTACTAAAACTGGTTGAATTAAATATTTCAGAAGATTGGTGGTATAAAGATTTAAGAAGTATAAAAAAGGAAGTGGGTTTGTGTTTTTATAGATGGAACCTTTTATGGATGGAACCTATCTTTCCCTTTGAAATTCATGTCAGGCTGGTCATTCACAAGGGTATCAAACAGTAGCATTGTTTTAGTGGAATCATTGTTCTGACCACCAAAGACCTTCTTTATTTCTACAGCCAGTGTCAAGGTCAAGTTATAAACGGAGAACTATTTCCAACAACTATTAGTCATTTCTGAGAGTGAATCCCCACAGGACAGGCGTACATGTGAGAGATGGCAGCAAAACTAGGCATTGTTGATCTTTAAAAATTAGAATAATGCACAATGTTGCTGTCATGGAAAACAAAACAAAAACAACTCAGCATATTGCTGGAAAATTAATGAATTCTGTGTAAAGGAAGAACGATGACTTTGGAATCCCACAACCCAACTTTTGTGTACAAAATATATTTCATAATATACACAGCTTTTACTGTTTGGGATCCTGAGGCTTCATGAATGTTCTCTAGAGCATTTTTATTGCCCCTCCCCCATCTACTTGCCATGAAGGGGAATCCATACAGATTGCCTGTCTGTTTTCTCCATTGGAGCAAACAGCTATTCAAAGCAGGGGGAAAGCGGCTTTTGAGGTCAGAAAGACAGCAGTTGAAAAAGGGTTTTATCACCACAACATGGATCCAGTATAAATCACCCCAACATGGCTATTTGCCAGTTTAAAAAAATATTCTGGAGATAAATTACTGGATTTCGCAGGCTGTTGTCTTCTTCTTTCCATCCTTCTTGCCTCATTTAAGTGGGTGGGAGAAGGAGTGGGCAGCAACTTCCTGCTGCCCCACCAGTGGGTAAGGAGGGTGGGCACTGCCATGCTTCTCTGCCAGGCCTAATCCTACTGACAGGAGATGAGGAGGGAGAGCACCACAGCATGCTGCTGGGTCTTGCCCCGTCACTGGGGAATGGACCAAGACAGCAGCTTTCCACTGTGTCCAGTGAGGAGGTGAGGAGGACAGGTGTTATCTTCCCATCCCCCTGGAGGGTGGTGAGGAGGAGGTAGGGACCAGGTGAAAAAAGCTGGGTGCACCCTCTACCTGTCCATGGCACAGCAGGGGGTGAGGGAAGCAAGGAGGTCTTTTTTTGCTGTTAAGTCATATCTGATTCATGGTGAGCCCTTGTAGGGTTTTCAAGGCAAGTCATGTTCAGATGTGGCTTGCCATTGCCTGCCTCTGCATCACACCTGTATTATGTGGAGGTCTTCATCCAAGTACTTCCCAGTGTTGACCCTGCTTGGCTTCTGGAATCTGACAATGTCAGGCTAGTCTGGGTGCCCGAATTCTTTGGGCCGGCCCTGCTCTATATCAGAACCTGAGTCTTCAGATGTGTTTAAACGTCACTTTGGAATGATTAGGTAAATGTTTGACTCTGGTCTAGAAATCTGTGAGTCTTTGTAGTGAATGAGTTTGGAAACATTCTTAGGTGATATGGATGTTGGTGTTAGGATTTAAGGTTTAACTTCTGTTAATAGAATTCAACAGCTGATGGTGGCATAGTATGCTATAAAACATATGGCTGACATCAAAAAAACATCAACTCTATGAGTTCCCAACTGCTTCTTCCTAACAACAACTTACCTCACATCTTGCAGTTACTTGAGCTTTTCACCATCCCTATGTCACTGCATTGAGTGACTCTGGTGAGGTAAGGAAACGGTCATCATAATGACTCCAGGACATGAGGTAAGTTGAATGATAGATTACAAGAGGAGAGTGGCATAGCATAGCACCAAACCTTTATTGGCATATAAGACGATACAGGTAAAATACAAAACTCCTCCCCCCCCCCAAAAAAAAACCAAAAAAGGGGAGTGGAAGAACTTGACTGAGTTGATGTTTTCAACACCCCAGTGCTAGCTCTGAATAATGAATGAATCAGAATTCAGAAAGGCCCTGAAGTATGTAAATGTATGAAGTTGGTTTGTACTAGTTCAGACCACTGGATCTTCTGGAGTCTGCAGCAGATGCTTTTCATATTGCTGCTCGCTGAGATGTAAAGGTTTGAAACTAGGACCTTCTGCTCTGCTCCTTCCCTTCTCAGCAATGTTCAGTGCCTATAGGTGCTTCGATTTGGTTGGTTTCATTTCTGGGACTTTCATCATCATAAAAATGTGCGTTGACCTGGATGTTCCAGTTCTTTATAGCTTGAGGCAAACCAAGCAAAACACAAATAACAGGAAAGAATGAATATGTGAGTCGAATGGGCGAAGGAAAAAGCAGAAAAGAGATTTGCATAGGTCAGCAAAGGGCAGTGAAACATCTGTTGGTGGTAGCTGACATGTGTCAATTTTCAGTGCTCATTAAATTCATATTAATGCTGAACTATTCTTAAACTTAAAATGCATCTCATGACTGGAGGATTCTCAAGTCAACCAGTGATGGCTTTTCAGAACTGGGCCCTACTTGTTTGTGTGCCAGTGGCATCTGACCTGAGGTCAGGATTCTATTTAACCCCTCCTTGTAGGTCAACAGACAAATTAATCTGGTGAGAATTGAATTGGAAATGAGGTGTTTGAATAACAGGTGTCCGTTAGTAGTGTAGCTGCCAGGCTGAAACATGTATGTGGGTTTTTTCCCCCTTTGCTGGTTCAAAGGTGCCTCTGGGGACCGAAAGTCAGACTTGGACATTGGAGATGGAAAGTTGCTGCAGGGGATAGAAAAGAACAGGTTACTCATTTTAGAATATCTTGAAAACATAGAATTTGAAAACTTGCTGCTATTCTACCTCTAGTTAAGTTTGTGCACGAAATATTGCCTGTACTTGAGTAGAGAAAAAATTACAAACACAACCTTTATAATGTAGATGAATGAGTTCATGTTATTTACTCAAAAGTAAATTCTTCTGAGTTCAATGGTGTTTACTCCATAGCAGCCATACACAGGATTCCAGATCATAGATCATTCTATTTTTAAAGCAAGCCTCCATGTCACATTTCACCAACTGCTTTTCTAACTTAACTGAGCTTCAGAATTATTTGCCATGGGGCTGTTTGGTGAACACAAGCTGAAAATCCTTATTGGAAAGACGTAGCTTTCAGGATATCACAAGGGATTATGAAGCTCAGGGTCGGAAGCTGAAGGACCTTGATGCAAAGGTTGTTATCTTGTCTCACTAGCTATGCTTTTCAGACCACCTCCTCCTTAAGCTGCTCTCTCCTATGATTGTCCATATGGTACTAGTTAGGTCATAGGCCTTTTCAGTGGTGGGTCGCAGCCTCTGGAATGGATTACTAGGGTGGGTGGAGAGGATGCCTTCACTGGTCACCTGAATGGTCACATTGGTCACATTCAAGAAGACATGTAAAATAGTTTATTTCAGAAGGCATTTGGAGATAGAAAACTGTTTTTGCAAAATTGGATGTTCAGTAACCAAATCAGTTTTTCTCTAGTTAATTAAATAATTTCACTTGTAGTCTTGCCTTTTGTAACTTATTAGCTGGGTTGAGTCAAAGGAGATAAAATAAGATATAAATTGTTTAAAGGCAAGAAGGCAGGTAGGCAAACCCATTTTATGGAAGGGAATATAACAGTATATATGTATATACACGCATACACACCTGGCTTGAGAGTGGTGGATAATCCTAAATTAACAAAGACTTCATTTGAATACAAATAGCTGTTTATGATACATATAAATACACAGCAGAATCTCAGTACTATCCAATCAATAAACACTGTAGGAGTCATGTAGAATCATATAACTATTTATATTATGTAATAACATATTCTATAGCTGAATTTAATCTAGTGTACTGTTTGTGGCTAAGTAGTATCAGTGAAAATCTAATCATACCTTGAAAGAAAAATGTTACTTTTTCCTTTATTCTTTCTTGTAGAGGATGAGGAAGATGAAGAATTGGTTGAACCAAAAGTACGGAATGATTCTGAGACAGAAACTCAGGAAAAGAAGCAGGATGTCAAAGAAGGTATGTAAATATAGTCAAGTTCAAGGCTTGGCTTCAGAAATTATTATCATGCAGCGTGTGCTACCTAGTTCTGCTAAAAAAATTAATCCCCCTTTTCCCAATTTCCCCTTGCAAGCAAACAATTCAATCCTTCCCTCCCTCCCTGCTGGCATGCCTCTCCTTCCTTCCTTCCTTCCTTCCTTCCTTCCTTCCTTCCTTCCTTCCTTCCTTCCTTCCTTCCTTCCTTCCTTCCTTCCTTCCTTCCTTCCTTCCTTCCTTCCTTCCTTCCTTCCTTCCTTCCTTCCTTCCTTCCTTCCTTCCTTCCTTCCTTCCTTGTGGAGTCTGTTTCTAATTAACTCCATTTTGATCAAGGAGAAATTCAAGAAGAGAAGGAGCAGGAAAAGAAGTTCTGAAAAATTTCACAATTTAACTCTGCAGATTCTCAGAACTGGGGCATAGCTACCCAAAACAGCACCCAAGACCAGCACAATGGCTGGCCCACCCCCGGATGCCACTTGAGCAGGTAATGGGGGGCATGTTTGGTGGGCTGCCCCTCTCCCTTATAACTGCACCTTGCCCCCGAACTCCATGAAGAGGCGTGTAGTGAAACCAAAAATTTATCTGAGCTTACCCTATCCTAAACTCCATGGGGTGGGTGGGTCTGTTTGATGTTGGGCCTGCAGTTTAAAGCGCAATCCAGCCATGCTACACCCAGCATCAAACTGAGCAGTCAAGCTGACTAGCTGTAGCTTTATACTGTTGGTTCCTTGTAGTTCAGGGCAGAGTGCAGTTGTGAGGAAGGGAGTGGCCGTCAATGTGTCCCCCACATGACCTGCCCAGGTGGTGCCTGGGGTTCCAGCCCAATCATGCCCCTCCCTAGTTATGCCACTGGCTCAGAGGTGGCCAGTGTTCTCCCAAATTGTCCTGTCTTCCTATTAGATCACCATCCTGTGGTGCATAACATAAAATAACTGCATGTTACAAAAGGATGTATTAGGGCTGCCAGGACACAACCAGCAACTGCTGGTAAGGAATTGAGGGATTGGGCCAGCATTGTGGTAGTGTGTCCGTGTTACTTTTAGTAAAAATCAGAAGGGATGTCTTTAGATGCTCCAGCATTTACAAAAATTTTATGAGTTTTAACTATAGAGGTTTTAAAAAATACAAGAGAGTTACCAGAAGTGGCCTCTATGCACCAGTGTGATGCTGGAGTGCACTTCTCTCCTCTGAGGTGCTGGCATGCAATGAACTGGGACATCTGGCATCCTTCCGCCAACTGCAGCCCACACTATCCCTGAGGGTCTTCCTGGCTTAGTGGCTTTTCAGAAGCAGCTGACTGAAGCTGTAAAGTTCTTTTCTAATTGGAAATCTGATTGTGGTTCACTGAGTCATGCCCTTTGTCTTAAGCCAGACACACATTCTAAATGTTTTATTTGTAAGCAAGACCCAGTGAATTCCCTGCAATATATGCCTAGGATCTGAACTGAAGAATCATTTGAGTTGTATAATGCAATACTATGCATATTTCACTAAGGAGACTTACTCACAAACAAGTGCTTGGAATTGCAGCCAGAAAATGTAAAATACTTAAGAGCATGAATGTGTTTATGATTGATATCAACTTGCAATTTTGACTTTAGTTTAAAATAGTTTTGTAAATCAGTTGAGTGAAATAGTTATATATCTGAATTGACCAATTAACGAAGAACACAGGAATTAATTTTGTCAATTTTACTGAGCCATTTGAAAACATTTGGACCAGGATATTTATACAGATCACAAAAATTCTTGCCATTCCTCCATAGTGATACTCATTGTTGTCCCACAGTATTGAGTATCAAGTAGATTCAGTTGACTGAAGCAAAAAAATCTTTTGAGATCAGATTCTGGCTTTTGGCCCTACTAATTAGCGATAATAGTGGAAATCCATCCAAAACCACAGTTACCACCTTCTGCCTACCTGCCTGTTCTGTTATCGGTAGGCTAACCAAGTAGGCTTAAAAAATTCACATTGCTGAATTTTGCATTAGTTATCCAGTTTGGGTTAAGATTTATGTCCTGTTTCCTGCTATCACCACATAAAAGAAATCCTAATTCTGATATCTCTGGAAAACGACATTGTGGATAATGTGTGAATACTTTCAAAAGCCAAATTAAATAGGCTGCTAAAGGATATATATTTATTTTAGTTTTTCACATACTTGCCAGTGAGCCTTTTGTATACTTTTGTTGTTTTAGTTGAAGGTGAGCCATAACTAACATCATCTATTTTTTGTTATAGTTTAGTCTAGTAGATCAGTGTGTTGCCACTGGCTTCTCTTCTTGCTCTGTCAAGCCAAGTCTTGGGAGAATGGTAGCTGCTATAGTAGCAGGCTTCCTTGAAATGCTGAACTTCAGAAGGAAATGCCAAAGCTGACATGACAAAATTTTGTGAGGGTGTCCATATCTTAGAAGAGCGATGGGGAAAAAAAGGAACACAGAAAAAGTATTGTGCGTCTGGTGGTGGTAGACAAAGCTATCATGTCACTGCTAGCTTATGGCAGCCCTATAGAGTTTTCAAGGCAAGAGATATTTGGAGGGGGTTTGTCATTGCCTGCCTCTGTGTGGGCTGAGGCAATTTTAAGAGAACTGTGATTGGCCTAAGGTCATCCAACAAGCTTCATGTGGAAGAGTGGGGAATCAAACCTGGCTCTCCAGGGTAGAATCTTCCAGTCATTCTGGCTCAGTCATGTGTATGTGGGGAGACAAACCGCATTAATTGCTTCACTTCCACAGAGCTGGTTTGCATGAATGAATGAGATGTGATTTGAGAAGTTCCAAATCATACTTTTGCCATAAATTCACTAGGTGGCAGGTCACGCTCCTCCACAGCCCAGCTTTCAAATCTGCAATAAAGGGACAATTAGGGTTAGCCTGACTAAGGCCCAAATGATTTATATGTGGAGGGTTACAGTTCTCTGATTCCAACAGCCAGGAGTAGGGGACATGTTTGGGACTCCAGTGTGGATTGAGAAGCATCTGCTGGCTTCCCCTTACTTTTCAAAAGGTAATACATGTGGTGTTATTTACTCTATTGGAGGCTGTGCATGTAGGCCACCGGTTCAATAGAGATCCTGCAATGGGGCAAATCGTAACATGTAGTTTGGGTCTTTAAAGGCTGCTGCAGTATTGTACTATAGTAACATGAAACCACTCTGAATATACTACATATTTTAATTTTTTCTAATGAAATAAGCACAGATGAATTGGAACCAGAGCTGCAGCTGAGGCCCTGTTATCGACTCCAGTGTTTTGTCATGAATCATATGAACCAATGAATACCAGGAAGACAATGTCTGAAAGGCCATGTCACATTGGCTTTCACACTTCTGTATAGTAGTCTCATAGTGTCCTTTGCTACAAAACACCACTAGATGTAATGGGTTTAAGTTTTAAGAGTGTAAGTTTTGGTTGAACATTAGGAATAAGTCCTAAATTGTGACACCAGTTCTATGTTGCAGGTGCTTCACCCTCATCATTGAGTAACCCTAGCCATTTATATTTGGTATGTTCAGAAAGACTCCCAAGTTAGTACTAGTACAATCCTACGTAGGGTTATTCCTAATTCCAGTGAGTCCTTTTGATATATATATATATATATATATATATATATATATATATATATATATATATATATATATATATATATATATATATATATATATATATATATATAGATAGATATATAGATAGATAGATAGATAGATAGATAGATAGATAGATAGATAGATAGATAGATAGATATAGATAGATATAGATAGATAGATAGATAGATAGATAGATAGATAGAGAGAGAGAGAGAGAGAGAGAGAGAGAGAGAGAGAGAGAGAGAGAGAGAGAGAGAGTAACTGAAACAGACCAAGAACCAAACAAAAATACACAAAAGTCAGTAAAAGTCACATTACAAGGGGAGAAGGAAGGCTCCCAATTTCATCTGCACCAAACATAAACACAATTAAAATGTATTACTTGTTCTCTAATTACAAATGTAAAATTAGTTCTTAATTATTCTAATAACATTCCCACTTTTCTCTATCATGTCTATTTTCTTATTCTTCTATTCCACAAATCATCCATTCATTTTTTCTGTCTTATGCAAAAAGTCTTCACCTTCAGGTGAAGAATTTATTCTAGTCTGTATTAAAAAGAACAATGGGGTGATATTATATATCAAATCACATTTAGATCCTAAACTGGTATTGACAGATGAGCATGGTAGAGATATGGAGGTGGATGTTGCCTTACGTGGGGTTAAAACTATGGTGTTGGGAATCTATCTCCAAATGAGGACAAAAGGATGTTTTATAAACATCTTATTGATAAGCTTATAGACCAGGGGTAGGGAACCTGCGGCTCTCCAGATGTTCAGGAACTACAATTCCCATCAGCCCCTACCAGCATGGCCAATTGTAGTTCCTGAACATCTGGAGAGCCGCAGGTTCCCTACCCCTGTTATAGACTTTTCTGATGAAAGTTCATGCCTACTGGGAGATTGAAATGGAGTAATTTCACCTCAAGTGGACAGGTTTTCTGAAAATAATATTAAAAACACACAAAGTGAATTGCCAAAAACTCTTTTTTTATTTGGTGGACAGCTTGGGTCTGGTTGATATATGGAGACAGAAAAATGGAAACCCAAGAGAGTATGTTTGTTTGTTTGTTTGTTTGTTTGTTTGTTTGTTTATTTATTTATTTATTTATTTATTTATTTATTTATTTATTTATTAATTATGAGATTTATAAGCCGCCTCACCCCCGAAGGGAAGACACAGATCTTTTTCAGGAACAGATATGATCTGGGTTTCTAGGGACTTGGTATTTAATAGTGCATTCCTGGTGGGGGGGGGAAGTTGAACTGCTCAGGAGGCAGTGTGACCTTCTTTGGAGGTAGCACAACCATGCCATGGCTGTGCCATCCCCAGCCATGGTGCAGCTGCCTCCCAGTATTGCACTGTAAGATCTCCAAAGTAGAACTCTTACAAAAGACTTTTTTGGACCATAATCCTGTCAATCAGGTTTGTAAGAGAAAACCCGATACTTTTTAGATGGAGACTGAATGAAACTTCACTTCAAAAGGTCACAGTTGTTCAGGTGTGTAAGAGAAAATTAAAAGATGTTTTTGAACTCCATTTAAATAGGAGAAGAGACTTGAAAATGTTCTTGGGATGCAAGTAAAGCTTTTATGAGAGGCCATCTGATAGATAATATAATTATAAACGTAAGAAAAAAAGACAAGAAATAATGCAGAGCATTTTAGAGGTGATTAGAAAAAAGAGGTGGAAAAACATGCAACAGATGAAATTTTATCAACAACAGTTATCTATAGGAACAGTAAGGAAAAGAGAAACACAACTGAAATATGCAAGGCAAAAAAGTTGAATATCCAAACTGAGAAAATGGTTGCCGTACAAATTGAGAAAAGAGAGATAACGGAAAGCGATAGTGAAATTGCAAGAAGGGGAACATATCTCAACAGGCAATATGTTGATTCAAAAATGTTTTATAACTTAGTTCCAGTGAGTTCAAGGAGTTGTAAGTGAGTGTGACTCGGTGTGTAGCACAAATCCTTGAAATAAGGCTCTTCTTTCCCTGCTTTTATTTTTCTTGCATCATCCCGTTTGATTTCCGTATACAATCTTTTCTGAGTTTGTAACCATCCCATGTGCTTCATGGAAGTGATTAAATACATGTTAGAAGCAAAACAGGAATTTAGAGTAACATTTCTGTTTGGTGCCGGGGTCCTCAATGCTTATTCAGAATTAAGGGCTTTCTTTGCAAATTAGTATGTAATGGGTTAAACGCATGTTTATCTTGGCATAAAGTTCTCTGGCTTCCTTATTTTTTTCTTTGTGCAAAGCAAAACAGTATTTTCAAACTTTTAAAGAATCTCTAATAGATATTATAGTGGCGCCATTCACACTTCTGTAAAGCAGTTAAAGCTTGTGTCAGCACTTCCATTATGAATCTTGTTTTTCAAAGATTTTATAACCCAGCCATAAAAAGTTGCTCTGGGCTAAAATTGGCTGTAGCTTAGGGAGCTGAACCTTCATTTTGACTCAAAGAACCTTGGATTGTTTGAGCCCCACAAGTATAACATTGTTAAAATGAATAAAAGTGCTGTATATATATGTAACTTCAAGAAAACAGTTATGAAGATGAAATGAAATGCTATTTAAGACTTCTTTGTATCTTGCAAGACCTCTGTTCTAGTGTCCCAATGCTCATGATTGAGAACTTCTTCTGCACTGTGAAGAGGAGACGAATCTACAAATTAGATTCAATTTTTGGAAAGTGAGCAGGACAACTAAGACTTCAGGGAGTGTTTGTTTTTTAAAAAAATATATAGTCTTGGCATTTCTTCATGTGCTCCAGATACCCTTTTGTCATAATGAGGCATTTGTTCAGATACAACAGCAATAATAGCAGTTTTCATATTCTAAGAATGTAAGAAGAGAGACTCCTTCTCAGACAAGAGCCCTTCTGAGTCAGTGGGGGTTGTCCTGTCTGGGCAACAGTAAGCTGATTCGTCTTGTTGCTCAGACCAAAGAAGCAGGCTCAACCGGAAGCACTTGTAAGGGTTATACTCATTACTGAGGTGCAAGGAGTTTGGGTGGATCATGAAGGCTGCACACGCTGCAGTTTCCTACAAGGATGGCACACAACTTCCAGCCAGAATTGGAGGAGGAGGATCTTCAAGGATAATTTTTTTCTAATTCCTCCTCCCAATGATATAATACAAAGAGCCTTTCAAAGCACGTAATCTTCAGAATCTTTGCTTTTTTTGATGCCAGCTACTACACACACGCGTGCACGCACACACACACGCGCGCACATGCACAATGCATGAATTACAGGGGCTTCCTCCTCCGTTTTAATATTTAAATTTTAATAAAAGATGCAAATATTACATAGATTTATGTTGCTCTCAAGCTTATAAATACAGTATGACAGTGCTCTCTAAACAACAAAAAGATTGGCACTTGCTTATAAAAATGCAGAGCTGTTCTAAAATCCAATATTTAATTTTTGATGCATGCCATCTATAAATGGTTATCAGCATTTATAAAAGGTAAGTTTTAATCTCTTAAAAGTACAAGTTCTGTCAATTTAGAAAATTTAAATATCTTCCAGACAGCCACAGTTTAGTTATAACACTTTGCCAAGTCAGTAGCTACAAGCATTTTAGCTGCCATTAAGAGATGTAGAATCTTGGCTATTGTCTTATGGGCAGCCCAATCCAGAGCCCCACTATGTTGGTGGTGTAAATCTGCACCAATGAAAGGGGCATTCCCAGGCTGAAAGTCATTTGAAAGCCAACTAAAATTGGCTGGCTCCGGCTCTTGGAACACCTCCATATCGCCCCCTTCCACAAAGTAGGATGTTTTGAGGATGTTTTGATATAGGATATTTTGATGGAGGCCCGTGATTGCAGGGCCAAACTTCCAGGTTAGGCTGCAACAATGGTTGGCTGCTGAAGTAAGTCACTCTGCACTAATGTCCATGCCCATTTGGGCAGTGAAAGTGCTCAACCTTTCCAATACTACCAATGAGGCTTCAAACCTCCACTCCCTTTGGATTGCACAGTTAATAAATTGACTTCTACTGGGCATTCAAAATGAATAATGCAAAATTAAAAATACATAAGCTCTTCAAAAGCCCACCACGCTCCATCATGACAGTTATAGAAGTTATAGAAGAGATCTGGATATTCCAGAAGCCAGCTAAAGCCACACTTCCCTTCAAATCCTTAGAAAATGCTCTTCTGATCTTTTTGGCATCCCTTGAAATGCATTGCCTTAGGAGATTGTTTAGGTTTGCCTGGTGGTTGTACTGAACTGAGCCTGACTAGGATAGTTATTGTCCAGAGATGCTCTCAGTCCCAGACATAATAGTGATAATGACTTTGAGTCTGACAGACTTAACCTTTGCTGGAAGCAGAGATTAGGTCTAATCTATCTTCCAGGGACAAGGGGGAATGGAGACAGGAGCTGGCACTGCCCTGTGTGTGCAATGTTTGGGAACATGCAACTCTGGCCTTGACATGCCACACCCAGATTAGACAGGTCAAAGCTGTGGGGTGCAATGTGGTGGGCACTCTTTGGTCAAGAGGCAAAGCTGGACTCAGTGGTAGAGAGGAGCAGAAGCCTGGGCAGGGAGGGGGACTCCAATCTGAAAAGCGGTGATTGCAGGGAGTCCAACAACAGCTGATGGCCATAGCAGAGTACTGCCAGTTGATGACATCATCAGCTGGCAATAAAGGGCAGAGAGAGCAAGGTGTGTCTCCAGGGGCGTAACGAGGCAGCCCTGGGCAAACTGTAGCCCTGGGCAAAATCTGAGTTGGATGCCCCCCCATGGGTGGCCACTCCACCACGACCAATTTTTTTTGCACCAGAACATTGGTGCCAACAGGAGGTGCATTTTTAAACATATCAGCACCAAAATTTCAGCATATCATCAGGTGACTGTCCTTATGCTACTCCCCAAGTTTGGTGAGGTTTGGTTCAAGGAGTCCAAAGTTATGAACTCCCAAAGGGGGTGCCCCATCCCTCATTGTTTCCAATGGGAGCTAATAGGAGACGGCGGCTACAGTTTTGAGGGTCCATAACTTTGGCCCCTCTGAACCAAACTGCACCAAACCTGGGGGGTATCATTAGGGCAGTCTCCTGATGAGACCACGAAAGCTTTGAGACTGTGCCTTCAGAAATGTGCCCCCCTCAGCCTGCAACCCCCATTGACAGCAATACAGAAAACTCAATGCAGAACAAAGATTCTTGGGCAAATTTCTGGGATGTTCCTGAAGGGGGCGCATTTTTGGATGTATCGGCACCAAAATTTCAGGGTATCATCTGGAAACTGTCCTGATGCCCCCCCATGTTTGGTGCAGTTTAGGGGGGTTTAGGGGGTCCAAAGTTATGGACCCTCAAAGGGGGTACCCCATCCCACATTCTTTGCTAAGGAGAAGGGAGATACCCTTTGAGGGTCCATAACTTTGGACTCCCTGAACCAAACTGCACCAAACCTTGGGGGTGCCATTGTGACAGTCTCCAGATGATACCCTGAAATTTTGGTGATGATACGTCCAAGAATGCCCTCCCTGAAAGAACATCCCGAAATTTGCCCAAGAATCTGCATTGAGTTTTCTGCATTGCTGTCAATTTTATTTATTTATTTATACTTTGAGCTTCTATACCGCCCCGTCCCCGAAGGGCTCAATGGGGGTTGCAGGCTGGGGGGGCACATTTCTGAAGGCACAGTCTCAAAACTTTCAAGGTCTCATCAGGAGACTGCCCTAATGATATCCCCCAGGTTTGGTGCAGTTTGGTTCAGGGGGGCCAAAGTTATGGACCCTCAAAACTGTAGCCCTCATCTCCTATTAGCTCCCATTGGAAACAATGGGGGATGGGGCACCCCCTTTGGGTGTCCATAACTTTGGACTCCCTGAACCAAACCTCACCAAACTTGGGGGTAGCATAAGGACTGTCTCCTGATGATACCCTGAAATTTTTTTCTTGGTGTCAGCTAGCTCTAAAAAACTGCTCTGCAGGTCCAAAAATGGAAAACCACTAAAAATACCCAAAAACGAACCCAGCATTTTGATGCCCCCCCCTCATTACAAGGTGATGCCCTGGGCAGCTGCCCACCTTGCCCAATGGGCATTACGCCAGTGTGTGTCTCTCCCGGGCAGGGCAAAGTGTACCTCTCCTGGGCAGAGAACTTAGGGGAACAGGATAGAACAAGGGTACAGCCTAGGACAATGGTGTGGGTCAGACCCAGAATCAAAGGGAAGGGGTAGCATGGAAGAGTTGAGAAATAGATTGCTGACTTTGGGGACTGGCTGGGGCTGACAACAGGGAGGAGACAAGATTGGGATAGAGATATAAAGGGAGGCCCCATGGGCCAGGTGAGGAAGAGAGTAAAGCCAAATACAGGATATGGCTGAGGGCTCAGGGAGCTTGGAAACACAATGAGGGTGACAGACCCAAGCTCCTTCCACCCTTTCTGAGCCTGGCTGAGGTTAGGGAGGAGACTGTTGTGGTGGAAAAGGGCAGGGAGCCCACATTATTATGGTTGTAGGGTAGAAAGTATAAACTTTCTTTTGGGGGATTAAAAAATTCCATACTTATATTAACTGAAACTTTTTATTTATTTAGAGAACTCCTTTGGCAATAAACCATACTGGGTTTTTAACGTTATATCTATCCATCTTAGAATCTTTTAGGCCATTAAAATCATTGTCAAGTGTAATCTCTCCATCAACGAATTTATATAATATACGTCACAAGTCTTCAGAAATTGCAGAAATGTTAACTGTCAATTTCCCTTTTAGCATTATAAACCTCCCATACAAATCATTTTAGCTTATAAAAACGAATCTTTGCATTAAAACAAATAGCCCCTTTTTTGTTTTTATGCTAGCAGCTTATGTGTAAATGTCTCCTAGTTTTAATGAAGTTAAACACCAAACAATAAAAGGGTTTTTTAAAAGTGTTTATTCATAATAACTGGCAAACAGATTGATTTGTTCACTATTTATTTATATGACTGACTGCCGAGTGGTTTGCAGTGACAACAGATGTGTGGGAGAGGAGGAAAATTAGAACTCTCATCTGGTTCTATAGACTATACATGCATAAAACATTGCCAACTGTACTGTATAATATTGTACTGTCTGAACATATGAACAGTAACTGAACAAACAGGTTCAAACTATTCAGGAATAGCTGAATTATTGATGAAAAATAGGCTGCCTGTTTGTGACTGGTGAGAAAAATGTGAGCTGAACTGGTGAGTGTTCAAACATCCTACCAGCTATCGCTCCAAGGAACTTACCATTCTAAGCATATTACTGCAGTGAATGTTCTGAATGAGTGTTGATCATTGTTACTTGGGAGATAATCTACTTGTACTTGTTGGAAGTATGAGGAACCCTTCCTCTAGATAGGAGGACTGAACTGGGAACATAGGCCCTTTCTGCACAGGCCATAAACGGCGCCCTGGGCATGGCAAAAATGCCGTCCCCAGGGAGCTGTTCGCACAGGCGGCGCTGCCAAAACGCAGCAGCACCGACCTGGCTCCCCTCCTCCACCCGCATGGTGGTGTCAGGCCGCTTCCAAAAACCTCCCTCCTGGAGGGAGGTTTTTGGAAAAACAGCGCATTCCCGGCGGCAGGGGCAGGGCGCCCAAATGGCCCGTGCGGAAAGGGCCATAGTTTGAGATCTGTGTAGCCACCACAATGTCTAAGTACGGTATGTCTCTGAATTCACAAGACAAAAATTCTAACATTGTTCTTGAATTGTACACTGTTCATAAGGACGAGAACCTTGTTTCTATTACTATTACTATTTCTAGTTACTATTTGTGTTTACCTAAGTCCAGATCCAGGTAGAAGGAACCATTTGCACCCAGGAGAAGAGCATCACCAATTTCTGACATCACCACTACTTTGGCTACAGTCAGCCCACTGTGTTGCATGCTATTCTGGAGGAAAAGGCCCTGATCCTGATGCTTATTCACCCAATTTCTGTGAGTGAGAGCATACGGATCAGGGCCTCAGAAGCGGATGTGAAGTGGTGGATCAACTGATATGAGAGAGTACCTGGTGCTCCAAATACCCTGATCCCAAGCACTTCAGGGGGTTATAGGCAAATAATCAGTATTTGTTCAAAATGTCTACTGTCTCACCTAACTCAGCTGAAAAGAAGCTATCATCAGTATAGTAAGAGCATGTCGCGCCAACTATTCCACAAAATAGCCCACAAACGGAGATCTTCATAAGCCATTTAAATTCCATTTAGCATAATACAATATTTTTCTTTTTATAGCAACATATTAAACAAGCCTTTGGCTTTCTTTCTCAGATTTTGGTGTACTGTCGAAAACACTTATGTTTTCATGTTTATATGTAACAGATAGTTCGTTGTGGTTTCTGGCTGCTTGTCGTATGGAGGAATGGCTCCCATGAAATAAAGGGCTATTTTGCCAAAGACTTAAATGGAATTTGGATTTTAACCTATCATACGTTATGCTTCTGTTTTATCCTGTGTGTATTTTTATAAATGTGTAACAAATGCAACAGACTGTGATACCGCACTGTCCCATAGGTATCCTGCCATACACACAATCCCAACTACAAACTGTAGTTCCCTCTGAAGTTAAAATAAATCCTGTGGTCACTTCAGCTGTCTTTGCAAGGCATCTCAGCTAGCTGAACAGTGCCATCCTAAGCAGCGTTTGATCCTTCTAAGTCCATTGAAGCTAGTAAGCTTTGACGGGTGAAACTCTATTTAGGATACCAAAATATGAGCCCAGTAGTGCCTTAAAGATCCTCAAGATTTTCAGCTTGTTTTTAAGATATCATAGTTTCATCTGACGAAGAGACTTTGACTCTCAAAAGTATGAGAGTCAAAGTCTCTACATCAGGTGAACCTGCTATCTGGGTAATCTTGTTGGTCTTTCAGATACTGATGGTGGTGTGCAGCACCATCACGTTGCAGCCAACCTATGGTGACCCCGTAGGGTTTTCATGGCAAGAGATGTTCAGAGGTGGTTTGCTGTTGCTTCCCTCTGCATAGCAACGCTGGATTTCCCATCCAAATACTAACAAGTGCTGACCCTGCTTACCTTCAAAGATCTGATGAGACTGGGCTACCCTGGTCAAGGCCTTTAAGGTAAATACTGCACTTAAATCTTGCTCTTCTGCTGAAGGCCAGCATGGACACTCACTTGAAACTATTTGCTTAGGGTGGCACTGTAATTTGCTGATTAACAGATCGAGTTGCTGTCTTCACAAAGTCAGTTCACAGGAAAGTTTAAGCATGAGCTAGTCCAGTGGTGGAGAACCTTTGGCACTCCAGATGTTATGGACTACAATTCCCAACATCCCCTGTCATCCCCAATTGGCCATGCTGGCAGGGGCTGATGGGAATTGTAGTCCACAACATCTGGAGTGACAAAGGTTCGCCACCACAGAGCTAGTCAATGCTAAATATAGTTAAACCTTGTGGACTTAAATAAGAGAGTTAAGCAATGCAATCAGTGAGTTTTAAATGTGGCTATCTCTGATTGGATCCACTCTTTTTTTTTTTCTTGCCAGCCCATCCACATAATTCCTAAACTACATGATCACAATTATTGGGGAACATTCATGATAATTACGGTAACAATAATAAATGAGGACCAAGCATTCAGATACTTTTGAGACATTCTGAGAACAGCATATAATCAGTGGTCCTGTGATTCAGTGGTCCTGAATCAGGTGAATCTGGAAATTCACAGATAGCATTGAATGTTTGTTATCAAAATGAACATGGCCAGAGTATGTGTCCTTGTGCCAAATACTTTCTTTACCTTAGCCAAAATTTGAAAATGAGAGCCAGTTCATTGACTGGGGTTTTTAACATGTCTTAGAATAGTCTTTTGTTCTCCAAATTTTGGACTGATCATTTAATACAAGTGCTGAAAAGAAAGTCTTTGTTTTATGGCTCTACACCAAGAACCATTTGTATCACAAGACCTTATAGACTCCCAGCTTGGAAGCTGGCCATCCACAGTATCCCTTCTGTCACCAGAATTGTTTTTTTTTAAATACCCACCCATTCAGGAAACTTGGCACACACAGGTACCCTCTTTTAGTCCTAGCATGTACAGTACTTCCTTCTGGGAGCCTTGGGATCTTGAATCATGTATTGAACAGCAGTAGAGAAACGCTAGTGCAGAGTCCCTGGGCTGCTGTGCTGAAGTAATAATCATGTAACTAAGCCTAATGATAGGAGTTTTGCTGATTTTTACTCCAACCTGTGATCTTTCTCCAGAAGACTATCACTTAGCATTTTCTCTCCCACAGCACAAGTCTTGGTTGTGGAAGGTATCAGTTCAGAATCCAATAGTAGCTAAGCCCTTTGATCTTTGAAACGTTGCAATGATTCTTTTTGTAATCAGCATCATGGAAGATAAAAATTGGGGACTGAGGTCTTATCCTGGTGACTGAGGTACAAATCCTATCATAGGAAAAGGGTCTTTATGCTGCCTTCATATCAAATCTATACCTTGAGCTGCATTTTCAAAAGTTTTTGGATTGCAGTGGCTGCTTAGCTGAAAACTGGTACACCTTAATAGTTTTCAAAATATAATAAATGGATCACCATAAAAAATAATGTTTTCAAAAGCATGAGTGTTTTTTACTTAGTAAATAAAGCTGTACTGCAAAAAAAAATTGGTTTAATTTTATTGGCTCATAAACAACATATCAGATAAAGTATTTAGAGATGATACCAGAGAGGAAAGTAAGATATTAAGAATGTGATATCATGCATAAAAATATAATTATATCAATTCTGAATGCCGCCATAAAGGATACGGTCCACAGGTTCACAAAGTGGAGTTAGGACAAATGGGGCAATTTCTGTACTACTCGTATCGAAGTCCAAGATCTATTTAAAAAATCTGAAATCTAGACAAGCAAAAACATTGTGGGATTAATAAATAATAGTAATACCAACTGTAGAAATGCCTTCTGAACTGTTAGTGGCCATTTTGGAGACTGCTACACATCAACAACATTGCTGAGCCCTGGTTTCTGTGAAGCAAAGCTCTGGTTGAGGGTGCTTGTGGAGGCTAAACCAACCTTGCAAAAGTCATTTGCCCCTCTCCTGTCAAGTCCCCTGAAGGAGGAAGACTTGCTGGGGTCAGAACCTGTGGTGACCGGTGGAGACACACTACCCACTCCACTGGGCCTGGCCACCTGCACTGCAGCATGGGTTCTGGCCTGGCTCCCAACAGCATGCAACTGGCCCTGGCCCTGTGACCAGTGCTGCACAACTTTGCCAGACTTTGGCTGGAGATACCCTCAAGGGGATCTGGACGGGGAGAAATAACAGCTGGCAGACAGACACTTGAGTGCTACTGCTGGCCTTCAGTGTTCTGAACAATGTTCTGAACATTGACAGGCAGCTGGAACACCAGGCAGTCTCAAGCATGTCAGTCCCAGGCCCCTTCCGCACACGCAAAATAATGCATTTTCAAACCACTTTCACAACTGTTTGCAAGTGGATTTTGCTATTCCGCACAGCTTCAAAAAGCACTGAAAGCAGTTTGAAAGTGCATTATTCTGCATGTGCGGAATGAGCCCCAGTGAGCAGCAATATTGGCTGGGTGGGACAGCTAATGTGGCGACCTGAAAAGTACCTGCCCTTGCTCCAGGCTGGCTGCAATAACAGCAAGGCCAGCCCTAGAGGAAAGCCAAACCCTCCCTTCACCCTGGACAGGTGAGGGAGAGAGTGGAGATTGGAGGCTGACCTCATAAGCAGGGTTGCCCACCTTCAGACAGAGATCAGTTCAACTGGAGAAAATGGCCACTTTGGAAAGTGGACACTGTGGCATTATACTCCATTGAAGTCCCTCCCCAAATCCTGCCCTCCTCAGACTCTATCCCCCCCCCCCAAATCTCCAAGTATGTCATAATTTGGAGTGGACAGACCATAAGGGCCAAGAACAGGGGGCTTGGAAAAACCAGCTACTAATCCCAGAGCCAGGAGGGAGCACTGAGCAGAGTAGAAGATGGCTTGAATGTGCTTAATCTTTCCCCTTCTCTTGGCTGACACCTATTCAGGCCCCCAAGAACGTAAAAACCCTGGCCATTGTGCCGTCCGCTGGCAATCCTGGTGTGATCATGGACCCTTACACCCTTGGCATGGGCAGCATTCCTATGTCTTAATATGTTATTTAAAATTAATTAGTACATGGAACCGAAGCGCAACTTCTAATGATAAAAACATTTTTTTGTCTTTGTAAATGTATCGGATAACATTCTCAGTGTTCAAAGCGCACTTAAAACTTTATCTCTGTTAAATACACTTTTATTCTCTTCCAAGTTCAATTTAGCAATAAAGGATCAGTCAGAAATGTTTTCTGAAATCTGAACACAAGGTTTATTTTATTCTGGGCTCTCAAATATTTTCTTCTTCAGAATTATAAATATATACATTATAGAATATCTTCTGAATAGAGGGCACATTCTTGAAATATACATTAGAATATTTTAAAATTATTCTTTAGAAGGAAGCAAACTATTCAGTCCTCTTAATGCTGCTTTGACTTCCATAAGAAAATGTACTGTTTCCTGGAGGCTTTAATTCATCTGGAAATATTTAAATACATGTCTGCTTCTTAATATTGCCAATGTGCTTTTATAAGCTCCTCCTAGAGAACTGACAGAGGAAGAAAAGCAACAGATTCTCCACTCAGAAGAATTCCTTATGTTTTTTGACCGAACCATACGAGTGATTGAGAGAGCTCTAGCTGAAGATTCAGACATTTTCTTCGACTACAGTGGTCGAGATGTTGAAGAGAAAGATGGGTTTGTTGTCTTCTTTCCCCTTTTACTTTTGTAATAAACCCCACCAACGAGTACGTGTAGACAAGAGTATCATACTCCCTTTGCATACATTTTAAAGACTGATAAATGCCCCATCTGACTGACAGGTCTTCTGCAGTAGGGCTCTGAACTGGATTTCCTTTTTAAAAAAATAAACACAAGGCTCTTGACCCGCTGATGTTACTGTACTCTATTTAACTTTCCCTGAAATAGAGGCATTGTTTCAAATATGGTAGCAAGTCCTGACTAGTTTCTGGTCAGCATAATTGCATTCTCTTGGAGGGACCTGCACTACCTCATGCTGCCCCCAATTTATAGTCTTCCCTGGCCACTTTTGCATGGTTTTTTTTATAATGCAAGACACCTACATTGTGAAGCCACTTCACTTGAGCTTCTGTTTGTTTGAATCCCACCCAAAATCACTGTGAGAAACAGACAAATAGAGAAGAAATTGTGTTGTTTTCAGTGTCTACTGTCCCATAGGCCCAGTTTAGCCTGATTTTATCAGATGCCAGAAGCCAAGCAAGGCTAGTTAATACTTGGATGGAGGACCACCAAGGAAGTCTAGGATTGCAACGCAGAAGTAGGCAATGGCAAACCACCTCTGTTAGTTTCTTGCTTTGAAAACCTTACTGGTTTGCCATAAATCAGCTGTGACTTGTTGGCACTTTACACACACATTCCCACACTGTCTCATGAATCCTTCTGTAGCCTAAGATCAATTATACTGAGTGTCTCATATCTGTAAATTTGCACTGTAAACAGGGTGAATCTGAATTCAGGAGCCATATTTACCAAATGGGCAAATACTGATATAGAGACTATGCCACTTCAGACTGAAGGTGGAACATTACTTTTGAATGGTCATGTATGCAAAGTGCTGTCAAGTTGCAGCTGACTTAGTGACCCTGACAAGGGGTTTTCAAGGCAAGCGAGAAGCAGAGGTGGTTTGGCAGCACCTTCCTCTATAAAGCCGTTTTTGGTAGTCTACTTTCCAAATACTGACCCTGCTTAGCTTCCAAGATCTGATGAGATAAGGTTATACTATGCCACCTTCCTTCCCACATAAAAAACTTACTGTAAGAAAAAAAAATTGTACCAGGGAGAAGGGTTCTAAACCAACCTTCTCCCTGTCATGCCAATTTTCTTCTTGTAAAGAACTCCTACCGTGTTTTCCTGAAAATAAGACAGTGTATTAAAGTAATTTTTGCTCCCAAAGATGCACTATGTCTTATTTTCAGGGGATGTCTTATTTTTCTGTATTCTGTTTGTCGGGCATGCTTCCAAACAAAAACTTTGCTATGTCTTACTTTCGGGGGATGCCTTATATTTCACACTTCAGCAAAACCTCTACTATGTCTTATTTTCAGGGGATGTCTTATATTCAGGGAAACAGGGTAGTAGACAAGAATGTTTAGATACATCATTCACTGCCTGCAAATCCATTCATACATCTTACAAATTGGTCACCTTACTCTGATACAGGTGTGGGCTAGCTTTCCAATGCACCAAGGTAATAACTAGACAAGGATGCAGCAGGGAAAAGAAATGATCAGAAATATTCATAACAATTTTCATTGCAAAAGATTGCTAGTTTAAGATACCAAGTATATGTTTTGACTGCAAATAAATTATAATATGTTCAAATTCATTTAGAGACGTCCAAGGTGGGGCCAACTTGTCCTTTAACCGCCAGTTCTATGATGAACATTGGTCTAAACATCGGGTTGTCACTTGTATGGATTGGTCTCTTCAGGTAAGTTAGGAATACAAACTTTGTGTGTTCTATGTATTGTCAAATGTGTGTTCTGGTCATCACATAACAAATCTCTATAGTTATTTCCAGCATGCTTGGTCTTGTGCAGGACTAGTTCTTCATATTTAGGCACCCTAAGCAAGGTATAACCTGGGCCAATTTCCCTGCTTGTGAGGTCCAAGGCAACCATGGTTGCCAGTAACCTGCTGTGCTGCTGATGGCTGGCAGTGAGGTGAGTCTGTCCAGTGAATCCATACAATGTGTCTCTTGAAGCAGTCACTTGGGTCGTTTGGCCAAAGAACCAGCCATGATCTTGTTTCTTGGGCAACATTTCCCCATCCCTCCCTAACACTATGTGGAAAACTGCTTCTGAACTGAGAGAAGTTTGTGATACACCATGGAAATAATCTATTCACACAAAAAACCCCATTAAAAATCTGAATGGACCTGAATACCTTAAGACTCTATAGTTGGTGAAATCTGAATACCCTAAGACTTGATAGTTGGTGACATCGTGAATGATGTATTATGGCTCAGTTCCCATGTAACCATAACCTAATTAAACCTGCCTAGGCTCTAATTGTACAAATTGCTTGAGGAAAACAATGCAGACTTTGAAGTGCTACGTTCATGGCGAAGAACCTGAGCTGGTTTTATATGGAAGTTTTCATCCATGTGCTTTAATCGAATCCATTTTGTAACAGGTATGCACTGGCATGTGGGTGGTCAATAGGTCTATATAGATTTCCACTGAAATGAGAAACAAGCCTGAGGAAACACTTATCTTAGGTTATTCACTTGTTCCAGGGGCTGGAAATTACATGGAATTCTTATCTGATAGCTTTTTAACAAGCACCATTTACTGTATTCCCAGGACAGCAAGATAAAGCCACGTTGGAAGGCAACTGCCAAAATGTAATCGTTCACCCCCTTAGGCTTGCAAACATATTCTGTCTCCATTGCTTTGTTCTGGGGTGGCCCTGTCTCACATCCTCTTTTTCTGAATTCTTATCTGCCTTGGATGTACACCTTAACAACCCCCAGTGTCACTCTGCATTATCGTGAAGGGAATTCTTTTAACTGTGGCCTCTTCGGATTATTTTTGTAAGGGTTTTTTTTTTTTTGTACGTATACTGCACACTGAAGACAATAGTTTTGCAGAGCAAACAGACGTAACAGAAGAAGTTGAGGCTTGTGATACATTGCCTTTCATGGTGTGTTCATTGTCTGTTTCCCACAGTGTAAGAAACATAGTACAATTAAATAAATCTTGTAATTTTTTAGTTTGCATCAGAATGTAAGTGATGGAGAACAATGGGTGGTATCATGCTAGTCAAGTAGGTGCCATTAGGAAGAAAAGAACCTTAGGTTGGAACAAATCTGACATACACCAGAAACTTGTTATCTCAGGGACAATCCTTTCTTATTTTTTTAAATTATGCTCCACCTATCAATGGTTTAAAATGGTTTACATTAAATCAAGATAGTCAAAACCAGAGGCAGTCTGGGAAATTAAAATGGTGCTAGGGCCAGCCACGCCGAGCCATTGTGGTGAATACAGGTTTTAGGCACTGGCTCATCCACCTACTTCACAGGGTGTTTGTTGTGAGGGGGGAAGGGAAAGGAGTTTGTAAGCTCCTTTGTAAAGGGGGATATAAATCCAATTCTTCTCCTTCTCCTTCTCCTTCTCCTTCTCCTTCTCCTTCTCCTTCTCCCCCTCCTCCTCCTCTTCTCTCTTCTTCTTCTTCTTCTTCTTCTTCTTCTTCTTCTTCTTCTTCTTCTTCTTCTTCTTCTTCTTCTTCTTCTTCTTCTTCTTCTTCTTCTTCTTCTTCTTCTTCTTCTTCTTCTTCTTCTTCTTCTTCTTCTTCTTCTTCTTCTTCTTCTGTGTAACATAGTGGCTCCTGGCAATATTTTTTTTGAATCTGTAGCTAGAACAACTGAATATTTTGGTGGTAGTGGTGATGTTTCATATTCATATGAGCAAGACCTTTAGGTATCTGAGTGAAAATTAGGCACATCAACTTCTAGTATAACAAGGGTCCTGTACCTTCATCATTCACATGAAAAGCAGAAAATAAACAGTTGTTCCTGTTAAGCTGGTGGAAAGACAGCAAACACTTCATGTATTAAATACTCATTTGTATTTAATCCAGCTGGTAAAAGCATGAAATGCATTTTATTTCTGGTGAATCAATTTTATCATTGCAACAGCCCTGTAATTTATACTTTGAAATTAACAGTGGCCCAAAGTTACACAGCAAGCTTCATGGGGGCTGGGTGCTACATATGGCTCTGCGCAGCCCTAGTGTGATACTCTAACCACTCACTACCCAACATAGATTTATAACAACTCTATGAGAAGAAAATTAGCAACCTCGGTATAAAATGAAATCGACAGTTTAAGATTCCTGTAATATTTTATATATTTATAAAGCACTGTTCATTACTACATACACTTAAAGGGACAAATTTTATTTTTGAATCTGTACAACAAACCCCCAACTATTTTTTTAAAAAATGAAAAGTAACCTTAGAAAACAGTGGCCTTGAATGTTGGGGGGCTGTGTGTGTGTCCTTGTCTTCCCGGCCATTTCTGTCCACAGGCTGCCCTTCTCTAGGTTTCTATTCTCAGTGTCAGGTTCAATTTTAGGAATATTTAAGGAAGACATACATGAATAAAAATGTTATTTTTGATACTTGGGGTTAATTTTGTTTGAGGTTTTTTTTTAACTCTTTGCTTTTTGTAATGTTGTGTAGTGCCTTGAAGGCAGCATTATGCCCTGGAGCAAAATATAATCCTATAAATAATCATTCTCGGAAGTGATATTACTGCTCCTACTTTTCAAACATGACACTTTTTGCAATCATTATTCTGTTTTTCCCCCCTGAAAATTACCTTATGCTCAAAACTGTGTTGGGGAAAAATGCCTTTAGGGGTGGGCACACTGGAACTGGATACCCTCTTGTCATCCTTTTTGAAATTATTTAGCTCTCTCAGCACTGAACCGTGTGTCTTCCCCTGCATGTTCTAATTTTATTCCCTGTTCTTTGATTTTCAGTATCCTGAGCTGATGGTTGCTTCCTATAATAACAATGAAGACGCCCCACATGAACCAGATGGGGTCGCTTTGGTTTGGAACATGAAATTTAAGAAAACAACCCCTGAATATGTCTTTCATTGTCAGGTAAGACAATATGTCAGATAAGCCAAAGAGTTCTGTGCATTGCAATTGCCCACCATTTGGACGAGGTCGGAGTTAAAAATAGACCCTTTTGGAAGGCCTACTAGGAAGCCTGTTAATGTTTTTAGAATGCATGCAATCTTCTAAAACAGCAACATAGCCCAGTTGGAGACTGTGTGTCATTTTCTGTCTATTTTAAACAATCCTCAAGAGAGTTCGTTTATAAAAACCTCACACTTATGAAGTAAGTGTGGTGTACCACTTCCTTCTCCAGCTGGCAACATGTGCTTTCCCACCCACGTAAATTTCCTTGCGTCCTTTGCTCCAAAGCCTGAGCACTGTTTAATATCTTTGCACAGTTATGTTGTAGCTTTATACCACATCAGCACAATTTGTGGCTGTGGCATCTGTGCTGATTGCATGGCAGAAGTCATACCCGTCGCAATACTCCCCAATTAACGTGTGATCAGCGCTTGTACTGAAGAGGTCTTGTCAGATTCACTCACTGCTCTGACATGGACAACTGCAGTAAGAAATCATAAGACACGTCTGCAAAATAAGGGCAGTGACCTGAAGTAGCTCTTTCTTTTAGAAGACATATCTGCACCAACAAAAAAGTGGCGCAGCCCACATCTATTTCCGCACCTGTGCCCCTCCTTGCAACTTGACTACAAATTTTGTGATGGAGGGATAGGCACAAATTTCTATGTAGAAACATCATCTTCTTCAAATGTTGTGGGATTCTTAGATTAGGGATAGATCCAATGGCAAGTCAGTAGCCCAATCCTTGACTATATAGGCCAGAACCCTTTCCTGCAGTGGATCTGCTCAGGTGGAATTCTATCCTACCTACTAAGTTTTTCTTTTTTACTAACTTAGGCATTATATTAAGTTTATGGGTATACCTTAGTTTTATTTTAGCAGTATCCAAATGTTTGAATGTTAAAATATTTAATATTTAATATTATTAAATTAATTAATAATTGTTTTTAGTTAAATAGTGTTTTGGTTGTGGAAAGGAAACACATATGGATAAGCACAGCAGTCCATGCAGGCTGCCTATTTGCCACTGGAAGGAGCTACATCTGATTAACATACCTAGCTGCAGCTTGACACATTGCTATGAGGTACAATTTGATAACAAGCTGATCCTGTGCTGGTTTTGATGCATATGTTCTGTAAATGCAGCATGAGGTATTTCTGAGGCAAGGAGAAACATAAAAAGAGACCAGTGGGGTAGACCAAAGGTCCACCTAGGTGGAGTCTGCATGGGACAAAAACCCTGGAATGGTAAACAGTGTTCCAGGGGTGCTGTTTGCATGGTTGCCACCTCTGCATTGAGGCAGCACTGTGCTTCCCTCTGCATTGAGGCAGCGCCATGCTCCCCCCAACTGGGGTGGAAACGCTGTTTTCCTTTTGGGAAATAGCATTTCCCAGCCAGCGCCATGCAAATGGCACCAGGTTGGAGGTGCCGCTTTTTGGTGCCTACATTTCCCCCCACACTTACCTTCTCTCCTTGCGGAGCTCCGCAGGGACAGGGAGGCACACCCATGCTGCCTTTCAACCACCAGGGTTCAGAGGCAGCATGGGGATGCCTCCCTGTCCCTGCAGAGCTCCTCAGGGAGAGAGGGTAAGTGTGGGGAAAAATAAATGGAGGCGCATCTGCAAGCCATGTCCGCTCTAGGGCCGCTTGCACCTCAGCATGTGAATGGCCTTGGGTCTCCACTGGCATCATATATACTGGTGGGAAGCTGCTGTAGGGACCCATGTGGGATCCACCCTAGTCCAGCATCCTGTTTTCCACAATGACTTCTGAGATACCCTGGGAAATATTGTCATAAGTCATGAAGACAATAAACCTTTTCTCATTATCACATTCTAGCAACTGGCTTCAGAGTTTCAGAAGTTGGAGGTTCTATGAAGACCTCATGACTGATAGACGCTAATAGACCTATCCTGCATGTGCTTGTTATCTGCCTTTTACTAAAATAAAAAGTTTATTATTTGTCTTTGTTATTGTGGCAATTTATTATGAACTAGCGGGCCCGGTCACGCTTTCCTGTGGCTTACCGTGGGGGTGGTGGTTTAGAAATGGAAGGGAGGAGGAAGGGGAGAGGTGTACTGGCTTTTCCCTGCGGCCTCGATTGCAGCGCTCCCCTGTCCTCTTCCTGTTTCCGGCTGCAGGTGGTTGTGCGTGGCGTGAATGCGCCCACTGCGGTGAAGGTGGGCAAGCCACGCCCCCCATTATGGTGGCCCCTCATTGGGCCACCACAGGTTGGGGAAAACATGCAATTTCCTGGCCTCCGGTGTGTCCCGGGAGCCCGACGAAGGTGCGAAAACATGTCTGGCACGGGAAGGGATGTTGTGGGAAATTTTTGAAGGATTCGGTCCAGGCGTTTCGGCATTAGGGCATGAGTAACAAACTCACGGTTCCCTTTTTATATATATAAATACTGAGACTGAAATAAGAATTCTATGGATAAGAAATCACTGCTATATGTGCTAGCTTTCATATCTGCCACAAGACTGTGCATTTTCATAACGGCTTCTGATGAACACTGTAAAATTATGAGATGTTTCGAACCTTGAACAACTAGAATCTGAGGATGAGCTGGATTTAAGAATATGTTTAAGGTCTCATGACAGCAGAAAATACTGTACTGCCATTTTAAAATATCCCCATGGATATTTTACATGATGTTCCCTTTTGGATTTCTAGCCGGAGACATGCTGGTACTATGTCGGTCTAAGGACTGGGAGATGGGGGAGATGTCAGATGAGTTTTCTTGGATGGATTTCTCCTAACATATATGATCAAAAGGCTTGATACTTTAGCTGGAATACTTTCTCTTGGTCTTCCAAATAAAAGCTGAGTTCACTGATTTAGATGGAAAAATATATTCAGAAAAAAATAAAACTCAAACATTTCATCTTACCTCAGAGCCTGGAAGGCGGGCATACTATATTCAAGATTATCATGATGTCATTCTTGGGTTACTTAGTGGAAACCCACTGTGTTATTATTTAGTCTCATTTTCTATATATCTTAAAATCTGCAAAGAAAATGGTCCCTAACCTGCATACCAGGCTCCCAATGTTCATAGTATTCGTTATTAAGTGTTAGTATTCGTTATTAAGCCTTTTCTAAAAGCAATAGTAATAAGATAAATGTAAACATTTTCATTAAATCTGCTGTGTACAAACACAAACAGAAGCCCAGCTTTAGAGCTGTAGCAGACATGTTCTATGTTTGCAGTTCCCAGTGATTTTTTTCAGGTTTAATTTTCAGTTGTGCAAATATTTCATTAAGGCTCTTTCCGCACATGCAGAATAATGCACTTTCAAGCTGCTTTCAATGCTCTTTGAAGCTGTGCGGAATGGCAAAATCCACTTGCAAACAGTTGTGAAAGTGGTTTGAAAACGCATTATTTTGCGGGTGCGGAAGGGGCCTAAGATTGGGATCCCTGTGTTCAGGAAAGAGAATTTTGAACCTCCCACCCTCATGTTTTTCATCTTCAGAGGCCCCAGAGTATTCTTATATTGTCAAGTATTCCTTGTCAATGATCTAATAGTTATTTTTTATTTAGGGTTTCCAGCCCCCCCTCCCCCCAAAGATGGTTGGCGGACCAGTCCTTGCCTCTTGTTTCCCACCACTCAGAGCAGCTGCAAGAAGAAAAACATTGCCATTGGGCTGTTGTTCTGGCAATTCCTAGGGGAGTGTGATGTAACTTCTGCGTTTTGCAGGAAGTGATGTCATAGAATTACCAACAGCCCCCTCCCCTCCGGCCTCTCACTGGAGGTAACCCTATCTTCCTTTAATGCTGTCTTCCTTCTCCTAATACCCTGTTGCTTCAAATTACTGGCATGTAAATTATAGGCAGACTTCTTAGCTTGGAAGCAGTAGGCATCAGGAAAACGTCATTTGCTGGTGTTTTGAACTAGCCATTGAAAATGTTACTGTATCAACATAATAGCAGATTTTTGTGTTTGACCTCTCTTGCAATTGCTTCTCCATTGCTTGCAAGTTGCTAACTGAGCTACCAGATCATTTTTGACCATACTACACACTACATATATTGTGGAGCTGCAGAGCTTTGGTTCAGTTCCATTCATTCATAGATCACTGCAAAATGTATCTAAGAAAGTGCAGATGGTGCTAAAGACTGCCTCCCCTGTCACCACTAGATAAACTTATTTTTGAGTTGTGCTTCTGGAAATTTGACTACCTACTGTACATTAAGATATACCGACTTGATTGTATAGAATTTAATGAGTTTACTGTAATGATTCAAAAGATTAAATCAGTGGTTCCCAAACTTATTTGGCCTACCGCCCTCTTTCCAGAAAAAATATTACTTAGCGCCCCCTGGAAATTAATTTTATAAAAATTTTAATAGCAATTAAACAGAAAGACATATGTATTAATGTTTCTACCTGTGGCCATCACCGCTCCCCTGGATCGCTGCAGCACCCACCAGGGGGCAGTGGCGCCCACTTTGGGAATCACTGGATTAAATAAACATATATTTTTAAAAGTTGACAAATCAGATGCCGCTAATAGAAGGTTCTCCTGGCCACCATGCCAACCTGCTTTTCAGACTGCAAGGCAGGGTTCATGCAAAGGGTTTGCAGTTGCTTTGTAGGCAATCACCTGCTGATTGGTTCAACTGCCAGCTGATACTCAGCTGGTTGGCAGGTGGAAGCAGGCCAGAGGATGGGAAGGGGAGCGATCGGCACTCACTGCATGATGACTTCACTTCCAGTTTATGCGGAAATGATGGCATTGCACCAGGGGGCTGCTCTAGTACTCTCACCAAAAACTCTGTGGAAGCCATAATTTTTTCAAGAGTGTTAGAGATTCTCCCCAGTGCAGTGGCAGCACTTCCACATAAATAGGAAGTGAGATCATTGCATAGGTGATATCAACTGCTTCCCCGGAACCCACCTCCCTAAACTTCCTGCCTCCCTAAACCTCCTGCCAATTGTCAGGAAGCACCCCAAGCTGTTCAAAAAAAGAGGCAACATTACTCCATCTAGGACATTACTCCATCTATTCCAGTATTACTGATTGAGCTTCAGTATTCATGCAGGCTCCAGTATTACTGATTTAGCTTCAGAATGTGGTTGGCCAGGCTGATCTCTTGAGTTGTGAATTCTGTGAAGTAGCTGCCAGGACAGAGAAGAGCTAGTCTGGATGATTTCTCATTATATTTCAGATTATGAGGGCTCCATGTGTAGGTTATCCTTGGTGAATTTTAAGGATGAAGGGAATGATTGTGAGAAGTCAGCATTAATTGAACCAAGTAGCTATAGGAAAATGAGTATGATGCTTTGAGAGTAGGCAATCCAGGGTTTCTGTATTGTATATCAGGGCCTTTTCACACTTACCTTAATCCCCCCTATGCCGCGCGCCCGGGCGCGACAGCAGCAGCGTCGAGGCGGCTTCGCTGTCGCCGCCCCTGTCATGGGGAGTGCAGGGGGACCCCGCGCTACTTGAGGAGAGTAGCGCGGGGCTTAAGGTAAGTGGGGAAAGGCCCATCATTAAAAGGTCCATTTAACATTGTCTCCGGATTCTGAATTATTTTTATCATCATATTATCTATTGCTTGCAAATATTTGGTGCATATGTAACTGGATTTTTCATTCAATTACATCACAACCAATCTAGACCATTCCAAGCTCTTAACCTAAGGAAGCAGAGTAGACCTATAGAAGCATATGTATCTGCTTTATCCTGAGCCAGACAATTGGTCTATCTTGCTCAGTAGCATCCATTATGATTGGCAGAAGCTTTCCAGGATGTTCAGTAAATGACTTTCATAGCTTTTCAGCATCAAACCTGTATTTCACATGCAATGTATGCGTTATACTACTGAGCTATGGCCTCTCCTCTTTCTGAAACATGACAAAACAAGTGAGTTTTTTTTAAACAAGAGAATGATCGAAACTTCAGAATAAGTGGCATTTGGTTTTTGTAATTCTGTGAAATCTGGAAATCTCCATTCTATGAACTGCAGTTTCACACCTGTGCTTGACAGATTATATTATATGCAAAATGTTGTTTTGAGCTGCAGTTATTTTTATCCTTCCTTCCTAAAGCAACACCATCTAGTCATCCTTACATGGTAGGGTCCATGCCATTGCTAAACTGTCAATTTCTGTGTGGGATATGGCCTTCAGTTTTCTATTTTAATTTCAGTAAAAGCTGCTCATGTTTGGAAAATATTGTGGCTAGGTTCTAGAGATCAGCCACTTAACCACACCATAGAATGTTTCATTCCCCTTTGCCTACCCCCAAGTTTTCTGTAGTGGCTTCCATACACTGTCATTAAATTATGTATTTGACCACCCTTCATTGCTTATTCTGGTGTGGTCTTTCCCTTTTCAACTGGGTGGATGGAATCAGAAATGCCTATCGTAGAATTAAGCATGCTGAAGTTAACTGAAAATCTGTATTTAGTGGCTGGCATTGGCTAGAAGTACTTTCCCCCTTGGTTTTCATTTCTCCTTTGCTGTTTTCTTTTCCTAAGTGAAAATACATTGCCTCTGGTATATACAGTGCTCCAGTAGCCTGGTTTCCAAGGCTGCCAGGATTCCAGAGTCTTTGGAGCACCTCTGGTACACAATTGCATTTGCAACTCATTGAGTTTGGCCAAAACAGGAGATGTGTGGCAAATATAGGTTCCTTTGGATCTTATTTTTAACTCCTACCCCCTTGGCATTTCTTTCAAAACTTAACTGCTTATTCAGTCTCATTTGCTATCAGCTTTGTATAAACACAGAATGAATAGCTGGAAGCTCATGTACTAAGATCTGTCAAATTATACCTGACTTTTTGCTTGCATGTTTAAAGAAAGGCTGTTTGGCCAGTTGATGGTTGTTTACAGCAGCAACATTATCTGTATTAGACCCCACCCCATATCCTATTGAAGAAGACAGTGCTGAATATATATAGTTACTTCTGTTCAGGGGCATATCTAGCTAAAACTGTGCCTGAAGCACACGTGTGGGCCCAGACTTCTCCACTGAGGTAGAAAGAAGGGAGCCAGCAGCTGGACTGGGAGAGTGAGGCAAGTGTGAGTGTGGGTGTGGGTATGTGGGTGGTAGTTGCTAGGCTGGGTGGGAGCGCACCATGCTGCCACCACTGCCCCCCACAATGCTCTTTCTCCTGGAGCGGGAGGGCTGGGCTTCTGCCAAGCTAAGTTGGAGGGCACCTTGCTGCCCTGCTGGGCCATGCTTGCTCTTGGGGGGAAGTGAAGGGGGACCAGCCAAATGCACCCCCAATTTACACTTGAAAGTGGTGCCTGGGTTGTAAACCCCCTCTGTCCCCCCTAGATACACCATTGCTTCTGTTGGCCAGTGACAAAGGGCATGTAATTAAATGATGTGTTCTTTTCTTCCATATGGATATGATATATACGAACACCTCCTCCTTTTCAAATGTATCATTCATTGTAGCATAATATTTTGTGCTATTTCAAAGGGGACATCTGAGCAGTCTTGCAGGAGATGTGAAGACACGATCATTTGCTTTTGGTTTGCTTTTTTAAAATCCCACACACATACATCATCCTACTCATTCCAACTGTGTTTTTCCATTACAACTTCAATCTATGTTCAACAAATGGGTAGTCTCTTCTTTCTCTTTTCTAATGCACCATTGCGCATGCTTAAAACTGTATCTTCACATCCACCCACCCATAAAATAGTGACTAATAATGCAAACAAGCCTAGTTTGAATCATGGTAGTGAACTTCATGCAGGCTACAGTGAGCAATCCTTAAGCCTCCCAAACCAAAATTCAGCCTTTATCTACCAATAAATCAATGGCTGTTACCAAAAAGAACAATTTTAACTGTATTTAGCATAGGACTGTTGATTCCCTGGAGAACTGAAACTTCATATTCAGCTATTAGCTGAGGCATTAAGAAATGCTTTCCTTGGCTGGAAAAGTTTATGCACTTGTTGCTTTAAACTGAGGGGGCAGGGAAGTGGAAATTCAGCAGTGTTGTTTTATGGGTTATAAAATCATGGCTTGTAATATATCTTTCCTTATAGCATGTAAAGCGTTTTTTAAAAAATCCATACAGCTGACCTGCTTTAAATTGTACTTCCTGTTTCTTGCACAAGCAGAGCACTATTTGGGGGAAAGGGAATGCTGGGAAAATTGAGGATCCTTGAGTGGATTTCATATAGTCCTTCTGCTGAATCCAACACATGGTCCTTCCATCTAAGCAAAAAAAAAAAATCACAATTCCAGTTCCTTTTGGGAGTCAAACTGCAGTTTGTCCGATTGAGATATCATAGCAAACTGACATTAGTGGGAACCAGGAAGTGTGAGAAAGAATCAAAATATGGGAGAGCAACAGGAAAGATGTCCTGTTTATTATGGACCACAGTCTTTCTATAATTGAGTGTTTGGGCAACAGAATAGCAACTAAGAGTCAGTGTCAGAAGAAAACTGATTTACGTGGGGACAAAATTATAGCTTTCTTGTGCATAGACTTCTAGAGAAACAGAAACCATTGGATCATTGCATGACGGCAATAGAAGAATGTAAATCTGATGTTAACAACAGTTAGGAATGGGATCCAAAAGTATAATTCCTTCTGCTATGCCAGTCTAGAATACTGTGCAGTTCTGCTTGCACCCACCTTGAAAAATGTGTCTTGAAATAGAAGCAATAAATTGATGAAGAGGATTCCTCATCTGACATATGAAGATGTGGTTCAGTGGTTGGATCTTAAGGTGACTTCTACAGTGCTGTAAACCATGGTGACTAACATGGAGAGGGTACTCTGAGAAAATTACTCACTCTTTCGAAACATTACAACTTGTGCATCTCTAATAAAGTACATAACCGCTGTCCCAATGTCTTTGCATATGAGGGAACTCCATCTTGGAGGATCTTTTTCTGGTCATGACAAACTAGCTTCTTGCTATCTGACACTGACTCCTGTGTCTCCGATAAAATGGCAGTTTTTGCCCTGGCAGCTAGGAAGATCTGAGCTAAAGAGCTTTTAAAAGAAGTCACTGATCTAACATGCTGATTTGATGTCTTAGACTTCTAATGTATACTGCTTTAATCTGTAACTAATATTTCATTGCTCAGTACATGTATTGTCAAGGCCTATGTTCATATGCAATAAACTTGTTAACTAACTAATAAAATTAATTGGATGCAGGCACTGTGCCAACAAAAATAATGGTTCTTTTCATATCACACAATTAATTTCAACATGTTAATTGCCACAGACTTTGAAGAAAATAACTTTATTGAAGATAAATGTTTCAGTGGCTGTTGATTTCTGTATCCTGGAAGCAGAATGTTCAGATGTATTAGCTCTGTGATTACCGGTATGAGATGCTGGTGGGATTTACTGTCTTACCCTGTGTATGAGCTATCCTTAGGCATCTGGCTAGCCACTGTTGAGTTCTGGGCTAACATTTTCTGGTTAGATGTAGGCTATAAGTCACAATGGGTAGCTGAGTGAGTCTGTCTAACAGTAGAAAAGAGCAAGAGCAGAGGCATAGCTCCAAGGGGATGGGAGGGTGTGCGATGCACTGGGCATTCACCCCTGTGAGGGTGTGGCGAGGGTGTTCCGGGGGTGTGGTGGGGGTGGGACAGGGTGGGATGGGATGGGGTCGGACGACACACCAGGCACATTTCCCCCTTGCTACGCCTCTGAGCAAGAGTCCAGTATCACCTTAAAGACTAACAACACTTCTGCCAGGTTATGACCTTCCAGGAGTCATAGCTCACTTTTTCAGAACTGAGCTATGATTCACAAAAGCTTGCACCCGGCCAGAAATTTTTTTAGTTTTTAAGGTGATACTGAACTCTTGCACTTTTCTACTGTTTAGGGTATAAGTATGCATGGTCTTTGCATTCTAGGCAACGAACACAGTAAAACATCACTTGATTAAAGGCAGAACTTTGCCTCTGTGAAGGCAGGCATGACATACTTTTCAATCTTTTGCTTGTTCCTTAAAAAGATCCTGGTCGCAAGCTGTATTTCATGGAGGGGAATTAGAAGGATGTTGACGATCTGCCAAAACCCCAAGCAGTGACAAAATCATCAGAGCGTCTCTGGAAAGGATGTATTTGCAAAAAACCAGTCTTTCACAAATGGCTTAGATTATGGATACCCCAAAACACATGACAGCATTTGTTTGGCTTAAGAAGCTGGAGCAGGCTCCATTAATAGAAAACATAAATATCTCTTCATACAGTGTAGGATGATTAATACAGTCCAGTCCTGTTCAGCAAGGTGAGCGCTGTGCTTTATGGGTTGCTTGCTGGTTCAAATACATTTTAGCAGGACGTCACCCCAAATTAAACCATTCTCTTAATTTATCAATCAATTTAATAAGAAAGAGAAAATTAAACCAAATCCAGACAAAGCAGAACTTTAGTGCACTTGAGAGTTGTGGATTGAATCTCATGAAATGCCAGCCCAAAGCACTGAAAGTCGTAATTACCCCATTCCCCTTCCTCTAGCAACCCCATCTGATGTTGGGGAAGTTGATGGGATTTGTTCAGGTAGTGTAGACTAATAGGTCAGGGGGCTTCAATTGGGGGGAGGGGAAAATTCGCCTTTTCTAGTTCTTCAATCATCAGATCTCCCATCAAATAATACAGAAATAGATTCACAGTCCTTTTGTACATAAGATTTAAAATAAAAACAGAAGTAAACAAAATTCAGATAAAAAAACCTCTCTGAAATAAAACAGCCCTACACAAGAACGTTGGCGTGGTGTTCCGTGCTCCACTGTGGAGGGCTAATGCAACGGCCTGCTGGTGGATCTGCACCTCTGCTGGGGCAAGTGCCCCAAGGAGTGCAAATCTGCCAGCGCAGCCCTGCTCCATTCCCAAGGACAGATTTCCCGGCGCCCCCCCCCCCCCGGATGTGGCTGATAGTTTCACTGAGTACAGTAGAGGATACAACTCAAATTAAAGAACTAGCTGTACACTGTTTCTGTGTAATTGCTTCATTGGTGTTCAAAAAGAACTTATTGGAATCAACCTCCAAATGAACTTTCACCTTGGCCGATAACTGTTGCTTGCCATTAGGAAAAGTCCTTTAGACTGCAGCATATATATTTAGGCTGCAGCATGATATATAGCTGCCTGCACTCTCATTCTTTTGACATTAATATTAGCTTGCTGATTGGAAAACACTCCTTGAACGTAGCACTACTGACAACCAGAGCCATAGTGAGGGGGAACTGCGCCCAGGGTTGTGTGTGCCCCGTGCCCCTACCACACCCCCGCCCACCCTTGGAATGCCTCTGCACTGCCCCTCCCCATCCCCGCACCGCTGCGCACCCGGTGCAAGACACCCACGCTCACCCCCTGGGCATTACACCACTGCTGACAACCACCTTAAATGAAAACACTGAGCTTAGGAGAACAATGCTCTCATATAGCATGTGGCCGGAATGTGCATTATTTCTTCCTTCATTTATTTTTCGAACTTATACCCCACCCTATATTGCAGTCTCAGGGTGACTTACAAAATTAAAAACAACAGTGTTACAATGGGATCAGAACTGCATTCCAGGCACATGCTACATGATAGGGTTGTTTTCCTAAGTCAGCGTTTTTCATTTTCAATTCACCAATTAGCAAGCTAATATCACTGCCCAAAGAGCAGAAGCGCATGCAGCTATATATCTTGCTGCAGTCTAAAGGAGTTTTCCTAATAGCAAACAAGATTTATCTGCCAAGGTCAAAGTTCTTTTGTAGATTAATTACAATGAGGTTTTTTTTGAACACTGATGAAGCAATTAGAGCAAAATGGCATAGAGTTAGCTGTACTGTTTGTGTTGTATTGATTTCCTGCTGTTTTCATTATAGTTATGGGATCGTCTACTGACTAGTGGTCTTATACTAACAGAAAGTAATTGATTCATGCTTTCCTATATAATATTATATATTGAGTTCTATATGTAACCTATATGTACCAACCTAGGGTGGTGTTTCTTTTAAAATTGCACATTAATCAGAACTTTTGTGCCTTTTGCTTAATGGCACTGCACAGTTTTTTGACAGTTTTCTGATTGTATTTTCTAACTGTGTTGCCCTTTATTTTTTACCTTACTTACAACAGCTGATATCGACACTAATCTATCATTTGGCTGGTTATCCTTTTCCAGGGAGAATTGTTCTAGAGGTTGTGCAACAACACTTTTCAGATATTTTGGTAAATGACCTTGAAATAAATATGTATTTATGTCCTTGGTCAGTTGCATTTTCATTTTTTCTGCTGGTTTAAGGATAAAGACACAGGTGGTGGCTTTCAAAACCTGAATGTTGTCCATATCAGTCAGGGTGATCAGTCTAAAATAATCCATTCAAGCATCACAGGAAGTATGCTTCTGGCATCCTCAGTTCAGGTTGTACTCACAAACTGGCATCTAAGTCAGAGTGGATTGGAGAGATTTTAATCAGGAATGGATCTTGTAAAAGTATTAAAGTGAATTACCATCAACTCCTCATCCAGCAGACCCTCTCTAGATGTCAGTAAGCCCTGAAGAATTTTGAAAAGCATCACAAGATGAGAATCCATTGACAAGATGTCAATTCTGAAGAAAGTTTTCTTTGCCACTTTCACCTTAAATGTAGAAGAACTGCAGCAGTATTCATCTTTCCAATGGCACCACTGTAATGTCAGATCATGTGAACATCCTTGTTTCAGAATGGAATGGCAAGGAAAGGAAACTTTTGAGTGAATTATTCTATGAAGTCAGAAGCTTTCAATGAGAATGCAGAGGAAAAGACTTCCACAGGTACCTGCCTGTAGGTATACATGAAGCACATCTTTTCCCATTTTGTTTTGTTTTCATGTGTTGATTTTTGTTACATCCATTTTTTGTAACAAATTTTATTTTATTTATTTTATTTTATTTTTTACACCAGTTTATTCTGTTAATATTCAAAAATTACATTCAAAATGTCATAAATTTTACAGGAAAAGTTTGTGTAAATGGTACAAAATCAGTAAATGGTACAATGATAAAGCCCTGTAAATTCAATGTATTGTCAAAGGCTTTCACAGCCGGATTCAACTAGTTCTGGTGGGTTTTCTGGGCTGTGTGGCCGTGGTCTGATGGAACTTGTTCCTAACGTTTTGCCTGCATCTGTGGCTGGCATCTTGAGAGGTGCATCACAGAGGGAAGTCTGTTACACACTGTGTCCAGTGAAGATGCCAGCCACAGATGCAGGCGAAACGTTAGGAACAAGATCCACCAGACCACAGCCACACAGCCCGGAAAACCCACCAGAACCCTGCAAATTCAATTCACATAAGGGAGAAACAAAATCGAAATGAGGCATGACAATCCAAACAGGAGGAGGTGAGAAATTCAAAATTAGCCCTCCTGCTAAGGTCATATGCGAAGGGGGTACAACTGAGGTTACTCTCACAGTTGGAATTGGGGTCACTGGTTAGGGCATGAAGCTTCTGGGCAGGTTAGGTCTAATGTATAGTGTTTTGTTAGAAATTAGGCATAGGTTGTAGTGCTTTACTGAGGCTACTTCCAGTTACACCTATGGATATCTATAGGGAGCCTCGCTGTGTGATAACAAACAGCGATCTCAGTATGGATTTTTCCATAAAAGAGTTGGAAACATCATGCGGTTCCATACACATACTGTATATGACAAACGCAATTTGACATAACTTTTGCTCAATTCATCCTTTTGCCCAAGTTCTCTGTACATTTTCCTTTTAACAGAGAGTGCATTTGGCCTCATTTCCAGTCAATGGTTTTACCTTATGTATGCTTCCTCTGTGGGAGTCTTCTGAGAACAATGAAGCATCACACTGTGTTATCTGGCACAGGATTGAGAACAGTTACTCCTTTCAAATGCTGCCGCTTACCCAAAAGCCAAGGGATCCATCACTAAAAGCTTGGCTCCAACTGTCCTCTCCTCTGGGTCTAAAATCAACAGCTTCCCACCCACTGACCCCACAGCAGGAGAACTGGCAACCAACTTCCTGAAAAAGACTCTTTGTATAAGAACAACATTAATTTAATGATGATTAATACCCCATACATTCTGTAAAGTCAAGCTAAAAGCATTCAATCACTAGCTAAGGTATTGAAATTTCCTCTGGAAGATTGTTCACAGAGGGGCAGTGACCCTTTAAGAAATTAACAAAGGGGGTAGCATATGGATTCTCCACATGAAAACTGAAAATGGGAATGTATTAGCGCTGTGCTGTATAAAGACACAGCATTTACCTTAAATCTACCTATTTCAATAATACCATTTAATCATTAATCGTTTTTATTTCTAAAGCACCTCCTGTCAATGAACAGGTTATGAGTTGTGCCTTTCATAATAAAATACATAAGCAGAACTGTATAGTGTAAAACAGTATAATTTAAAAAATTCTGACCAGTTCTAATGATCTAACTTTACAAAGCAGTGGCCTGGCATGCCATGGTGAAAAGGCACTGCAATTCTACTAAATTTGGCAGCTATGCTTGGAATTTTGTAAAATTGCAGTAAGACCAATCCAGAGATATTGGTGCATTGCATTGCATAATTATTATTGCACATACTTTATAGTATGGGAGACTTGCATTTTCAGGACTGCTAACTCCAATCACTTGTAAAAGGCAAGGGGAGAGCCTCAGTCTCTATGCCCTACTTGTTTGGCTCTCCAAGCCAACTGGTTGGCTGCTGTTAGAAACAGTGTGCTACACTAGATGGACCATTAGTCTGATTCAGCAGGCTATTCTTATGTTCTAACAGGATGTCTTGGCTCTGTGCCTCCTACCCCAAACTGGTGTAAGAACTGGAGATTTTCATTCTTCTGTTGAGCTTTATACATGAAATTAGCTTTCTAGAGCCTATTCTGCCCCAGCATCATTTTTCGTATGGACTTACTAATAGCCAACTCTGCAAAGTTTGAATCCAAATGAATGAAATAATTTGATCACCCAGATCCATAGGAAGCATATACAGTGGAATATACAGCCAAGTGTGCACTGTATAGCCAGTCATGCATCCAAATATATATTCCTTTGAAACTAATGCAATAAGGATAGTATTAAATAGATCATGTACATGGTTATCATTGATCTTAGATATTTTTCAAGATTTCCACCTCCCATTCAGTTTGAAAGTTTCTATGGGGAAGAGAAGAAGAAGAGTTGGATTTATATTCTCCCTTTCTCTTCTGTAAGGAGGCTCAAACGGGCTTACAAACCCCTTTCCCTTCCCCACTCACAACAAACATCCTGTGAGGTAGGTGGGGCTGAGAGAGCTCCAAAGAACTGTGACTAGCCCAAGGTCACCCAGCTGGCATGTGTTGGAGTGCACAAGCTAATCTAGTTCACCAGATAAGCCTCTACACCTCAAGCGGCAGAGCGGGGAATCAAAGATTAGAATGTACCTTCTCTTAACCACTACACCACGCTGGTTCTCAGAGGGGAATTGAACTCAGGGGAACACATATCTAATGGGTGGGTTCTCTTCTAATCCCACCTCCCGCAATTTCTTGCATATCTCATCAGGATTCTCATGCAATACTTGAAAATGCCTCTTGGTCTATCTTCCCCACTCTTCATGTTATGTCATCTGTTGTGTCTGTATATGGAACTGGATGTAGACTAGAGGGAACATTAGTGAATATACAATTTAAAAATAAAAAGCTCTACATATGTAAATGTATGTACCTATATATTCAAATTGTAGTTATGAAATTATGTGGACATTTCTGCAAAGTTTTAAACTCAGAACAACAGAGGGAGGAATTGGCAAGCAAATGTGTAATATGGGAAGTCAAAACGTTGTTTTCCTTGAAATGGGGAAAAACTTATTGGAATAATCAAAATATTTTCATTGTCCATAAAATAATATTTATTAAGTCTGGAATAAGATCTATCCTGAATTCATTTTTGTCAGTTCGTATTACAAATTTGTTTAGTATTTTTGTGGTTAAGCCTTCTCCTTTGCGCTGCCATTTCTTATTGTTCATGGACATACAACAAATGACTGAAGATTTTATCGTGCAGAATGTGGTTAATATTTGTTTTTCTGTTTGCAATGTGACGTTGGATGGCTGAGAAAAGAAAGACTTAAATTAAGACATCCTTCAGCAACAGATTTGTAACAATGCCCTTCTGATGGCTGCCTCCATATTTTGTTGGGTTTCTCCTGTTTGAGGTCCACTCCCATTGAGCTTTCGATCTTGCAACAATGACTTTTCCTGCACAGAACATTTAAAACCTTTTGCAAACATTTTAAAAAGAACTGTTTGGGGTTTTTTTTGTCCGCATAGCACAGAAAAATAAACAATTTCTGGCAAAAACAATTCTTTTCATTTTTTAAAAAAAGTCTGTGAATTATTCTCAAAGCTACAGAGACTCAAAATCTGTGCATATTTCTGATTCTTATATCATATTTCCATAGCTTCAAAGATACCTTAAAAATGTTTTTAAAAAGGAGCAATAACACGTTTGCATAATTGGCAGGCAATACTGAGTTTATTAGGGCACATCAAAAATGGCAGGCAGCCACTATGCTAGATACAAGAAAACATTAGTAGGACATTTCAACAAATGGCAGATAGCACGGAGAAGCAGCAGAAAATGATGGGGGCAAGCGGCAGAGAAATGAGTGTGAAAGCTTCAAAATAGGGCAGGAGAAATAAAATTTCCTGCTGTCTGCCCAGTAAGCAGATGTTTTCAAAACATTTTGGCAAAAAAAGATTACTAGTTTAGCGGGTATAATTTGAGAAGGAAATTAAAATGTTTTCAAGACTTTTTTGGGGGAAAGCACCTCCCCAAAATGTTTTTATTTCCATCTAGAAGACATTTATTTGTGTTGTGTGGAATGGGAAACTGACAGAGTGCTGTTCTACCTGGACAAGTTGTATGACAGTACAGGGGTTCAGCAGAGGCAAGATCTTGAGAAACTCTTCTGGAGTGCAGCTGGCTTCCGCATTTGGGACAACTCATTCCGCAGCTCATTGTACGTATTAGTATGTGGAATGAGGCACCGAGGATATAGCAAAGCACAAGCGATTCTTCTCTTTCTCGTCCGAATTCATTGGACTTAAACTTCCATTGCTCTTTAAAAATTGGTGTTTTTTCCTTTTTAGAAAATTAACAAAAATGAAGTAAAACATCTGATGGTCTGTTTTGGCCCCAGCAAATTGGAGTGATTGAAACCCTACTGGCCATTTTTTGTTTACACTTTCCTTAATTTTTGGAACCACCTTGCTGGTAGAAGCCATTGTCCCAAGTTTGCAGTGAGCCCTGTGTGCATCCAAGTGCATTGTGTATTATGACTGAGGATGCTGCTTTTTGCATTGTGACAATGATGTGGAATAGCCAGTGTATGCATGTATCTTTCAGAGGAATGCATGGATGTCTGGAGCTCATGGAGGTCTGGAGCTCCCCCTCTTATCAACCTGTGCACAGGTATGATTTTACCTCTGCGTACTGCTATTAGTATCTGCATAGGGCTTTACAGCTGCCCCATGCCTAGTGGTGGCATATGCTTTGTGGTGTTTAGGGATCTTCTGATGTGGACCTACTTATCTGTACTCATCTCCCAAATGATAAACATAGCTCCATGCCATGTTCAATTAATTTTAGATTATTTCTAATTATCCACTGACTCGACTTGTAAATGATACATTAGTGGAAGGGATAGCTTTGGGCAAATATAATAGTCTGTCAGTCTTCCCTCCAAGCTATAATTAAACCCAAAAGATAAGAAGAGATTACTGTAATTATTTTGACAGTAAACTGATAGAAGTGTGCTCAAGTGACACAGACTGAAGAGCACGAAATGTCAATTGCCTAGAAACAATTAGGGTAAAGCAAGAAATGTAAACATGTGCTTATCTATCCTTAGATTTAGCTACTTGCTAAAATTGCCCAGATCATTGGTGAGGTCTTAAGGTTCAACCAAACTTTGCTCAGCAGAGGACTTAGATTATATCCATGGGTGTAAGTCATTTGTAAACTCATTAGTCTTGTAATTTGGAGTCCCTCAATGCTCATTTTGGTCTTCAGAAAAAACTAGAGAGCTGCAAGCAATAGCTTTCAAGGAGTGTATTGTATTCAGGAGCCAGAATGTAGAAACTGCTGGTTGCGCAATTAAAAAAAAAGCAAAATAGATAACATTACTATTTTTCTTAGATCAACTTTGATAGACAGCTGCCTTAGGCATATTCGAGAGAGTATGAGATATGTGTCTTCTGAATAAATACACTATCTGGCTGTTGTGGGTTTTCTGGGCTGTGTGGCCATGGCCTGGTGGTTTTAGCTCCTAACATTTCACTGTGTCTGTGACTGGGATCTTCAAAGGTCTTTCACAATTGGATGTGTTTCTCTTTATGGCACTCCACAGGGGTCCAAACCCCAGGCCACTGTGTATATGGAAGCAAAGCTGGGGTGGAAGCTGACTAAGGTTGGTTCCATTCCCAGCCATGTCTCTGGAATGCCCCGCTATTCCGCACAGGGCACTGACACAGCACTCAGTGGTCGAATCCCCACTACCGTCTTAGCCAGGTTTCAGAACACAAACTAACCAGGTTTGAAGGACGACCTCCCCGGTCGAATCCCCACTACTGTCTTAGCCAGGTTTCAGAACACAAACAACCTCAAACCTGGTTAGTTTGTGTTCTGAAACCTGGCTAAGACGGTAGTGGGGATTCGACCAGTGCTATGTCCGAATGTCTTGGTAGGCTGTGGCAACTGCCTGCTAGCAAATTTGTCCTGTCACCAGGTTAAGCATAGACGCCCACCCCCGCTTAGATTGGGCCATAAGAGTCCTGTGTAGTTAAAAAAAGAATGTATACTATGATAATACAATGCTGTGTAAGTAGAGAACTGGTCTGTTTTGCACAGCATTGTCTCCTCTTGATGGTAATAGATCTCTAGGGTCTTGAACAAAGAGGGACTTTCCCAGTCTGCTTGAGGCCCTTTGAACGTAGTTGCCAGGGAATGAAACTATTACTTTATGCTTAGAAAAGGGCCATTCTTATTGCTGCTCTTATTTTCCATTTGATCAAACAAAATATATCCTCTACTGCTATTTTTTTATTATTTTAAAAGTTTATTCATTTTAAAAAGGTGAGAGAAGATTGATTACATTCATCTCCATTAGTATATAATATAATTGTTCATTCCCATCTTGATAAATCTGCTATTTTTCTAGGATCTAAAGGACATTAATTATCTGTGTCTGTTCTGTATATCATTTCCCCAACAGAAACAACAAAGGCATACAACCAGTGGTTGGATTTAGCAGGTTTGCACCACTTTGGCAGAACTGGTTGTTAAAATGGTGCTTGTAAACAACCAGTTGCTAAATTATTTGAACCCCACCACCGGAACCAGTTGTTAAATTATTTGAATTCCACCACTGCATACAACCTTATTCTCTCTTCCTCCATTTTAGATTCAGCTGAGCGAGCATGACTGGCCCATTATCACTCAGTGAACCTCCATGGCAGAAAGGAGATTCAAACCTGGCGTACTCAGATCTTAGCCCAACGCTCTAATCACTAAACCATTCTGCCGACACGTTACCAGTATCTTCTCTCCTATGTCCTTCATCACTTGCGTACTTTTTTGGCTGCTTCTAGTACCCTGATCTCAGATGCCACATGTGTTTATTAAAATGCACATGTTATGTCTTAAAGAAAAATGCTGGCAGGGGTACCAATAGCTATTGACAGGACCGAGTGACAGGCCTAGGATTATAGTATTCTACTGGAAAATGTACAGTTTCATCTGCAGGAGGTACCGTATATACTTGCGTATAAGTCAACCCGCATATAAGTTGAGGCACCCAATTTTACCTTAAAAAACTGGGAAATTTTATTGACTTGCGTATAAGTCGAGGGTGGAAAAGACCCATCAGGAGGCAGGGTCCTGAGCCGGCAAAGCTGGAGGAAAGGAATGCCCCAGAAGCCTTTGGGAGGCTTTTTAAGGAGGGCGAGGCGGGCGCGTGTGGGTCTGGGGAGAGGGAAACTGGCTGAAGGCAGGAGAAGAGAAGCAGAGAATGCCTCGCCCCCCTCACTAACGCACGCTTTCTTTCTTGCAGGCTCTAAGTCTAAGTCTTAGTTGCTCCAGCATTGCCCTTTTAAGAAAACCATAGAGACAGGCTTCCCCAAGCTGCAGCTTCCCTGAAGCCAAGCTTTAGACTTAGAGCCTGCAAAAAAGAAAGTCTGCGTTAGAGAGGGGGACAAGGCTTTGAGACTTGTGAGTAAGTGCTGCGGCTCCGTGGGGGGGGGGACCCGCATGTAAGTCGAGGGGGGCATTTTTCAGTCTAAAAAAGAGCTGAAAAACTCATATGCGAGTATATATGGTACCCTGGTTTCTCCTCATAAGAATTCTGTTTCTCTATCCGTCCAACCAGATAGCATTATAATATTCACAAGAGTCAGCATTCTTATGCAATGCAATTTTAACATTCTTATGCAATGCAGTTTTGACAAAAGCTCCTTATCTTTGGTTGCAGGAAAGCAGATTCTAGCATGATATATGATGTTTCTTTACATTCTATAAGAAATGAAGAGTAAAAAAATTAAAACCGTAAAGCTGCATTCCAGGAACTTTAAGCTATGTTATGGACACTTTGTGAATTATTACAGACAATTCGTTATGATTTATCACACTGAGTTCCTTGACTTGGAGGAAGCCCAAACACATCTGAGTTAACACAGGGATTGAGTTACCACTTACTTAAAAGGAGGGTGGTCCTGCCAGGGCAGAATGGAGTTCATTAACAGGCTCAAAGAACTTCCTTTGTAGCTACCTGTGTTGTACTTAACCCTTTAACATCAGATGCTGAGTTCAATCAAATCTTTTTTGACAAAAATGAAGAGTGAGAATTGGAGCATTATGACTCTCTTTTTAATTACCCAAATTATGTTTATTTGCATCAGGAAACAGGCTGTAAATTCATAGATGTAAAAAGCTGGACTTGGTGTAAATTAATTATTGGAAAGTAAGGTATTTTCCATTGCTTTGGGAACTTTTCCTGTGTTTTCTGAAAAAGAAAGTTTCTTGTTTGAAACATTTGGTCTACCTGCTAGCCCATGAAGCAAGATATAGGAATGACAGAAGGAGGGAAGGTGAAGCTATTATCCATGCCCCATGCTGTGCTTTCATTTGATTATGTGGTTTTAAAGAGTGTTAGAGGTCCTCAACAGATGTGTACAGCTACCCTTTGGTATGGAATTTCTCCCTGAGATTCAAAACAAAATTATATCTGTACCATTTCAGTTGAGTGTTAGGAGAAACTTCCTATGGAACCAATTACTGAGCGGGAAGATGGGCCCCTACCTTCACTGAAGGTTTCCAAGTTGAGGCTGGACAGCTATCTGTCGGGAACACCTGACTTTGGATTTCTTGCACTAAAAAGGGGACTGGATTTGATGGCCAATATGGCCACAGAACCAACTCTATGGTTCTGTGAGTTATGTGTTTGGAGCATGTAGATACTTTCTGTTTGGTGTATTACAGTTGTCATTCAAACTCAGTAACATCACTATTGCAAACTTTCTGTTTGGTGTATTACAGTTGTCATTCAAACTCAGTAACATCACTATTGCAGAAATTATTCTCTGGTGTGTGGGATCTGTTGGTAGGTTTGCTGACCATGTGGTGGAAAAATCACAAAGCTCTGACTCAAATGCTGTAGCACAGAAACGAATACAACTACTTATTTACTTACTTACTTACATACTTCATTTATGCTGCACATTTCTCTCCAATGTAGACCTTATGTCACTTATTGTGACACTTTAAGTGCAATTTAAGTGCAATTTAAAGGCCTTGCCTCTATTTTATCTCCACAACAACCCTGAGAGATAGGTTCGACTGAGAGTATGTGTGATGGTTCCAAAGTCATCCAGAAAGCTTCCATGGGAAAGTGAGGATGTGAGCGTGGGTCTCCTGGATCCTAGTCCAACACTCCAGGAACAAAACTACATGAAACTTTTTAGTGAATCAGGTCTGGGTTCCTCATTTTCCTCACTGCAGTGGCTCAATTCAGTTTAAAAATGTGGCATTGGGGGGGAGCCTCCCCACCTTCTCCCCTGTGCCATTTTCCCAAGCTGAAACAGACCCAGTGTGGATTTATTTACATAAATTTGGAGTTCCACTTGCATGGAATAGTCCATGTGCAGCTCCAAAGTTTTCTCCCTTGAAATGGCACCAGGTTAAAAAAAATATAGTCCCCTGTGCAAGCTTATGGGGTGATGTCACATCACATTGTTGACTAGGCAGACTTTGTTTATAAGGTGGTTTGCCATTGCTTTCTGCAGTTGTCACAGTTTACACTCAGCAATCCGGGTACTCATTTTACTGATTTTGGAAGGATGAAAGTCTGACTCAACCTTGAGCTAGCTGCCTGAAACTGACTTCAGTTGTGGCTGAATTCAGGTAAAGTTCTGCAGTATAGCAGCATACTGATCTGTGCCACAGGGCTCGACAATGGCACCTGGGGCGGGCGGAGTGTGTGTCTTTGCCTGCAGACACCCCTGGAGGAAAAACAGTACAGGGGGAAGGCAGAATCCCCTCCCCTCCATGTCTTGTAGTCCTCACTACAACCAGACCCTCCATGGTCCAATTTAAGGGAGTTCATGGCTCCAAATGGTAGTATATCCCCAGGGAGAGTTTGGGATGACCATCACACCAAGCTCGGCCTCCAATTCCTTGCGATCACTTTTATCTATGCAGTTTAGGTATTTAATTCCTGTAAAATATGTCCAGTTCCCACATGCAACTCTCCTCTTGGTGACAAACCAATCCAGTGACTCCTGACAAACAGTGATTCCCCCAGTCTCAACACTCCTCCCCCACTTACACTGTGTGAATACTACAAAACTACTTTTGTGGGTTATTATCAGGAGGACTGAAAAAATGTACACGAAACATTTTTAATACCTTCTTTATTGCTAAATAGCTTACATTTTAAAACAAACAGCAGGCAAATAACTGTAACTTTGATACATTTTCTTTAGGGATGCTTCATGGATGCAAACAGAAGCAATGGTTCCTTTTGCGCTTGGTTTGTGCTCTGCTCACTTGCAGATGTAGAACTCCATTTTTAGGTGCCTTTAAGTGAAGAACGTAACTGCTTTTTAGAAAAGGCAGCCACTGGGATCCAACTGTTCACAGAGCAGAGTGACGGTGGCTGTGAACAGGAGCAGCTGCTGCATACCTGCATTATAAACTTGCCCTGAAGTCTCTGGGTTTCCTGACACACCACTTGCCTCCTTTTAAGAACTTAGTACTTTTTCAATAAAAATAAATTCAATTTGTGGCTCTATTTCAAGTCAGTTGGTTTGATGATATAAGTACAGCGGTACCAGTTTTGGATTTAGAGTCGTGTGGCTGAGTCTCTTTTCATGTGGTTGCCTGAGACATTCTTAGAAACCCCAAACATTTTTGAAGATCCTCAACTGGAGACATTCGCAATTCTTCCCTCCCTTTTTACCATTAATCCTTCATGTTTTAACAAGCACTGAAGTTAAGGCAGCCTACACTCTTTCCTGTCAAGTTGTCCTCCTTCCCAGTATTATTTCTCTTGAATAAAGCAATCTGCTCCCTCAAGTCCATACTTTTGTAAATCAAAGGAATAAATGTCAACACATGCCATATGGAAGTATAAACTTCCTTTTTTTAATTAAATAAGATTTTGACATTTGGTTTGAAGTGTTTGGTTTTTTTTTTAAAAAAAAACTCTATACAAAGTCTATCAACTGTTTTTATTTTTAGCAAGATTTGGATTTTTTTCTGTTACCAGAAATAATTTCAGCCCCCTCAGATTTTCCCAATATCTTTGCACAGCTCTTGTAACATAAATCTACATAGCCAAGCTATGTCCACATAAAGAAAAAAAATTATTTGGAGCAGGCATCCTTTACTGTAAAAATAGAATATAGAATTCTGTTCTTCAGCAATTTGAAACTATCTTTGGGAACCTTTCGAATTTTCTTACAGTAGAGTCCCATGTATGTTTATTCTTATGTAAGTAAAATCCTCCTGTGTTATCCAACTGTCATCTTTAGTTTCATTTTAAAGTATCTTGAATACATTCTTTAAGGTGAACAAACATGAGAAATACCATTTTTTTGCCATGCTGTGTCAGATCGAAGAGCTGCACAATACATTTTTCTCTCTTTCTTTCTGATAGACAGAATAACGTTTGACAGAGGGAGAATCATTTCTGTATACACTAATTTTATAAACCTCTCTCATGCCTCTCTGTCATGAATAAGCTGAAGCAGAACAATAGATTTCACCCCATTGGTTTTCTCCACTATCACAGAATAAAGTTCAGTTCCATTTAATGTCCAAGTATAAAATCTCTTGAGTCATTATTTTATGAAGTACACCAGTTGATTTTAGAATCTTCACCCAGGGTAACAGTCATACATGAGATACAGTTTCTCCTCAGTTTATAAGTGCTTGGTGCCCAGTTTGCATTATGACTGTGTTACACATTCCCATTCACACCATTTCCCCAACTTGTGACAATACCAGGGGTAGACTGTTCGGCTTGTTGGTGAAAACCATATAAACATTTGAGGGTTTGCCCAACAAGCCAAATAATGTCCCTTTCGGGACTTTTTTAGGTCAGGAAAATGGTCCATACCACATGGATTCATCATCTGCATTAGACATCCCACATGGGCAATTGTGTAGAACCTGCAATTCCCATATGATTATTATACAGAACACAAGGCGGGGACACTAGATCCACCATTTATGCTCTGAACTGCATGAATTAATTTCTTCTTCTTCATCATCCCTCTCTTCCTCCACCCTCTAGAAACTTAGTTCTGAAAACTGACTTTTTGGAGACCTGCTCTATTAGACAAGTTTCCAGTAAGTTCAATTAATATTTCAACTGGCTCACAAAAGGACCTAGGTCACTCATTTTTTTTTCACAAAATGGCAGGCACCTTCACAAATTTTATGCCACCCATGTCTACTATGCTTCTTCTAGCCTGAATTATGAACAATACGGAACTGAGTTTCTTTATATTTAGATGTTTGCTGGCTTAATAGCTAGAGGTATTTTTGGACTCATCCGATTTCCAATAGCCACAAATGAAATATTATGTTGTGGCCCACAAAATGCCTCAGAGAGTGACATTTTGAAGGAGAGATTTCATCGAATGCAAATCTAAATCTCATATTAGAGTAATTTTTATCTAGCACCCTTCTCCAGAAGGGTTCGAGCCACAACTGGCAGAAAGCCACCCCAATACACAAGCACCAGCATACACAGCCAATTTTCACTCACCATGTGTTTGTCAGATGTGGGTATTGAGGTCAGCGCTCCAACCAAGATAATGCAAATGACTATCTGTTGTGAGCAAGTCCATCTGTGGTTAAGGGGATGTGCCATCACTAATCCAAATCTGGCCTGCATTGATTTTCTAAAATAAAAAACAGCTTTACGAGTCACAAAATCAAAGTGTTCAGGTCTGTAAATACTGTTCACAGTGATGTATGAGAACACAGTCTTCCTCACCCAGAGAAAGAGCTGCACCAAAAACTAATCTAGACCAATATTCTGTTTCTAACAGTGGCCAAGTGTATGCCTCAGGGAATCTTGAATATTTAGTTATTTACTACTTACCTTATATATACCCTGCCTTTCTATCCCAATGGGGACTCAAAGCAGCTTTCATTGTTCTCCTCCCATTTTATCCTCACAGGGTTGTTTTGTAGCTTAGGCTGAGAGGGTATGATTGTCCCAAGGTCACTCAGCAAACTTCCATGGCAGAATGGGGATTTCAACCTGAGTCTCCCAGATCCTGAGTCTCCCAGATCCTAGCACTTTAACCACTATACCACACTGGCTCACCATAACCATTCACATGCCTTCAAACCAAGCAAGCAACAAAATAATTATTGTATTTCCTTGGTGTTACAAGGATGCACAAGAAAGTATATTGGCTTTTCAGCAGTATATAACTCAGTCAGAATATAGTGGCCCGTTCTCAGAGCTACCATTGCTGCTTATGGTAGGTGGGTGGCTTAAATGGATGCCCTTCAAGGCCTTCATTCATCACATTTACATCACTTCCTTCCTTCAAGGAGTATGCAGAGGTGTGCATGATTCTCCGTTCCTCGGAACACTTTCTTTTTGTACCAGACATATGAGCATATATTAAGCTGAGAGAATGACAGGCCCGGAATTACCCAGTAAACTTCATATCAGAATATGAGATTCAGTTGTCCAATTTGACATTGTGACCCTTATACTGTATTGGCTTTTCTTGACCTTGTTTGCAGATATTGTCTTCAGTTGGAACCATCCAACCATTCTGCTCAATCTTGCTCAGTTCCTTTTCTTTCTACAGCACCATCACACATGGCTGTTGTCCATGCAGGTCCCAAGATCTCCAGCAAGATCTCCAGTCCTATTGGTGGCTATAGGACACCCCCAACCAGTGAAAAGCTGGTTGGACTGACTTCGGCCCCTTCCGCACATGCAGAATAATGTGTTTTCAAACCACTTTCACAACTGTTTGCAAGTGGATTTTGCTATTCCGCACAGCTTCAAAGAGCACTGAAAGCAGTTTGAAAGTGCATTATTCTGCATGTGCGGAATGAGCCGTCATTGCCTTAGTGAGTGAAGCATATCTTCCAATGTAATGCAGCCCATTTTTGACACATTTGTAGGTAGTGTACTACTTATCCCTCTGATAGTCTCCTCAAGACCAAGCATGCTGAAGGGTTGCCTATCTGCTTCGAAGCTCTTCCCTCATCAGTGGAACTTGAAAACTATAGAGATGGAGCCGTACATCAGTACAGCTAACAGCTGGAGCTGGCATCCAACACTGCAGATAACTCTGTTCAAAATCCTAACCTTATTGCCATTTCATTCAAGGATTGTCATTAGTTCTAAATCCTGTGGTAGTCTGATTAAAGCAGCTCCTTTAAGCTATGATATGAAAAGATAATACAGCCAATCTGGGCTTGAGGGTAGTTGCAAGATGTAGAAATGGAATGACAGCTGTACAGTAGCTGATTTTAAGTGCTCTTTGCTTCTGTACCACTGTCACAATGAGTATGCCTATACATACTCTTTTGACAAAGGGTCTCCTTTTCAAATGATGAAAACTGCATTTTTTGATGTAGCACTTGACCATTGAATAATGATAATACTTCTTACTTGCTAAGGTGTTGAAGTAATAGCATCCAAAGAACACATGAAACTTTTGTGCAATGAGAAAAAAAAGGGAGCAAGCATGTCAGGAGGGCCTGCATAGTCTTCTAAAATTATTTCAGAAGCTGTTAGTAGATGCATCAGAAAAAAAATTGTCAGCAACATAATCTTAAACAGCATTCCAACCTTCTTAGCTCATTGACTTCAGTGGCCTTCAGGGAGTGCAACTCCCTGAAGAACTGCATGGTTCTTTTGGGATAATGTACACATGCATCTATTTAATCAAGTGGTAGTTTTCATGTGTGAAATAAACCTGTACTTGTAGCAGAATGGGGAGGAGAATCCAGAGATTGCAGTGTGTACTTGTCACTTTGTACTGAAGGGGAGGATGTCACTGCTGAGAAATCCCCCCTTGTAAAAACAATTCTCTCAAATGCAAAATTAGCACAACATAGAGGAAGGCTGGAGTCCAGTTGCTCTCTAGCTTTCCATTTGTGGGAATGTTTTAAACCAGGAAACCATTCGAGAAATGTGATTCTCCCCCACTTGAGATCTGGAGTGGACAACTCCACTCTGTTGTCACAGAGATCTACCACTTCATTCCTACTCTTTTTGGCTACATATGTAGATCAGACCTAAGCTATTACTGTGCCAAAATCACAGACACCTCTTCCTGATCACCTTTATCCCATTTCCAGTCCTTTTCAGTGGAGTCAACCCTAGGCTGGCCAGCTGTCTGGCTATGGGGTGGGGGTGGGGGGCGGACTGCTTGCCTGCTGGCCACTGCTGCCTTGCCCAGTGGGAGAAGAATAAATACGAAAATTGGTGCAATGGTGTTATGTCACTTCCAGGTGTTCCCTGAAATAACTGGAACCCTCATGGTTTCCCCCTACTGATTGCAACTCCCCATGTCTGTCATTCCCCCATCCCACCCTACCCTCCTGGCTCCCACCAGTTGCCAGCTTCTGGCTGGCAACCTTAGTCAATCCATATTTTAAGCCAAACTGAGTATTCAAGTAAAACTGTGGTACAAACAAGCTCTGACTTGGTAAACAGGCAGCCAATGATGTTGACTTAGGAATGGCAATAAAACCTTCTGTTGTTGTCTGCTTTGTTTTATTTCAGTCTTCTGTGATGTCTGTCTGTTTCGCTCGCTTTCATCCAAACTTGGTTGTTGGAGGCACCTATTCTGGTCAAATTGTGCTGTGGGATAATCGCAGCCACAGGAGGACGCCAGTTCAGCGCACACCCCTTTCTGCTGCTGCTCATACGGTAAAGATTTTATTTGGTCACTGCCCTTTTAAAAGAAAAGGTAAAAAACTTAGTACAATAGAAGTCATGTGGTATAGTTGGTTATACACAGAAAAAGAGCATGCAGGGTTGTATCCAGAGGTGGGATCCAGCAGGTTCTCACAGGTTCCCGAGAGTAGGTTACTAATTATTTGTGTGTGCCGAGAGGGGGTTACTAATTGGTGATTTTGCAACGTGATTTTTGCCTTAGTTACGCCCCTCCTCTCAGCAGTAGCGTGCAGAGCTTGAAGCAGTCTAGCAGGAGGTGCACCGGCGTGTGTGGCAGCCTGCGCCTGCGTGCATTTGTTTCCCGCCCAAGGAGCGGCGCAGCGGCTGCATCCTTGCCACAGCCCTGCCCCCGGAATGACCGGCCATGCCCCCTCATGCCCCACCCAGCCCCATTGGCGCTACACCACAGTTTGAATCCCACCACCATGGGAACCTGTTACTAAAATTTTTGGATCCCACCACTGGTTGTATCCAAGCATCTTTTTACATTGTTCCTGATATAATGACATACAAATGACTCCTTCTCATCTTACTGTTTTAGAGAAGGCTTGAAGGAGAGGGCTAAGTCCTTGTGGCCAATTCAGATAGCCACTTTTCAGTGTTGGTGTCAACACGGGTTTACTCCTTTAGTAAATGTGTGCCTGCTGATGTAGTCTTGTGAATGGTGGAGTACACTCCTGACAGTGACTCTTGTCAATTCTTCCAAACACATGCTAAATCCAAGCGATGTGAAAATGTGTTCATCCTGCCTTGCGAATGCTGCTAGACATTAACCAGTAACTATTCACTTTAAAATGTCGCTTTGAAGCTTATGCGAAAATAGGAATCCACCCCTTTCTCAGCCCCAGCTACAAAATCTACTGCCAACCACCAGCTACCAAAATTTCCTGAGCTTATCCTCCATATTGGTGCCAGGATTCACAAGGAAAGGGAGTCCCACCACACATTACTCACTAATTTCCTTTCACACCCACCACACATCTGCCTTTGGGATAACAGGAAATTTTAATTAAGGGGGAAAAAACCTCTAGCATGATGATTTCATTTCCAACATAAATAAAAGCAAGATGGCATTTTCTCCTGGGAAAGGAAAGGGCCCAGTGAGATTCTCTGCAAAGTACAGTTGGCAGGGGTTTTTCTTCTTCTTCTTTTCCTCCCCTGCCTCCCACTCTGCATTTGAAACATCTTTTTCAGTTCTGGAGTGAGGCTGATTGCTTGCGAAATTGACAGCTGACAGCTCTGATTAAATCCAGGCACTGTGCAGGAAAGTGCCGCAAGAAGAACAGAAGAACGGTGACTTGCCCCCATGCAACAGAATGGTGCTCCACCTATTTGAAGTTGGTTTGTTTTAGTTCTTGGGGTTCCTAGCTTTAGTGTCATTCTAGGGTCTACTTGGAATCCTGCTCAGTGGGGCTTTTCACCCTCCTCTGTGACTGGCATCTTCAGAGACATGTCGTGGTAAGATGTGTTTCTCTCTGTGGCACAGTGTGGAGTGATTGACTGGTGACTAAACAAAGATGTAATAGCATTACATCTATGGCATCAGAATCTGCTCACCCACTTGGTACAGTCAGACCATCTGCTTTCATGTGCGCTTACCGCCCTTGCAGCCAATGATGAGATTATAGATGAAACTCCCAAGTGGAATTTTTGAAATGACAGTATAAGTTGTAATTGACATATAAGACATCTCTACCCCGGCTGGGCTTACCTTTATTCAGTAAGGACTGAAGTCTCCTCTTAGTAGGCGAGTTGTGGAGCCAAAGGAATAAATCATTCTGCTTTAGGACTTACTCAAGGAGCATTTACTGCCAAGATCTCAGATATAATTTATTACATTGATAAATACTCATAAATTTAAGATCGCACTGGTTTCCAACATACCTAGCTACACTGTGGGTTGTGAATCAGGGAGTGAATAATAAAATTATTGCATTTTTCAATAGGGAGCAGAAGGAAAGTGGTTTGAAATGCATTGCTCAAGTTACTGAGTTTAAACAAAGCAATGCAAAACATGCTGTAACCAAACACTTTTTTTAAAAAAAGAATGACTTTGTTGTATCCACATTATTCATCCCCTAAAATCACACCTCAGTTTGCTTATCTGTTTCCTTATCGTTATAAATATATAGACATCAGCATATATCATCATAATTTCCTTTATTAGGCATGGGTAAAACAACGATCAGACTAATAACAACAAATAAAAAGGTTATTAGGTGATCAACAGGAGTGTGCAGTTGTTGATAAGGCTGTTGTCAAAAACTTTGCTACGTCTGCAGTTCTTTTAGTGTACCAGTCATTCAAAAGCAGATGTACCTGTCTTGGTCAGAAGAGGCAAGACATGAATTAATATGAGGTTCAATGTAGAGACTCCTGAGTTCTGTGTAACAAGAACAATACAGGAGTATATGAGCAGTGGTTTCTACTTGGTTGGGCGAACATTGACAAGTTCTTGCTTGTAACGGGGCCTGAAGGAATCTGCCATGGAGTACTGCAGAGGGGCGAACATTTAGATGAGCTTGGATAAAGAAGCATCTCAGTAATGGGGATGAGAGATTTTTGAAGTAGACCGGAAGGGATCCATCAGGTGGAAGAAGATCATATCTCAATGATAAGCAAGGCCTGTTGGTTGCAGATAGCAGTTTTTGTCTTTCCAAATCAAGTACTCTTTGTTTTAAGATGTGAAAGGTACTGATCTCATCCGAGTTGGAAAAAATTCCACAGAGAAATCTAAGGTTGTGATATAATTTGTAATTTGTTGATTCCATTTGGAGCGGTATGAATCAGCGAGTATGTGCCATGTTAACCTGTCTGACCTTGCATTGTGATGGAGATGCACGCAAAATTTCAAGGCTGATATCCAAACTCTCGCAATCATAAGATTTATACCCATTTCTAGGCATAGTCTGACATATGCAACACAGTTGGGTAGTCCAAGAAGGTTGCGAAAAAACTTGGACTGAAATCTTTCTAGGTCTTTAATTGGTCTGCCTACCCATATTGGGGGCCCATATAGAATCTTTGGGATTAATTTGGATTTGAAGATATTAACTGCAGAAGGTATGTATTGACATCAGCATGTATTACTTTCTGATAGGATGTGGACAATGGCTTTGATCCTAACTAAAAGGTATAGAATAGAATAGAATCTTTATTGGCCAAGTGTGATTGGACACACAAGGAATTTGTCTCCGGTGCATATGCTCTCAGTGTACATAAAAGAAAATACACTGAGAGCATATGCACCGGAGACAAATTCCTTGTGTGTCCAATCACACTTGGCCAATAAAGATTCTATTCGGCCAACAAGAAAGGGGGATAATTTTCACAGATTTCTCCTCCCAGTTTTCCCCCATTTGCTGTTTCCAACAGTCCACTGATTCCCAAGGGAAAGGTTTTGAGAAGATAGGAAGCAGCAGAAAGTGGAAATAGGGAAAGTTTGCTTCCATAAGTCTTCCTCCGCTTGGTTAGAAATTCAACTGAAGCTATAGTTCTTTATAGAGATAACACTGATGACAAAGTATACCAGCTGTGCATATAAAGCTATCAAACAGTCTTCAAGGAGATACTTTTTGGACTAAAGTTCAATCTGCTCTAACTCCTTAATGTTAAAGACATGTACTTGGAAGCAGATGTGTACGTCTGCACATTTTGATGTCCGACTACCTGGTACTTTTGTCAAAAAAGTATGCAGGGGTTGCTGAAGATTTCTCATTAACACAAAAATCAGCAGTTTGACGTATGAAATTGAAAGGAAGTCAGGCATGCTTGAGTCCCAGCAATATCTGCTGCTTAAAACCCTATTTAGCCAGTTCCCCTAATATCACATGTAGGTAAAAATAGACTCTCCTGGCCAATTTGAAAAGGAATCAAACACACACACACCCCACCAAAAAAATCCAGAAGTGACCAGTTGATCTCACATTTTGTTAAAGAATGGTAAGAAGTTTAAACCCAAAAATATGGCTCCTTCCGCACATGCAGAATAATGCACTTTCAAACTGCTTTCAGTGCTCTTTGAAGCTGTGTGGAATAGCAAAATCCACTTGCAAACAGTTGTGAAAGTGTTTTGAAAACGCATTATTCTGCGTGTGCAGAAGGGGCCTATGTTACAATAGGCTTTAAATTCCCGTTCTTCACCCTTCCCTACTGGCTCCTTTGCCCACATCAGTTGTTATTCTCCCCATCCCACCATTTGCTACCTTCCTTGTTTCAAGAAGGATAAAAACCTCCCCTTTCAATTCAACCTTAAGGCAAAATTGCTGACATTGACTGCTAATGCATCAGAAATCTAGCATAACTCAATAGATGCACATGGTTACTTCAGATTAACTTCATTGAAAAGGCAAGCATGAATTTGGCCCAAGATTAAGGAAACTTGATGGATGTGTTGGTATTTTTTTCCACTGGAATGTTTTTGAAAATATATTGCTCAGAGGCCAAATTGTGCGAGTTCCGGTATGAGCTTTTTAAAAAAGTGACAACTATTTTCTTCAGTAAAGTCTGCATATTTTGCCACATTCAAGGATTTGTCTCTTTCTGTTGGTGTTTTCGTGGATCAAAAACCATCAACGGCATGATAACATATCCCTGTGGGTCAAATTTCATCCACTTAATGCAACACTTTCACAGCCACAATCATCTTGGTTAGTTTGCAATAGTGTAAAATGAACCTTTGCAAAACATTTTTGAATGTCATACTGCACATGCGAGCATTTGGCAATACAAAGGCATTCCATTTCTGTCTGGCAAAAGGAGGAGTTCTGGGTGTTGTGTGACAACCAAATCTCTCCTTCACATAACATTAGTGCCATTTGGAAATTAACCTTTTTTGAAAATCCCATCTGATTTGTGGTATTTTGTGTATTTTCCAGCACCCTGTATACTGCGTCAATGTCGTTGGAACGCAGAATGCTCACAACCTCATTACCGTTTCGACAGATGGCAAAATGTGTTCCTGGAGCCTGGATATGCTCTCAACGCCACAGGTGGTTTTGTTTTTACCTATACAAGAAGAAAGGGTTGGGGTTAAAGCTGATTCCTACTTAATGGAACATCGTCTCTGAAAGCCAAAACCTCACATCCTATACGGACTAAACACCCTGTGGATGTACTTGAAAGACTGCAGCTTGCTTCCAGCAGTTGGCTTCTCTGAGAGCCAAAACCCATTTCCTCTGCCACAAATCATGTAATTATTGTAATGCGTTAATACACAGGTCAGTTTCAAGTGAAAATGAAATAATCCAGTTTTAAGCACAGGTAATCATGGAAATTGCCTGTGGTATAAATCACACTTACTCTCCGGCTTTGCTTAACGAATATAGACTAGATGGTAGGACAGCAGTACAAGCTGTCCTCGAAAGTGTAGCTTCTGATCAACGTCCAGTGACTAGACTAAGCTAAACAAACCGACCTTATTGACAAAATATTTTATACCCAACATTGCTTTTTCTTCCTGCATTCATTCTTAGTAGGATTCGCACTTGCTTCAAAAATAAAAAGTTGTTTAGATTGACTAAAGTGTGATCTTAAACAGGAAGGGCAGCCTCATCCAAAGTCCTTGACTGCGAGACTCGACACTGCTGCAGCACAGCCCCACCACCTCCAAGAGGGCTCTGCAGTGGTGCAGGTAGTAAAAAATGCAGCTCTCCCCTCCGACAGAAAGCCCTCCTTAGGGCTTATACATCTTAGGGCTGGGGCACTGCGCTCCCAGCCCTAAACCCCAGAAGGGAGGCAACTAATGTCAGCTCTGCCTCCGGGGATGCCCCATCTCCCAATGCTGGTGTCTGAGTGAGACACCAGTGTAGCCCCACTGTGGCCCAAACCTCTAGGTTTTGCCTTAATGGAGCTGAGGGGCAGGTGGTCACCAGCACGTCTGCCTTCTTGGCTGGGTAAGTGCTCTGGGAACGGCAAACACACTGGTGCAAGACCGCTCCAGTCCCACAAGCCGGGTGGGATGGGGCTGTTAGACCTCTCTGAGCTCATGGTGATGAATGTGGTTAGAAACATGTAACAGTTTTTATCATTATGCTGTAAATGCAACACTTTCACAGCCATTTTGCAATAGTGTAAATGGTTTGACTCTCTGTAAGACATCTTCATGCTGTTCAGATATGGTGTTCATGTGGTACAACAGCAACCATCTTAGAAGAGACATTCTCTCCTGCATATATGAAAGGAGGAGGAGAAGACATTGCCACCTATAGATTTGCAAGTACTACTTGATTAAATGTTGTGACTGCTATAGTTACTAGTTAAAATAAACTATATGCCAACTGTGAGAATAAAAAGGATAAACATTTGTCCAAATACTTCTGAAGTTAAGGGCAGATTCATTTTGATTTGTTGACTTCACATATTTTTTAGACTGCCATTCTACTCAAAGGTTCTCAAGACAGTTCACAGCATGTTAACACACACACACACACACACACACACACACACACACACACACACACACCAACCCAGAATAACATCAAACAACTTTTAAAAGCACATAGAAATAAACCCCTTTGAGTGTTGTCCCCAAATCAATGTGGTTTCTCCTTCTACTAAGAGGGTTCAGGCTCTAAAAAATGAGAGGGGCTCTCCGCTTTCATGTTATCCATATGACTGTGAAAAGGGCCCACTCACTCTTTGTCTTCAAAGATGAAGACCTCTTGGAGGACCCTTATGGACTCTGTTTGGAAAAAAAGGTGAAATAAGGGTTTCAAGGTCAAAACCAGGCCCTGAAACATAGTTTGGAAACAAACTGGAAGCCAATGCAGATAAGATACTACTGGATTTATTCCAAATTAAATGTTGAATTTAATCCAAGAAGAGAAAAATGACTTAAATAAATGATGTGTATCCTGCCCCATCCCCCCCCCCAAGTGCTGGTAGTCTTGCCTTCAGCACCCTTAAAGAAAGGCAGATTGACAAAACAACCCAGGAACCAGAAGTAAGTGGGGGTGATGCCCCTTCCCCGGTTCCCCCCTGCCCCCTGCCCAGACCTGCCTAACAACAGCATGGCAGGACAATAGTAAGCGTATAGCCACTTGCTTCTGATCATCATCAGTTCTCCAGAGCAGTCACCTACCAGGAACTGTTTGTGGCAAGTTCGAGATCCAGCTTGCCCCTGTCATATGTTCTGAATACAATAAATTGAAAAACTTGATATGTTTTGCTAGGAGAGTATGGAGCTGATGTTCAACAAATCAAAGCCTGTAGCAGTTACTGGAATGGCTTTCCCAACTGGAGATGTCAATAACTTTGTGGTTGGGAGTGAAGAGGGTACAGTCTACACAGCGTGTCGTCACGGAAGGTGATTTCTTTCTGTAAACTCATTGTGTCCCTGGCATCTATTGCGTAGCTTGCTATGTGCTCTAATTTGACAGATTGCGTTTAACCATGTTGGCCCATAGAAGAAAAAATCCGCAGAACTTGAAAGCTTCTCACAACTTTGTGACATTTTAGTTAATATAACCTTGTGGTTGACTCTAACTGTCAAAGCACTGTAGAAAGCTAAAAGGCCTTTCTTTGAATTCACTCACTTCAGTATTCTAGGAGATGTGGGAAAAAAAGTTATTGTTAGGATGCTATGCATATTGTGGAAGTAAGAATAAATTAAACCCATGGGAACTACTTCCAAATAATTACTTATCCCTCACATTTCTATCCTGCTCTTTCTTTAAGGCACTCAGGAGTGACATACATCCTCAATTTCATTCTCACAACAACCATGTGAGATAGGTTAGGTTGAGAGACAGCGATTAGCCAAAGGTCATCTAACAAGCTTATGGCTAAGCAGGTATTTGCAACAGGGTATCTCCAGTTCATGACAAATGCCTTAATCACTGTATTATGTTACCCTGGTTTTCACATTTAGGAAAGCCATGGTCCTTTAAACATTCATAAGCATTCAGGAATGGAGAAGGCCAAGAGTTTATTGTTGCTAGTTCAGTCATTTCGCTATTGTCCTAAGAGAAAGCTCCCATGAGCCACTTTAATTCTTCAGGAATGGAGAAGGCTGCTGAATGAGACAGAACTGGAATTTGTGCTTGACTACTGAAAATGGCTTTCCATTGTTGAGTTCGTTCTCTCCTGTTATGTTCAGGATCATTCAACCAGCGTCTGCATATTGTATGTTTCCATTCTGTGTTCCTTCCTACTCCATATAGATGGTGAAGGAGACACATACACATGTGACCATTTCATGTGAAGTATACGTGTGGTGAAAAATTAGAAGGAAAGAGAAGATGGCCACAGGACTGCCATTATAAGTGGTAGCTGTATGCTAAATGTAGTATCTTGGTCTGAACCACTAAAAGTAAAGAGCTGAAAATGAAAAGATTTCTTTCTTTCTCTCTTTCTTTTTCCTGCACTGTGCAAGTACAGCCATCGGACGTCATTCAAAAGATCAGTTCCTCATGTTTGTTGAAACGATTATGTTTTAACCATTTCAGTGCAGTTGCTTCTTGTGAAACCACCCTTAAATTCTTAACTTGCCTGTTGTGAATTAATGTTATGACTTCAACATGTTTCCATTTTACATAGCCTAATATATTATCTTCATTATGTGCAATGATTCAGATACCTCAGTTTTTTATCATTATACTGCCAGTATTGATTACCTTTGCTGTTTGAAAAGATTCAGATATCTCTGTTATTGCTACCTCTGTTAAGAAAGTAGATATCATACAGAGACACTGAATGACAAAGCAGGAGAAGGCAACAGTAGGAGACAGTTTCCCCCTCCCACACACACATTGTCTCCTGAAGCTTATAGGAATATAGCAGGGTTTTTTTTAAAGTCTAACTGTCACACACACACACAAAGTAGTCCCAAATTGGCAGAGAGCAAGTCCTGTGCAGACGTGAACCCTCAGCAGTAGTACTGAGGGAAACTAGTAGCTTGCCTCACCTCAGCCTCAAAGGGTGATGTACATCCTCCTAGTCCAATATTCCCTCCCACCCCAACAGATTTCCCTATCAAGCATTAAGAGAGGACCAGCTGTAGTAGCAGCTATTCCAGGGGTCTGCAACCTGCGGCTCTCCAAATGTTCATGAACTACAATTCCCATCAGACCCTGCCAGCATAGTCAATTGACCATGCTGACAGGGGCTGATGGGAATTGTAGTTCATGAACATCTGGAGAGCCGCAGGTTGCAGACCCCTGAGCTATTCCAAAGCCAGACTCGGGAGTCCCACAAGACTTGACCTGCAGAATGCCTGCAGATGCAAAAGACCTGTCTTGTCAATAATGATCAGAAGCCTCATGGATACAAACCTGGGGGATCCTAAGGGAACCATGATAGTGGCACCTTAGATCAAGGTTGTCTTCTGATGTTGGCTGCTTCCTGAATATGTGTATCTGCCTTTCTGCAGTAAAGCGGGCATTGGTGAAATCTTTGAGGGCCACCAAGGTCCTGTCACAGGAATCAACTGCCACATGGCTGTCGGTCCAGTTGACTTTTCCCATCTCTTTGTCACATCATCATTTGACTGGACTGTCAAGTTATGGACTACAAAGGTAAGTTGAAAGCAGGAAATATAATATTGATTAATGAAGTTAGCCACACTGTTGCTTTCCACTATGAATGAAAATAGAGATCCTTAGATTTCCACTAGCTGACAGGAATTCATCTTATGCAAAAATTACAGTGTCATGCTGAGCAAAGGTACATCCTTATAAGTAGGGTTCCCAGCTCCTGGTTGAAAAATACCTGAAAATTTTGGGGATGGAGGAGGGCAGGGTTTGGAAAAGGGAGGGACTTCAGTGGGGTATAATACCATGGAGTCTACCTTCCAAAGTAGCCACTATGTCCAGGTGAACTGATCACCATTTGGATATCAGTTGTAATTTTAAAGGATCTCCAGCTACCACCTGGAAGTTAGCAACCCTACTTCTCAGTCCACTTAAGTTCACTTTCAAACACAATGAGACTATATAATTTGTTTCAACCAGGCTTGTAGTTAGGGTGGGTGTGTTGCCTCAGGTAGCCAACCAGGTGGTGACTGGAGAGCTCCTGAGATTACAAGTGATCTTCAGGTGACGAGATCAGTTCACCTGGAGAAAATGGCTGTTTCGGAAGGTGGACTGTAGGGCATTATACCCCATTGAAGTCCTTCCCTTCCCTTCCCCTCCCCAAATCCCACCCTTCCCAACTCCATTCTCAAAATCTCCAGGTATTTTCCAGTCCAGGCAACCATAGCAATGCTCAAATAGGATTTTTTAAAAGCTTTTCATGATGTGGCAATTTCATTTAACGAAAGATAACTTATTTCTGAGAATAGTACCATGTGCCATTGGAAAGCTGAAAAAACTATTGGGATATATTCTTTCATGAACCAGAGCCCACTTCCTCAGATGCTTGAAGTGTTTCATTCAGAGGCCATAGAGGAATAGGCCCTAGAAAGTGAGGGAAAGGCTGGTTATAACAGACAGAGGCCAAAAGGCTCTGAAATCCAAGAGATGTGTTTGTTAACATTAGCATGTAAAGAACAGGTGAACGCATGATCCAATCAAAAGGGTCAGTATTTCTACTTACTAAAACTTCTTGAATAAGATGGCCTTATAACACTTATGACACAATAAGTTAGTATTTGAGGTACCACAAGACTCTCATGGACTTTTACTGGAGCTACAATGTTTCATTCTCACCCAGCTCAGTAATTGCGGAAGTCCCAGGTCAGAAATCCAAGTAATTCTGTCAGAGAAAGGAGTCATGTCATGAGCAGGGCTCTTCCCGAAAGACTTGGGAGTTCCAATGTTACCATGAGAAGCAGAAACAAACCATGTTGTAGGGGTTGCCACACTGTTGAAGGTTACCACAGAAGGAATCCTTGGAAAATGCCGTCTCATGGAGAAGCTATATGGCTCAAGGTTTCTCGAAGAGAAGCTATAATCCTTAGGAATGCAAAGAGATGCTCCAGCTGCATGTAATTTAAAAAGCGGAACCCTGCTGGAAAGCATCTATCGGTACTAATCCATCTGCATTTTTTGAAAGGCAGGTGATCTAAAGGGAGGGCTTTTTCACTTTGAGGATGTTGGCTCATTCTAACTGAAGCATGTACACTTTCTGCCCCTGAGTCATAAGATCACAGCACTTCATAAAAGCAGAACTGGATGCATAAGGAGTCAAGAGATATCCTAGCAGGATGAATCTGCTGAGCCATATGTTTATTTGGGCATTAGTGCTTTGAACATGTAAATTGTTTTCTAAAGACCACCTGTTCGTTCATAAACACTGAGAATTATTAACAAATGTTATTGCACGGCAGTGCCAGTGTCGCTTGCCATGTGATCATGTGCAGGGAGAATTATACAATACCACATGAAGAAAAAGCAGGTTTGAGTTTTATAAAAATATCCTGTGATTCCGCCATAAATAATCTTCACTGCGTCTTCAAAAGGAAAGTGCTTGCTTCTAGGGGCAGACTTTACAAGACTGAACAGGATTTTAGCTACACCTTCTATTGTTATTTTTTCACCCATTAAAGCTACAACTGATACTGGAGGGTTCCTTCCTCATGAACTGTTTTTCTTACTATGCCTCTGTAAATATGTATGACCCAGTAGAGTGAAGGTATATGAGCAGTGGTGGGATCCAAAAATTTTAATAACAGGTTCCGATGGTGGTGGGATTCAAACAGTGGCACCGCCGCACACACGCACCTCCAGTCCCTATTGGGCAAGGAGGTTGCTTTAGTAACCCCTTCTCGGCACTCAGAAAAAATTAGTGACCACTTCTACAGAAGTGGTGAGAACTGGTTGGATCCCACCTCTGTATATGAAGATATCCATTTTAGAACTGTCCTGAGAACCTATGCATGGGGGTTTTCCATAAAGTAGGCCACATTAGTTGAAGTATTTTTTTAAAAAAACATTCAAGTTTCTGATAGTCTCAATTTGTCAATACAGTTCAGGGACACATAATTTTACACCGTGGCTCCCATGGCATATATTTTTAATAGCTGTTGGGCATTTGACTGTTGGTCAAGAGAAGATTTGCATTGCAATCTAAAGTGGAATCAAACTCTTCTGAATTCACTGATGTCAAAAATCCAATAAACAAAACAACAGACTACATCTTGACCTAGTTTTTGAGCTTCCTGAGTGGCTTCTCCAGTGACCCAGGCTGTGAACCATGGGACAAAAGCCCTATGCCCCTGGCCATGTACAAGATTTATAAAAGACCTGAAAGAGGAATTAGAGAAAAAAAACAGGATATATTTTTCTCTAATGGTAGCCAAAGTAGATTATCACATCATTCTCTCCTCATCTACTCTATCATTACAACAACAACCTTGTGAAGTAGGCTAGGGTGAAAGATTGCAACAGGGCCCAGGATTACAGGGTGAACTGTGGTGGCAGAGCAGGGATTCAAACCCAGCCATCCCAGAACTTAGTTTGACTTAAAACAAGAAGATATGCTGTGACCTACACAATGGCAATGCTGGAAGGTTTGGGGGTGGGGAGGCCTTGGGGAAGGTAGAGTTTGGGGAAGATGGAATGTCACTTTCCTGTGATGCTGTAGACTGCCTTCTCTAGTGTCGGTGGCCTTTACAATGGAGACTAGTGGGATTTCCTAGAGTGTCACTATGTGGAGGCATTTTTTCTCCTGTTTCTCATTTCATCAGTAGTGGGGTATTGGAGTTGAGCTGGAAGTTCCCTGTCTCAGGTGGATATATGGAAGAGTAAACTATGCTGTTAGATAAGTCATTTATTGACTAACCTAGAAGGGTTGAGGGGATAGTTGTATGAGCAAGAATGAAAGTGTGGGACTTGTGCATATAGTGCAAAAGCAGAACTTGATTCTTCATTAGAACTCTTATTTTATGAGGTATTCTTGAATTTGATACAAATTGTACAGGTTTTTTCACAGTCTTTTTCACTCAGAGTATGCTGGGGAGGGAAAATGATGTCATAGAACAAATCTTTTACATATCAGTTGGTGCATAGAACCCCCAAAGCACCATGCAAGTCCTTGCTAATGAAACATCCAGAACAAAAATAGACTGTATCAGTAAGGAAGCAAAGCAGAAGTAGCATCAAGATTTTTTTTTTAAATTCCAGCTTTGGTTTGAAAACCACAAGGCCTGATCTCAGTGAGACTACTGGAATGAGCGTGGGTGGCATGTTCTGGTTTATAAGTTATACACAATTTAGAAAACAAACTTTTTTTCTACCATGCAGATTGTACATTACAGTAGAAATAAGAGATGAATAAGGCTTTGTTGCATACTTCAAACGAATCCCTTGAATTCACCCCTAAAATAGAATATAACCCATACCCCATCCACTCCTAAACAGAGATGTGCAACATTCCTTTCCCATCCCCTTACAGATTTAGAGTGGAGAATAAGGGCATTTATAGATGTTCCTGCTGTGTGCTGTTCATTGCTTCTCTCTCTTGTACTCTAGTCTTGTGAACCCTCACCCAGTCTGTGCTAGTACACTGTCTTGCAAGAATTAGCATGTGTCGTAGCCAGCATTGCTGGCTTCCTGCAGGGATGCCTCAAAGGGAAAGGCAGGGTTTTTCTCTGGGACATTTGCCAGAGGTGAGATGATTTCTGCAGATCCCAATGAGAACTAGTTACTTATTTAGAATTCCCATAATCAGATTTTAAAATAGCCACACTTCCTTGGTTAACTTTGTCAAATAAAAATCACTTCCAGAATCAAAAATAAGTTTTTTTCCCTTTTAGTAAAAAATGACTAACATATCTGCAAGAACACAAGAACCTCATGTGATTAGATCAGTGTCCATGTAGTCCAGCATCCTGTTTTACACAATAGCCAACCATTTACTTGGGAGAGCCAGTAAATGGGGCAGAGATGCCAAGACCTTGCCCTGGTGTTGCATCCTTCAGACTTTCTCTGTTTCTAGTTGTGGAAGCTCCATTTACTTTACCATGTCTATAGCCATTGAGAGACCTATCCCTAAAAAAAAATCTGTTTAATTCCCCTTTAAAGCCATCTTGGCTAGTGGTCATCATTACAACCACAGAGAGTGAATTCTGCAATGTAATTAGTTGCCGAGTAAAGAAATATTTCATTTTTTCTATCCTAAATCTATTGCCTATCATCTTCATTGGATGCCCCTGAGTTCTAGTATTATAGATGGAGGGGAAAAGGTGTTCTGTATGTAGAGATAAAATCTCTACATCTGCACCCTGCATAATTGTATTAACTTCTGTTGTTTGTTCCTCTCTCCCACACCCCATTGGTCATCTCCTAAACTGAAAAGTCTCAGATTGCCCCTGCCAGTGTTCAGACTCAATTCCAGATCCTTTATGAACAAGGGGTGTCTTGTAACTATTTCAAGCCTTCCTTCTTTTGTATAATTTTCCCTCTCCTCCATGGCAGTCAGAGTTGCATTATCGTCCCATCTTGCGTTAATCCCAATGTCTTCTTTGAATTAGTCCCAGCAAAGAGAATAAATTCACTTCTGGAAAACATTGCTACTGCCTATATTATCCCATATAACTGTATAAAACGGAGAGTGACTTGATTATTACAATAAGGCTGTAGATCCTTCAGAAAGTCGCCTGCTGGGTTAACATGGGGATCTTTCTGTCTGTTCAGTTTTTTGGGTTTTGTCCAGAAGCAAAGCAATGAATGAATTTTCTTCCAAGCTCATTTTGTTGTCAAAAAGCCAAACTGACTCAGAGGAATGGGTGGAGCTGCTTGTTCAGACAGGATTTTTTACTTTTTGCCCTTTACCTCTGGAGCCAGAGGTCTGGCTCCCATCCAGCTGAATGAGGAGAAGATTATGGTCTTTCTCTAGGTAATTTGAAGGAGCAAAACCAAAGTCAAGTCAGGTGATCTCAAGTCTGTGCTGAGTTTTCCCATAATGTTTCCCTTGTTTTTGCTTATCTGTTTCACTGTAACCACAAAGGGGGAAAATGGACATCGGGAGGCATTTTGGTATATGTGTCAATTGCATAATTTTATATATATATATATATAATGTAATAGTACTAATCCAAAATGAGATGGAGTTAGGAATGTATTCACATTTTTGCAAAAAGTATCCTGCCTTTCTGGTGATTTTTTTTTTCAATTTGATATTTCTTTAAAAAATACTTCAAGTTGTACACAAGGAGGCTGGTGTCAAGAGGTGGAGTGGGAAGGGAATGTATCTTTGGCCCTTTCCGCATGGGCGGATTATGGCGCCCTAGGGACGGCAAAAACGCCGTCCCCAGGGAGCTATTCACACAGGGGGCGCAGCTGCTTCGCAGCCGCGCCGCCCTCGTGCCGCCCAACTGGCACGAAGCCGCCGTTTTCCGACCTCGCTTGGGAAGCGAAGTTTTCAGAAAATGGCGGCTTGGAGTCGCTGCCGTGCGAACGGCAGCGGCTTCAAGGCGCCCTCCCCCCTTCCACCCTTCACTTACCTTGTCTCTGGCCGTCCGGTGCGTCGCCGAGGCCTGGGGACACGCCCCCCTGCCCCGCGACGCTGGAGCCGGACGGCCGTGAGACATGCCGGACAGCCAGAGACACGCCAGGTTGGCTGGGCGACGGCGCTCTGCGGCGCCATCATCCCAGCTGTTTCTGGGACCGTTCGTGCAAACGGTCCCAGGGGGGTTGGGTCAGCGTGGAATACGCCGACCCAACCCCCATCGTCGCTGTGTGGAAACGGCCTTTGTTGGTCAAGAAACATGAATTATGTTATTCTGCCCTGATTCAATTATGACCAATAGGGATATCCTGCCTTTTGTGTTTTGATTTGGAAATTCCAGTTTCTGACCTAGGCTGTCACCACCTGGGACAAAACTGTAGTTGTCTTTTCCCCCCTGACTGTCCCAACAAAATTATCACTAGATGGTTTCATTGTTAGAATGATTATCACTAAATCTGTCATCTGTTTTTGCTTCCTTTGCACTAAAATGTTGTACAAGTGATATAAATGGTATAAAATACCATAAAAGAAACATACAGTTTGGGAATATCAGGGGGAAAATGAGCAGTATAGAAAGGCTCACACTCCCAACGTATGGAAACAAAAAGAAATTGAAAACTTAAAGACAAAATATTTATATGTTCTGAAGAGAAACTAGAGCAGGCTTATTAAGGGGGAAAGAAACATGCAAACTGGAAAATGACAGTAGGAAATGTCAGACTAAAAGTTAGGTATGACATAGTCACTTGGATCGAACAGGGAATTGCTGATGGGGTACATTTCCTTATTTTAATACAGCCAACTCAGGATTTTATCAAAAGTTTTGTAATGTTTACTGAATACTGTATCCTTTGGAGTCAGATTCCACTATGAGAATTCATAGCCCTTTAAAAGAATAAATTTCATGGAAAAAGTTGTAAATGTGTGCACTAAGTAAATCTTTTAACTTTAGTAATTAGAAATAAACAGCTCAACATCATTCCTTTTTTTGATCATATGCCTTGTAAAATATTAATTATTTGGATTTTCCTGTGTAAGGGTAAGCAGTAGCAAACAGTTGTTTTATTGAAAGAAGGACTTGATTTTATTGCTGTCAAGTCACAGCTGACTTTTGGTGACTCCATAAGGTTTTCAAGGCAACAGATGCTGGAGTTGGTTTGGAAGAAGTATCAGTGTGCTTTCATAAATAAATAGATTTTTTTTAAAAAATGGAAGGAAATGGAGAATGTGGAAGTAAAGCAGTGTGGCAGGAGGACAACGTCTGCATTCAACTGAACATCAGATGTTGATGCCATCCATGGCATTAGTGTCCCTTGAATGGTCATCCCCAACCACTTGTTGCAACTCTACACACACAGGCTATGTGTTACAACTCTACACAACTGTGTGTTACAACTCTACACAACTCTACACACATCTGGCTGCCAAGTATTACCACTGAGTGTTGGCACTGATTAAACTGCCAGTGCAATGGGGCAAGGGAGAAACTCTCAGCCATATACTATGGTAAGGGTGGCCAACCTATGGTGCTCCAGATATTTATGGACTACAATTCCCATCAGTCCCTGCTAGAATGGCCAATTGGCCATGCTGGCAGGGGCTGATAGGGATTGTAGTCCATGAACATCTGGAGCACCATAGGTTGGCCACCCCTATACTAGGGCCATACACCTGTGTGTCCCTCCCCCCTGTGTGTGTGTCCTTCCCACCCTGCAGTGGCAGATCAGGCTCACTGTGTGTGTGAATCAGCAGACAAATGTGTGAAAAATTGAAAGACAGGTTTTTTTGGGGGTGGGGACAATTATATGCCTTCCCAAAAAAGCAAGTTTCAGACAAGCTGGTAGGTAACGTAAGAATTGCATATGTCAGTGGTTTTGATCATCTGGAGAGACCAAGTTTCCTGCTGAATATACATTTGTTGAAATTCCCTTTTCAGGCAAAAGTAGCTGGGTATCAAGCGGAAGGTTTGGCCTTCAGCTGTAATTCTGAAACCCCTTATTCTGGAGAAACCCTTTGAAGTTAATGGGCTCTTCCATAGCTGGTGGCTAAAAGCCTGGGAACAGATTCTAGATGCTTGCACCAGGTCTTCTGCCTGTCAGCATAATGTCTCTGCAATGTCTATAAACTGGCCATGTTGCTGGGTGATATCTGTGATATGGCCTCTCCCCCTGTGCTCTGCCAGAACAACTTTGTTCATCGGAGAATGGCCTTCTGCAGGCATTAACTTGCCAGTAGGCAAAATCGACAGCTACACACATGCCTTGAGCCTGGTAACTGATGAGCTGCCAGTGGAGTGACTGTAGAATGGGAGTAATATGCATGCTCCATCTAGCTCCTGATAATATCTGAACTGCACCATTCTGCGCCAGTTGGAGTTTCCGAATTGATTTTGAGGGGAGACTAATGTACAGTACATAACAGTAGTCTAGTTTCAATGTCACTACAGCATGGATCCAGGTGGCCTGATCAGCCATATCAAGGTAAGGGGCCAATTTTCGAGCTAGGCTGAGTTAGAAGAACACATTTTTTGCTGATTCTCCAGCAATAATGTTGGGTCCATTATAACCCTGAGGTGCTTAACTGTGTTGGCAAGGGACAAATGAATATAATCAAAAATAGCGATCATGGTGTCCTTCAAGACCTCTGCTGTCCCAGTCAGCATTACTTCACTCCGGGATTTAGTTTCAGTGTTTTGCTCTTAGCCATTTAAGCACAGCAGACAGGCAGTAATTTAGGACCTCTATCACATTACTAAAGCTGTATATCATCGGCATATTGATGACAGTCCACCCCATAATTTCAAATGATCAGTTCCCCTGGAAGAAAGGGCAACTTTAGAGGGTAGACGCTATAGTATCTCAACGGACTCGATGGCATCTCTAAGGCAGACTCTGTGGCATCTATGGTCTCTCCCCTCCACAAACTCCATCCTCCCTATGTTATATCCTCAGATTTTCAGGAATATCCAGAGCCAGACTTGGGAGTCCTGCCTTCCACAGAACTAGTTTCTGTCATCTGGAGACAAATTGCAATCCCAGGAGAACTCCAGGCCCTATATGGAGGTTGGTAAGCTCAAGGCCAGAGTGTTCTTGTCCTTGGAGTCCCCAGACAGCTGGCTGTTAGAACAGGAAGGGGGAGAGGAAGCCATCCAGAACCTGCTACTATTTGAATCAGGAAGGTCACCTAACAATCACCCTGCCCTAATCGGCATATTCCTAAATTGTTTTGGAGTGGAGGAACACAGACACAGAAACCAGCACAGAAATTTGTTATACCAAAGGAGAATATAGTGGCTGGTCAGAGTTTCCAAGTTAATTCCTAAAAGCTTATTATCAGGGATTAATCTGAGGACTTCCTTCCTTCCTTCCTTCCTTCCTTCCTTCCTTCCTTCCTTCCTTCCCAGAATCATTTAGTGCCAGAGGTTAGCATTGCTACACATGAAATAATGCAAAAGGAGACAATATTCTGAACCAGTGCAGTGTACCGTTTCCTGCTTGTTGAATCGAGGCAGTTCTCAGTGGCTCCCCGGCAAGCTTCAGCCAGGACAGCTCTTCTTTTTAGTACTTAACCAGTTATCAAGCAGATGAGCTGAGCAACCAGACTTAATGCATTATAAGCTCTGCAGCTCCAGCCTGTTGTGAGTCACTTCTGAGCAAAATGCTTAAAACGTTAAGGAGATTAACTAAATCACCAGTTTACCTGTCAGCATCAAACTCCCCTCCCCAAATACCCCAAAACATGTCTTCAAATCACTGCTGCCTGACAGACTGACGCTTCCTAAAGTCAGGTGATGTCTGGCTTGAAGAATTCGCCGTCTCTTCTCATTATTAGGCATTTCTCAAGTGATACTTAAACCATTTCTTCATTACGTCTGTATACCCATCCTTAAGGAACATATACTAACGCATGGAGTCCCCCCTCCCCTCATTTCTCCTTCAAAACAACCTGGTATTTTAATCTAGGAGACAGTGCCAGACTCAACTTCAAGGAGATTGAAAGACAGATAGGATTTTGAACCCAGGTTTTCTTAGTCCTATATTCACCACATCATATTGGCATTTTTATGCTTGGTACGTGTGTTTGTAATTTGCATGTAAACACATCATTGGATTAGAATATCCATTTGTTTGAACAAGGGTTGGCCTTTTGCTTTTGGAACAGCAGCTGTTTAACGGGGTGGGGGGTGGGGTGGGCATGTCTTATACCTGTACCAGGTTCCAATTTATGATTGGTCACAGCAGGATCACCACTGCATTTTCTTTTACTGCTGTGCTTATTACAGTTTTTTTACCAGAAAGACAGGATGTAATAAAGGCACAGAAGTAGGTGTTGTTTTGTTATGTGTTTATAAGTGCCCTTCCTTCCAGGAGCTCAATGTCTTTCTGCTTTGATTAATCCTCACAAGTATCAAATGAGGTAAATAAGGCTATGAAATAGTGAGTAGCCCAAAGTCATCACTGAACTTCATAACTAACCAGGGGTTTGAACCCAACTCTCTCTAGTCCTCATCTAACAACTACACAGTGTTTTCACTGTGTTGTAGATGATAGTTTCCAGCTGATCCTAAATGCTAAGTGCTGATGCTATGTTTCATTAACAACATTCACACTTGAGATATTTTAGACCTGGCTAGAAGTATTTTCAGTATCAATTGTGACAGTGTCCTTAGATTTTAAGATGGACTCAAATTGAATGTCTAGATTTGACTAGATTTTTTTCTTGATTCTTTCTGTTTTACTTGGCCATGATCTACTAACTTTAAAGGAAACCACAAAATGCTAATCATTATGTTATCTCCAGACTGAGTCTGTTCTTGAAACCCCTTCCCTCTTACCCTCCTTCATTCCCCCCTTATAATAGTCTCCACATGTTTATGCAAAAATGAAGTACATTTTAAAAATCTTTGGCATACAAATCAATTAAGCAAACCAGCTTTTCATAGCTTCTTTGCAGGAAGAGCAATTTATAGATATTCTTGCTTTGCTACTGTGACCAATCACAGTTTCAAGCCCACCAAGGAGAAGAGTGACACGAAACACAAAGTAGCACTAAGCATTAAATGGAAATGAATTTTGATGGTTATGGGTGGGGAGGGGAGTCATTCTTTCATTTAGGAAAAATCTCGATAGGAAGACTTCTCAGCTTTCTATCTTCTACAGTTGTGCTTTTATATTTGTTCATTAACAAGCACAAAAAGATATTCGGCAAAGAAAATCTTACCACTTTGCCTAGGCCAACACCTGGTTTTGCCAGGATGACTTGTCAAGCTTCCTCTCTCAAAGGGGTCTTCTGGTGAGTAGACCAACTACCATAACCTCCTTTATGATGAAGTATAGACCAAACACCTCAATCCATTGGTTTTTAATCCATGAGTTGTGGGTCCTCTAGAATTTTACAGAGCTTCACCTGCTGGGTTGCAAGCCCTTAGAGAGCTGCCATTTGGCGGGGGCAGTGTTTTGAAAGGCCCAGCTGCTAATCTTGCCTCTCTTTGCATGCACCATGAGAGTAGGGCAGAGGCGTAGCAAGGGGGGGAAAGCACCCGGTGCACTGGTGCCTCCTCTGCCCCTGCCCCACCCCGGGACGCCCCGCCCTCGCCCTGCTCCCACAGGGGCATGCCCCTGGTGCATCATGCCCCCTCCCCCTTGGAGCTATGCCTCTGGAGTAGGGTGATGTGAGAGCACTTAGTAGTACTGAAGTGTCTTCGCAGGTTTTGACCCGTAGCTTGTTCCTCACTGTGGCATAGTTCTTGGTGCTCAGCTTCTGTTCCCTGTTCCTAGCTTTCTTGATCTTCTGACCTTGTGAGATTATAACTCTGTCCCTTCCTAAATCTCACACTGCAAAATGGGGTTCTGCATATATTAGCTGCATCTATGCAGCTAATCATGATTTCTAAGCAGGAAGTATCTGATACTGGCTGGTGCTCAACATACAAGAGTTCAGCTCAGGACACAAGTCTCCCACAGTGCAGTCTGAAGCATAGTCACACCACTCTTGGACTGAAAAGAGCATAGCTCTGCTCAAGATTGCAACCACTAGTCTTCCACAGCTTGTTAAGCAGAATAGCTGAGTACTAGTGAGTTTAAAGTTATATAGACACAGCAATAAAAGCCAGTTCTCCCAATAATCATAAAGGAGGGGAAAGCATTTTCCCTCTTGTTCATTTATTCCACTCATAAATGCATGGAAGTACCATGCTTTGAATCAATTCGATTCAGTATGCTTATTTGGAAGCATAAGTCATCACAAAACAATGTTCTTCCTGTGTATATGCAAAAGGCTTCGAGGAGATGATCAAACATACACATTCCTGGAATGAGCTATTTACAGCTTCTACATTTATGGATTCAGGATTGACAGCACCTAAAAAAAATATGCATCAAGCTTTTTATAGTGCTCCTAAATTAGATGAACACTTCTACAAGAAACGGCAACAGGTTGTAATTTCGTTAAGATTTTCCCAGCTGCCACAACCTGTTCTCTTATATAGGTATACATTTCTCCAAATAAATGAAGACATTTTGAATTTTAGTAGGTCAGTCAAATGTAGCAAGAACTAGCAGTGTGTGATTTATGTTATAGATCTACAGTGTTTTACATAACTTTTATGAAGTTCATCTACCTTTCTATCTCTCTGTGTGCGTTAAATGCCTTCAACTCACTCTTGACTCATAGCAAACCTATGAATCAAGCCTCCCAAACATCCTATTGTTAACAACCTTGCTCAGGTCTTGCAGACTGAAGGCCGGCACTTCCTTTATAGAGTCAATCCGTCTCAAGTTGGATTTTCTTCTTTTCCTGTTGACTCCAACTCTTCCTAACATTCTTGTCTTCTCCAGTGAGTCTTGCCTTCTTATGTGACCAAAGTACAACAGCCTCAGATTCGTCATTTTAGCTTCTAGGGAAAGGTCAGGTTAGATGTGATCTAGAACCCAACGATTTGTCTTTGTATCTGCCATCCAAATATACTGGTGAAATCATTCGGAACTCTGACTGGCTGGAAGGCAAAGGAAGGCTTTTACAGGAAGGAAACACTTCTTCATGCAACGTGTGATTGGTGTTTGGAATATGCTGCCACAGGAGGTGGTGATGGCCACTAACCTGGATAGCTTTAAAAAGGGCTTGGACAGATTTATGGAGGAGAAGTCGATCTATGGCTACCAATCTTGATCCTCCTTGATCTGAGGTTGCAAATGCCTTAGCAGACCAGGTGCTCAGGAGCAGCAGCAGCAGAAGGCCATTGCTTTCACATCCTGCATGTGAGCTCCCAAAGGCACCTGGTGGGCCACTGTGAGTAGCAGGGTGCTGGACTAGATCAGTGGTGGCAAACCTATGGCACAGGTGCCAGAGGTGGCACTCGGAGCCCTCTCTTTGGGCACGTGCGCAGAGAGTTCATCATGTGGGGGGGAAATCGCTCCCCTCCCCACACACACTTCTAGGCTGGCCTGGGCTGCTGGACTTGATGTGCATGCACCTCAGCGAGCAGAGAGGACTCGGCTGCCGGGCCTGGTGCCTGTGCTCCAGGTGGCTGCTGCCCGGGGGGGGGGGATGCAGAGGGGGCAGAGATGCTAGAGAGGAGCAGAGTGGCACACGTGGGGCTTGCTGGAGGCTACAGCAGGTTGGCCCCTGCTCGAGGGGGTTATTCAGGTTAAATTGCCGTGTTGGCACTTTGCGATAAATAAGTGGATTCTGGGTTGCAGTTTGGGCACTTGGTCTCGAAAAGGTTTGCCATCACTGGACTAGATGGACTCTGATCTGATCCAGCAGGCTCTTTCTTATGTTCTTATGAAGGGTGTTCTTGAACTAGCTTGTATTGGCTTGTCCCTCGCTATGGTATAACTCCTGGTAGGGTCATAACTCTAACACTTTCTCTTCCTGTTGTGAGACTTGAGGTCATTGTTTGTGATGTTATATGGCTTCCTGTCATGTGCATGCAGCTTAGTCGTCCCTGTTGTGCCACTTGGGAGTTAAATGTAGGACCTGCTCTAGAAACCTTAAAGGCTGCTCTAAATAAAAATGAATTCTGTGTGTGAAGGTGAGCTGCAGTCCACTACGTTAAATGTTCTTTTGATGTTGGATGGTAGAAGCACTTTTATGACTTAATAAAAGCTAAGATTGGCTGAACTGAAGATGAGAATCAGTTTTCCATACCTTTCCTCTAGGTCTGTATGGTACCTTATACATCAGACAGGTGTAAATAATACACAGGTGCTTTCTTCCAGATAAAAATAATACAGTCCCATTCAAAATAAAGTGCTTTTGAAAAGGGACATCTGTGCCACATTGGGTTAATAGTAATCATTCCAGTTCTGGGAATTAAAGTAGGAGGGAACAGCTATCACTTACAGTAAGTAGTCTTCACCAAGCTACAATTCTCTAGAGTCTTTGGGAATATTCAGATCTTTAAACAATATAAAATTGAAATATGTTTATGGTATAGATATAACTTGAAGTGCCATGAGTAACTGCAAGTTGTGTATCCATAGTACAGATTTAAACTAGGCTGTAATTGGTTTAATGGTCATGGATTCCTTTAATGCATTCGAGGAGTTTAATTTTTTTTGAAGATGAAGGCCATTGCTCATTCGAAATGTAATGGCTCTTTTCTGAAATTCTTGGTTGGGAACAATTTTGAAGTGCTTAAATAACTAGTTAAAATTGTAACAATGCCTCAGCAAGCATAAATGTTTGTTTTTCATAGGATATATTGACAGGTTCATAGTGAGATTGTGAGCAGAGAAGAAAAGAGAAAAAGACGGGGCTGCTGGGAGACGAAACTGCGATCAGATGGCTTTATGTTATGGAAATACAGTTCAGAGACATACCTTCATGTATATCCCAGTGTCATTATGAACTAAGCAAAGCTGATAGATTTTGCTGTAGCTTTTAAGCAGTTAAATACTAGTTAAAACCTGCGAACATGTCCACATGCCTTCCTCTAAGTAGCAAGCTTCTTACCGTGTGGCGCCTCCTGGATTAAGGAAGATCTTTCTATGCAGGTACAAAGGGGGAACCACTGGAAATCTAGTTGTAAAACAAAAACCGTAGGTGAGCTTCTTTTCCTATCGGGGATATGCAAGTAATTATTTGTGACAGAAGGGAGGCAGCCCACAAAAATATGGGTTTGTCAGGAAGCCTGTGGAAAAAGTGTCCGCATGGCTCATGCATCACAACTCCGAAAGGCTTCTGCTAAATAAGACTGGCTTTGTCGTTTTTATGGGTATGACCTGTTGAACCCGGTGATCACACTTGGCTTCAATATGAAGGCATTGAGTACATGGCCTTTCAGTTTGTTCTGTCAGGGAGAGCAGGCATCAGTGCTCTGGCTCCGCCCCCTACCTTCGCACAATTACCAGCTTCTCAGCCCTGTGCCTTTGCCTGGTGGAAGTGTGCACATGTATACTTGTATCCCACCATCAGAATTGCTGCTTTTGGGATATTCCTGATCACAAAGTTTATGTGTAATGCACAGAGGCAGGGGGCAAGGCCAGCATGCTGGTATCTACAATCCCTTCTCCCTCAGTGCTGACTGAATGCACGGAGCTCTGGTATGCTCATGGCTGCCAAAAGACCCTGGACATTTCTTGTCAAAGGCTTTCATGGCCAGAATCAACTGACTGTTGTAGGTTTTCTGGGCTGCGTGGCTGTGGTCTGGTAGTTTTTGCTCCTAATGTTTCACCTTCATCTGTGACTGGCATCTTCAGAGGCATTTCATGGTAAGATGGGTTTTACGTAAGGTGCCTTGGAGAGAAACTCATCTTACTGTGACATGCCTCTGAAGATGCTAGTCATAGATGCGGGTGAAACTTTAGAAGCAAAAACTATCAGACCACAGCCACACAGCCTGGAAGCTCATAGCAGCCATCTCAGAAAAGATTTTCTCTGGCCCTCCCCACATGACCCAGGCCCAACCCAAAGCAATGGAGGGCCAATCAGGTCAGTGGAGCAAACTATGGGCAGGGGCAGAGTGAGGGGGTATTGTGCCTGGGGCACACTGCGCCCTGCCACACCTCCACCACCCCTGACACGGAACGCCCCCAGAACAACCCCCAGGGGCGCGCGCCGAGTGCGTTGCCCCCACCCCCTTGGCTCTATGCCACTGGCTATGGACATTAGTTAGCTCATCTGCTGCCTCAACCCCCAAACTGGAATCAGGGCAGGAGAAAGTTAAGTTGTGATTTGACATTAATTGTCACTGATGATTTAGAAGGGAAAACCTGAAAAAGTAATCCTGCACCTCAAGAGAATGGGAATGTAGTTGACTGTATCGAGAAAGGACATTTGCTGTCCTGGGCATGCAACAAAACTAAGCCAGTTGACTGTATCATCAGCCAGCGTGGAGATTTTTTTATCATTTCATCAGTCAGGAAAGCAAGAGAGCGGAGAAATTCTCGTTCCATGTACGGACATAACAGGTCATTGGATCTGTCCCCCCCCCCCCCCCCAAAAAAATTGGTTCTGTGGCCCACAAGATAAGCACATCATCCTCAATAATTATTATAGGAATACACAAAGTAATGAATACCAGTGAAACACAAATTACTATATAGAAATTTAGCCACATGTTTAAACCAAAAATCCCTTTATGCTTTTGAATGCTCAAACTCGCGACCCTCCAGATGTTATGGACTACAGTTCCCATCACCCCCTGACAGCATTATGCTGGCTGGGGATGATGGGAAATGTAGTCCATAACATCTGGAGGGCCGCGAGTTTGACACATCAACTCTATATGATCTCTAGCATGTCCTTCTTAAAATATGATTAAACCTGATAGAGTTAATACTAATAGCTAAAAGGACGTGTATCGGGTATAAGCTATAGCATGCATGCACACACATGCATGCGTGTAAAAACCCCATTGTTTAGATTTCTGTCACATGCTATGAGAATATTTAATTTCTTTTTATCTCTGGAGTATTCATTATCATTTAAATTTCATTTTACATTAATTGATCAGGGATTAGCAAAGCCATTATTCAGGGATCAGACTAAAGACGAGCCTGATGCAATGAATAATTCATAGCGCCCAATTATACCTTACAATCCTGTCGCACTTTTAAAACTTGCCTCTAACTTCCAGTTTGTTGTGAAATGATGCATCTGTGCTTCAAAGTCAAGCCCTAGACCTGTGCTCTCCTAGCAGCTGTGCTCTCTGAACCTTGTCACCATACACTGCAATGCATTGCTTTGGTGGTGGAACAGGGAGGCCAGAGAGAGGGAGGGAGGGAGAGAGAGAGAGAGAGAGAGAGAGAGAGAGAGAGAGAGAGAGTTTTCAGAATATCTAGAAGGTGTATCGCCTTATTCTGAAGAAAACAGACTGGGAAAAGAAACCCTGCTGAGGGCAAAGGAAATTGGTGAAAGTAACTTGATCAGCCACAGACTGTGGGCTAGGAACCAAAGGAGTGCCCTTCAAGAGTTAAATTGTCAAGTGTGTAAAGATGTACATATTCCGGAGCATGGGGCAGGGCTTGATCAGTTGTTTAGTCCTTATACATACATACATTAGGAAATAAATGCGGGGGAGGGGTTTGACTTCCTGTGGTGTGCTTCAAGAAGAAAATATCCTAAACCCATTCCTCTTACATGTCCCTTAATATAAATGTCTCAACTATAGTTTTAAAAAGCCCCTTTGTTATCGAATACAGATAAAATAAGAGGCCCTTTCCGCATGGGCCAAAAACGACGGCCTGGGGGCGGTAAAACCGACCTGACTGCCCTCCCCCTCCCCCAGAGGCGGCTGTCTAATGCTTTCGCTAAACAACAACCCTTTAAAGGGTTGTTGTTGGGGGGAAAGCGTCTTCCCGGTAAGCCGGGCGCAGTGCGAACCAGCGCCCGCTACGGGAACACGCTGGTCTCTCTAAGCCTTCTGTCCCACTCACCTTGTCCCGTCGCTTTCGTCGCCTGCTGGCAGAGTCGAAAGTTTCGCTTCCACGCTGTCCTCCCACCCCTTGGAGGTCGGAGGGCAGCGTGAAGGCGGGGCTTCGACCACCAGCAGGCACGAATGACGGGGACAGGGTGAGTGGACGGGTAGGGGGAAGAGGCGGCTCCATGAGGAGTCACTTGCTGTTTGCCGGCCTCGTGCTGAGGCGCGGCCCGCATGCGTAGCATGCATTAATAGCCTTCGCCTCCACGCCGGGCGAAGATTCTGCGCCCGGCGTGGAGGCTGGTACAGGGAGGCCATGCGGAAACGGCCTAAGACTCTGGCTAATTCCGCATGGGCCAAAAACAGCAGTGTGAAAATGGTGTAAAAGGATTTAAAACGGTGTAAAAGGGTTTATACTGTTTTCACACCGCTGTTTTTGGCCCATGCGGAATCAGCCTGTGTGAACCTACCTTGTTCAGCAGAAGAGTAACCTGCTTTTCAAATTCTGACTTTCAGAAGCCGGCAGGTGTGACAGGGTCTTCTTGGTCACTGCCCCAGGCAACACAGCTCTGCTGGTCTTTTAAAAGATCTGCCTGTTCTTGTGGTCCTGTGCTAGTCTTTGTGGTCTGTCCCGTCATGTCTTGCCATCCCCACCCTCTTGAAAGTTGTAATGTTCTAATTCACAGACAAGATGGAGCCAACACCCAAACTCATTCCTTCTGAGGTTAGGCTGCTTATCCCAGTGACCCATTTTGAAATATCAACACCATCCCTCTGGTGTTGGATTTTCGGAAGCCGGTTGTTGGTTCATAGAAACTGGTAGCTGAAATCTGATTCACTAGCAAGGCTTGTGAGGTTCAACATGTCTTTGGCCCTTTCCCCATCTTGTACCTGTAAGCCCCGCTACCTACTCCTCCGCCAAGTAGCACGTGGGTCCCACCTGCACTCCCTCTTAACGCCAGGGAGTGAAAGCAGCAACAGCGCGAGCCGCTCGCGACACTGCCGCTCTTGCACCCGCTCAGCGCGCGGCATCCCTGGCGCTGGCAAAAACGGTGCCTTTGGATGACCCCGCGCTCGTGGGGACGCCTGGACGCGCGCCAGGGATGCCGCGAAGTGGGGAAAGGCCCAAAGTTTCCTGGAAATGCTTCGAATTTCCCATCTCTTATTAAAATCCAGAACAGGAATGTAAACAGAAATGAAAATGTGTGTGTGTGTGTGTGTGTGTGTTTTAAGTGGCTGGGGCAGCTTTTTACATAGGCATTTCCTTGCATGCAGACACGGGGATGATTTCTTTATACGGTTTAGGCTGTGCTACCTTTAGTCCTCCCCCCCCCCCGCCCCTTCCCTATAATATACATATATATTATCCAGCTCTTTCCTGCTCCTGTGGCCCCTTCCACACATGCAGAATAATGCACTTTCAATTCACAGCTGGATTTTACTGTGTGGACTAGCGAAATCCGCTTGCAAACAATTGTGAAAGTGGATTGCATTATGCTGCATGTGCGGAAGGGGCCTCTGTGTGTGTGTGTGTATGTATGTATGTGTGTGTCTATTTTTCCTTGCTGCCTGCCCGCTGCGGCCTCGCAAACGCCGCTAGGTGACAGTCTTTCGCTTCCTTTCCTCCGCCGGGGAATCTCCCGATCCTTATCAGGGCAGGCTGCAAACTTCAATCCAGTTGCGGGCAAAGCCTGCAAAAACTCCGCTCCGCTCCCCCTCCCCCAGGCACTAATGGGCTGCAGCTCCCTTTACCTGCGTGGGATTTGTTGGGCAATCCTTCCCCCCTTGTTCCTCCCCAACACATATTGTTGACCCCCCCTTGGACAGTAGCTGCCCCCCCCCCCCCAGAGCCCCCCAGCAGCAGCAGCCCCACCTTCTCCATCCCGGGACCTTTCATCTGGGGGAAGTTTTATGACACTTGGTTGAATGTGCAAAGTTTTTAATTAGACTCGCCAGACAGCCCGAGGCAGCGGCAGCGCCACGAAGTCTTCATGCTTCTCTCTGCTTCTCGCAGCACAACAAGCCGCTCTACTCCTTTGAAGACAATGCCGACTATGTCTACGACGTCATGTGGTCCCCGGTGCATCCCGCACTCTTCGCCTGCGTGGACGGCATGGGCCGCCTGGATCTCTGGAACCTGAATAATGACACCGAGGTGAGGCGGGGGGGGGGGGGGATCGGGGCCAGGGGGCCGGGTTGGTTGGTGTGTGTGTGTGTTGTTGTTCTTGTTTTTGGTATTGTTTTTAACCCTGTTTTGCCAAGCGACCGAAAGGAGGGCGCAGGCTGCGTCAAATCCAAGCATCCCTCCTGCGAGCCATCCTCTCCCCCGCCCCCCCCCCCTCGTGGCTTGTTAATTCCAGTGGAAATTGACTTTTCCCTTGTACGTCTCAAAGATCCCTGCACCGGCCCCGCCCCAATTCCTCTCCGCCTTGTATGTTTCAAGGGACAAAGAGCCCAGTTTTCCTCCGCTGCAGGACCGTTCATTGGAGTCCACGTACAGTTTAAGCACTATTTCAACCTTCCACTCACTCTGCCAGGCTCCAAGGATCTTTTCCCAGGCTGGTTTGAAACTCTGATAAACTTACTGCAAGGAAAATTTGCGGGGGCAGCAAACACATGAGATTGTTGCTTGCACGTGGATCTAGTGCCATTTTTCATTTTTTTTAAAAAAATATTATCTTCATTAGTTATTAGCTCTTTCACACACTGCATCTAGGCCTCACACAAAACATAGAGGGAATAAAATCCCTAGAGGAAAGACTGAACCCACCAAACCACCCCCAAACCCTTCCTGGGTCTATTTATTTTCTGCCCTTTATTATAGAGTTACCAATTTAGAGCTGATTTATGTTTTCAGAGATGAGGCAAAGAGTGGAAGTATAGGGAACTTGCACATCTGCATTGTTTTTAATGTGGATCTTGAGCTGTTTCTCTTCCACCCAGGACTAACTGTACAGTTTGTGCCATTGTCATGTGCAAATTGTGCAGTTTGGCCTGAGTGGAAGAGAAGACGCCCGAGATCTTAATGAAAATATGGATGCACAAGTCACCTACACTTCCGCTCTTTGGTGGCCTTCTGAGGCTTTGAATCTGTAATGTGGATATTTCTTATTTCTGATGTCGTTTATATATTTTAACAGAAATCTTCTTTTAAGGACTGGATTTTAAAAAAGGAAAAATATTCTCAAATGGTCCTCTATATCCCAGTAGAGAAAAGCTGAAAGGACTACAGTCCTCCCAGAACATTCAACTGGGAGTAAATCCCACTGAATTCCACGGGGCCCTGCGTGCTTCCAGGAAAAGGATTGTACAGGGGTTTACTGCTAGTGTTGAATGTAGTTTGTTCAAATGAATCTTTTCTAAAGGGGAAAGGTGAAGGCAGGACTTGATCGTTGAGTAGTGGGAATGGAATAGGCTATTGTTAACCTTCAGTTGTATTTTAAAATGTATACAGTCTTCCTTCCTTGTTCTGAGTCCTTCTGAAAATGGTTGCCATTTTTAAACATCGGCATTTCAATGAAGTTTTAAAAACAGCATTTTTAACAGCGCTTTCAATCTGAAGAATCCTTCCTCTGAAATGTGTATAGTTTCTCTCTCCTCATGTTCCCTTGTGAAAGTATCACCCTTGCGTGTAAGTCAGTGCTAGTTACCAACCCATAAAAATGTTTTATTACTCTAATTCATAGCAGAAAAGTTGATTTGTGTAAAGTTTCTTCTTGGTCAGCTGGAGGTGGTTTTTACTCTCCATAGATGACTAGGCCAGTGGCTGTTTACAAATCTTTCTTAGTATCAGGATTGATGTTTTGCCATTTTGTGAGAATGAAGGGAACAGACGACTTCAGATTACTTTTATTTCAAAGAATAAACATTATGTTCAGAATATCACAAGAAATGTTTATATTTAGCCTGCCTTTCCATCAGAGATATATAATGTCATCAGAGATAACTTAGGAATGGTTTGATCATGGTGCTATATTTTAATTTCTCCTATTGAGATTCTTATTACCATTCTCTTGTAAATGAGATTTTTATTTTTAAATTGAAGAGCAGTTTGTGTAATTCATGCATAAATAATCATTTATGTGTTTTTATTCTTAATCAAAGGATGTCTCTCCCCCCCCCCCCACCCCCACAGGCTTTGCAAAGCTTCTTATACCACAGACATCCTGAAAGTTAAGGACAACTGTTTTCATTCTGGTAGCAGTTAGAAATTTGAAAATAAGAGTCATACTCTGCTTAGCGTCATTGAAATTGTAAAGCTAGAAAGCTTTGAGAGAATATACGTTTTGTACATGGAAATCAATATGTAGTGTTGTTGTTGTTCTGTTATAAATTTGTTTCATATCAGTCTGAATTCAGGCAGCTTGCAGCTTTTGCCTTATTCCAATGGTGAAATTTTGATTTTACAGAAATTGTCCCCTTGACCTTTCCCTTCCTCCAAGAGAACCATCTTATGGTTCAGTGTTCTAAATATCAAAAGGGAGATTTGAAAATGATTTGCGTTGCACGTGGTAAAGCTAGTTTGGCGTGTACTGCCCAGCAAACTTAACAGTTCAAACCTCGTAAAAATTAGGAGGTTCTCCAAATGAAAGAGATGAGTCTTCTGAAGCACTGAGTTTAGAATGCAGTGGAAATGAAGCAAAATGATAATTCCTTGAACAGCAGAATAACCCTGTGAGGATATAAGAGTAAAAAAATTCAGAAAGTACAGAAAGGCTGGGCTAAAACTGGAGCTTTGCAGGCAACGCAGAGCTGACTTCATCAGCTGCATGGATTTGTAGACACGTGGACGGGTCCTATGGAGAATGAACCATGTTATCAAAGCAGCAATATTTTCTTCACCTTTTGAGGTAGGGTGGGGTTTAATTCCTTCTTTCATGTAACTATGATATATATTTCAGTTGAAGGAGAATGTGAAGATTTTTTTTAAAAAAACTGCTGTTGGCGTAAATCACCTTAGACAGGTAAGGAGGGACCAGAACAGCAAACTGGATTGTCAGGTGGAGGCGTGAGGTCTTTTGAAGTCTTCAGAGCAGGAAGCTGCAGAGCCAGCTTAATTATAAAGTGTGCAGCTGAACAAGGATGAATAAGGACGGGATCTCGCTGCAGTTTTTCTTTTCTGTTAAGGAAGGAGAGATGGACCCATCCCCACAGGTGTTATCATTTACAGGTATTTAATATCAAGTGCCCAATGTAAACACCAATAGTTTCTTCTCAGATGGAGATTTCAATGAAGGGTACAAATCCTTCCCAGCATTATTGATCTGGATGTTGCATTGTAAATGGTGCATCGCACACATGTTGAACTGGGAGCAGGATTGGACCTGCACCATGGCTTACAGTCCTTTCATTTGAACCATTGACCTGTACTAGGCAAGTAATTTTTTTCCTTGAACATCAGCAGGAAGAAAGGATCCAGTGCAAGTGTTCCAGTGCCAGGAAAAACTAATCAGGGCCTCGGCATGTTAGCCAACAAGAAAACTCTTTGCGGGTCTTCAGAACTGAAAGCAATTGGTTCTTTGATCCTTTGCCTGACTATTTAGAACTATTAGTTTATAATGATTTTCCCCTCCAGAACGATCAAACTGCAGCTCAGCCAAATGTTAAGCATGTCGAAGCCCTGGTGGGTTCAGTAGGAAAGTTAAGCATGGCCTTAAAATTGCTCGCATTGACATCGAAGGGACTAGCGCTTTTGTGGGATTTACAGAGTTTTTAAAAAAGCTTTTCATTCTATAACTGACACATCCGACTGCTTCATTACTGAAAGAAAAGAAAAAGAAAAAAAATGTCTGAAACACTAAGAAACCAATCCGCAGCAAATTAAGTCAAAGTACCTGGGCTGAAATTGACCAGCCATCCTAAACCCACAAATTTGTTCCTAAAATAATACGCAAGGGGTTGCGGTTGAGGCAGCAACTTTCCGAAAGAAGGGTATCGTGAGTTTTGAAAGTCCTGCTGATTTATATCAAACTTGGTTTCATTTAATCCTTTGAGGACCAGGTTGTTTAACAAGTTAAGTCCTGATCCGTAGGCATCACTGCATATTGGGATACCAGCAACAGAAAGAAATGTATCATAACCAGTATAATGTCAGACATTTATATGTATGCTAAGGGAAAGGTGGAACTCCCATTATGGGTTTAAAGAGAAATACCAACATAATTCTAGTCCACAAACCATTTTACAGATCTGTCTCCATGCCACAGTACAGTTTCAGTGGTGGATCTGACGAGAAATAATTACTTGCCCCTGGCATGTGGCTAATGGCCAAAATGAGTATATTACGAAAAATCAGCTACAATGTTATGGATATTCCTCCCAGTTCTAAAATCAACAAGACTTCTTTTGGAGCCGCTGCATTTATGAACTGGAGACTGGGGATTATTTTTCAAGCTATTGTTCTACAGTCAAGTATGCAGAGAATGTTTCTCCAACTTTCAAAATTCTTGATGTGAACTGTTTCTGCACTGACTGTTAGCAGGGCTTATTAAAATTGCATAAACATCATGTTTATGCAATTTCAATAAGCCCCGCTAACGGTCAAACCAAGCCTTATTGATTCCCAGGCAGTATTTGATTGTGGAAATAAAAAATGCAGCTACATAATTTTTGGCACGTTTAGATGTAAAGGTCAATTTTTGGCAGCAAGATAAATCCTGAAAGCTAGCGAGAACAAATTTTGCTAGTGAATATGAGAGCACATATCCAGTGGATCATACCCAGGTTAGTTATAGAGGCTGCAAATGATATTTTCTCTTTTGCACATGGTTAGGAATAGCGTCAACTTGCAGAAATGTTGCCTGCCATCTGTCAAAATGTGCATGAACCTCAGCAATCAATAATAGAACAATATATTCAAAACAGGGACCATTTGAGTCATTACTGATATATGCATGCATGCATGTATTTATGTTTGGTGTGTTTTCCATACCTTTTTTCTTAAAGGTTAATGCAAGCCCTAATATTGATGCATCTTTCATAAGCTGATTTGTACTTTGAAGTACATGTATTGTTATGTGAAGCATTTTCCCCCCCTGGTAGCTGTTTTATCTTGCAAGATAGACAGCAACGCTTAACTCATTCATTAGAATCCTTTCGGAATCTGACTAGCAGCCTACCCAGTGAAAGGTGCCAAATGGTTGTTTTGCTCCCTATAGAGCTTTCTGGCTGCTGAATTCCACAGCCCTTTCACAGGAAAGCCAGTTATGGCATTTCATTTATGCCTAAAAGTGGATACAGTGATCGAAAGGAGGGGAAAACAAGTGCAAGGCCTTCTTTTCACATTTCACTCTTTATCAGATAAATGCATCTGCCCAGACTGGCAGCTCCATTTGGATTGCTTGGGAGCCTATCCATGACATTTAGAGAGTGCTTCTAAGCTTCCTGAACTAATGAACAGGCAAGAACAATTTTGTGTGTAGGTACAATTAATTTTTTTCTAATTTTATTGGACTTTGCAAAGCTTTTCTTTGGTCAATTTTGCAGGTTGTTTTTCAAATACACAACCACACACACACACACACACACACACACACACACACACACACACACACACATGAATGACTGACATATATATAAGTGATATACATTTTCAATCGTGCTTCCCCTCCTCCTTTCCAGTCCATATATATATGGGTAGAATATATGGATTTATATATGGATAGAACCAGTGGTGGGATTCAGCAGGTTCGCACCAGTTCAGCAGAACTGGTTGTTAAAATGGCGCTTGTTAAATTATTTGAATCCCACCACTGGATTGAACCTGTCATATCCTTGCAAGTGATCCAAGAGTTTTTAAAGTGATTCGCTGGCAAAGAAGGGCTGAGAGTATCAGACGAGAGTGGGAGTTATGAATGGTCACTCTTTGTTTTGTTTTTGAGTCAATCCCATCTCCTCTGACTGTTCTCAGTCGGTCAAATGTTTACAACTCCACAACTCTCCTCTCATTCTTCATTCTCTGATCCATACCACATTTATGCTCATTAATTCTTGTTATTCAGCTGACTTGTAACTCATCTTTTGATCCTATGTTAGGCTGTAATTCGAAATGAAGCTGCAGTGGCTTTTGCTTACATGGCTGGATCTAAATTTTTTGTTGGATGGGGGCAAAAATATAAAAAGATGCTCCCCATATATTATATACATTTTTCTTTATGTATGTGTATATAATCAACAACTCATTTAAATTATGTTGATCTCTGTGAACTGTTAATTAATAATTATACTTCTACAGTATTTTGTCTATCTATAATGTTTGAATGTTGCACACATAAAAACCCAACTCAAGGAGGAAGTTTTTCAGCCTAATGTTTTCCCAAACATTTTAAAAAATACAACACACATAGTTTTGACATGGGAAATACCAAACACACCTCATGCTCCTTTGGAGCATGATAAAGTACAGCCCCAAGAAAAGCTACAACTGGTAATTATGCTGCTAGAAGTTAAATTAATAAACTGACGCTACTGTACTTTAGTCATTGGAAAAGACGCACTGGAACAGAAAATAATACTAGGAAAGGTTAAAGACAATGAGAAAAGAGGAAGATCTATCATTGGATGGATTGAGCCAGTGTGGTATAGTGGTTAAGAGCAGGTGGATTCTAATCTGGAGAACCGGATTTGATTCCCCACTCCTCCAACTGAGTGGGAGAGACTTCTCTAATGAACCAGATGTGTTTCTGCACTCCTTCATTCCTGCTGGGTGAACTTGGGCTAGTAACAGTTCTTTTGAACTGTCTTAGCCCCACCTACTTCACAAGGTGTCTGTTGTGGGGAGAGAAAGGGAAAGGAGTTTGTAAGCCACCTTGAGTCTCCTTGGTGGGGCATAAATCCAAACTCTTCCTCCTCCTCCTCCTCCCTCTAGCCATCATCCTCAGTTTGAGGACTTGAGCAAGGCTGTTAACAAGAGGATGTTATGAAGGTTGTTGATTCCTAAGTCAGAAGCAACTTGATGGCACATAATGCACATGAATAGGCCCTCTGTTCTTGTTCCTCTATTTCTCAAGCTGTAAAATCAGGGTCTGTGGAGAAGGTCAAGCCTGTCAGATGAGGTGGCAGGTCTGTTGATGGCCTTTGACGGAGAGGCAAGAGAAGAGATTGTCCTTGTCCCAGGGCTTGCAGTGCCTCATCAGAGCACAAGGCAGGGTGGCAGGAAAGAGGGGCCTATCAGGCATTCAAAACCCTAACAGTCACCAGCCCACAAAACTCTACTTCCCCCTGTCAGTGTTTAGAATGCATCCTAAGCCGCCGCCCCCCCCCTCCCAAAATATCTTGAGAGTCCAAAGCTTGCCACAGCCACTGTCAATGCATGGTCCTTGAAAGATGGGGGGGGGGGGGAGCAGGAAGACAAGGTATTGGAAGGTCCTGCAGATCCTTCCGAGGCTGCAACCCCCCTCTGAGGCCCCAGGGTCTCCCTCTCCCCCACATCCTCTCCCCCCACATCCCCCATAGCCTATTCAAGGGTATGGGGTGCATGCACTACAGATTGAGCCATCTCCGCTGAGCAATTCAGCCCCTCACCACTTCTTAGCAGCCACCTAATTGAGGGAAGAACTGGAGAATGAGCCATCTCTTCTGGGCAATGGAACCTTCCCCTCTTCCTTGCAGCAGCCCAATAAGGAGCGCGGGCGCACATGCTGCAATACAAGCCATCTCCTCCAGGCAATTGAGCCTTCCCTGCCTCCTTCTACCACCCCTTCTCTGCCTTCTGCCTGGGGCACCTGCTGCCCCTCACCACTTCCATGCTCACTGCTCCATGCTCACTGCAAAAAAGAAAAAAAAACATTTGTGTTGCTTCCCACCCATTGACAATGGGAAAGTATGTTGCCTCTCCATGCTATCCCCCATTTGTCACTTTCTCTCTTCTTTGGTACCACCTGTGAGTGAGCAACAATGAATCCCTTTAACCCTTTATCTTCTTACCTGCCTCTCAGCACAGTATTGCAAGCAGTGTTAAAGGGATGCGTCATTGATTGCCGCAAGCATATTTTTATAAGTGTGTGTGTGGGATGGGAGAAGCCCTTGCAAGGTTGTCATTCTCTACATGAGACTCTTTTTTTGATAGGTTCCGACAGCCAGCATCACCGTTGAAGGAGCTTCTGCCCTCAACCGAGTCCGTTGGGCCCAAACTGGGAAAGAAGTCGCGGTTGGAGATTCAGAAGGAAGGATCTGGATCTATGACGTGGGAGAGGTACTTGATCTTTTTAAAAATAAATGTGCTGAGTACTTGTGCTTTCCTTTTCAACAGATACACACTGCGTTGGGTCTAGAAGCATTTGTCCATTAACTGGCACAGTCAGTCAGGCCAGAAGGCATTCCAGCCCTTACAAAATCAGAGGGAGGTTTTTTCCCCTTCAGTTTGAGGTATCCAAATGTAGATGTTAAATTTTAATTCAAGAATCACTTTTGTACAAAAGGATGTTTAATACTGTTGACTGCCATAAATGCGCACACACAAAGGCAGGGAATCCACTTGGATTTATGGGGAATACCTCACTTTCCCCTGTATCATTTTCCCCACACTGTTTCCTCTTTCCTGGCAGCCCCCATATCCTCATCTTTCCCTTCTTTCTCTCCTTCCTGTGCCCCAAGCAACCTATCTTTTGTTTGCTGCCTGCATATATTAATATCTATATGCTTTCTGCCCATTAGTGACCCAAAGCGGCATACATCATGCTCTCTTCTACATTTTTTCCTCACAACTGCTTGAGGCTTCCATGTCAGAGTGGGTATTTGAACCTGGGTTGCCCTGATCGGAGTCTGAAACTCAAACCATTAGACCATACTAATTTTCATAGGGTGGCTGTTTTCATAATTTTCATAGGGTGGCTGAACATAACAAGCACCCAGTACGGGGCGAATCATGCAAAATGTGTGGTATCAAGTTGTCTGGTGGTTACTGGGAGGCCTGATCCCAACGAGTCCTTCCTCAAAGGCTAAAACATCACTGGAGAGGGATCTGCACACTTTCCCTGTCTTTTACTGAGAGAAAACAAGGCTTGAAGTCTGGCAATACTGTTGTGGTTGCCTACCAATGGCCACTACAGCTGCTGAACAATATGGTTGTGAACCTGCAGGGACCTTCTGGAGATCTCCTGGAATTACAGCTGTGGTCCAGACTATAGAGATCCATTCCCCTGGAGAAAATGGCTGCTGTGGAGTGTCAATTCCTGTTAGGTCTCGAACCTTCAGCCAATAAACAAACTCCGGATTCTTGATTGGCAGTGTTTATTGAAAGGCAACGAAGTACCTAGCTTAAGTTCTGCCAGACCTGGCTTTTGTGAACCCCTTTATCCCCAAAGAATTCCCCCTCCCGTTTTCCCAAATAATGTGTGAAAAGCGCTATTTTGGAGCTTCAGTGCCCCAAGGTCAGTGATAGGGAAAGATTCAGCCACCTGGCTTGTCTATCCCCACAGGGCAACAGACACTTCCCGTTTTCTCCTGGGAGTGAACAGCCAGGGTCAGCCTACTTATCTACGAATGTGTGAAGCCATAAAGGTCAAGAGAAATGAAAGGAAAGTTCCATTACATATAACAGGTTACATATATCTTGCAACTCTTACACTGAAATGAAAGTCCATCTCCATCACCCAGATGCCCTCCCTGTCAGTATAATTTGTTCCAAAATCATTAAACTAGGAAGGCCCCTCATTCACCAGGCAGTTCCTGACAATTCCGTGGCATTATATCCTGCTGAGTTCCTTCCCAAACTCCACCCTCCTCATGCTCCATTCACAAAACTCTAGGAGTTTCCCTGCCTGGAGCTGGCAACGCTACCACTCAGTGAGTTCATTATAGAGAAAGATTTTGTGCTAGAGACTTCCTGGTTTTCAGCTTAGTCTCTTGGTCAATAGGCCTCTCAGGCCTCACTGCTCTTGCAGCCTTCCCTACGGACAAAAGACGAACCAGCTTATTCTATGGCTGCCTAAGCAGCAGAAGGCCATTGCTTTCACATCCTGCATGTGAGCTCCCAAAGGCACCTGGTGGGCCACTGCGAGTAGCAGAGTGCTGGACTAGATGGACTCTGGTCTGATCCAGCAGGCTAGTTCTTACGTTCTTATGTTCTTAATTTGGGGGCAGGGTATGGATGTAAGAAAATCTAAAATGGCAGAGAAGGGCCTCCGAAGGCCGTCATGTGAAGAGTAGATGTAATGGAAATTAACTGGCAGGACGTAGTGTGCAGCAAGCCTTCTCCATACTAAAATCTGACTAAATTGAAGTCAGTATGGTGCATGTTTGATGGGATCTGCCTCTTTGCTGCTGAATGCAGCATCAAGCGCGGCGGCTGCGTTACAGTTCTCGGAACAGTCAAGGGTGACTCTCGGAGCAATCAGCTTTTATAGACAGAATTTGTTTTTCGTCATTATCTGTGATAGGATACCGGGATCTCCATCTCGCCGCAGTAGGGAAACATTACGGAGCGCATACAGATTTAGCTTCAACTCACACAAAAGCGATTTTATGGCCCATAGCAAAATTGCTTGAGCATGACTCATTTTTTTGGCTCGCATCTCCTTTTTGCGGGAGTTGCTTTGCTCGCAAATGACTGCAGAAACATCTTGCCGTATCGTTATCATAATTGCTAAACTGTCTAAAGTCATTATGCTCAGATTGCTGCCACGGCGCTGGCAGGACAGTTTTATTTATTTATTTATTATTTGAAGTATTGCGGGCGAGTGTGTGTTTTCTGGGGGGATTTTCTTTTTGTTCTGTTCCTAAGTGATCTGACAGACACTGGAAATACCTGCGCTGACAATAGAATCTGATCTTGCCTAAATTGTCTGAAGTCTAGACAGACTGTAGAAACGTCTTTTAAACATTTCATACTCCAGGAGTTTCTTTTTTTCATACCTTCCAGATTAACCATGGGTTTAATGTTTTTTTTTCTAGAATTAATTCCTTAGTATTTTTTCACACTGGAATCAGAATGGACAATGAGGTCGATCCAAAATTTTATGTATGTGATTTTATGTATGTTGATGCGTGCAGTGGTAGTGGTTTAAGGCCAAATAAAATTGGGCCTTCTGTGATCTATAGTTTGTTTATTTGTACATTTCTTTTATACCCCCTTAACCTCCCCCAAAGGTTCTCTTCTTTTTTACCCTCACAACAACCCTGTGAGGATGGACTCAAAATGTGTGACTGGCGCAAGGTCACCCAGTGAGCTTCCATACTGAGAGGGGATTTGAACTCGGGTCTCCCAGATTCTAGTCCAGCACTCTAATCCCTACGCCACACTGGGTCTCCTATGTGACGTCCTAAGCAGAGTTATACTTTTAAAATTCAGTGAGTTAAAAAACATCTAACTCTGCTTAGTTTCACTGATACAACTACATATAGTTGGAATCTGTAAGTTGTTGCACATGAGGGAGAGAGCGGACTTCACCCAGTTGATTCCTCATGTTGCAGCAGTGGCGTAGTGGTTAAGAGCAGGTGTACTCTAATCAGGAAGAACCGGGTTGGATTCCTCGCTCTGCCACTTGAGCTGTGAAGGCTTATTTGGGGAATTCAGATTAGCCTGTACATTCTAACACACGCCAGCTGGGTGACCTTGGACTAGTCACAGTTCTTCAGAGCTCTCTCAGCCCCACCTACCTCACAGGGTGTTTGTTGTGAGGGGGGAAGGGGAAGGATTTTGTAAGCACCTTTGAGTCTCCTGCAGGAGAGAAAGGGGGAATATAAATCCAAACTCTTCTTCTTCTTCTTCTTACAGGAGAGAAAGGGGGGATATAAATCCAACTCTTCTTCTTCTTGTTCTTCTCCCTGGTACATTTTATTTACCAGGACCTTTCTTCACACTTCAATTTTTGATGGTTGAAGAGACTACAAGGAGGTTTAAAAAGAGAGCTGACTTCACCCAGTTGACTCCTCATATTGCAGCAGTGGCGTAGGAGGTTAAGAGCTCGTGTATCTAATCTGGAGGAACCGGGTTCGATTCCCAGCTCTGCCGCCTGAGCTGTGAAGGCTTATCTGGGGAATTCAGATTAGCCTGTACACTCCCACACACGCCAGCTGGGTGACCTTGGGGTAGTCACAGCTCTTCTGAGCTCTCTCAGCCCCACCCACCTCACAGGGTGTTTGTTGTGAGGGGGGAAGGGCAAGGAGATTGTAAGCCCCTTTGAGTCTCCTGCAGGAGAGAAAGGGGGGGATATAAATCCAAACTCTTCTTCTTCTTCTTCTTACAGGAGAGAAAGGGGGGATATAAATCCAACTCTTCTTCTTCTTGTTCTTCTCCCTGGTACATTTTATTTACCAGGACCTTTCTTCACACTTCAATTTTTGATGGTTGAAGAGACTACAAGGAGGTTTAAAAAGAGGAAAAGGTCTATTTCCACAAGCAGAAAACTCGCAAGAACTAGCTCGTTCTTTTAACATATACTTCTTAGATTAATTCATTTCTGATTGGTTCAGAGGGTAGCCATGCTTCCAAAGATAAAGAATCTCCCTTCGTCAGACACGAGAAATGTAGCTCTGACTATCAAAAGCTCGTACCTTGACAGTCATGTTGGTCTTTAAGATGGTACTGGACATGAATCTGTTATTTCTAATTATAATTGTTTTGCACACTATATGTATGACCACCTATAGATACAAGGCATTCTTTATAGAAACCAGTCCATAACCATTCACACCAGATCTTTATTCTGCTGTCTCTCAAATGTATCCATATCATTCAGTGCCAGATTTATCTATAGGCTTGGCAGACTGAATCCTAGGACCTCAAAATCTAGCGGGCCTCCGGCCAAGGTGTACAATATATTTGGCCTTTCTTACACATGCTGTCATAACACGCTGTAGTCTCGAAACAACCCTTCAATAATTTTCCTTGCTCTCCATTTCAGAATAATATTGTCTTAAACCAATAACTTGACATTAGCATTGATTTCTGGGTTGATTGTGTCCTTCCAGGACTTCACTGAAGGGGATCCCATTTTGTGAACCCCATTTTCTTCTAGTCGGCAGTGTGGGGCATTGGGAGGGGTCTCAGTAGTGGAATAGCCTAGGGTCTCTCTTCATCTAAATCTGGCACTGATATCACCTCCCTTTCATGGAGGGCAGTGATTATCTCCTGTATGAGGAAGTATTTTCAGATTCCACTGACGGAGGCAAAAGACCATGTCCTATGGATCAGGACCAGATCTACTGACTAAATACTACTGTACTTTAATAATTAGAAAAGAAACTCACTGGAAAATAAAATAATATTGAAGACAGCAGAAAAAGAGATAGATTGACTCAATGAAGTAGCTGTGACTTTCAATTTGTGTGACCTGAGAAATGCTGTTAACAAGAGGATGTTTGGGAGGTCATTGATTCATAAGTCAGAAGTGACTTGATGGCACATAGTGCACATGAACAGGCCCTCTGCTCTTGTCCCATTTTTGCCTGCTGTTCTCAAGGGGCAAAATCAGGTTCTTTGGGGAAAGCGAAGCCTATTGGATAAAGGGACAGAAGTACTTACAGTCTGTGGTAAAGCCAAGCATTACACAGCTTCCAATTGGCGGGGGGGGGGGGGGGGTGCAGAAGAGAAATAGCCATCCTCTTCCTCTCCACCCCATTCAACCCCAGGCTTTTGCAGTGCCTCAGTAGAGCACAAGGCAAGGAAGCAGGAAAGAGGGCACATCAGTCATTCCAAACCCCAATAGTCACCAGTTCTCCAAATTCTTCTTCATGCTGCGAGTGTTTGGAACGTGTCCTAAGCCCCTCCCTGTTGATGTCTCAAAGACCCAAAGCCTGCCGTGGCCACTGTCAGTGTATGGTCCTTGTGGGGGGGGGGGGGCAAGGAAGTCAAGGAATTCCATCCTGCAGATGGAATAGTGAAGGGTCCCTTAGTGGGGGGTGGGGAAGGTGAGAGATTAGTGAGGCCGAGGAAGATTACCTGAGAGCTTATGTCTCCCACTGGCAGAACCTGACATCTTTGAACATTTTCTTAGGAACCTTTAGCTCTCCCTCCCCACCTGATTAACAGCCACAGCCTCCGTGTTATCTAGGGCTATGACTCCCATCAGAGGCTCAGGGTCTCCCACTACCTTCTCCACCACTCCTTGCAGCAACCTAATTGGGGAAACGGGGAGCACACACTGCTGAATGAGCCATCTCTTCTGGGAAATTGAGTCTCCCCCGCCTCCTGTCACTGCCTCTTCTCTGCCTGCTGCCTGGGGCACTTGTCTCAGTCCAATGTCTCTTTCTGGGATCAGTGAGGATTGTCACCTGGCCGTGTAGCAGGGTTGGCGAGCAGGACAAATGTCCAATTTAGTCATTTCACAGTTATCTCTGTGTTGTACTGATACAACTAACCAGCATACTTTCAGAGAGTAAACATCATAGCTGCATTGAGAGTTCATGAGTTATAAACCATAGTTCCATTTTACTTAGATTTGGTTAAAATCCTAATGCAGGTGCCAGACAAACCAACTGATTTGTTGGTTGCAAGCAAAACTGAGTTTCTGAAACATAACATGTGCCAGCAATTATTAACTAACCTCAGTTAGAACTAACCTCGGCCAGCATGGTGCAGTGGTTATGAGCAGCAGACTCTAATCTGCAGAACTGGGTTTGATCCCCCACTCCTCCACATGAGTGGCAGACTCTTATCTGATAAACTGGATCTGTTTCTCTGCCCCTACACATGAAGTCTGCTGGATGGCTTTGGGCTAGTTGCAGTTTTTTTCCGAGAGCTGTTTCAGCCTCACCTCCTTTCCAAGATGTCTGTTGTGGGAAGAGGAAGGAAAGGAGTTTGTAAGCTGCTTTGAGACTCTTGTAACGTTTGAATTCAGACCCTTCAGTTTGCTTAATCACAATAGTAAAGAATGAGAGGTCCACTAGAAAACTGGAAAATTAGGGCAGAGCCGGACGATCCAAAGGGAAGGAATTATCCAAGGAAAATCATTTGAAATAATAATAACAGCACTCTTCTCAACCGTGTGATTTCAGCTGGGCAAAGTGGCCAAAGAAATGTAGCTGCTGCAACAACCCCTTGATCTTTCTCTCTCTTTTCTGCTAGGGATGATCCATCAAACATGACTGGGCAGTTTTTCCTGAGGAAAATTTTAAAAGGCTGTGGGACAGAAGTCCTTGTTTAATCCCCTGCTCTTGTTCAGTTTGCCATCATATTCCATTAACACATCTTGCCACAAAACACAGTTATATAGTTGAAAGCAGTTCACAAACTTCCAACTGCCAAATGTTTCTCTCCATAAAGAGGGCACCCCCTTTTTTAAAAAAAACCCTTCTCGGATCCCATGGAGATCAAACTTTTTGAGAGACTGACAGTGGTTATGTGTTAATTCCCAAGGTTTTACTTAAAAAGAAATTGAGGTTAGAGAATGTGAAGAAATTGGGAAGGAGAAAGGGGAGGGGGCAAGGGCTGTAAAATAACTTTTGTTTTAGATTATTTAAGTTTATGGAAATCAGTGGCTAGACAAAAAGGGGGGATCTCCAAATAGGTTTGGCTTGCTTTGTATGTCCCTGCTCATTCCCTGCCCATTTATTTTGGCTGACCAATAGCAAGAGAACTGCATGCATACTGAGGTTTTGACAGAAGCCAAGCAACACAAGGGAACACAGAACGGCTCATGATATAATCCAGAAAGTGGGGAAGAAGCAAACAGCAGTAACTGAAGTTTACAAAATACCTAGTCTTTTATGGCCATTTATGCACTAACGCCTCCCCTTGGGTTTGTTGTATTTCCTTCCGAGGCTTCCCCCCCGGGGGCATCAAGAGGTCAGTTACCCACTCCCCTTTCCCCACTTTTCCCTTGCCTTTTTTTCTGACATCTGGTGCGTGGTGGCAATTACTCTCTGTAGAGGATTCCACTTTTAATGCAGTTGAATTAACACATATGTTAACACATGAAGCTACACCACCTAATTCTGATACAGTGATATCCTGCCTACAAAGGGAAATGGGAAGTGTTATCTGGAGAGACCATTTGTTGCCAAACTGAAAGGATGGCTGGACACCAGTCACTGAGGAAATAAGCAGGGGGACCTCAACCCCCCTCTCGCAACAAGAATTGGTCATCAGTCAGAGGGAGGGGGGGTTGGATATCAAGGTTATGATAGGAAGGAAGGATGGTTTACTTGGGTAACCGTGTTTTGTCACGTTATTCTGGGAGGACAAAACACAAACAGTAGCCCTTCTACTATGTGCTGGACAATCAAAAAACCCTGGCGTTGCCATCGCATGACACATGGTATTCATGATGGCAGACTTCATTGGTTTAAATTTTGAACAGCACTGATCCAGGGACTGCAGTTACTTCCCTGCCTCCAGGTGCCTAGCAATGTCATCAAAGATGGCCTGGGTGAGCAAGTGGGTGCTCTTCATGAGCACCTTGACATGGCCACGATGCTCGGTGAAGTCCAGCATTTGCTCCACCTCCATGGCTTGCCAAAAGGTGCCCTTGCAATTTGGACTGACAAAGGTGAGGGCCAACACAGATTTAAAAACCTTTCAAAGAGCCAGTGTGGTATAGTGGTTAAGAGCAGGTGCATTCTAATCTGGAGGAACCGGGTTTGATTCCCCGCTTTGCTGCGTGCGCTGTGGAGGCTTGTATGGGGAATTCAGATTAGCCTGTGCACTCCCACACACGCCAGCTGGATGATCTTGGGCTAGTCACAGCTCTTTGGAGCTCTCTCAGCCCCACCCACCTCACAGGGTGTTTGTTGAGAGGGGCAAAGGGAAAGGAGTTTGTAAGCCCCTTTGAGTTTCTGTACATAAGAGAAAGGGGGGATATCAATCCAACTCCAACTCCTCCTCCTCCTCCTCCTCCTCCTCCTCCTCCTCCTCCTCCTCCTCCTTCTTCTTCTTCTTCTTCTTCTTCTTCTTCTTCTTCTTCTTCTTCTTCTTCTTCTTCTTCTTCTTCTTCTTCTTCTCTATACAGGGTGATGACCCAGCAGGTCATATTGTCACTTCTGGGTGCATATGAGACTATTGCTGCATTTTTCCCTGGTAAAGATTGCATGGGAATACCATTTTTATGAACCATCATGAGCTGGGCAGGGGGAAACTTTACTTGGTTTGATTTCTGTGGTATTTGACCTTGTTTTTAAAAGGCTTGCCTCAATATGACTATTAAACTAAAACCCTCTTTTGCAGTTCATCCATATATGATGTCCATTTAATGATACCACAAAAGGAAGGTAAATGGTAAAACCCACGATTAGTAAGCTTAAAATAACATTTTCATTTTTTAAAAAATAAAAGTTTTTGTGATAGAGCCTATCCTCTTTTTAAGCTGTTCAATTTCAGCATTGTGTCTGAAAATAACTGAGCACATTTATTTTCACAGTCAGGGGTCTATTTTCTTTCCATTGCCACTGTAGTCTGTCCATTAGCATGAAAGTGAGTTACACATACATAGATGGGAGGACAGACTTATGTATCTGCACATGTACGTTAATGTGAGAGGGCAATTTCTGTATCAGTTACTGATTATGTACAAAATCACAATGAAGTGTTCCGATTATTAAGTAAATCAGATGGATGGGAAATCTATTGAAGGGAACTTTAAATATTTTCTTTAAAATATGTTTAAATTCTGTATCTGTTTTATCAGTAAATCTCCTCAAAGTATTAGTACAAGTGACAAGTGTCGCCATCTTGGAATAGAAAGGCGGTTCATAGGAAACACCAAAACCGGACATTCCTCCTCTCCTCCCTGTACTTTGAGACTTCGTTCCCTGTCTAACAGAACTGGATTTGGATGGCAAGTGCAAACTGTAGATTTCTGGTCCGAATGGCTGATGTTGTCCAGCAGACGACGAGCAGAGCATCTCATGAAACCAACAAGCAGTGACTACATGTATTTGGCTGACTGCTAAAATGCTAAATGTGTGGTGAATTAGTGTCATGTGCTGGACAAAGTGGTGTTTTCTTTGTCCAGGTGGCGATGTTGCTTTAGTGATGGAGAAGTGTATCCTGCCCCCCCCCCCCCCCGACAATCTAAAGAAATATCTGATACACAAAGTTTGGCTTTCCCTTTTTTGAAGAGGAGGGCTCTAAATAAAAGCTAGTGTCCAGTGTGCTTTCTGTATAGTGTTTTCTAGTATTTTTGATATGCTTTTTGCTCTTCTGTCCATTTGACAAATACATCCTCAGATAAGTCGGTAAAAGTTGTAAAGCAGACTGCTTTCCCCAAATGTGTCTTTCATTTGGGGTATAAAATGAAAAAGAGCCAGCTTCTGCAACATTTCAAGCTAGGTTCCCTGGGGTAATTGTTACAGACCACAGGTAACCCAGCATTTTCAAGACAGTTCATGGTCCCCAGCTGTGGGAACCACAGGGATCTGGAAGGCAGTTCTATTACTTATATAGTTCTTCCTCATTCATTGCAGTTCACACACATGAATATGGTTGTAATTTTAACAAAGTCTTTGCAAGATCGCCCAGTATTATACAGCCATATATAACATATCTACGAGTTTCTAGCTCATGTTTTACTATATGTTACAGGAATTGAAATGCAATTAATGCAGATATCAGCACTATTGCCGTTTGGGGACAAATATATAGTCCATTCCCCCCCCCCCCCCCTTTTATTTTCCCATTGCGTACTTTTTTGGCTAACACATGCATGGAGCTTCTGGATGCAATTTAAAAAACCAAACATGCACGTTACAAGATAGCTGACTTTGTTTTTACAGTGGGATTACCTTTGTGCAATGATTGCTTCAGAAATAAAGGATGCTTTGCCTCTGCCTGTAGGCATTTGGAAGAGAAATAGTGTGGTGATGGCTGTGTGCTGGGTAGGGGCGGTTGTGTGTGTGTGTGTGTGTTTTTTTTTTTTTTGAAGTAGCTTAAATAAGAGCTCTTTAATGAAAAAAATGCCCAGGTTTGAAAAATCAGTCAGTTTAATTACTGTGTTTTATGAAGGCCATCACCCATTGCTGATTACTACAGTGATAAAATCTTTAGCTTTGGAAGCCTCTGTAGGGGGTAAGCCAATGTAAGTCGAGCAAAGTCCAGTAATTATCACCCTAAATCCTTGTGTTTTTCATTACAATATTCCTTGCTTTAAGTTACCTTTGAGTTTTTGAGATCTTTAATGTACACATTCTATGCTGGGGGAGGGAGTAAGAGCTGCATTTTAATCTAAACTTCTATATAAAGTGAAATGCAAGGATTTCTGCTGGTTTAAAATATTGTCTCCCAGCCCAGAGATGTATATGGTACATTGTGATATGTAGTTTTAAGGAGCGTGGCACTTCACTTCCTGCCTAGTTCTAAATCTCTCTCTGGTTTCCCTTGTCTAGCTCTTGAACCTACAAGGAAGTGATAAAAATATTACATCTGCAGTCCCTACTTTGCTTGGCAGAGAAATTCCCAGTGGTGGGATTCAAATAATTTAGCAACAGTTTCCGAACTTCCGGTGATGGGACTCAGTGGTGGGATGGCAACTGGTAGTGTGACTCAGTGGTGGGATTAGCTACCGGTTCTACCGAAGTGGTGTGAATAGGCTGAATCCCACCACTGGAAATACCTGAATCCCTCCTCCACACCTTGTAGCACAAGATGATTTTCTGATGCCAGTGCTTCGATAGACCACAAAATTACAGCTCCTGTAGGCAAACATCTCAAAGGAAAAACAGTAAACTGCCTCATGTTGCATTTGAATTAATTGTACAGAATTTCATAATGCTATATGAAAATGCCCCTTGAAAATAACACTGTTTCATAACATTGTGTAGCATCTTAATGAGGCACAATGAAAATGTGCTTTTAAAATAACAAATTGGCCAATAGGAATAATAAAATAAGTACATTGAGTTTTTTATACGCATAGTAAAATCAGTTGGACTAGGAAATTGTTACAACCTGTGCTACAGGGAATTGGGTGAAAAAATGCTCAGTGCCAAATTTGGGTTAAAGCTGCATTATGTTAACGTAATGGCACACTTGTTAGCAAAATTCAGTGAAACAGACATGCTCTATTACTTGTACCGGCATATGTTTTCTGGAGAAATGTCTTCCGAAACAAAAATTAGTTTGTGTAATTAATCATCTTTATGATTCTTCTGTGGTTTGAGCCTGTCACTTCCAATAACAACCTTGGTTGTGAGGGAGGACTTAATTATGATGTTAAATTTTTTTAATGGTTAGTAAAATTCTATGTAGTTATGAATATACAGAGCTGTGGAATGAAGGTCTTGATAAGGAGCCGGTTAGCCTAAAATTGTGGCACGTTACAGACCAAGTTCAGGACGTTAATTTGCTTCATAGAAAAGCGGAAACGACATATTTGAACTATAATTTTATGGTATTTGCAGGCCAGTTGGCTGTGATCCAGCAGACTGTGAGTACACAGGGCTTCCTTTTGGTTGCTATAAAAAAGCAAAAGATTCACCTATTTCCCCATATGAGTGACACATGTCTTTGCCTTTCCACAGCAGACACAAATTCTGTAAATAAAACAAATAATCGTAATAATAGGCCCCTGAGTACCAGTAGCTTGGGATAGAGTTGGAATGGATGTGGCCTTCATATTCTGCTTGTGAGTGCCCAGGTAGACCTGGCTAGTCTCTGTTGGAACTGGCATGGTGGATTAGATGTTTGGTCTGATCCTACAAGGCTGTTCTTATTGAAATGCATAGTTCTGGAGGTCCGTGTTGATTCAGTTTTAGATCTGCGAAGGGTCGGGGTGGGGTTCTCAATTTTTCACTAGTGTAACAGCTAGCCCAATCTGTCAAACCCGCTTGGAACTCTGCAGGGAGGTACTTCACAGCAGAAGTTAATCCAGATGAAAACCCACAAATGAACTTTATGGAAGGGTGACATGCACAGTTCCTACAATACCTGCTGTGCATTGAACAGAGACAGTATTTAGCCCATCTGTGGTATCCCACCCCTTCAGTTAAGCACACCAATATATATACAGAGCTGATTAAAATCATCTGCATGCAGTTTGTTGGCTTCAACCCCTGGTCAGTGGTTTCGGCCATTGTTAACAAGGATGCTAGGTTCTCCGAAGAGTTAAGTGCAGTGGTACTACAGCTATGCGAAAGGAGTGCTTTTGGTTTCTTTGGTGGCCCTTTCCTTCCATCTTACCTCCCACTTTGTTTCCAGCCATGTGTGTGGCACTGGGAGTTGCCTGGAAAAACACAAGAGTTTTTCAGGCTATATATAAAGAAAAATAATGAAGGAGTTTTGATACCACCGCAGGATCAAAGCCAGAATAGGTATACATATATAATAATAGCATATGTTTGCATTTTTTGAAAAATTGCTCATTCGTTCCTCCTTTCATACTTAGTGGCAAAATATCTTTCGGCCTCAGTTAAGCAGGAATGGACCCCTGAAGGAAAATTAAAACCCCACCAATTTGTAATTTGGAAACTTTTCTTCCTATTCCGTATGTTTTGAGAAGAATTGGGACTGATGCTTCAGTCAGGAGTGAAAAAATGGTCTGCACACAATATTTGTTGTTTGACCCACACAAATCACTATTTTTGTTCAGCGGCTTGATAAACGTATCCATGCAGAACCCATTTCATGCAAAACTGTTTACAACAAACTCTTTTCAGTACAGTATTATTTCCTTGGCCAACGTGGGCAACCTTTGGGATGGTAGAAGCTGTGTTTAGAATAAGTTAATAGAGAACGCTCTCCTGAGATAGGATTTTTCTAAAACAATCCTGTTAAATTGGAAGATTACAAGGATGCTGATCAACCACACGTGGTATTTATTTTGCAGCCTCGTCTTAGTGATTAAAACCCGTTTGCCTTGCTGACGCTGTCAGAGGAACCAAACTAAAATTAACCCAAGGTCTTTTTTTTTTGCTGTCTTTAATTAGCTGGCTTTTAAAAATCTTTTTAAACTAGCTCTCTCCAAGCCAGCTTAACTTAGCTTGGAATATAGAAGAGAGGAGAATGCCGGAATCAGGAATTTTAGGAAAGCCACACTCTTTAGCTACAGTGGGGAGATTTCTCTCATGAGGAAGATGGGGAAATAAATGTGAGAGCATTGTTGGTCTTGGGCATTTGGGTATCTGAAGTAGAAAATTAAAACCGCATCTTTCTTGGTTCTTTTTTGCAAAATGCACACAGTGAGAGATGGAGATTGAATGCAGGAAAATGGTACCCCCTCAGGAATCTTATTTCCTGAAGCAATGGTCTCACTATGCTTCACAGTGAGGCCATCCCTGACTCTTGTCAACAATGATAGAAAAATACTAGCCAGAGGTTCTGCAAATGATAATATTGTTTTCCATTGTTAACATTCTAGTTCAGTTTCTTCAGATGAGAACAACTAGGTTTGACATTACAGAACAGGGACCAGAATGCACTCTATCACATGCTGAAGTCATTAACTTATGCTCAGTACATTTTCCCACTGCTACCGAATTCAATGGATACGACAGGAGCTCTATGCCAAAATGCAAGGGACTGAAGTGCAAAAAGATAACTGTACCCCCATTACTCATGTTTTCTGCCAGAGATACCTGATCTTGGAAAGAACACCGGCTTCTGTTTCCAAGATGTTCCCAGAAGAAATCAGAATCACACAAGAGTTAGATTTTCATTTGTAAATATTACTGATTTGCATTATGAAATGTTCTTCAGTGGGAGTTTAACATATTAATATACTTTTGTTTATTAGATTTTTAAAAGTTTCTGGTCACCCTGAGAGTCTTGCAATGGCATACATCATAATAAATATACATTTTTATTATTAATATAATATTAAATATAGTATATTTGGGCATACCTGTGTCATGGAACTTTCACATTCTGCGGGGAAGGAAAAATAGTTCAGATGCTTAAAGACATACAGAAGAAATGTACCGTTTCTGGAAAGGGGCATTCCTCCTATAATTCTGCTGCAATTCCAGTTTATGCTCATGGGAAGGTTATGTGCTACACAATGAAGGCACTCTTAGTTGGTTCCTTTGGGAGACTTGGGCATTGTTACTAATATAGTCACGGCCCTCAGTTTGTAAGACCTAAGCAAAACTGATAATGATTATTACTTTATAGGGTTGCCATAAATCAGAAGTGACTTGATGGCACTTTGCAATCACACACATGCACACATTAATCCAGCAGGTGTCCTGATATATAGTAAGATGATAACTTCTCTTGGAGCAACCAGTCCTAGATGTATCTAGATCACTGGTTTGTATCCTCAGCAAAGTTTAAAGCCTTCCTCTGGCCTAAGGAGCTTTCCTCTGACAAAAGGCTTAGGTCCATTCTGCACAGCACAAATAAGAGCGTTTCCTGCTGCTGCGCGCTACTCTCCCCAAGTAGCGCGGGGTTCCCCAGCACTCCCCATTGCAGGGGCGGTGACAACGCAGCCGCCCCGATGCTGCTGCTGTTGCGCCCCCTCAGCGTGCGACATTCCTGGCACCTTTTGAAACGGTGCCTTTTGATGGGGAAGCCCAGGCGCACGTCAGAAATGATGCGCACTGGGAGTAGCGCGCAGCAACCACTCATCCAGGTAAGTGGGGAAACGACCTAAGACATCCTGATGACCTAAAAAAAGGCATCCCAGGAAGTTCTCAGGATGCCTTACTTCCACCCAAGGCATCTTTATATATATAATGCTTTAAAGTGCACCTTTCCCCCCTAAGCTGCCTTTAAGATGTCTGTGCAGAATTTTACTGCTCAACCATTGTGCTCTCTTACTGCACAGAAAAAACAAGGAGGGCAGGTCTACCCAGTGCTTCTCAATAAGAGGTAAAGCAGCCCTCTGAGCAGCTAGGATTCTCTTATGCATATCTGCATAAGAGCACCTTGAAAATAATAATAAAATAAATAAATAACAAAACTATATATTGCCGGAATTGGCAGAGCAAATGGAGTACAACTGTTCAATTTTGGGGCTGAAAAGGCACCCTGTGCAGCCTGCAGAGCAACATCCTGGGGCAACTTTCAGCAAATGGAGCCAGGGAGAATCCCTTCACCAAAGCACAAAACGTTGGGTGCAAGCGGAGGGCGAAACTGACCAGAGAGTGATATTGTCAGGCGAGAGAAAGCCTTTTTCCCCCTCTGGCACCCTTGCAGTCTGGAGTCAAAGCAGCCACAGCCTCTTTTACTCTTTTTGGGTGTGCAGAGTAAAAAGAAGTCTTTTTAAGACGTCCCACAGATGTCTTTTTTTGTGCTGTGCGGAACAGACTTTAGTGATTCTTTGTAGATTTTGTAGGTAATCTTTTGGAGCCACACTATCATTAACATGGGATCAAGTTCTTGTGCTCACAGAACAAGATTTTCTCTTTTCCTGCCCTATAGCCATTTGAATTCCCCACCCCTGCCAATTCCTGTCCCAGGGGGTTCCCTCTCCCCAGGGAAAAGGATTTCTGGGGACATTTCAGGTTGCCATGGGATTAGGGGGGAGCAGAAAAATCTCATTCTGCGCACTACACCTGTGGAAATACTACCGGGGAGCCAAACAAATATGTAGGGTTACCTAAAAGAATCTATCCCAGATAATTTTTTAACCAAGTCAGTGCCAAATACTATTTGGAGTACACATGATAAAAACAATCTCTGTAAATCAAGCATACTTGCAACTCCAGGTGATATCTAATGAGACATTCTTAACTGACAATTCCATATTATTGTTGAAGAGTTTTCCCCATCCATGATTTCACAATACTTCATTAGTTGACCAGTCTGCTTTGTGTCACTTGCTGCATTAATACAGACCATTTATAGTGTGACAAAGACTTTGCTATCTTAATTTAGAAAGAGCAAGCAGATATAAATGAACGTGTTGTAATGGACACCTGTTTAGAAGGCTTACGTGTTCAGTGCTAAGCACTTATGGCAAAGGGAGTGTAGTCCACTAAAGCAGTGGTTATGGGACAGTGGTAAAGCAAAGAGATCTCAGTAGCCTATAGAGCAACCCGCATTTGCTGGAATGGATTGTGAGGTTGGTGTGATTTGTTAATCTTTGTTAGGGCAATGCTGCCCTTTCTGCTTGCAGACATGTTTAGCTGTGGCTATGGTTGGAGGAGTTCTTGGCTGTACAGCTTTTGGAATGTTGAGCAAATGATGTTTTATTATACTGCTTTTTCATTAGAGGATATTCGAGAAAAAAGGAGGGCCCAGGACTTACTGCAGACCCTTTTGCTGCCTGGGAATGCAGGGGTGGGGCAGCAAGAGGCAGGCTTTGTGCCAGCTGCATGGTTTTCTAATGGGCAGGGCTGTTGTGGCCTGGCTGGCACGAACAGGTGAGTTAGCCTGGGAAGGCAGAGCTGTGGCAGTCTGGCCATTTAAAGCTGGGCGGGGCTGATTCCTCGCCTCTTTGGCTTTGCGCTCCGCTGGTTTCTCCCACCTACCCTCCCTCTATGTTTTGGGGCATTGTTGTTATGGGTTTGCGGTTGCTTGGTTCATCTGTCACAGCTTGGTGGGTTGTGCAAGGAGACTAATCAGTGGTGGGATTCAGATAATTTAACAACGGGTTCTGGTGGTGGGATTCAAATAACTTAACAACTGGTTGTTTTCAAAGCACCATTTTAACAACCGGTTCTGCCGAAGTGGTGCGAACCTGCTGAATTCTACCACTGGGACTAATCCATTTGTGGGGGCCCCCATAAGGGCCTTGGAGTAAGACGAGCCTTGGTACTGCATGCCCAGGCAGGGGCTGCTGATGGCTCACACCCCCATGCAGCAAGGGGAGTTTCATTTAGATGTCAGCACCCACATAGCTCCCACGGTCTTGCTGTTCTGGTTCCCCTGAGCACTCGGGCCTGGGGGAGGGTTATCATTAGGGAACAGCAGGGATGCTGCCCAGTGACTGGATCCACCCTCTATGCTGCATCTCTGCTTCCTTAGCTGGCATAACCAATAAACAGATTGGCCAATTCTTTATTCCACAAAAATGAATTGTCCTGTGTCTTATTGCCCTTCCTCTCCCCTCCTCAGGCAGCATCCTCTGGTCCTGAGGACTTTAAACTTAGATGGAGCAAATTAATAGGTTTAGAAGTCTCCTGCCCTGGAAACAAACCACTGATTTATTGGTGGTTCAATTGTTCCAAAACACACAAAGAGACCTTTTCCCATGGCTTTCCTATTCATTAGCAATGCAGGGAAGGCAGACAAGAATTTTCTCAGAGAATGCTGCTTTGCTGAAATAAATGGGGAAACGTGGTCATGTGAGAGCCTCGTCTATGCACTGGAGCACCCAGTTCAGTGGCAGATTGTGCCAACTTTGATTTAGGATTGGGTGCCTAAGAGTCCAGTCACAATCTTTAGAACATGTCTAAAGAAGCCAGATATGTATATGGCACATTAGCAGCAATGGAGACACCCAATTACGCTGCTTATGTCTTGAAACAGTTGCTTCCCTTCCCACCCCCATCTTTGTATTACTGCACAATGTCTTTGTATTACTGCCTTCTTCCTATGAGCAACCAGAGAAAGAGTACAGAGCTGTAAAAAGGTGCATGGTTAATTTGCATTCATGTTGCTAGTTTCTAGTGTATGAAAATATATACAGAAGAAGCAGTTTAGGGTTTTAGGTGATTGAAACAATCTTATTTTGCATTATCTTTCAAAAATTGCGACGTTGGATTCAGCTGGAATGGACGGTGGGGATTACCCTGCGATATCGCTGGAGCACAGTTGAGGGGGGAAAAATTGTTTCAAGAATACTTTTGTCCTCTCTTGATGGGGGAATAAAAGAATTTTCAATTTTGAGTTATGGGAGGAAAGTTCTCATCAGTTGTACAACATCTATTTGCTCTGTTCCAGAGATGCTTAGCATTTTTATTGTACTTTTGGGGATCTATAGTTTATTTGACAAAAATGAAGCAGAATAAAAAAAAATCTAGCAAAAACTGACATCAGTTGGGTAAAAGTTGCATAACATTTTCTAGTGTTCACTGTTGGGTAATGGGACTCATTCTGAGACTTGCAAACAATCACATTCACAATTACCATGCACCAAAAGAGCCACATGTCTAGTTAACGGCCTGTGTACCGCTTCATTGAATGCACACACAATAACATGAGATCCAGTATGGATATTAAATACAGAACTACAACCTTTCCACTAGAGATTCCATCACCCTCACCAGATGACCATCTCACCCTGTGACTGGTGTAAAGAGTTTGTTCTTGGTGGTTGGCCACAGAGACAGGCTAGAGTATCGCTTACCCTGCTGCTCAGCTGCCTCCCTGCCTGGGCTGGCAGAGGCAGTCTTCGAGGTGGTGGTGGAGGCTCTGAGTACAGTGGTTCTGGAGGATTTCAATGTCCTCATTGAAAATGCCTCTGATCCTCATGGCTGCCATGGCAACTGTGAGGCTGTCTCAATTTGTTTCTGGCTTGACACGCTCAGTTGGACATGCTCTCGACCTGGTTTTTGCGACAGGTGGGTTGAATGTGCTTCATTAGTAGGGGGACTCAAGGTCCATCCCTTGTCATGGACGGATCACTACCTAGTGAAGTTTGGGCTTCAGATGTCACTCCTCTACTGCAAGGGTGGGAAACCAAATAAGATGGTCTGGCCCTGGAAGAGGGTGGAATCCCAAGGATTTCGGAGAGCTCTGGGGGATTTGCCTAGTGAACATGGCTGGCACTGCTGTTGAGACCCTAGTCTTGCTTTGGAATGGTGGGATCAGGAGCATCAACATGATTGCTCACAAGTTCCCTCATTCAGCTGGAGGAGCCCTTTGGGCCCCATGGTACACTGGGGGTCTCAGGGCAATAAATTTGAATGTGATTTTAATTGTTGTTTTAATTGTGATATTTTATTCATGATGTTTTTATTGTGGTTTTTATAATTGCTAATCTTTGCAAACTGCCTAGAGATGCTAATATGAGGCACAGTACAAATATTATAAATAATAAAAATAAACCACCAGGTTATTTTTGAGCTTGCCTTTCCCCACTACTATTGAACCTTATCCAGCCTTTCTGAACCTAGAGTAAGGTGAAAGGCTTCCCTCTCTGCTGTCTTACTCTTTCTGTTTAGCATGAGGAATATTGCCTCATGTGTGAGAATGAGACTGCCAAGACTCCTGCAAGAAAGTGAAATAATTGTGGAGAAAATGGAGTAAAACCAACACCATCCCACTGAAGTCTTTGCCTGGGTGGCTGCTGCGGTGAATGTTCTCTGTATTCTCTTTGGCCAGTTTGCTTGCCTCCTAACATCCAACTTTACTTCCAACCGTGGTGTGAGGGCTGCAGTTTACAATTTACCTCAGAGGCATAGCAAGGGGGGAAAGTGCCCAGTGCACTGGTGTATACCCTGCCCTGGAACACCCCCGCCCCACCCCAGAATGCCCCTGGAACGCCCCCGGAACACCCTCGCCACACCCCCACAGGTGCACACGCCTGGTGCGTCACCCCCGCCCCCTTGGAGCTATGCCTCTGGCTTACCCATTCTCCATGCCCTGTAGCAGTGGTTGTTTCAAAGTGGGAACCCCCTGCCCATCACAAGCCCTCCAGACCAATGGCCTTTCTCACTGCTCTTGGGTGTGTGCCCCCTTAGGGAATAGTAACCAGCAGAGCCGAAGGTGGCTTCTGAGCCATTGAGCATCACTGGAATAGGGAATAAAGAGGTGCTTTGTGCCCCTGCAGTCTGTGTCCAAGGCTAGGTTTAAAACTGATGCTAGTGTAGCTGAAGTCCTGGACTGTGCACTTGGGACTGTGTCTGGGCTCTCTTAAACTGGCCCGCTGTTACTCATCTATTGCAGTGCTTAAGAACACTCTCCACCTCTGTTAGTCACACTGTTGTCATTCAATTCTTGTAGCTCGCCATGCCGCACAACGACGAGTGGTCCCGGTTTGCCCGGACGCTGGTGGAAATCCGGGCCAACAGAGCAGACAGCGAAGAAGAAGGAGCCGTAGAAATAGCTGCCTAGAAGAGACTTAAACTGTAACCTTCTCCCCATTCATCCCAGACTGGCATCTGCCCTGGTTTGAAGACATCGTTGTTCAGTGTCAAGTCAGTATTGTTGTGGCTTCCGATGCCAGTGTTTGTGCCAGAGTTAGAGTGCTGATTCCTCCTTATTAATCACACTGTGCTTAAAGTAGGCTGAAACTATCCAGAGCCTTTTCATGCTTCATATTTCTTTATTTGGGGGGATTTTGTGGGGTGGGGGAGAAACTGGGAAATGCGAAGACAAACCAGGCTGTCGTGGGTTTGGTGCTTTTAACTCCTCGTAGTAGCTGCAGTGATTAGCTAGAAACCCCGACCAAACTTGGGCTCCTCAGCACTTCTGGCAGAGGTGTATTAAATCCATATGAAGCCCGATATGATTGGGTGCAGATGTGGTGCGCTTCACGATGTGGGACTGGGCAAAAGACGTTAGATGTGGTGTTTCACATGGTGACTTACATTTATGAATGGATGTACTATACAGACTTTGCTGCTCCTTATTTATTGCGGTGTGCTGCATGGAACATATTTATTTGAAAGCATTAAAATAAACGATCCTCGAGCATGTGCATAACGAGCAAGCGGCGTTGTCTCCGCATGCCTGTCGGGGTTACGGTGAGTTCCAAATAACAATTACAGGGTGTCACTTGGTACTAAAATGAAATCTGTAAGAGGTTGCTTGAATTAAATGGAAGGTTTTTTGTAAAAAAAAAAATGCCTATTATTTCTGAGTACTTGAACCATATTTCACATCCACCTAGGTCACTGATATTCATTGAGATTGTTACTGTTAACCTGTAACAAGCAGTGCAGTTCGCAAGCCCGGCTTCAGCCATGCCATCAAAGCCCTTCTGTAGGCATCTGGGCTAAGAGTTCCATGTTGCAATTACTCCGTGTATCAGCCAGGCGAGGAGCTTCAAGCTTCAGGCTCATCATACGGTTTGCTAAAAATTTTTTAAGAATGAAGTCTCTTCAAAGTGCCAAAGGCTGGTTTTATTCGATTTATAATCTTTTTAAAACAACACACAACCTAAGCCTTGCACTTGATGGTCAGCAGTTGATGGTCAGCATGGTCACTCCAGGTATGCTACCGTGTCCACTTGGTGACAACAAATTACAGCTGCTGCTTGCTAGTGACAGCGGCATAGCCAGAGGCCGGGGCATTTCCTAAGCTCCCATCCACCCGTTATTGCATACCCCATTTCTTCTTGCCACAGAAGATTTCGATTGAAATTCTAAACTTGCATCTGCATATGAACTTCATGTACACACGCGTGCATGTTGCACTTAGGGCCATGTTAACGGGTTACTTCCATAAGACCTTTCATGGAAACACTAAAGAGAACAGCTTTCTCCCTTGGATAACAGATATAATTCTCAATAATAGATATAACTCGATAACCCAAGATGGCCTGAGCCGTTACGGGCTGTTTGAATCCGTTCATTACTTCTGAATCCTGCTCTGCTTTTGAAGAGTCCAGAGACAAACCCACAACACCCTCTCCCCAAAGATGGGGAAGAGTCACTGCAAAGTAGGACCACAGATACAGGCTGTTGCCTCAGAATAATCATAGCAGACAGCAAATGCTTGTGGCCCACTTTGGCGGGGGGTGGGGAGAGACCCAGCCTACCTTGCAAAATGGCTGCCTGAATTGCTCAGAAACATTTTGTATGAACTTGTGTGCCGACTCTTTTAAAAGATACTATACATGTAACTTGGAAGTCAGAAGGAGCATCGAAAAACCTGGTTGCAGTTAGCCAGATAGACTTTCCCTTGTTTTCTTGGGTGCAACCATTTGGACAGTCCACTGAGGATCTACCTTGGTCTGTTCCAGCAGCCTCTGTCAGTGGAAGGACTTGATGCTTCACAATACCTCCTTTTGAGGGTTGGAACTGAGCAGGATGCATTCTAAAGCAGATGGTACTAGGCATTATGGCTTAGAAGAAGAGTTTGGATTTATACGCCACTTTTTTCTCCTGTTAGGGAGTCTCAGAGCAGCTTACAAACACCTTCCCTTCCTCTCCTCAGAATATGCAGGTAGGTGGGGCTGAGAGAATTTTGAGAGAACTGTGCCTAGCCCAAGGTCATCCAGCAAACTTCATGTGTAGGAGCAGGGAAACAAATCCAGTTCACCAGATAAGGGTCCGCCGTTCATGTGGAGGAGTGGGGAATCAAACCCAGTCCTCTAGATTAGAATCCACCACTTTTGACCACTACACCATACCTGTTTAAGGTGTTTCTGAACATCCCAAGGCTTTCCAGGGCACTTCATAGGCTTCGCTCTTCACACACTACAGCATACAGGTCCAGTGTCCCCACACTGTTTCATCAGTGCAATAGTTATGCATGGAGATGGATACACATGGAGAAAAGTCTTCTGCCTCCCCCTCTCCCCACACACACCACTTTCCTGACACAACATGATCCTGCACTCTCCAGGACCACTCCCGGTCAAGAAAACCTAACGGGGGAAGGGAGAAATGGAAGCAACTCCCCTCCCCATGCCCACAATCATGACCTGAAGCAGACACTCCATGCACTCTGCAATTTGCGAACAGCAGCCTGTTTATTGCTTAAGTTCGTTGGGCTTAACTCTCTGATGAGCTGAACGTAGACATATTTGTCCTGTACCAAAGACTAGTGGCCTTCTTCTTGTGGCCTCCACGTATTCCTTGCAAAGCTGCAATGCAGGCTTTCGCAGCAATGCAGGAATACTTTATCAAGCACGCATTGTAAGCAGTTAAAAACACAATTTGTTCAAGTGCTGTTTCTGGGTTATTTGCTGTGTTTAACCTCCCCAGAGAATTCCATAATGAAAGTGTCTTGAGCTTTACTTATTTCTAAACCATTCCGTAATTTATTATGTATAATCATTAGATTTACAATCTGTTCTCAGCATAAGCAGCACAGTTAAATGTTTCAACCAACAAAACGATGCTTACATTTCCAGAGGAGTGCTTTTATGTGGTGTGTTTTTCCCAAGACTGGCATTAATCAGAATTAAATAACTGAATGCACAGTAACTTATTAGAGCTGGGTTCGTCGAATACACCTCAGGAGGTTCACATGGTCAAGGGTTCCTCAATACCAGAAGGGTTGCAAGTCTGCCCAACTATTTCTGCAATTAACAATGTGTTTGCACAAGTCAAGTAGCATGGGAATCCATTGATCCAGCTGCACATGGATTTTCAAACAATATTTTGTACTCAGACTGTGTATTTCAAAGCTTTGAAACACTTCCTGGGTTAACTCACACCTTTGTAAAATAGGCCACAATTATTTACCAGCCCGTCCCCTTCTGCAATATATAGGACATCACATACTATGACTTGCCATGGGACACCTAGTGAGCTCATGGCAAAAGTACAATTGAACAGAAGACTACGCAGCTGACAGCTGTAGGATGCAACACTGCTTTGGCAATATCACTACAAAGTACAATGGTGCTCTATTCTGTTAGTGGGACAAATCAGTCATTTTAGCCACTGCTATATTGCCAGCAACTGATATTATTCAGTGTTGTGTGGCTCAGAAATGTATGGGGTCCCATAGAGTCACGGGGGCAAAAAACTGGCATGAGAGCAAGACACTGCTCCCCACAAATTGAATGCCTCTCAGATGGCTTCAGGATCCAACTTGTGTCAAGACTGGGCAGGAAGATGGTTGGCCACTGAGCTTTTCCCCTGGTCACCTAAGTGGGTATGTTTCATCTGGATAGGAGCTAGCAATTAGGGGAGAACTCATAAGCTTCCAGGATGGGTTCAGGAACTACAATTCCCATCAGCCCCTATCAGCATGGCCAATTGGCCATGATGACAGAGGCTGATGGGAATTGTAGTTCCTGAACATCTGGAGAGCCGCAGGTTCCCTACCCCTGGGCTAGCTAATCCCCACTGTGTCATCCTAAAGTGATTTAATAAACACCCCAAGCAAACCATTAATTATTCTGTGTGCAACCATCCCAGCAATCAACCGGTGTTTAAGAGCACAGTATATTCTCTTGGGTTCTGATGACTCACCAAGTCTCTCCTCCTTTAATTGGAACCCTGGAAAAGTGATCACTTCTTTGTCTCTAGTGTTCCTGCCAGTTTACCTCATACTGCCTCAGGACCCAATTTTGAGGTATAAATTGGCCATTCATAGTGTGTGTGTTCTGGATCCGTACGTACACCCCCATGTGTTTGTGGGTTTTTCCTTTTGCTCCTGGAAACACCGGTCCTTTTCCTCTTCAGTGCTGCTTTCCTGCAACACCCCTTCAAGACTAGTAACTATTGTCCATCCCTGAAACCCTACGCAGCTTCCTCCCTTTTTTCTTAATCAGTATTGTATGCTTTATCTGCATATGTTCACTGATTGAACTATGTTCATTATTTTGTTAATAAATATCAATTTTAATTATACAACTACCTGCTCATTTAAGAGTTCTCAGACAATCCTGGTATACACAGTTTATAAATCCCAATTATACCCTCTCACTCTCTATCTTCAGCTCATTCTCCCAAACGAAGTGAAGACTGCTTACTCAGGGGAACAGTGAAGCGCAGGGCTGGCATGCAGAATGTTCCAACTTCCATTTTTTGTCCTTCTCAGTGTGAAGGCTTTTAGGTAGCAGGAAAAACTTTTCTCTGAGGGCAGAATAGTGCATGAGAAGGACCAAAGGTCTGACACTGAACAAGGCCACGTGTTTACATATAATAAACCATGAGATCATCGTGGCCACATCAAAACCAACTTATCTTTTAACAACAGGATTCAAATTTTATGGGTGGTCTGTGCATGGGCTAGAGGCAGCACAGCTCTGTCGATCAGTGACTCACACTTCGAATCCTTTCCAAGAATCTGTTACAGATGCTGACAGTGAGCAACGAGTTCTGCCCACTGCTGATCTAGCTACAAGGAAAAACTGGAGGACATACAAAGATGATCTTGAGACTGAATCATGCTGTTTCACTTCTGCTAGCACCCTTACAAAACCCAGAAATATTAATCTTGGAAGATGTGTAATATTGGTACTATAAAAAGGGTACTTTTTTTTTGCTGTCAAGTCACATCTCATTTCTGGCAACCCCTGGTGGGGTATTCAAGATCAGAGATGTTCAAAGGTGGTTTGCCATTGCCTGTCTCAATGTCACAACTCTGGTGTTCCTTGGAGGTCTCCCATTCAAATACTTGTCAAAAGAAGAAGAGTTTGGATTTATATCCTCCCTTTCTCTCCTGTAGGAAACTCAAAGGGACTTACAAACTCCTTTCCCTTCCCACCTCACAACAAACACCCTGTGAGGTAGGTGGGACTGAGAGAGCTCCGTAGAGCTGTCATTAGCCCAAGATCACCCAGCTGGAGTGTGTTGGGAATGTACAGGCTAATCTGAATTCCCCAGATAAGCCTCCACAGCTCAGACGGCAGAGTGGGGAATCAAACCCAGTTCCTCCAGATTAGAGCACACCTGCTTTTAACCACAACGCCACTGCTGCTCGGGGTTGACTTTGCTTAGCTCCTGAGATCTGATATGATCAGGCTAACCTGGACTTAAAAGAGGGGGGCAGGATGAATAAATGAAAACACTCAGTGTTCAATTAGTGTCCCCTTTAAAGCAGTTCTGAACAGAGGCTGGGGGAAGGAGTTTGCAGATATGTTCATAATAAAGAGTTATTTTGGGGAGGCTGGTTTGATGCTTTCTTCATATACTAAATGTCATCAATCAAGTCCAAAGTTTCAAGGATTAGGAACAACAGTTAAACCAGCTAAGCTTTGCAATTTAAACCTAGTTTCATTTACCCTGAAACTAGACAAGATGGTGGAAATTGGTGTTCAAAATAGCCAGGGAAGGTGATATGCAAACCAGGTCAGGGAACCATTGGGGAAATGGGTGTTTAACTCTTTCTTGATCACTGTTTTCCTGATCTAAATGGCCCATGCTGTCCATGCTGCTACACAGTCTGTGGTTCAGCTTAGATCAGGAAAATTGCACTGGGCAAAGCACAACCCCCACCCCCCCAGGCCACCCTTCCAAACTGTCTCCACACACAAAGTCTGCTTGGGATTTCACAAAAAATCCATACTGTCTCCTTTGGTGGCAAGCAAATAAACCATATAGGGGGATAATGAAAATATAACTAAAACTGCTGCCAATGTGTAAAGAGATGCATAAAAAGCGGCTCTTGTTGAATCCTTTTCATTTAGCCTGCTGTGTGCATGAAATTGCCGCCTCAGCTCCTAAATGCCAGGCCTGGTTGTAAGTGCAGGCAGACAGAAAAGTGCAAGTATGGATCCCAAAATGGTCATGGATTCCATTGCTCTCAATGTCAGCATTAATTTGGGAATGGTTTCTCCAACACGTTCGTTAATTTACATTGGGCTAAACATTGCATATATCACAAAAATGAGCAAAACATTTTATTCTGGTTATCTTAAAAAAATCTTTTCAATTCAACAAAGTTAATAAGAATTTTCACACCATTTGTTTCCAATTACGATTTGGCAGTTAAGGCAGATAACATTAATACAGTGCATTGATTTTCTCTATTGCATTTATTTTAACAAGCAGCAATTAGTCTAAGTGCATGACACAAAAGAAGAATCCAAATATCAGCAAGTCCAAGTCAGGCCCCTTCAGTACATTTTCTGCTCCCTTAAAGAAGAGCCCCAGAGCACACGGTACTGGAAAAGAATGGAGAATGTATAGCTACATTGCTTGGTGAATTGTGGCCTTGGTTTCCAAATGTCATTTTATGCATAAGGACATGCTCCGAGGTTCTTCCACAAATTGCACAGCTTATGGAAAAACAACACTCCTGCCTCCCCAAACGTTCTGGTCCTAGAAAGTGAATGCAATTGCTAAACATTTGTCAATCTGGTTCCCGTTAGAAGAACGCGTTCTCCATAAAAGCTTCATAATACAATCCAGGAACTGAACTTGTGCGTACATATGTGCGTAGAACACTGGCAGTGCCAGAAACTTCTTGTGTTCATGAAGCCTACAGCATAGATAGCAGATTGAACATGTAACCAATTCACACATACATGGTCTACTTCATTCTGCGTCTTGCACCATGATCTCTGTTGAAAATACATTTAAATGACACCATGTAATACTCAATATGCAGCAGCAGTGGCGGAACAGCCTTTTCAGCTGCGTAATCATTTTTCATAATTCTCTCAGTTGGTCTACCACCAAACTTCCCAAGGAGGATAAACATTACATATAAATGTATTGATGAAGGCTTTCGTGGCTAGAATCACTAGGATGCTGTGGATTTTCCGGATTGTACGGCTGTGTTCCGATAGTATTTTCTGCTGACATTTCGCCTGTATCCGCGGCTGGTATCTTCAAAGGATCTGTTGCCAACCACAGATGCAGGCGAAACGTCAGGAGAAAATACTACAGGAACACGGCCGTACACCCCGGAAAATGCACAACATTCTACTAAATGTGAATGCCTGTCCTGCTCTAGCTTTAAGTACATTCATGATCCAAGGTATGTGCAAGCAAAAAAAATTACATTCAAGGACCTAAACCAAAAATAAAGAGAGAGAGAGAGAGAGAGAGAGAGAGAGAGAGAGAGAGAGAGAGAGAGAGAGAGAGAGAGAGAGAGAGAGAGAGAGAGAGAGAATGGCTACTGTAGCAAGAATTTCAGGGTGATCTGATAAAGGAAACACGTAGACCTGTATTTATGCTTAAAAAGGAAAAGGAGAAACTGTAGCTCGGACAATCTTGGTTGTGATAGAAAGCAAATGGTACAAAACATTAAGACTGATCAGACAAATGGCTCATTGCCCAGCTTTTGGTCAAAGCCAGTTTAAGATCAAACTACTGAGGCTGCCTGTGAGGTAGATGTTGAGGGCTTAAATCGAGGTAAGTAAAGTCCAAATTTGTTTTCAATCCCTGCAAATGTGGCAACGGCAAGTTTGTAGCCCCCCACATGGTCAGGGTTAGGTGCGGGTAAAGTAATCCTTGATTTGGGAACAGGTTCGGATCCTGCTGGCTTTCTGAAATGTTTAAAATAAAAAGTAGATTAATAACAACAACAACAACAACAACAAGTTGTGATGACACTGGGGAAATTCAGATAATTTACAGAAGGTGCAGGAACACCCAAAGATCTTCAACAGTCCAGGCCAGCTGCTAGCTGGGTGGCTCTACATCCAGCCACCACACTCTGAGCTGCTGAGTTCAGTGTGCGTGAGTTTGGGTGGAAGAGGAGGCACTATCACACTGCAAGCTAGCTGTGTGGAAGTCTGGTGGCAGCAGAGCTGGCAACACCCTGCTCTTTCTCCCTTCTCCTTCACTGGGCAGGGCAGGCACGTCAGGCCAGTTCCTCACCCGTTCAGGTATGCTTGGGTGGGTAGAAGCTGGTACCCTGTGGTGGTGCAGCTGGTAAGTGCCAACTCTTCCCTCCTTCAGGGAGCAGGGAAGGCAAGCAGACCCTTGGTGAGAATGCTGGGGCCAGGGGTGCTGCTTATTGTCCCCCTCCCATCCCTAGGTGATTGCCCTGGGCCACAGAGTGGGCAGGCCAGCTCTAACAGGGACCAATGGGACAGACAGTGAGGCTGCAGGAGATTGCTACTCATCCAGACTGAGATTTTGCATATGTCAATAACTAAATCTTACCAGGCATGAGACATCTGTGAAGTAAATCCTTTTGTCGTGTTCCCCCAAATTAATGGCAACAGACTTGTCAATCCCACAAATAGGTGTATAGTATTAGTTGAATGAACTATTTCACCACTTTACTGTTTGCATATCTCTTCTCTTATCAATTTAAAGATTCTTCATCTAAACTCCAACTCACTAGGTTTAAGGTGTAGTGCAGGGGTGTCCAATTCCGGCCCTCCAGATGTTCGTGGACTATGATTCCCATCAGCCCCTGCCCATATGGCCAATTGGCTGATGGGAATCATAGTCCATGAACATCTGGAGGGCCACAGTTGGACACCTCTGGCCTAGTAGAAAAAATATCAGATAAACAGAATCTCCTTAAATTTCAGTTAACACAATCTTTCATGGAAACAATAACACCTATAACTAATATGAAATCGGATTTGTCAGTCTGAATATACTTACACTCCTCCAAAATCGATATAAAACCACCTCTGCAGCAGCTCATAGGTCACCAAGGTCACCCCGAATTGAGGAGAGGAGCGAAATACACGAGCTTGAAAGGGAAAAGGACAGGACCACAAGCAACATTAACACACGAAGCCGACATACAAACTTCCCTCTTTGAGGTAAATGGCATTCAAGGGTTACCTCCTGCCCCTTTCCAAAAAGCCCGTGGACCTTCCTCTCGTAGGATCTTGCCAAAGCAATCTATGACGCCGCTGTAAGTTGTTTGACCTGCACGGGCTGCCACCTGTAACCTTGTCTTGATGACATCTGCAGGGGTCACTAAGGACGCTGCGGGCATGCCTTAAGGAAGGAAAGGAGAGGTTGCTAACAAATGGAGACACTGTGAAAAAACTGCATTTTTTTCATGATCCTACTTCAACCCCTCCCTTACCACTACAATCAAATCATAACATGGCTAGTGGGAAAAATAATATCCCACCCCCTAAGAATTTAACAACAGCCATTAAAAGCCAACCCAAGTAAAAAGAAAGAAGGTCTGCTGTGCTCCTGAAGACACTGCAGGTATTCCTGGAGAACATATTTGGGGATGCCATGATGGGTAAACGTTCCAACTTGCAGTTCCCCATTCTGCCTCAAAACCTGCCTAGCCTTCTTTCTGACATAACATTTTTCTATGTATTCAAAGCAGAGAGGTTTGTTTGTTTATTAAGCATATGGGGGATTATTCCAATGTGTGATTTTCCACCTATATTTTAAAATGGCATACTCACAGGAGGACCATACTTAGCTACTGGGATTCTACAGTCTCCCTGAAAAAGTATCATCAGTTCAGAACTTAAGGAAATTTACTTCAAAGCCTGAAGGGGAAGGAAGGAGGGACAAAGTGGATCTTGTGATCACAGGTGTGTTAGACTTCCACAAGGCTTTGGGTAGATGGGAAGCTCAGCCTTATGTACTCTGAAATTTAGGAGGTAAACAGAAGTGTTCAATAAATGTCTTGAGGTCACTCGGTAGCGGTAAAAGTAAATTCTTTGGTGGGTTCTGGCATTTGCAAGTCTGCTCTGGAATCTCAGCTTTCTCGATGAAAAAAAAATCTTGCTAACCTCAGACAAACAGGTATAGCTACATGCATGTACTTTTTCAGTACTTGCATATATTTCAGGCTCCATAATATCCTCATCAAAAGGCCTGTCTGGAAGATTTATGGTGGCTGATGGACAACAGAATACTGAATTATCAGTGGCAGACAGGCCTGCAGTTCCCACTACCTCTGTAGCAGGACTCCTGAATTCCAAGGAGCAACGCCTTTCAGAATTCAAACTAGCAGTTTAAACCCCCCCTCCCCCCAAATCTAATAAAATACATGTTTTTATTAAGGAGGAGGGGCAGACAAAAATAAAGCAAGACTGTATTCAGAAGACGGTGTCTCTTCTCATTTTATTACTTTTCCATTCTGCATCAGTTCCAAACCAACTTGGTCAGATGGAGATGCATAAATCTCCTTTGCTTTTTCCCTCCTCTAAAGCTTAATAACTCTGTAACAATTTTTGTCCAAACCAATGTGGTCTGGCTCCAGAATACCATCTCACTTTTTTTAGTAGACTGCTTTGAAAGAGATGTAGAAGTGGGTGTTTATCACTAAAATAGGAACCACTCCTCCTTTTCCCAAATTCCGGAAAAAAACCCAAAGGAAAACACACTGCATGAACTTTCACATTTGAAGAACTGGCAGATGACGGCTTCACGTGGTCACACTTTCCCTTGAAATAGCATGCAAGATCCATTTCATCTCAGCTCAGAGGTTTCAAGAAGATGGACTTTGGCTCTTGAAAAGAACTAAAATCTGAAAACACGATATCCATATAGCTGGTTATCTCACGGTGGCACGAGCTGTCAGAAACAGGGCTGTCCACACGAGTGTCTTCTGGACGCAAGCTAGCCAATAGCCCTGCATGCTTCTGAGCAGCCAGCAGGGTCACTGGCGAGTGTGAACTAGCCATTGGTTTTGTGATGCAAATCCCAAATTATGTCCACATTTTCTGAGAATGATCTGCAATAATGCTTAAATTGCAATAATTCCTGGCCCGTTCCGCACGGGCCACATGAGCAGCGGTGCACTGGCATAGTCCATGCTGGTGCACCCCCCAGGTCCATTTGCATGAACAGCCCCGCTGGCTCAGCAGCCGGCGGCACGGCCTCCGCACGGGCCGCACTGCTCCCAGTCCTGCTACCTCCTGCCGGCTCCCGTCGCTCTGTTGAGGCCAGGGGACACGCCCCTTTGGCCATAGCGACGCCTCTGGGGTCGAAGGCCAGGAGGCACGTCCCCTGGCCTCCACAGAGCAACAGGAGCCGACAGGAGGTAAAATGGGATTGGGGGCCGTGCGGGGAAAACACCGGCTTCCATCTGATGCCATTCCGTCGGCACCGGATGGAAGCTGGCGTTTTCAAAAAGACTCGCTCAATGAGTGAATCAGGAAAATGCCATTGTGGGGGGGGGGGAATGATCTTCTCCCCCACAACAGCGTTTTTACCAGTTGATCTAAATGGCCTGTGCGAAAAGGGCCCCAATCTGTTCCAAACTATAAAGATCCTTCCAGACACTCTCAAATCAGGTGACTTAACATTTGGTAAAAATACAGAAATAACAATCCAATCTAAAATTTGTAGCATTTTTTCCATCATGACTAGAATTTGAACAAATATTCATATGTTTATTCTATTGAAGGGTGTCGTATAAAACTTTGCTTCAGTTTCTTTCCAGTAACATTTTTCTCCCTGTTAACCTAATATCTTTCTTATTTTTGTAAGTATTTGGAGATACCTTTTATATTCTTCCTAGTGTTCTTATGTTCTAGTGGTCACTGCCCTAAGGAGTAATCTTATACAGGAAGATAACCTAAAATGGAAACCTGGTGAAAATACTGGATAAAATCCATGTCATTGTGCATTTACTAACATATATTGGCCACTACTGATAAAGAGAGGCTGCTCCTGTGGCTGGACTTCAAAGAGACATGGTTATCTCAGTCTGCAATCACTTAACAATGGGCAGAGAAAGAAAAATTAGAAAATCTAAGAAATGACTTGGCTCAACACACCAGCTTAGGTTTCACACCGAGACAGGACACAGAGCTCAAAAACGGTTTTGTTCCATTATGGTGGGTTACCATTAGCCCAGCTTCAAAGCCACATTCTTTACAGCCGGTATAGTTTTGATAGATGTACAGAGTTATTTTGTTTGTTCAAATCCTGCTTCGTCAAATTTATGTCTATTCTTATTTGTTAATAAGATAACGGGGCTTTAAAAATCATTTAAGCAGAGCTTGTACATTGTGGCCCAGAATGTTGGGAAGAGAGAGGCCCCTCAGCCAATCCCCATGGTTGTGACAGGTGACTCCTTACAACCCAGATCCCGACATTATGAGCAGGATACAATCGGGAATTGGCAGAGACAATTTGAGAGCAATGCATTTTATTGCTTTGGGGGCAGGGGCTGTCAACTCACAGCAGACTTATGGTGAACTCTCATGGGGTTTTCAAAACAAGAGACATTCAGAGGTGGTTTCCCATCGGCTACCTCTGCGTAGCAACCTTGATATTTTTTGGAGGTCTCCCATCCAAATACTTACCAGGGCTGACTCTGCTTAGCTTCCACGGTCTGATGAGAATGAGCTATCCTGCGCTATCCATCTTACTTTTAAACCAAGAGAAAACAGGAAGCAGCTCTCCCCAGTCTAAGGGCATTTTTCACAAGGAACCAATATCTTTTATGGACAGCACTTGTCAATATCGCAGCATGGTGTATTGTGAGACTGCTGCATTCTGACTGAAAGTCTCACCTGTCAGGCAATGTACACTTGTACCTGAAGTGCTGCTTGGTCTGCATATATTAAAAACCAAGCATCAGCCCCTCAGTCCTAGAAGCAGGGCCTCTCTCAGTTGGAAGACTGCTGCACCACAGATGGGAAGCCGAAACCACCAGGCCAATGCATGAACTCTGAAACAGCAATCTGTGAAGACCTGGATATTCCCATTTTCTACCCAGCTCTTACCACCTGAGACTACAAGATGGTAACAGAAGTGGCAGGAGGCAGACATGTTCAGAAATCTCTGCACCGTGACTTCAAGGAACAGGCCTGGCTGTTTTGCACTGATGGGGGTCCCAGGGGACTGCCTTCCTCTATACGTGCAACAATATACTATCTTTTCAGTCTGGGGAGAGAAAGAAATGAGTTTGGGATTATCTCCCCGGTCCCTCCAGATGAGCTGGAAATAGAATGACATCTTGAATAACTTGTGATTGCAGGAGGAGAAGGGGAAACTCTAAGCATCAGTCAAAAAGGCACACCTAGGCCAGACAGGTCCTGCCCAGAGGCAGAGCTACCAGGGGGTGGGGGTGCATGTTGCACCCGGCGCGCCTCTGGGTGAGTGTGGGGGGGATCACCCCGTCCCCCTACTTACTTTAGTGAGAGCAGACTGGAGAAGCGGCCTGTTCCCTTCAGGCTGAAAACGGCCTGGAGGGAACTATACTTCCCAGGAGACCTTGCGAGCCCCAGGCCATTTTCAGTCTGAAGGGAACAGGCCGCTTTCCCAGGCTGAACTAAGGTAAGGGGGAGTGGGGAGCAGGGGGCCACGGAGGAGAGGGACGGAAAATACAGAGTGCTCACTGGGTGCACTCTGGCCCAGCTATGCCTCTGGTCCTGCCTCTTCAAATCAAATGAGTTTAGAGTTTGAAAACAAATGTCAGGAATAAAATGCAACAAAGGCAGCCAAGAACAGCTATCCACAGCATTCTATATGTACGAATTACGTTGTTTAAATAAAGAGCATATTAGCTGAGAGACAACCCAGCAGTTTAGGAAACAATAGGCAAAATGGTCACAACTGACTTTGCTCTAGCAACCAGCGAATGAGAACGGAACAGGGAGAAGATTTCTGAACTGCAACGCAACACACACTTTCTAATTGCTTCGCAGCAGGAAAGAAAAGAAGTGTTTACTCTTCGCCTTTTCGTTCCATGCAAACAAGACCTGCTTCCTCCAGCCATTACATTTCTATTATCAGTCATAATAACAAAGCCTCTCCTTCCAGACAGATTCGTATGTGGGTGTTTTGTGCATTCTGCTTTAAGCATATGCTGATTTGAACACAAGCTAGATAACAAAAAGGACCTGGACCATTTTCATCAGGTGTATAACTTAAAGAGATGGACTCAGGGTTGGGGGCCCTTGTACAGGTGATTGGAGGACTAACTTTCCTCTGGAAGCAGATTCCCAACATGTTTTCGGATTCCATATTGAAGAGTTATTCAAATGTTTGTTCCTCAAAGTGGTCTCAAAATGAGACTCCATCAGTCATCCTTACAGTGACTACTTTTGCAGTCAAAAACAGATAACCATTAATTCACCATTCAAAACTATCCTGTCTCCTAAAATGAACAATATGATAGATGGAAAATCATGACGCACATGAGTCTCAAGAGATGTAGGTTGCCAAGAACATGTTCTTTAGCACTCTGGGTGCTGTTCCTGCTCCTCACTGGCTTCTGGCCATAAGACTATAAAGTGCTGTATCTCATAATGACTTACAATTTCCTCTGAAATTCCAGTGTGGCCCCCTTGGATATTTGTAAACATCATTCAGAAATGCTGCAGGATTTTCTGTTTGGGATGGCTTTCAGAAGTTAGGATTAAGTTGATAAAGAAGTAAGGATTTTTAGGGGGTCTTATGGGGAGATGCTTCAATGTATGGTGGTAGGTTCCATCTGCGCCACTAATTAGCCACATCCGGTAGTTAACACTGCATTGGCTTCTAAGCCAGATCTGGTGTTTTTAAATACTGTGTTTATTAGCCATGGAAATGTCTACCTTTCGCACACGCCTATCAAACCACCATTTGTGCATGTTTCCTGCTACATCATGTGATAAAGAGATCCCCAAGACATACCGTACCTTGGGTGAACACCTAATCCATTCTAACTGGCTACAACTGGCTTGCACCTCAGTGTTATTTCTTAGACTTCATATATATTTCAGAAAAAGTAGATTTTTGTATCCATGTTTTCAGCAGGACTTTACAATTCTCTCTGCTTCCAGTTGCATCAAATTTCATACACAGGTCACTAGCTTCTGCGAAAGTGCTAGTAGAAGAAAGGTGCGTGAGGTCCCTGAATATGGATATGCAGTCCTTAAATCTGTTACTGCTAAGTACCAAATTTACTAAGTACACGCTCAGTACATACCGATTTACTAAGTACAAGCTTGCTCAGAATGCTGGGTTTTTCTCCCTCCATAAGCACACTGGGGAAAAAAACAACATACCCATATTTAATGTATTGTCGAAGGCTTTCACGGCCGGAATCACTGGAGTGCTGTGTGGTTTCCAGGCTGTATGGCCGTGTTCTAGCAGCATGCAGGAGAAAGGTCAGGAGAGAATGCTGCTAGAACACGGCCATACAGCTCGAAAACCACACAGCACTCCAATACCCATATTTCCTTGCTTAACTGGTTCAACGTTAAGGAATCTAGCACCAGGCTATCTTAAGATACCTGCCACTGCAGCCCCTAGAAGTCATGGGATATGCCTTCACAACAAAGAAAACTACCTACCAGCTATTGCTCCAGCTAGAAGCAAATATCCAGCGCTCACCCGCCCATCTTCACTTGCAAACGAAGATTTCATGTGAGCATAACACGGGAAATAAATGGCAGAGAAAGGGATGTCACGGAGAAAGCAGGCCTTAGCCCCCTGGGAAAGGAAAGACAAGCTGTGTGAGCACGATGCTCTCATTCAGACAACAACCAGCATCATGGGTGAAGGTTTTGCTGAAAAACTGAGACTCCCAGGATGAATTACTGTTCAAATCTTGCATATCATTGTTTTAAAAATCACAGAAGATTAAACTCAGAAGGGAAGGGACAAAACCATGCCAACGGTTTAGCTGACAGCCCAGTTTCCTCACACATGGATGCAGGATGAACGTCTAACAGAGGAGTCCTGGAAGAAGTAAGCAATCCGTGTTGAGAAAGGAGTTGGACTACGTGGCTTGTATGGCTCCTTCCAACTCTATGGTTCTGGGCCAGAGAAGAGGCAACATGAAACTCTGCTTTTGCTGCACAAGCCCAGCCACATGCTTTAAAATGCACAAAAGGCCTGTGAACACTGGTAACTGTGCCCTCAGGCTAATGAAGTTAGCCCCACTCATACATCAACATTAACAGTAATCTTGAGCTTAGTGCAATACAGTGGTTAGAAAGCTGGATTGGAAGATGAGGGCTGAATCCTCACTCTCCCATGGAAGCTCTCTGGGTCACCTTGCTCTAGCTAGCTACACACTCCCAGCCTACCTTACCTCACAGGATGGTTGTCGTAAAGATAAAAAAGGAGAAGCAGAGAATGCTGCTGTAAACTGCTTTGGATCCCCTCTGGGGAGACAAGTGGGGTAGCTACACGCAAACAATCAGGAAACCAACTGCCTGGTTTACACTGCAGTCCAACCTGTTTTCCCTGAGTCTTTCTGGATATAGTTGTGGGTGCTGGTTTGCAACAATATGAAGCAAGTCTTAAGCATCCTCAACAGGACTTTGAACTGCAGCCTGAATCAGACAGCTACAGTCCAAAGACAGACAGGCTCCATTATGGGTTGGATTCATTTGGCAAGAAATACTGAGAGTCATTGGTCTGACTGTCCAGCAGGCAAAAGTGGAGATGAATTCACCACAAATGTTACCTATTCCACAGGGTGAAAGATCTCCACATCGTCTCTGCAGCAAGAGAGTTAATTAGATTTGTGTCATGTTTGGCGTTATAACAACAAATGCCAGACACCTTCTGCTCCAGTTGCAGATCAAGGTGCTAATCATGTGTTTTAAAATGGCAAAGAGTTTGGGTCTTACGCACACATTTTCTTGTTCTTGCACTAATCTTTTGCAGATTGGCTGCAGGAACATCCCTCTTCAATAATTCACTGGAACTTCAAAATCAAAAAAAGCAACATGCAGTGCAATTGTTGATGTTGGGTCTCTGTGGTTAAGGTCATTTCCCTAGAGCCCTAGCTGGAGCATATCACTATGCTAAAACGGCCTCCAGCAATGTGCCTTCCGGATACAAGAGAGAAAATATCTGTCAAAGCTAGTTGGCTGAAGGTGTAAATAAAGCTGGCTCAAAACTTGAATCCACTTTATTAAAGTTCCAACTTTGGCTCTCTTCCAATAGCTAAACAGTCTAAAATTTCCTCCTCTGAAGCCTGGGAATGCATGTTTAGAGGCAGGCCTCATTTAGCTTCCAAGTTAATCACTGCAGCGAGCTAATGCCAATTAGGAGGGCCAGTGGGAGAAAGGCTCTTGAACTGCTAAAAAAAAGTCTCTAGAACTGCTGAAAAAATAAAATAAAACTCAGGCATGTTTAATGGCAGGCAACCCCAGTAAAACCTGCTTCCAAATTCAGCAGGTCTACCCAATTTCTTTCTTTCACTGCTGACACCTTTCGGATGCAGACAATGCACTCAAAGGCAAACGAGGAGCTTTGAAGCTGCCAGAATCCAAAGCCCAAGTTTCACCTCGAAGCCCAAACATGAACCTGCTGGGCGTGACATTTTTGAGAGAGCAGAAACATTAAAAGCATGTGCTGCTCTGCCATGCCCACCAACCGAAGGTGAGGAGCCAATCTATTTAACAACCCTCAAAGACTTTAATCTTGGATCGCATCTTGGCCAACAAACCAATCCAGAAAAAGAACCCCAGGTTGTCAGAAGATATGGATAATCAACTCAGAAAGCATGAGCTGGGGCAGGTTCTTTCGCATGCTAATTCCTGCTTATTCCAGCCCTACCTGCAAAAAAGGAAAAAAAACAGGGATCTAAATAAACTATTTCTACTACAAGGGGAGGGTAATTATACTCACAAAGGCACCTCTGTGTCGGGGTTGGGCACAAGGAGCCAGAAGGTCTGGGAGACGCAGGCTTAACCTAGTCTCCTGCAGTGAATGCACATTGTCTAGCAAAAAAAAAAAAGGGGGGGGGGGAATGCCAGACTGAGAGGACCTCGCAGAATTCAAGACAACAGTGGTGCACCTTGTCTGAGACGGTTATTTAATGCTTCTGGCACCTGTACTTACCGCCATCCCTTCTTTCCCTACCTTACAGGTTTAGAATTTATTTGGCATGTATAATTGTTATTTTGATCCTATAGCAACAAACAATAGGCAGCATGTCATTTCTTGATCCGTTAACATTCCTCTTAGGTTCCACCAGCAACTTAACCCTTTGGATTCAGAAGTACAGGAAACTCCCACCCACTCCCTGGCAGCCCCCTCCTCCCACCTCACCTTACCCAATTTAAAAGCTCCCCCCCCCCAATTTTCAAAAAGAGACAGAGAGAAAGAGAAACTGACAGATGTTGCAGCTCGCAGACAGGGATGGGCTGTTTCGCTCTCCTTGTCTTCAAACTCTAACAGGTACCTGTGGGTCTCGAAGCCTGTGAAACTCTAACAGGTACCTGTGGGTCTCGAAGCCTGTGAAAAGTGGGATCCAGGCTTTTGCAGTTTTATTGATTTGGTCACAATGTTTACAATTGGCTCACTATACCATGTAAATTTAGTTTTGTGGGTCATCATACCAAAAAATGTTGGAAACCACTGTTCTAATGCATGTTCCCCAAATGCTTGACCCAGATTTTAAGGGTTTGGTTTTAATTGAAATGATTTTAATGGAAATGACAGGACTTCCTCAGTTTTCCTAAGCAAACAGCAGCCTGGCCAACCAACCTACCCAGAACAAGCAGCTGCCACTGGCTGAAGTACTTCAGAGCAACTGTGACATCAAACAATTACTAAAATTTACTATGTGACATCAAACAATTACTAAAAATTACTATGGACTTAAAAGGGTACAACTCTGCTTAATATTGTACTATAGTATGGTGTAGTGGTTAAGAGCAGGTGCACTTTAATCTGGAGAATGGGGTTTGATTCCCTGCTCTGCCACTTGAGCTGTGGAGGCTTATCTGGTGAACCAGATTAGTTTATGCACTCCAACACATGCCAGCTGGGTGACCTTGGGCTAGTCACAATTCTTTGGAGCTCTCTCAGCCCCATCCACCTCAAATGGTGTTTGTTGGGGGGGGGGAGGAAGGGAAAGGAGATTGTAAGCCCCTTTGTGTCTCCTTACAGGAGAGAAAGGGGGGATATAAATCCATGCAACAACAACTCTTCTTCTTCTTCATTAGCAAAAGTAATTTGAGTCCACTGAGACAGCAGATAAAATCAGAATGGCACTGAGAGACATAGAGAGGCAAGATGGTCCAGAGATTTCAATTGGCTTACACTCAAGAAAAGCTACATAAAGGACAATAAGTGGACAATTATGGCCAGATGTTGTTCTGATGGACCCTTAGTTATTAACATTTACACCTGTCTTATACTGAGATAGACTACTGGTAGAGTACTGAATCCTGTGACTGGCAGAGGTTTGCCACGGAATCTCAACAAGATTCTTTAGCAGGAAATGCCAGTTACTGTACCTAGAACATTCTTCACGTATAGAGTTTTCAGGATTTGGTAGCTAATCAATTCAAAGCACAAAAACATTTGTGATGCAAATCTGAAAGAAACTTTATCTACAACCCCTCATTTATTTTCTTCATAATACCACATATTCCTCCTTAAAGGACCAAAGCAGCTTACATTCTTCTCTCCTCCATTTTATCCTCACAACAGCCCTATGAGGTTCTCATCCTTAGTTGTGGCTAGCGGAAGAAGGGAGTTCTTCTACCATCAGCTAGAATTTCCTATTAAGAAATAAACCATTTTCAAAGCAGACATTCCATTCCATTTCAAGCTTAAACACAAAACTATTATTACCTTGTACAGGCCAAAAAACCCCAGGTCACGCAATACTGTGAGAGCACTAACACGTGGCCCAGTGGTGATCTCTCCAGCCACTTGCAAACGAATCTTGACAATTTCTAATGGGTTGGTGAAAATGACTTGCGATGCTCCAGCCTATGGGATTATGGGAAGCAAGAAAAACAAGTAAGCACTGCAACACAGGTAAGCACTCCAGTAAACCCTGCGACACAGGTAAAGGAACGACACATCAAACACTTCCAGTGAAGAAGTTCCGCTTGTTTCAATGGTGCTCGGCCATTAGCCTCTGCCCCCCTACAATGAACAGAGGCTGAGCAGCAGTACTTAGTAGTTTGCACTGAGATATAAACTACTGGCAATTAGGCCTTTTAATTGTAATTGGTTTCTCTATTTCAGACTACTGGGCATTCAACATGATAAATTAAAGAAAGGGAACTGAGCCACCTTAAGATAAACAAATGCAATTGCAGTTAATCACAGACAATGATGCTGAAAGGAAATATTCATTACCATCTATTCCCACCATACCAACAAGCCAAAAGAAGCACAGAGAAACTAGTAAACATTTTTAAAAACAAAATAAAACCTGAATTATTAACTATGCCAAAGAAATGAAGCTTGCTTGGCAATATCTGCAGCATTCTCCTTCAGTAACAAGGCCTGGCAGGATCTCTCTCAATTTTGGCACAGGTACAAAAAATTCTGTGGAACATATGTATTTACAACAGCTAATTTCCTCTGCCTTTAAAAAGTTACTGAACAGAAAGTTTGTATATCCTCAAATGGCATTTTTGCTCGACTGCTGCTAATCTGAGTTGAACATCATTTCTCTACGCACAAGGCAAGATCTATTTCTTTTCCATTTCTCTCCCCTGCCCCAGGACTCAAGCAAAAAAAGTTTCTCCAACAACTCTGTCAACTTCTTTAAAAAAGTAGTTGCATACTTACTTGCATATTGTAGCTAGCCACAAACAGATGCCAACAGCATTTAAAACAGCAGGATTCTAGCAACTAAATATTCATCAGATAGTGAAATTCATCCTACATTTGGTTACTACGAAAGTACTGAAGGGTGGGGATCCAATGAGTAGTCCTGACAGGATGAGAGAAATCACCTGGACCCCTGCTCACATGACCTTTCTCTCCTCTCCTTCAGAAAGCACTAACTGGGCCACCTGTATTGATTGATAAGCCTTCTAGAGTTGGAAAACAAATGCAGAGAACCTGGTGGTACCATGGCTGCTCAGAGGTTGAGCACCAGCTTTGCAGGTAAAAGGTCTCAGGTTTGAGTCTCGGCATCTCCAATTGAAGGAGGCATCACGGAAGGCTTTTTTCTGTCCAACATGCCAACAAGTTGCTCCAGTTAGAGCAGAGGCTAAATGAAGCTAGATGAGCCAAAATTCTGAGTTATAAGACAGGTTCTGATATGGATCTAAAGAGGATAGCTTTGGGTTAACAGCAGAACTTGTGTGGGTCCCATAATGGACTCACAACTGAGTCTTGGATTAGTCCTTCTGCATGTGATAACGGTTCTTGCATTGTGCATAAATTGAAAAAATTACTTTTCCAAATGCATCTCACAAAAACTGAAGAGAAAATGGATTGTTTATGTGGCCACAGCAAAAAGAGGGAACAAAACAAGAGGATAACAACAGGATCGGTGCTCTAAACTCTCATCGGACTTTGGAATAAGACACGTGCCTCTCAATGGTGGGTCAGACCATTTGCCAACACAAGTGCTCCTAAGACTGCTGTCCCCTTTTGCCACCAGCAGTCAAGAATTAAAGTGTTAGCATGAAAATAAAGCATACTTAGTCTGTTCTTATGTGCCATTACCATCTAACTGGAAATCCCACATTTCCTGAAAAGACATGGTGGGTGGATTTGTTGCAGATACACTGCATTAATAAAGCCACTCCAACCTTAAAACGCTTTGAAATCAATGGTAGTACTCAAGGTTACAAGAGGCCAAGTCACTTGTTTCTGATCTCTGGCCAAAAATTTGTTTCCAAGTCCACTCTGGCTCTTCTTCCAGCATTTTCCTCAACTGATCTGCAATGAGCCATTTCCTTCTATTTTCTTTAATGAGCTGCAGCTATGGACATCATCCTTACATGGAAATAATTAAATCAGGAAATCTCCTCTTAATAATTTTCTTCTTAATGTTTCAAACTCTGTAAAAAGAAATTGAAGGTTCTAAACCATTTATTATTTTTAAAATCAACAACTAAGCTTACTCTGAATAATTTGCAAACCAAGAAGATTAATTAACAGAAGAAAGAATATGGGCAAACTGATTCCAAGTACTCTCTGTATTCTGTGATACCTGTACAATCAAGGCTATCTACATTTCATAACTCTACAGTGAATAATTTGGTACAAGATAGCAGGGTCAGACTAGGAACTGGGAGATGGTGGTTCAAATCCCTCCCCTTTCCATGAAATCTCTAAGCAACTTTAGATCCAACTGTCAGCCTAGTCTGCTCCACAGTGTTGCTGTGTGGGTGAAAATGAAGAGGAAGGAGAGATGCATTTCAACTTTTGCTCGTTAGAAAGGAGGAGAAAGAGCAGCGTAAACATTCAATTCAGAGAATCAAAAATTTCACATTTTGTTTTTATTCAAAAACCAAGTTTCCAGTGCTTAAGCATGCCAAGTCAGACATCAAACTGCACAAACAGGACCTGATAACATCTAAAAAACCATGCTGCAAAAAAAAATAATAATTCAGGGCTTCAGGTCCTGCAAAGCTCCTCAGCCTTTCACATGCTTAGCAGCAGCTAATTCTGCAAAAACTCCACTAGATGCAAGAATCCAGTTACCCGCTATCATCAGTTAAGTCAGAAGTACTAAAGTAAGCAGCTACATACCCTTACACTGTGCTTGGACCCAGACCCTGAGAGTCCCTTCCCAAGTACATTTTTAATGATATTGGAATCAACAGCCAATCATACCTCGTGGCCTAGGCTAGCCTGATCTTGTCAGATCTTAGAAGTTAAGAAGGATACCCTTGACTAGTATCTGAATCTGAGACCACCATAGAATTACCAGGGGCCCTATGCAAAGGAAGGCAATAGCAAACCACTTCTGTTAGTCTCTTGCTTTGAAAACTCTACTGGATCACTACAAGTTTGCTGTGAATTGGCCACGCTTTACCCGCACATAATCAACAGCCGCTTTAGCTTTCAACAGATATAGCACTGTGAGGGCACATTTCTGCTTGAAAAGCAGGGTAAAAATCCAATTATCATTTACTAAGCCAGATTCTTGCATTTACGTAAATTAAACCATGTCAGAGTTTGCCTCATCACTAACTAACCTCAAAGACCCAAAGACACACGGCTAGTGGTATCAGGAAGGTGGCTTTTTACCAGTGGGATGTTATGTCAGTTAATGTTTCGAACTGGAAGTCATTCTGAGAATTTCCTGAGAAATGGAGTAACGTTTAGAGCAGAACAAGCCAAGTAATATGTGGCCAGTCACCATAGCAGAATAACAGCTGTGATGCAAAAGCATCAGACATACTACTGGAGTTAGAGGAGCAAGGCCAATACAACTGCAAGCACTGTCACAATAATATGGAGAGAAAAAAAAACCCCTTGCAATGATTTCTCACAACATCCTACATTCCAGCCTCAGCTTTTTTATTTTTCAACAGTCAAGAGCACCAGCAAGGTTCCTTGCACAACATGACTTGAGGCGAACTGCTGAACTATCCTGGGATGCAATGACCACACAACACGACAACGACAAATAGGCCTCATCCATTCGAGACTGTAGGTTAATATACTTTAATGGATTTTTCCCTACACTTTCAGTGACTTAAAAAAACAAATCAAACAATATCACTAGACACCTCTCGATGGCAGTATAACCTTGTACACACATGTCTATCATTCTTTTCCATCCCTTCTCTCAACTCCCCTGGGTAGAAAAGGAGTAATGGAGAAGTATCTCCAGACATTTCTCCTTTGTCTGATAAAAAGAGCGTTTGGTCACTTAGGAGAAAAGAATTATTAGCTAAGTGCTGACTGCCTTACCTACAACTCAGGAGAAGAAGCAATGTGCCTGTTTGCTTCCACCTTGGACAATAACTAACATAAAGAAGAACACCACATCTTTAGAGATCTTTTTTCTTCACTTCCCCAGTCCACATATTTCGGCCTCTACATGACTATGATTAAGCGTACACCAAAAGTATGCAAAATCATGCTAGGAACTCACTGGAGACTTTGAAGGAAATGAATTGCTGAACCACAAGCAACACTTGAGTGCACTAGAGAAAGAGACAGCAGCCTGAATGCTGAAAAAGTCTGCTTGAAAATAGACTGAGGTTTTCCCAAAAATGAGACCAGCCTGAGCTCATATAAGACTGGAGGAAGAGCCCAAGGGACATCAAGTCCAGCATTTTGTTTCCAACAGAAGCCAGCCAGGAGCATTGTTACTTGTCCTTCAGCCACCAGAACTCAGTAATTTACTTCCTCGAATATGGAGGCTCCATTTTGCTATCGTAGTTCATACCCCATTATCAGACCTTTTCGCTATACATGTGTTGGATCTATCTGAAAACTGGCCACGAGAACCACATCCCTGTGTTATCAATTCTAAACACTCATTGTGTGCTGTGAGGGGAAGAACTCTCCTTTGTCTGTCTTAGGTCTAGTAGAATTAAAAAAGAGAAAGGAAAAATCTCTCCCTACTTTCAACAAGCCGTTGGCAGTTTTAGACCTCTCTCTATAAAAAGGCCTTCATCATACAGGCAGTTTTGAAATCTGTTGATCACTTGAGGATGTCTTTTCTGAACTTCTTCCTGTATCAGTATTCTTCCTGTATCAGTATCTACAGTATTATATATACATGTAACGGAGATTGTATTTATTACACTGGTGTTGCCATTATTGCTGTTATATTGCTGTTGTTGTTTTAATTATGCCATTAAAGGTTTATATATATATATATATACACACACATGTAACGCCACTATATAACTATATAAGTATTCTAAAATGGGCCATTGTTAGAAATGGTTGTTTATTTATTTACTTTACTAACACCCTGCTTCTCCCCAAAGCAAACCCCAAATGGTTTATATCATCCTTCATTCTTCCATTTCATCCTCACAACTAATGTTAGGCTGACCGAATGTAATTGGCATAGGATCACCCATCAAGTTTCCCTGTGACAAGAGACAATTTGAAACTGGGTGTCCCAAATCCTAGACTGGCATATTAACCACTACATCACGTTAGCTACTAAGCAAAGCAGTACCTATCCAACACAACATTAGGCATGTCAGTATTCCCCCAGATGCTTTCTTTAAGATGTGGCAAGCTTTTAAACTGCCACCTCCTTCCTTGTTATGGCGCAGACACATTCAGTGATTGTCACTGTTCTTAGGAAATGCATCATCAGAAAGTTTTGCAAGTGTGAATTTGTGAAGGTGTGTGGGCATGCACATGCACTAAGCCCTGGTACAACAAAGATTCCCAAGGGATCTGTGCTTGCTTTACTTTCCCCTATTTGGTTGCCACAAAGACCCTTCGTAAGTGGAAAGCCAGCATGACACCAGATGTCGCAATTCCGTATTTTGCAATTTAGCTTTGTATTTCTTCAAATATCAAGGAATGCTTTTTTAAACAAATCAAAATAAAACATACAGTTTGAATAGCCCAGCACAATACAAACCCACAGTTGGGGGGGGGGGGGGCTCTTGACAACACATACATTTCATACAAAAATGCCAAGAAAAGTGTGGTTGGGGGGAGCTCTTTAAATGAACTGAACCAAAACTAAATAATATGCTCATTAAGAATCAGTTACTAAGCTTAACTATACTGCAAAATGTTAATAGAAAGATTAATATTGTACCAATTTAAATTTCTGAGAAATATAAGACGCAAAATTTTAAGATTTCCTTATTCTAATTTTCTAACGGTCTGTCTTAAGTAAGAAAATATGGTTTATTTACAAGCTCTGACCAGTTCTGCGCTGTAAAAACAGAAGACTTGATATTTTTCACTTTATTAGCTACAACAGTTCCTCAGAAGCCGAGCCAAGAAATCAAAGTGGAGCCTATTTGATTGATGTTATAAAAGCAATTAAGTCACAGGTTTGTCAAATATGTTAACATTCGGCTCTGCCTCTAGTATGTGTCTATTTTGACTGCAAGTAGCAGAAGTAGTAACATTTAATGATTTACAGACCTTCCATGTCTTCAGGTCTGGTAGCTGTATTAAAATATATGACACCATCCCCTGACATGGGGGGGTGGGGGGTGGGGTGGGGGTGGAGGTGGAGGGAATAGAGCAAAATTGAGTGACAGCGGTCATTTTGGTATCCTTTATTATTTTTACAAAAGTATTTTATTGACTACAACTCAATTTATTTTTTGGAAGAGGTGAGAGTGAAGTTGGTTTAAAGAAAAGAAAAAAATAAAAACCACTCTAATGTGAAATGAAATGAAACTCTTCACATTCCTATGAGGGAAAGAAGGTTAAAAACAAGGATATTCAAAGAATTAAAACTTGGAAGTTTCAGAATAACCTGTACAAAAACCTGCTCGTCTTTAGGTTACATTGTTCAAAATACTCATTTTTCTCCTGTAAAAGGATAAGCAAATGCAGCTTTAATGTCAAAGAAAAAATATATTCTAGAGCAGGAAAGATGTATAAATGGCCTACGTTTACAAATAGCAACTTTCATCTCTCTTTCATTTAACAGAATGTAACCGCCCTGTAGGAAAAGCGATTGTTATTTCGTTCAAGGATAAGCAGGCTTGTAGGAACAACTCCAGTGCCACAAAGAAAGCCTCTCACATCCCTCTCTCTGTAACCAGCTTCAGCTGATATCAGCGCTGATCCTGACTTCAGTTCAGACGCATGAACGGCCCCAGCTGATTTTAATGGTGCTCAAATCAGGACTCAAACGTGGATATAGCTAGCTGAGCTAATACTACATAAAGTGTATTTCTCCCATTACAGTATTTCTCCAGATATGCCTATCTGTCCAGACATGCTCTCCACACACTGGAAAAAATCAATACATCGGCATTGTCATAAAAACCCCTCTGATCTCCATAATGCAGATTTTTGCCAAATAAAATAACTTATCGGACCAAAGTTTCTGCTCATTGTAACAACTTCCCATTTTCTTCATTCTAGCATAGATTCCTACAAGGGAATGGAACAAACAGCACTGCAGTAATAATTCACAACTGCAATAACTCAAGAGTTTTCACTAAACTGAAATTTGCTCAGAAGTATAAGATAACATTACCTCTATTAACACAGTTATGGTGGAAACAAAAGCAAAAACATGTTGCATTTAAAAAATCCTTGCATTTCATTCTTGTGGCAAGCAGAGTTACTTTTAAAATCACTCAATGCCAATTCTTGCAGAATTAGGGCAAACCTTTTGCATTGTGCAGTGGAGACTTAACTGTTCATGACGATTTTAGAATGTGCATATTTAAAAGTCGGAATGTTTGATATCCAGAAAAAAAACTTTCATGTTATCAGGTTTAAGCTGGGTCACATCTGAGAAAGGAATATATTACTGGTTTTATATATATATATATAACAAAAGCTTAGGTTGACTTCTTTCAGAATATCACACTACCAGCTCTTAAGAGAGTTTTGTCAGTAATTTCAAAGTATTACAATATTGAACAAACTGCTTCTATTTTAGCTATTCTGCTTTAGCTGCTCCTCCTGTTATTATAATTTTTGCATTATTCTTTGCCTTTGTGAACATACAGCTAGACTACCCACACTGTTTGACATCATTAAACAGTACTGTTTTCTTTACGAAGTTATCAGCTAACCAAGCAGAATGGTCCTGTTCAAGCTTTCTAGCAAACAAATCTAAAGGAACGCTCTTCAATGAAGATATATACAAACAACTGAGTTTTTTATAGAAGACAAGCAGAACTATGTTATTAGGGTGTGGTAAGGGTCTAGCTTCCATCCCATTGTGGAAGACAAATGGAAGACAAACACACTGGAATTCCTCTTACTTTGCCTTTTTTTTTTTTTTTGTGCATTTCCCATTGTAGTAATCGTGAGCCTTACTTCGATAGGCACCATACTACTGAGAAAAAATGTGATGAGAAAACCCAACCTTTCCTCCATCCATCTATGGAAGGCAGGCAAGAAATAAAGAGCAGCAGAGGGTCAGCTCGCAGCAGTTCAGGACCCAGAGCAAGAAGGCAGTTAAGCCCTTGCAGGAAAAACAATTTGACCATCTCCTGTTATAACCCAGGAAATATGCAGACGCTAACTGTGCCATTCAGAGCAGAGTTATACCCTTGAAAATCCATGAGCTGAGAAGGGTGTAAGTCTACTTGGGATGGCACTGTAAGCATCCACACCCTTTCTCTCCAAGGATAATAGTGATGGTGGGAAAACAAGGCTTCTGTACCAAATCTGAATGCAAAACATGCCTCCCAGCCAACAGATAAAACAGATGGTGCACTTGCAGCAGAGATATGTTGGGGATGGAAGACACCTATGTATGTGTGCGATTTTCTTTCACCAGTATATGAAACTAGACTCCTATTGTGAGTCTAACACTCTGTTGTCACTGATTCACACAGCCAAGGAACACAGAGCATACACTGTAACACCAACAGAGCCCACGGGGAACTTTCCCATTTGCTCTGGCTCAGATTTTTAGGAATTTACAAGCTGGGAACCCTGCCAGGACTCATGGGGGCACTTCATTTCCCCATGCATCACTCTTCCCAAGCTCCTTCCTCCTGACACTTATTTCTTTACCTTTCCCTACTTCCTTCTCTTCTTCCCAACCCCCAACCTCTCCTATTTCCCTAGACCTCCTCTAATTAATTCATTGATATTCTGCCCTTTCTCCCCATTGGGGACCCACCAGGGACAGAACAAGGGGAAACTGCACCCGTGGCACGCGTGTACCCTGCGCTCCTGCTGTGGAGGCACCTGCCCCTGCCTCACCCCAGAACACCCTTGCCATGCCCCCTCCACAGCCATTCCACACCTCCGCCACTGCTCCACCTGGGGCATCGCCCCCTGCCCCATTGGCGCTACGCCACTGGAACCCACAGCAGCTTATATTGTTCTTTCCTCATCCATTTTATCATCATAACAACCTGTGAAGCCAGTCGCACTGAGAATGAGTGCCTGGCCCAAGATCACTCAATCATGGCAGAGTGCAGATCTGAATTTGGGTTTCCTAGATCCTGAAATAACACTCTTATCACGACACCACACTAATTTTCATGCAGTAGCTGCTGTTAAACAGTAGTGAGTTGACAGGTGATTGATGCTGAGCTTGGGTCAATTGAGTAAGTTGTGAAGCAACAAGTCATTTGGTGTCTGCTACCAGGCCTGAACCCAATGACTCCACCCTCTAAGGCAATGGGGTGGGGTGCAGGGATGGCCTGTGAGGCCAAAGCAGCCTTGGAAAGGGCCCTGCCTACTTCCTTTTACTGACAGAACCAGAAGACTGGCAATATTGTTGTGGTTGCCTAGCTACGGCAGCAATGGCCACTAACAGGACATCTATTTCTTAAAGCTGAATGAGCTGCCTCTGTGATAGGGGAGTATTTTTTTCAGTTTTTTTTTTGGCAAACCTGGGCTTCTCTCAGATTTATAGAAAGATCTGGCTTGTCTGTTCAAGGTCCCAATCTCTGGATTTAAGCATCCAAAGACGGGGCATTGTTAGATATGCTGATGATTTGGCAAAGTGGTGTAAACCAGTATTTATTGGGAAACCTGTGCATTTTAGACATGGCAGAAAGCTCCAATAAGTGATAAAATTGGGATCTGCAAACTATTTTATCAGCACCTTATAGGAAGAATACAGTACTAATCTCAAATGTTCCTGCAACATTCAATTAGTGATCCACGGTTAATTGGTCACAAGAAAGAAGAACAGACCCTTTGCAATCCCACACCTGGTTTCTGGATGCGGGCAGTCCCTGGACCCTGTCTTGCCCCCCAATTCCAAGCACATTTATTTGAAACTCCCACTGACTGCAAATGAGACTGGATTCCAAGTAGCTGCAATTAGAAGGGCCTAAGCTGGCTCCAAACACCTAGAGCTTCCTGGGAACTGGTGCTGCAGTAAAATGCCTTCAAAAGGACTATTTTTCTTCCGAGAGGTTAAGCATCATTAGCAATACCATTAGCAATATTATCCTGACTCTGCCTACCTTCAGCTACGGCAAAGGGCAATTTTGGGAGGGGATTTCTGGACAGATGCTAACACCCCAAAATCCATTCTGTGCAGCAAGGGGTTGTAAACATGAACATGTAAAAATACTGACAAAGTGAGCTAGCTTAGACATCTTGTGCCCGCATAATCTCTTAGGCAGGCAAAGGGCCTTGAAAATGAAGAGCTGGATTCATTGTGATTATGTCGGAAGCTGCACGAAACCTTTATAAAGCACAGTTCAAGCTTCTGGATTTTTAACTGTGGAGAGGTCATGCCACCAAGCACTTTGTAATTCATCGTGCAATCCAAGCACATTTATACCCTTCTAAGTTCACTGAAATCAACGGATTTGCGCTGTTAACAGGCTCATGTTTTTTTTAATCAACAGTTTACTTTAATTCCATGCAGATAAGAAAGATTTTTTGGAAGTAATCTAAGCTACTGTCTTGCAAAATCTGCTCACTAACTCAAAAATAACCTTCTAAGATTATTTTTTTCCATTTTTTTTTCAGCCTACCACTTCATTTTTTTATTAAACAAAACCCAGTCCTATAAACTTGGCCAGCCGTTGAATTAAATACCACAAAGTCCTGAAACAAAACCCTCTATTCCCCCTGTCCCCCCACGGCAAAGAAAAAAAGAGTTTACAAGTCTGAAAAGGGCTTACTCAACAAAACAAGGAGCTTTGTGGTCGCAAGTGCAAAAAGTCAACCATGTGTACCAATTCTCTGTCATCGTTCAGCAAGGTGAGCTCCCCAGAGGCTCAAAAGTCAACCAACATGAAATCCCTTGTGAACAGCGAAGTACAGCCAGTTTACGCGATAGCAGCCGGCCAAGTCCTTTGGATTCCAAAAGGATCGCTATTGAACCACTGGGGAACACTTTTCCTTTTTTCAAGATTTCACTGTTTTTAAAGCCATCTCTGAATTGCAATAGGCTGACATCAAGGAAGGTCTAAGTTGCTTTGTGAACAAAATGCCTGAGAAAATCTTCATGAAATCAAAGCAAAGTGAAACCATCATCTTTTTGCAGGGGAGGAGAGAGCATCAGAGCAAAATTGTCAGCGCACTCCTCCCCACCCCCACCCCCCACATGGGTTACATTTCAAAAGATACCTTCATGATTAACTGAAGCTCTCACCCCATTTTATGGAAATCAGTTCAGTAAAGGGGGTTCCACTGAAAAGGGTTTGTGTGTTATCACTGCCTAAAATCAAATTCTACTGTCCTTCGCACAAGAACGCTTAAGGCTTTCAAAATCCAAGCTGCCGCTGAGTTAGACAGAGATACCCCAACAACCTTAGCTTGTTTTCAGAACAATCAGAAAAACAGCCTTTGTCCAATAAGGAGGCCCCGGCACCTCAGTCTGTGGAGCCAGCTCTGAAAGAGATACACAGACATAACAAAACAGGACCACCCATTGGGAGACAACACAAGCCTCATCCTATCTACCTGGCACTTCTCTATGGCCTTTAGTTAAACATTTTCAGTTCAAATGAAAGCCCCGGGCTCTCTGCCACCAGCTAACCACTGCCAGGAAATTATGCAGAATCGCATAATTAATTTTAGAGCCTCAAATGCCGACTGAGAGATTCAGCACACATAGCTCTGTGGAAAGTATGGCTAAGAAATGAGCCTCTAATTGATCTTTGTTGAACTACTAAAGAAAGAGAGAGAGAGAGAGAGAGAGAGAGAGAGAGAGAGAGAGAGAGAGAGAGAGAGAGCTGCAGCCTTTATAAAAATGGCAATTCATGATGGAGAAATAAGGAAGATAATTTTTTAAAAATCAAACTTATACAAACTTCTTAATGAAACTGATGGGCTGCAGTTGGGCTTCCTCAAAAAGAAACTTGTTTGGGGATCTTTCTTCTGCACCACCAAGCCCTCGATTTCATTTTAATTTTTATTGCTGTGCAACAGAAAAATACACACAAGAAGGTTCATATAACCTGGGTTTTTTAATTCCTCCCTGAATGCTCCTTCAATTACAGAGCAGGTGAGCCTACCTGGCAGCCTGTGACAGGTCAGTGATCAAACAGAGCGGGCGGACATCACACACATCTCATAAGAATTAGAGAAAGCTAGAACTTCTCAACCTGCACCACCACGATCAGATACAGACCAGTATCCATGGTATACATAGCACCTCCATTTGCAAACACAGCTGCGCAACTCTCTTCATCTCCTGATATTTTGGAGCCGGTCACCCGGATTGGGTTTGCACTTCCATGTTCTTTTCAACACACATATAAATTGCTTTAAAGAGTGACCTCATCCCTCTTATATGACAGCAGAAATTTACCAGTCCGCTTGGAACTACCCCAGCTCTGCCCTGCCCCACTGATCAAAGCCAGCTCAAATGAACAGCTCTCTCTGTCTTTAAAATGGCACTCATCTTTGAACAAGAGTTCATTTCATGTAAAAAGGATTTATAATTGCCTGAACAAAAATCAATACACCCTGATACAGCGTTTGTTATAATTACACGAATTACTGTTGCAAAATTAAACAGCAGAAATATTGTCATTTAGAGAATCAAACACAGGCTGCTCATTAAGATGGTATTCCAACCAGCAAAACAAGCTTTGCATAGTGGGTTTTATGCACAGCCTACATTCTGGAATTCATGATGTTCCCAGTTAGCATTACACAATCTGCCAACGCTATGGCAACGAGAAAGCATGAGCCGTTTTTGCCATCTGCAAACACCGGTATAATGACATAAATGTGAAAATCAGTAGGTGAACTAGAACATCGGGGAGTGAAGGGACAGACGATAGGAAGGCAGAATGGACTCACAACTAAATCCTACATTATTAATTTTTTGAAATGGTCACATAGATCCTGTGTCACTAAAACAAAAAGCTTCAGGCAGTGGGGCCAGACCAAGAAGTACTACAAAACCACTGCTTTTAAAATAACCCCTGAAGTATTTATCCTTGCACTTGTGAAAATCAGCTATTTATAAAAAGAAACCAATATACTTGCTAGCTCGACAGGTGAACTAAAATCCTTGTAGTTATATTATATTACTGAATGCTGAAATATTCCTATACAGCACAAAATAAATACTAAAAAAATAAGATACTTACACAACCACCAGCAAGTATCTCTGCTGCCAAAGGAACAGACGCGTCTTTGTTCATACATTTGTCTCTTACAAAATCGTTTACCTTGGAAAAGCAAAAATAGCCAAATGAAGATAGGAAACATGTCCCATTAAGTTTTCTTTAAGACATTCGAGTTAGATATAAATATGGATCATTACTAAATTACATCTTCATTTGGCTCTAAAAACAATTTACAGTTTACACATTAGCTACAAGTGTGTATGTCTACATATTTTTTCCAATAATTGCATTATTAAAAATTATTCAATAATCATTTGGTAATTGCATTATGATTTTAACGGATCTAACTATAAAATAAGAGTGCATTGAGATTTTAAACTGAAATTAAAAAGCATGATTAATGCTGGTATAGATGAATTTGTTCGCAGATCTTCCTTAAAGTACTATGAAAAAAGAAGGAATGGTGGGGACATAAAACCATATGAAAAGGCCTCTTTGCATACTCAGATTTCCACTGCATGCTATATTTGTTTAGGTTAAGCTAGCAGGCAATAAACATCGGTATGACTGAGGGTGTGGAAGTCAAGGTTTGTGCTGTTTTGAAACAAATACTGTAAAGTTGCTGAACTATGTAGTCTTTTCAAACAAGACCACCAAATAATTTTAAGTTTCAGTTTTTCTGTTCAAAAATACCGGGACTGTACACCACTTGCAGTGACCAAATAGAGTTGTGAATTTGGATAGAATTCTGTAAGCACAGCTTCATCCAGAACTATTATGTAGATTTTATGTCTTCTCACTGGAAATGCAAAAAAAAAATGGACAAAAGGCAAAACAGACAGTATTCATAAACTTACAGTAAGCTTGATAGCCTTCTCCGGGGCCACTCCCAGTAATTGTGGCAAAAGACCTGCAAATGTGGAGAGAGTATAAATGTATCACATCACACATAGTATTAACTTAGGAAACAAACAGTTATGTTCAAAGTTCAGCAGTTAAATGGGAGAATTTTAGAGCAATTTTCTACTATTATGCTTAAAAGAGTACCTAGACATTTCACTTTAAACACACACACACACACACACCAAGTTTGCAGCATACCATCAAATCCAGTAATATGCCACTGCACATTAATAATTTGCTCCTAAGCGTGAAATACATATAGAGCACAATTCAAATAAAAATGCTGCCTGCATGGTTTTTCCTTTGGTTTACACAGGAACAACACAGCAAGCATTTATCTTCAGCTGCACCCCCAGAAAGGAGATCTAAGAGTGTGTGTGTGTGTGTGTGTGTGTGTGTGTGTGTGTGTGTGTGTGTTTTGTGACTTTGTATGCATGGGAAATCTGCCAAGAACAGCTTAACATTTTCCCTCAAGTTTTCATTTGCTGACCAGTTCTTCGTAACTCCAAGGGGTTTTCAAACAGTTCACTCTCTAAATGCTTCCACATCATGCACGTTAGTGCAAAGAACCAAAAGTGACTGTGATCAAGAGAACAGGGTGCAAAGTAGAAAACTCTACATTCAAAACTCGCCTATGGATATATTAGGAGGTCACAAGTCAGTTGCCTTCCCTCAGCTTCAGCCCTACATTTACAATGTAATACCTATCTACCTTACAAGATTGTTGTGCAGCTCACTGAAACAGTCTGAGAAAGGCCTAAGAGTTAAAAACACCATACGCTCAGTAACCTCATTCATGTTCTCAGCAGCAAGAACCCGAGCAGTAAGAAAATAAACAGAAAAATAGACAGTGAACACAGAGGCGCTGTTTAGAATTTCAGCTTCAGAACTTCAGTTGGTAAAACAGTGTTGTACAAACACTGTGATTTTTCTTATTGCAAAGGCAGAAATAAAGACAATATATAGGAATAGCAGATTTCTTCAGATTGTTCTCAACTGAAATTTTGCAACAGGATTTAAACTGATTGTTGTATAAAATATTCTGCGTATACACACACATATTAATCTCTCAGAAAAGCACTCCTTGCTGAAGCAAAAAGTTCCTGGGAAAGTCAACACACATACACACACACACATACAATTTGCAGTCACACTAATTTTCTTGTTTGAGTGAAAATACCAAATTTTGTACAAGTGTTAAGAGGTGTCTCTTTTTACAATATTGCAGGTGTAATGACGGGTAATATTATAGTTGTTTTTTTCTCCCCTTCTGCTTTTGAGATATTCTGTTTATGCTTGGTTTTGGAACAAACCAATTTTACATGAGCTATGCTGCAAATCAGTCTCTAAATCTGCTTCCTGAAAAACTGTTTTTGCTACTCTTTTCAAAGCACCCAAAATCGCTGAGGATCTATGCAGAAGATTGGCTTCCTTCCTGATCCTTTCCTGGCTCCTGTATTTAACCTCTCTGAGTGTGGTGAGCTGTGGAATTCCAGGTAGTTCCGTATTTTTAACAGCATTTTGAGTTCTTAAGTTCTACCGGATTTAACGAAATGTGAATATACCTCATCTTCTCTGGAATGGTACTATATGAATTTACTCCCACCTATCAACAGCCAGCTATAACTAGTTACTCCTGCTTATTTCTACTGCATTTTAAACATGAATAGAGCTTGAAATTAGACCAACGTCTACTCCCACTCAATCCACGAGAGCCAGGGTGGTATATACCCAACACAACATTTAAAAACTATGTTATTTGCGGGATCAAAAGTATTTCTAGGTGATTTCAAAAGTTTAATAAATGTTCATAAACCCCAATCACAGCTCATGTCACAACAGAAGTGTAAAGTTTCTGGAAATTGGGAAGTCACAGGGAACAAAAAAGTTAAACTTTGTACCACTGAATTGTTTAAGGATTTATGATCGGCAAACTCATCTTTGCCAAAATTATTTATATTTAAACAATAAACCTATCCTTGAAAGTATGTCTACAATGACAAAGGGATTATTACCAATGGCGTAGATTGTTTAACATAAACCTTCTCATGCTGTGTGTTATCAGAGTGAGGAAACCCTTGTCTTAAAAAGCATTTCACTCATTGCTGAAGACATTTCCTAATTTTACCATCAGAAAAATGGGATGGGGGGATCCCTCAGCTTTTTTTCCCCCCTCCAGGCTTCACATCTGTTTTGTTTGTTTCCCTTCAAACTTGCCCATTTATGGGTCCTGTGATGCAATGCAGAGACATTATTTTAGACATCATGATTCTGTATTCCTAACCAATTATGTTAGGCACAAAACAAATCTGCTGTTGTAATATGGTACATCATTAGCTAAATACATTGAATTGAGGCACAATTGGTAGATCATCATAATGCTTAATATATAATCCAGATTAATTTTTAAAAGGTATTGATATTTAAAGAGCTTGGATTTTCTCTACCCTTGCAAAAAAAAAAAAGGAGGGTATTGAATGTAAGGGTGGGGAGGCTTCTCATTGGCAGTCTGGATCTTTTTAGTTTGTGAGCAAGTAGGACATGTTGGGGGGTTTGGAGGGTGGCCAACTGTTTTTGGGGGGCTGCAAGTGGGGGACTGGGGAGGCTTTTCATTGGTGGGCCAAGATATATTTTTTTGTTTGGGAGGGGTTAGGGTGTACTGAAGGTTCAGGAAGGTGGTCACTTGGTCTGGGGGTTGGGAGGGGGGTATGTGTGGGAGACAGTCCTGTGAGCTCATTGGTTGAGGGATTGTCATTGGATGTTCCAAACCCTTAGTCAATTATATAGTTTAAGATAGTTCATCTTGTTAAACAATTTCACTACACTCCCAAAATCCACAAGATGGTGTAATTTGTCTTTATCAAAGTCTGTTAATTTTAGAACATTGGCATGTCTGCTGTTCTTTAAACTAAAAACACTAAGGTTGTATTCAGACATCTTACTTAACTCTGGTTAGCTGAAAACATGAATGAGCCTCCCCATTTCTTCTCCCTTCTTTCTCACACAGAAAATTATGGTGAAGACTCAGTCCACACACTTGTGTTCCTGCATCACAGGGAATCAGTTTGTAGCTGTGATTCTCTGAGTGAGGTGTGTGTGTGTGGGGGGGGCATGCACCTGAACTGGCAACAAGCCAAGCTGCTGCATATTTTTTTTCAGGTAAGTTTATTCAGGTAAGTTTATTCCAAGTAAGTTTAATAAGGGGCAGGCAACTTCTGGCACACGTGTCCCCAATGTAATGTCTTCCTGAGAGGATGCTGGTGCAATCGCAAACATGATCAGTAACAGGAGGGGATTATGCTTGGCCAGACATACAAGCCACCGTGGTGAAGGTGTTGGACTAGGACCTGGGAAAACCAGCTTCAAATCCCCATTTGTGCCATGGAAACCTGCTGGGTGACCTTGGGCCAGTCATACCCACTCAGTCCTGACCCTGGCTAGTATTTGGATGGGAGACCTCCAGGGAATACCAGGATCATGATGCATAGGAATACAATGGCAAACCCTTTCCAAATGTCTCTTGCCCTGAAAACACTTTTGGGCTGCTATAAGTCAACGATGACTTGATAGCAAAACAACAACAACAAAAAGCACCATAGAGTGAAACAAGCTCAAGAGATGTCCGAAAGGCAATGATGGGCATAAGCCATGCTTCTTTCCTTCTCCTGCACTGCTGCCATCTAAGGATGATATATCTCTGTTTCAATACTAATTCATTACTCTATCAAACAAATTAAGTTAAAAACTGCTTTTCTACATAAGTACCACCAAGGAGACAAAATATCCAATTACTTAGTTCTTCAGCCCCACCCTGGGGGAGGTCAGGGCTTGCGGGAGCAGTGCAGCTTTACACTGGTGCATTTGCCCTCTCTGGGGCATTTACCCCATCAGAGGAAACAGATGCACTGGTAGTCACTCACCCCTCAGCTCAGCTGCTGCAAAACCCAGAAGTCTAGGCTGCGATGGGGCTGTGTTGGCATCCCAATTGAACACTCATGTATGTGTGGGGAAGGGGGGGGTGCTGTTCCCAGGGGTGTTAGTTGGCTCCTGCTGGGGTTTAGGGTTGGAAACGTGGCGCCCCACCCCTGTGGCTTAATGCCACTCCTGAAAGCCCTATGGAAGGCTTTCCAGTGGGAAGCGGGGGGTTGCTTTGCCGGAAAGCCCTTTTGGAGGTGGTGGAGCGGTGCTGCAGTGCGGCTGTGTCCCACTGCCAAGGGCTTTGGATGAGGCTGTAAGTGTTATAAACAGCACAGTAAGTGATGCACTGTGTGTATCCCACTAGAGCTATGGACTATCAACTCTTCATTTGTGGCATCAGACTTGAAGACATATTGTCTTCAATCTCTCCTTCAGGCCTCAGTTATTTAACTTCCAGTGATTTAACTTCCAGTTATTTAACTAGTCCACTTCCTGTCATAGGGATGGCAACTAGTCAAAGGACTAAATTATTGACTTTACTGAATGACTACAAAAAAACTCTGACCAAATATTGACCAATTTAATTTCAGCCAACCGCTACATTAGTGTTTTAAAAGTAAAACTGGGACTTAATTAATACACACAGACACGCACACAGTCTGTCTTCCGCCATCCTTATAGTCAGTCAATGGGCACCTTTTCATTAATTTCTTAAATGAAGCTAGGACAATGTTTCACTATTGTACTAAAATTTAAGGAAAGATTCCCTTAAAAAAAGCATACTGCAGATAATAAAACAACAAAACATATGAAAACAATATAGCATACATTGAGAACAATATAATTATGCTATATTGAGAACAAAACATAATTATTGTAAGATAAGGCAAGTCTTTACTTTTACTTGGGGGGGGGGTGCTGAAAAAGGAAATTATTAACTAACTTTTGTTCCTTGACAGTTTTCTGCATGGCATCTGCGTGCATTTTTTTCTTGACCTCAACTTCCATTGCTTTCTCAACTCCTTGTAGCATGAGCTGTGCCAGGCTGACTCCCACCATGTCCTTTTTCTCAGCAGCCTCTATACATTTGGTGGCATCACTTAGCAACATTTAAGCCATCATCCTCTCCTTGCTCTGCTCTTGTCTCAGCTTCTTCAGTTTTGCTTTCTTTTCCTGTATACTTTTCACCATCTTCTTAAGCCCAACACACTTCCATTATTAACTTTTCTTTCTTTCTTTGTCCCTTCTCTTTAAAGGCGCACAGTTCATCACAATGTTGCTTGCAGTGAATGTGAGCTACCCTTGCCATCTGTAAAAGCTCCTGTATGATTAACATGGCATACCTTGATTTTATATACACGATATAAAGTTTCTTTGACCAGCAGGTGGGCATTCAGAGTTCTCTCTGACACGCTGGCCTTTTCATTAGTGAAAATGCATCCAGATTTTGTAAACTCTTTTTCTATGTCTGCACTACCACACAGTTACGATAAGGCTGCTTTCACTACCTTGGTGGCAAGTGGGTATTTTGGACCTCCCCATGGTTTTGTCTTTTCAGAGAACTGATTCCAATAAGGATCTATATTGCAAATTTCACTGGCAGTTTCATCCTGGACTCTAAGAAGTTTCCTTTCATTCGCAATTATGTCCAGTGGAATATGTATTAAGAGAGTTGCTGCTAATTTCATTACATCCTTGTAGGTTCTTTTGGTGATTTGCTGTGCTGGAACTAAACACTGATGATTTCTAAGGTGTTTGCAGACTGCCATGAAACGGGTTTTTTTGCTCCTGTTAAAAAAGTCCTGTTCCTTTTTTTTTCAATTTGTCACAGCTTCTACTTTCACTGATTACTTCTCTCACAGGTATACACTGCTCATCACTGAAGGCTTCAAGAACAATAGCGCTGAACTCTTACCAACACAATTCATTACGGATCTTGTTTTTTTACTGGGGTGCTGTGTGGTTTCCCGGAAACCACACAGCACCCCAGTGATTCCGGCCATGAAAGCCTTCAACAATACTTGTGCTTTTAGTTCACTGTATATCACAAGCACCAAAGGTTCTTCTTTCTGTAACATGCAGAACACCTTATGGACTATATGAATATTGCAAGTGTCAAAACGGTGGTTCTATGTCAAAGGTGGTTCTATGTCAAAATAAGACAACCATTCATGAGTTTAGAGACAGCCTTGTTGACATTTGGCCCATCATTATTTAGCAATAGCAATTATGACCAAGAAAGTTGTTCTGAATTCAAAGCTTGATTCTGTTGCCAATCCCATAAAAAGTATAAAGGTCACAATTATGTTTTTGCTTAATGACCAGTACGTAACAGTTATGTGTAATTCTTGGTAAGATGCTGCATCGGCGCTTTCATCATAGCACAAATTATAATATGCACCATTTAAATCCTTCAGCAATGATTTTCGGAGGCCAGCACATCTGTTGTTAGATACCATGCCTTTGTCCTTGAAAGATAAAAAAGCTAGGGCACTGCATTTGGAAACATAAAGTTTCTCCTGTATGTTCACAAGTTAATCCAATATGTTCACAAGATGGCTCAAAAGTGAAGTCAGTTGAAATAGTTTTCAATACAGAGAGGTTTTGACATTGTAAAGTGAAATAGTTCTGGTGCAACCTTCAGACACAGTATGGCTACCAGAACTAGTTTCCTCCAGTGCACCAGGATAAGCCACTGACAGACGTAGCTGAGAGGAAACCAGTTAATTCCTGCACTCATCCTTATGATTACGAGAAAAAGGATGTCTTATCTAGAGTTGAAATGAAAACAAGGGGCCAAGTATATAAAAACAAACATCTGAAACAAAATTCAATTTTTAGGCACAGTGTGTTTGCCCAGTTCGGAAAGGCCCAAATCCAGTGATACTCTACACTTTGAATTGTGGGGAAAAACATCGTAAGTTTTACTGATTTATGGGCATTTTTTATACCATCTCTCCAAGGATTTTGCCCATGGTGGTTTACAACAGTCTAGCCATTTGTATTTCCAGTTTAAAGTTTGAATACAGACTTGTGAAAGATCCCTTCCCAAGGCCTTGGAGGGCCACAGTCAGAGGCAGACACTATCCAGCTACACAGCTCAATGCAAGGCAGCTTTATGTATTATATCACAGAACCTGAGTGGGAAGTCAAAATGACCCAGGAATAAGTCAGGATGAGTGATTCCTGTGATGCGATATCAGTGCTCAGCCAAGGACATGGTCAACAATGGCTGTCAACTCAACTCACACCTCCACATACACCACTGCCAACCAGTTAAGTTGTGCAGCCCCAGGAATACTGGTAAAGTTACCAGGGTTCTGCCAGTTGTCAGTGGCTGTCCAGAGCAGCAGCCTACTAGGAACTTTCCCTGTAACTAAAATGGTCTGTTATATATACATAAGTGCTATCAAGTCACAACTGACTTAAGGAAATGCTAGCAAAGGGCTGTCAAGTCAAGAAAGAAGCAGTCGTGGTTTTCCATTGCCTTCCTCTGTAGATCTTTCTTCTGGGGTCACCCATCCAAGTAATGACTCTGCTTAGCTTCTGAGATCTAACTATCCCATGTCATCTTCCCTACCTCTCCTGTTATACTAGCAAGAGAAATCTCTTGTCTATTATCATCTCGAGACTACCCATTTGTTGCTCTGAAAAGTCAGCAAACATAGACATGTATTAGCATGGAACAAATTATCTTGTAAAACATAATCAATGGGATTCTTTCTGTTTATTTGCTAGCGAGCTGTATCAAACACACAAATCATCTGTCAGCCCTTTAGTAAACAAGCTAGTGGCATCTTCAGCTGTACGTCTTTTTGCCGTTATTGAACATTTCCATTGTTTTTAAGTGCTGGAGGACAACCGATGCTTCCAGAGGAGTTGCTCTGCTAAAATCAATTGCTTTGAGTTATGATTAATAATGAGATAGAACACAAAAATATACAGCTTCTCTCCTAGAAGTAAAGATTGACTCCTGACTCCCCTGAAGTCCAAATACCATAGAACCTATCTATCTGTTTTAACCCTTTGTAGAACCTTCCCTGTTGCTCCTAAAGTTCAACAAAATGATTGAAGATGGCAGACAGCAGAAGGGAAATGGCCAGTGACATACTCTCGAAGCTACTGCAAGATTGTTCAGGGCTGGGGAGTGTGCTTTCTTTTGCACATGATGTCCATGGCAGTACTCGTAAATACCAAAAAGCATGCAAGATAATTCCCACATTGAATACCGCCTGTGGATGTTGATGTGCATTGGTCACAGCAGTATTCAGGGAATCTTGGTGGCAGAGTGCTTACTTTTAATGCTGAAAGCCACATGTTCAAACTGTTAACACCTCCAGGTAAAGAATAACTGGCAGCAGGTCTCTGGGAAAGGCTTTGTTCTGCCTGAGAACAGGCAGACACACTCTGCCATCAGCATAGATATTCCAGAGCTGGACAGGTCCATGGCTGGACTTAAAATAAATTCATCTCCCATTGTTTTTGCCAGTCCAAGGTCCTGCCGTGTAGCATTTCGCACTGCCACATCCAGGCAAGATTTCTACACGTGTCCCCATAGGGGACAAATGTGCACCAGACATACGTTGCTAACGTCCTGGAAAAATTCAGTTTCACTCTAGGTTGCCTGAATTATTTCTGGGATGTTTGTGTGGGCACTTTGTGTACCCTGTGTCAGAGGAAAAATGCAGAAGCCTCACAAAGGGTAACAGGATTTTAGCAAACGCACTCCTCGAAGTGTAGGTGATGGACTGAAATCAGTTTATGTATAATGTCTCAGCATTTTGCAAAACAATTATTTTCTGCTGACTATTAACGTTTTTTCTCTTTAACATCACGCTTCTCTGTTGTTCATGTTGGATGATGTTTCCCAATGTTTTAGCATTGCAGATTTTTTAAATATAAGATATGTCTAGGCATTATAAAATCCCCTGACCCCCTACAGAACATGTTTTTCATAAGAAAGTAGTTGATCTATTTGGTTGGCTCACAGTTCAGGAACAAAGGTAGGAAAAAACATGTAGGTAGTGTTTCAGCGGTTTCCAAAGGTAGAGCAATTTCCAAAGTTGAACAGACAAGCCACTTTTAAACTGAACAGTGGTTTGTCTGGTTCAGCAATGGGAACTGCTGGCTGATAACACCAAAGCAATTATTCAGTACGTGTATCACTTATTTGGATTATGGTCCCTGCCGACGTAACAGAAGTACAGGCAGTGCAATTGCCTGTACCAGCTTATGCTTACTGGCAATTATTAACTATATTTATTGTGAAGCTACACTGTTGACACTTTGACCGCTTTTGCTATTTGTGCCACACTAATATGCTAATGGAAAGTTATTAAGTAACATCACATTGACCCTATATTTTCATTATGGTGCCTGCAGTCTTTGAAGCAACTATGTTTCCCCCCCACCCCACCCCCGCACAACACACACACTCTTACACACAGCATTTCTCTCATTTACAGTTAAGAGATAGGCAGGTCAGGCCTGTCCAATCAGTGCAGTTCAAAAGAGAGGAAGCCGTTACAAAAAAGTACTTCCAATATTATACTGACAGGTAATTTCCATAGAGGACATAGGACAGTTGGGGGGGTATGAAGACTCCCCCCCACACCCCAATTTTTAAAAATGCACTTAATTGAACACCACAGTAAACTATGGTCAAATCCAAGACAGGAAGTCTTCAATTTTCACTGCATCCACATGAAATGGGAGGAGCAAAGGGCCCACACCAAAGTCCTGCCCCCAAACCGCAAATTAGCAGTTGTTTGTGAAGACTGGATGAATAAATACGATAAATATCAACAACAAAAAATAAAGAAAGTCTGGCATTTAGATACTAACCTCTGTAGAGCCCAAAGAATCCTTCATAGCGCAGCACTTTCTTAAAACAGTCAAAGCTGTTCTTGTACATCAGCTCCCCCACAAAGGACCCAGTGGAGCGCTGGTTCTGCATTCTGGTTTTCACAAGATCAATTGGATATACTGCAGTGGCTCCAACAGCTGTAAGTTGCGAATTAAACACAAAAAAAGGAGTTTGAATGTGGCCCACCTCCATTGTAGCTGTTCAGTTTTACAGATTTTTGCCAATGTGCAAAGGCATAGCAAGAGGGAAAAGCACCCGGTGCACTGGTGCATCCTCCATCCCCCGCCCCGGAACACGCTCGTCCCATCTCCACCACATCCCTACAGGGGCGCACGCCAGTGTGTCATGCACCCCCACCCCTTGGTGCTACGCCTCTGCCAATGTGCCTCATCTTACACTCCTCATCTGTCCAATAGATCCCACTCTGAACTGCCACAGAAGGCAGACTGCCATTTGTGTGTGCGCGCGTGTGTGTATAGAGAACACATGGAGGCCCATGGAGTTCTCTGTTTTGAGACTGCTGTCACTGTCCTCTTTGGAATGTCATCCTAGGCATCTTATAGTCTATTATATTTCTCTGCATTAAAACATTCTTTGAGACAAGCCAGACAGGGAAAAAACTCCAGGAGTTAGATTTCTAGTCTGATGAAAGCAGCACTGGGTGCAGCATTTCTGACGGACTGATGGGCTGCAACGGGCTCAGGCATACTTAACTTTGCATAGGATCCAGCAATTAATTTATTTAACAGGTACAAGAAAATGAACTACACATATAATTCCCCTGCACACTGCTAGCCCCCATGCACAGTCCTAGTCACTGAACTTTAAGGAGCCGTGCGATTTTTCAATTCTCCTTTCAAAAGTCAAGCCAAGCGGCAGTTCTGATTTCCAGGATGCTCTGCCAACCTCTGGAGAAAAGCCACAGCCTATTTGGGCAAGGGGCATCCTTACAACCCCTGGACAGCAGCAGGAGTCAGATCAATATATTTCTAGTCTGCAGCTGAGATTAGTCCTAAAGTATACTTGGTAGAATCCTTACATCAATCAGGGAGTTCACAAAAATGGGGCAGGCCAAACAATTTAGATACACGTTTATAAGCTGCAGGCGTCCTTCAGTCAGGAAGGTATTTAAATTTGGGGGGAGGGGAGGGCTAGAGCAAAAGAGGGAAAACCAAACTTAAACATATTTCATTCATTTACCTCCAGCAATAGAACCAAGGGCAAACCTGTAGGCAGATTCTGCTACCTGGACAAGAATTGGCCGAGACAGTTCACCTGGAGCTCGCTGCAAGCGTAGAATTTAAACAGAAAATGAAAGGAAAATCATTATTCATTGCAATTGTGCAGGTAGCATGAATCAAGTGTTCAGTGCAGCTACTGTCAGTGGAAGAATGTGGGCTGGATGCCGCAGAATAGATCTGCAGGATCCAATCCAGGGGAAGGTGTCACCGCGACAGATCAAGATGCAAGAACTTTCTAAGTCAATGGTTAAAGAAGTTGCTTGCAATTTTGACCACCAGTAAAACACATTCCAGTCTGGCTCTTCTACAGGATTTGTTTGCAGAGTCCTGTCAGGATCTTAACTGTCCCAAAATGCTTTCTTAAAAGTTCAAGAAGTTGCATGAAGCAAGTGAGAAAAGAAAAGGAAAATTCCTCCCGTCTCTAAATGCATGCACACGCAACATACTGGAGTGCGACAGGAAGGTAATTGCACGAAAAAGAAAAGCATTCAAACAAGAAGCTTAACGGCTGTTTTTTCTCCTTGAATACCAGGAGCACACAAGACAAAAATAGGTAACAAAAGTAATGAAATGATGCCACCTGGGTTACTTCACAATCATAGTTAATCCCAAGCAAAACATTAGTCCGAGTTGAACAGGGTGCAGTAAAGTGTAATTTATGAGAATGGGAAGGTGAGTTATTGCCATTTAGACAGCTCGCAATATTGAAAATCAGAGTTTAACACGACACAAGAAAGTACTCCACTAGTACAGAAAGGAGGAAGAACCCAGGTTTACCTCAGAAAGACAGCCTTTCGCTACTGCACAAGATTCGGTTTGACAATCTTTACTCAAATTTCTAAGCACCATAAACAGCCAGATGGGTAGAGGAAGGAAAAGGAGAGTAAACTCCTCCTCCCTGGCCAACCCTCCCTCCCCATGTGAATAGTTGCTTGAATTAAGGAGCTTTCCGGGCTGTGTGGCCATGGTCTGGTAGATCTTGTTCCTAATGTTTCGCCTGCATCTGTGGCTGGCATCATCAGAGGTGTATCACAGAGAGAAGTCTGTTACACACTGTAACACTTCTCTCTGTGATACACCTCTGAAGATGCGAGCCACAGATGCAGGCGAAATGTTAGGAACAAGATCCACCAGACCACGGCCACACAGCCCGGAAACTCCAGCCTACAAATCTCAGTTGAATCCCGCCGCGGAAAGCGCTTCTCAACAACTCCCTATGTAAAACCTTTCTTTGGCTTAAAAGGGGCTCCCTGAATTGACGCTGAAAAGACTGGCAGCATAAAAGGTACACAAGGAACAGAACTTCGTTCACTCAAGAGATCTATAGTTCTATGTGCTACTGATACGTGTACCAAAATATTTCTGGCCTTTACTACAGGCTATGGGCTCAGAGTACTCCACAAAAGAGCGTCGACACAGAGATCTCTCCCCACACGGTATCCTCAACAGTTCAGCTCAGCTTCCCGCAAGAACTGTCCACGTCGCACAGAGTCATGCACTGAGACTGTGTTGCTGCAAGAAGCAGCCACCGCAAACATGATGCTTTGTAGCCGCCTCCACTCAACATGTGAACGGACCTCTTATGGCTTACCCCTTCCAGCAATTTCTAAGACAGGTTTTGGGAGTGAGCTAATATGAGCGTATCGTAACATACTTGCTCCTTAGGCAAGGCTAAAAATGCTGTAGGGTGATATCGGGCGGGAGGAGGCAGCCAAGTGAGGAGGGCCTGGCTCAAGGCCTGCTAGACCCAAAAATGTAGCCTGCATCAACTCATTGTGGTCAAACTGGCGTCTCTGCACAGACCCAGAGTGTAGAGAGGGGGGCGAGGGAGAACCCTCGAGCTCTCAACATACAGAATTTGGTTTGCCTTAAGTGATACTTTTTAGAAAAACAGAACTACACCCAGGTCTGTATCAGTTTTCTGTACATGAAAGAGATCCAGAAAAGGGGTTCTGAAAGAACGTTTTTCTCTCTTATCTTTTGCTCCATGTAACAAAGGATCATTATCCATCAAGCCATACCAAGGCAAAAACAACGAAACAAAAAGGGGTCTTAAAGATTTGAAATGGTTGCGACAGACTAAACAGAACCATCACTCATTTCAACACTTTTATGTAGCCTACGATGGGATAGATGTTCAGTCTTTTAATGTACTCCCCCCCCCCCCCTTCCAAGCAGACAGCTTTGCAGTCTGGGTGCCAAAAACGACATCTAGGGCAGAAAGCGTGAAGTGCTTTCCCTCATTAAAAATACTGCAAGGATCTGGGAGGACTAAACCTCTTCAGTGAGTCAGCCATATCCCCCCTGTCCCAAAAAACCTTGTTAAAATTACACCTTTGCACTTTTTTTGTTTGCCACTACAATCAAATTAATCTTTCTTCAAACGGAGAAAGAATGAAAAAAAAGGGTTTTTTGTTGCCAGTTTAAGTGAAGATATAACTGTTCCCCACCCCCACCCCCAAGCACATTTCTTACATTTAAAACTGCGAAGGAATTAGGTGCAATATTAATGTGACAATGGGAGGTAAGCGTAGGCTACTAACTGCTACTGGGGAGGACCACTGTGGGACTACCAAGAGCACTGCTTACCTCCCTCCGCCAGCCACCCTGCCTGCCTCCTCACCTGTCTCTGAGCCTCTGCCAGGTTGTAAGGCAACGTTCCTTCTTCCAGGGGAGCAATTCTTTCAATATCAGTTAAAGTCAAGCGCCTGGGGAGATGAAGCCATAACGAAACCGAAATTTAAATTAACAAGATGGGAATGAAACCAAAGTTACCTGCCTCAGTGGGCAATATGCTACGGTCGATTTTGGGCCCCCGCGCCGCTTATTTCATTGTTGTTGTTGTTTTTTCTACAACAAAGGAAGTGTAATTTTCAACATACCCCCGTGGCTCATATAAATCTGCTAACTGGAACAAGATGTCAACTTCCATGGGCGTAACCTGGCCAAATTTCTGAGCTGCCAGAACAAACTCCTCTGTAACAGAAAGGGGGGAGGGGAATGAACAACTAATCGAACAACATTGCATATCTACAAGGTCCTGGAATCACCAGCATTTAGTATTAAACCAATAAGCTGCAGTAGGAGGGAGAATATATTGTTACTAGTCTGCTTGCTGATGCGTCTGTTTTAAATATTATCTCCTTCATCCAAATAGGTGAGGCAAGTCTGGCTCTACAGCTGAGTTATAACAGTGCGACTGAGGATATTTGACATACGGTATCAATCAGTTGTGGGTCAGAGTGGAAAAAAAAATAGGAGACAGAGATGTGGAACTTTTCTTGCAAGTACATCCCAGTAGGATACATTAATGGATGGTTGGCACAGCGGAGGGAGTTCTCTATAAAAGCGGTTAGATAGAGCAGATAACAGCTTGTTGCAAACTTGTAGATCAGCTTACTGCAATACCAATACAAGTGGATGGAATTTTTCATCTACCCTTGAAGGTCACTTTAATAGGCTGCCAATTTGGCACACATCCTAGGAAGTTTCTTGAAACTTTTAAACATCTTTACATTCAGAGCTCATTCAAGCCTGCCTTTAGGACCTTTTGCTAAAATTAAAAACAAAGCAAAAGCTTCCCAAAAACGAAGCACAGAGGCAAGAGCGACGGCAAAATAATGCAGCCCCGCAACAGGCTTGGAGAGGTCTGTTTTCTCAGGTTAACCTTGATAACTCAAAAGAGGAAACTGAAGGGAAACGAAATCTTTCCAGAAACAGCTCCCAAGGTTTCAACTAACCTTTAGTGACTTCCACGCCTTTTTTATTTCCAGCCAGTGTGCTATAGATTTTTCTAATGAGTTCCATGTTATTAAGAAGGGTATTAAATCCATTAAAATAGGAGAAGCTGACTTGATGAGAAGTGGTACCTCCAGCAGCCTAAACCGGAGAACAAAATGGGAAAAGCGGGAAGAGAAAGAGAAGATCTTAGAGGTGTTTTATTTTTTTAAAAAAAAATTTGCAACATCAGACAGCTTAAATAAAATGTGAGAGCAGGAAAAGGCTTGGGGAATACTGTTAGTTTTTTAAGACAGCAAGGGAAATCGCAAGGGATTTTTAAAATGCAAAATGAAAAAGCCTATAATAGATTCTTAAGTTACTGAAGCTAATCACGACCAGCGCTGCAAAGTGGCTTCCCCCATCCAGTGAAACCTAAACAAACACATATGCAGGATTATAGCAACATGGCCAGTGGTAATTTACTGAGTTCAAGTTTCAATACCATTTCAGTTGGAAAATGTTTTATAAGTTGCTTTACTTCTTCTAATGAGCAAATCTTAAAGGCTTAAAAATGTGAAGGATATTACTGTCTTGGGGGGGGCGGGATCAACAAAAATCGCATCACAGCACTAAAAAACCTGCATACTTGAGGGATTACAACTCCCCATATTGCCCCATTAGGACCCTCCAATCCTTGGAGGAGTTCCTATTAGAGGTCACTGGCCTGAAATATGTCCGGCTGGCCTCCACTGGACTTCCCTCTGGTGGAACAGGCTCCCTAAAGAGACCAAGACCCTGCGAGACTTGACGAGCTTTTGCAGGGCCTGCAAAACAGACCTGTTCTGCCAGGCATTTGGCCAGCTGGGCTGAAGTATGTTCCATCGTCCCAGCCTCTAGTGGGCTCAGGGGGAGGGGCAGAGGGAGGGCTTTTATCGCCAACTGTGTCTTTGCTTTTAAATATTGTATAGTAGGTTTTTAATTACTGTTGTTATATTTTAATGCCGTACATCGCCCTGAGCCCTTCGGGGGAGGGTGACTAACAAATAGAAATAAATAAATAAATAAATAAAAGACAGACAGACAGACAGACAGACAGACAGACAGACAGACAGACAGACAGACAGACAGATAAATAAAGGGGACAGGTTTATTATTTAGACGCAAAGAGACATCATGTCATCATGTAAAATTCTCTCACAGGCTTCTCAGACTTTGCTTTTAGGATCAGTTCACCATGTTAGGGTCTTAAAAATGCATCATCTTTAAAATGCATCAATAATATTGTCCTGAACAAATGCAAAGTCTAATTGTGAACAAATCTTCCCAGTTCCCACTATGAACCCAAGCAAATAAATAGGGGAGGATGAAATGGGCAGCCCAATCCAGATTTGGCGGGTGTGTGTGTGTGTGTGAACATTCACAGGGAACGGCTGTATCTGGCCACTACAGCGCTCCCTCCCCAAACTGGATTGCGCTGATAGGGATGTAAAACATTAGAATTATAAATGATTAAATGCTAAGAAATCATTTACCATTGATTTACTGATGTAAACATTTTTCAAGGTTTGGAAAACTGCAAAGGTTATTTCCTGGGCATTCCAGGATCACCTGGGCCTGCAGAAAATGTATTTTTCCAATGCTGGCCTTACTGTTAGTAACACATAAAATTAACACCCAATTATAGTAACATGTTTATGTTTCTTAACAAAAATCAACAGAAGAGCTGGTAACAAGTAAAACAATTTATGTGGGCTACATAGAATGAATGTCTGACTGTCTGAATGGTTGTTTTATTAAACAAATAAATTGATATATACCATGGTTTGATTGACCGGTTGACTTTGTGATAAGATATATTTGGGGAAGGGACTGCTAAACTAGGATTCAAAACCACGGTTTGCATTTGAGTTATTAATCATGGTTTGCAACTGCTTCCGAAAACAGAACACCTGTTTGTCCAGCAGCAGAGTCCCTTTGTGTTCCCAGCATAGACAGAGGGAAGCACATACCAACAGAGAACCTTGACGCTTTAGTAGCATCCAACTGTCAATGGTGCTTTCTAAGGTCCTTCCCTCCTTCCTACTAGCAATGACTTGCCAAGCAGGAATGACCTTCAGAGACTTCAGCATCTCTGACTTAAAATTTAGAGAGAACTGGTGTGTGTATGTGGAGGGATAGCTGTTAAGCATATATTATGTTTCAAGCAACAATTTACAGAATGCATTGAAGCAGCTGGAAAGAAAGCGGGAAGCGCCTGGCGACTGGGAAAAGAGAAAGGCAAGCACTGTCTTGTAAAAACATTGTTTTGTTTCAAGGTTTAAAAGTTCCGTAAATCAGTAGTTCGGGGCTGGAAAACTAATGATTCTTCAGAAAGAACAAGAGGAAGAGGATTTGTTTGCCTGAGGCTTCTTCCTCTTCCGTACTTTCCTATTTCTTTTTGCTGACCAACAACAGAGCAAGGCTTTGTCAGTAGCTTGCCAATATTAAGGGAGCAATCAGTTGCACACGGCTCAAACATCTGCACACAGCTCATATTATTGCACACGGCACATTCCAAGGTTGGACATAACTGTCATGTAGATTTTGCACATCTAGTCTGACACTTTGACAGCACCTGACAACAGTGTCCAGGGATTTCGCACTGTGGTTCATGATGGAAAAGGGGGAAAACAGACTACTAAATGGGATTTAGAAGCAAAAGGCAAAACACTGGGCCATTAGTGACTCACGGAGTGACGTCACATCACAACGCTTACTAAACTGCTTTACTGGCTGCCAATCTGTTTACAAGTTCAATTCAAGATGTTGTTCAAGGACATAGGTAAGGGGGGGTGTTTCCTCGGGTTCAACGCCCCCCCCCCCATGTCTGAAGCTCCGCTCCGTTTGTGGTTTTTAAAATGTTAAGTGTTTTTCGGTTTTTGGCCTACGGGGGCGGGGGGGCAGTTTTTAGGCTAGCAGCATCAAGCTTTCAGGGATTTGTTGGAATACTCTCCTGATGGTACCACCCACATTTGGTGAGATTTGGTTCAGGGGGTCCAAAGTTATGGACTCCCAAAGGGGGTGCCCCATCCCCCATTGTTTCCAATGGGAGCTAATAGAAAATAAGGGCTACACATTTGAGGGTCCATAACTTTGGACCCCCAGAACCAAACTTCACCAAACCTGGGTGGTGCCATCAGGAGAATCTCCTAAAAATACCCTGAAAGTTTGGTGCTGCTAGCTTAACAATTGAACCCCTGACAGCAGGCACCCCCCAAATTTCCCCAGATTCTCCTTTTAAATCTCCCCCTTTGGCATGGATTTAAAGGGAGAATCTGAGGCTCCCAGTTTAAACATTGAAAGTGGTGCTATTTCAGGGTGGGTGATTTCCACCCCAAAACAGCATCACTTTCAATGTTGTTTTAACTGGGGACCCCAGATTCTCCCTTTACGGTGGATTTAAAAAGAGAATTTGGGCTCTCTAGTTTAAACGCCATCGAAAGTGATGCTGTTTGCGGGTGGATTCCAGCATCACAGTGGCTGACCATAGGCCCCCCCCCCCCCGGAAAAACTCAGATTTTGCACCGGGTTTCATTTTCACTAGCTACAGCTGTGCCCACAGGGGAGGGCAGAAGGGACTGCCGGCTACCTGCTGGGAGCCCAGCTGGTGGGGGGCGGGGCAGGGCAGGGGAGTCTGCCGTCCCTGGCCTTGGAGAGCTGCTTTTACAAGCACTGAGGCTGGGGGCGTGGCTGGGGGAGGTGTGGCCATGCCCCCAGGAGCGGATGGGGGCCTGGGGCATGGCCCCACCCCTGAACCCCCCATAAAAAATCTATACCTATGACCCTGATGCTGGTTATACCTTTGAAGGCTTCACAACCTTCATCGTCTAGGAACCACATACTGAAGGACTGTCTCCTTCCATCTGTCCATCTGTGCCAACTATGGTAATCAGGCAGTCATCTCTAAGCTATCTCACCACTTAGGGTGGCCTGTCTGACATTGACCTGAGCCGAGATCTTTTCCATCATGGCCCTAACTCTGTGGGACAGACTCTCTGAAGAGGTGAAAGGTCTTCCTTGCAGATCTTTAGGGGGTGCTGCAAGGCCTGCCTTTTAACCAAAATTTTTGTGTGAGTTTGAACAGCAAGCATCTTTTAAGAGGGGAGGGGAGAAGGATGCTTGTTATTTTATCTTTAGTTTTAGCTGGGAATGTTTTAACTATTATTGTAAGATGCCTTGTAAGATGGTTGTAGATGCCTGTATTGTAAGAGGAAAGGTGGGACATAAAGGTTTTAGTAAACAAACAAACAAATAAAATATGGCAGAAAAGTAGCAGGGTAATCTGGTCTACCCTACCCTCTCAACAAAGCTGAAGAACAAAAGGAAACTGTCTTTTTTTCTTTGAAGCCTCAGTCTTGGTGACTGAGAATGTCAGCAACATCATACTTGCAAAGAACAGCAGCTTGGTCCTTGGTAATAAAGATATGGGCATTGCAAACTCATATTCTGACCAATGTCATTGTTAGGAAAGCAATTTTCTATCATACTTAGGAACATTTGAATTGAGAAAAATTGAAGGAGGGATAGTCTAAACTGCAGATGTATTAGAACGCAGTTGCTATGCTACCCATTGGTTTGACATACTGATGCATTTGACTTAACAATAGCCTTTCCAGAATGTAACTCAGAACTCGATCTCTGTGCAAAAAGAAAATTATTGTAAAAACATTAAAATAGATATTAAAGACACTGAAGTTCATTGCTGAGATAGACACAAAATAAGTCTGTGTATGTTTTCCTCACATAACTTATTCTGCTTCCAAAGCTGAAGATATCAGAACAGCTTAAATCTGCTTGATTCAGATGGATGCTTATTTGCACTACAATCTTAGACAGAGATACATCCTTTTCTAAGCACATTGATGTCAATAGGCTCTAGATCCGTGGTGGCGAACCTTTGGCACTCCAGATGTTACGGACTACAATTCCCAGCAGCCCCTTCCAGCATGGCCAATTGGCCATGCTGGAAGGGGCTGCTGGGAATTGTAGTCCATAACATCTGGAGTGCCAAAGGTTCGCCACCACTGCTCTAGATGGTGTAACTCTCTTTAGGAGTGTATTTAGTAGCTGTGGGCCCATCAGATATCAACTGTATTTGACTCGTTCCCCAATTCCTCTATGTCAGTGTTTTGAACTCTACAAACTATTAACTTTCATGTTACAATAGCTCAGATCTCCAGTCTACATCAAAAGATGCCATTAGGACACAAAAATATAAGCATCAAGCCAATTCTTTCGGTAGTCATTCTGCTGTTTGTCATCATCCTTTTTCTTTCATAACCAAGGAGATGCATGCACTCATGAAATTATTTGCCCACATTTTCTCAGATGAGTGCGACAGACAGATACATGTCGATTTCTTATATGTCAATTTTATTCAGTTACACACCAGGAAACTGGAACTTTGACATTACCATTCTGTATGAAACTGACATGGATCCAGTTATTCAGAGATAAAACGTTCCATGAATGTTAAGAGGACATGTGTCATCGTGGGCCTTGAGCACATACATAGTACACATACAGAGCACATTTTTAAAAAAATGCAGAACTGCTCTTGCAAAAGAAAACAGTTGGAAAATATAAAATAGCATAACATTTGGATATTCAGCTTTTGGTGTTTATATTAAACTGGAGATGTAAAAAGGGAATAACCTACGCAAAGGGATCAATATTGCTTTTCCTGTACTGGATTCCAGGAAAGTTTGGAAAAAATACCGGCAATGGAAAAAGGAAAAATAGTAGTATCTACACTTTCGGTCCTGTGGAAGCATTCCTGAAGTCTGTAGTGAATCTAGTAAACTAATAGGAGGTCTGTGAAAATGCACAGTATGCCAAAAATTGTTGAAGAATTTAAAAATGTTATGTCCAACATACACAAACTGTAGAGCTAGTGACTTACCATCTTATTTATAAGAGGCCATGCAAACAGTGGATTAAATTACGTAACATGCAAAGCACAAGTGAGCGTTCATCTCACATTCCAGTTCCAAAGTGCCCTTTGGTGCTGAACAAGTTGCCACCTCCTGCGTAAGTAGAGTGTTAGCCTTATGGAAAACAAGACTTCCCATGCATAACTGTCCTAGCAGGGAATAGTAGCTTTCTGAAGCAACATGAAAAAAATTACCCTGATAGTGCAACAGGTCATCTGATGCATCTCAAGGTCACCGGCTACTATTCTGTGCATGAGAAGATAATATGCCGATGATTCTGGAGAGCAATGCTTTGTCTAAATGGATTTATCATGAACAAATACAAATGCTTTCTCTTGCATCCAACATCTGGGTTACTGGTACTAGCAAAAAACACAAACAGAAAAATTATTTCTAAGTTCATCGTTCCTTTTGCCTTTGGTTCATCACATATACCTGGTGCACATGACAACCCCATGCACAGACTGAATGCATGGAGAGGGAGAGCCAGAGGAAGGATGCTGTCCCCATGCCCTGGTTGTGGTGACCGTGCAGGGGAAGGGGTGTGTGTGAATTCTCCTTCCCCATAATTGGTCATGTCCCAAAGCCAGAGTCATCAGGAGGAGGGAGAGTTGGCACTGCTGCTTCCTCCATGCAGTCACCCCTGCAGACAACCACGCACATGCTCTCCCTCTCTGCACGCTCAGTGAATGCGTGGGGCTGTTGCATGTACCCGGCTTATCTCACTGTGACCCCGTTACTGATGAGGATCTCTACACACAACGCAAATAAAAAACAACTTACAGCTACTAGACACTCTTCAACAAAAGGCGTCAACATATGAGGCCGGATGGTGACCATAATATCTCTGAAATCAATGGCAGTGACTCTTCCAGCTTGAGCGTTATCTCGCTGTACAAATGCTTGTTTTGCATGTTCCAACTGAATTTCCTGTAAACGTAAAAGGGGACAGTTAAAAAGGGGCCTGGCTCATGCTGCCACAGGCAATACATGGCAAGACAGAATGTGACCGTTTCTTTAACAGGCCTACTGTTTCAACTTTGAGATTCAGACTTCTGTGAAAGCTCTGCAAAGCCTAGTTCACTTCCCAAAGATTTCCAAAGTTTGTTAGTTTGTTTATTTATTTATATTTCTATCCCGCCCTTCCCAAGCAGGGCACAGGGTGGCACAACAGTAAATGTAATACAGATAAAACAGCTAGTAAAGTAATGGTTAAAAACAGTTAAAAACAACCACAGATGGCAACACCCCCCCCCCCCAAATACACTAATGGAAGCCCAATGTTAGTACTGATTAGGCCAGCTGCTAGATCAGTGGTTCTCAACCTGGGGGTCGGGACCCCTTTGGGGGTCAAACGACCCTTTCACAGCGGTCGCCTAGGACTCTCTGCATCAGCGTTCTCCATCTGTAAAATGGATAAATGTTAGGGTTGGGGGTCACCACAACATGAGGAACTGTATTAAAGGGTCGTGGCATTAGGAAGGTTGAGAACCACTGTGCTAGATGGAAATGCCTGGAAGAAAAGCTCCATCTTGCAGGTCCTGAACTAATTAGGGAGCCAATTCTACCAGGTAGGGGCCAGGGTTGAGAAAGCCCTGGCTCTTGTGGAAGCCAGCCAGACCTCCTTTGGACCAGGGATCTCCAGTAAATTTCCTTCCAATGAGCTAGTGGACCTAGTGGATCTGATGAGCTAGGGATCTAGTGGGGCAATACAGGGAGAGGTGGTCCCATAGGTATGCAGGTCCAAGACCGCTCATAGCCTTAAAGGTTAAAGCCTTGAATATGATCCAGTACTTGATCAGCAGCCTGAAGTTGATGTAAGACTGGAGTAATCTGGTCTCTGCTTGATGCTCCTGAAAGGAGCCTGGCTGCCACATGTTGGACGAGTTTTAGTTTCCAGATCACAGACAGAGGAAGGCTAGCGTAAAGCGAGTTACAGCAATTCAGTCTGGAGGTGACAGTTGCATGGATGACTGTGGACAGGTCGCAACGAGAGAGATACGGAGCCAATTGCCTTGCCTGATGCAGATGGTAAAAAGCCACCTGAGTAGTCTTGGCAACCTGGGCCTCAAGCAATAAGGCTGAGTCCAAGGTTACCCCTTTTGAAGTGCTGCAAAGCCACAATAACAAACTAAATGTGTTATATAGAAATATTCTCAACTTGAGGTCATCTCATCCTACTAGAAACCAGTTCCAGTAGGTTAATTCTCATATAACTCTGCTTTCAGAGCAATTATAAATAGGACTACTCGGAATCCTGCCCATCTATCCAGTGAGGCTTACTTCCAGGAAGGACTGTACAACTACGATCATAGCGCCTATACTTACTTCTAAAAAGGAGCTGAAGTCAAAAAGTATATTTATCAATACTGTCAATTAAATTGTGTAAATCTTGCAGTTCAAATACACAGAGCGTAATAAGGCGCTTTCCTTAAGCTATCAATTTACATGCATTAACCAAGAGAATGTAACATCATTAATAAAACAAATACCATCCTTTTACAGAAAAAGGCAGAACTCAATAGGATTAAAGAAATAATTACCATTAGCAAAACCTACTATTCTAGGTATGAGTATGATCTAACAAAATTCAGCATTTATTTTCAGGCCCAAAGATTTCAACATACAAGAATTAAACACATGGTCAGTTTTTCCACTGAAATCACTAGGTCTTAATGACAAACCACTCTACAAACATAGGGAATTTGCAAATGTTTGGTTTCTTCAGATCAGCAGACATTACCTTTGTGCCAGATTCTCAATTGTGCACATTTTCCCTCTCTTCAAATATCACCACACCACAAATCAGGGAAGCCCCATGGTTTCCAGGAGCAGGGAAAGTGCAGTTTTCTCTGCCTATACAGGGAAAGCTGAAAACGCCAGTGTGTATTTTGCTCCGTTCAATTTTCCTTCTCTGACGTGCCTTCCCCTGCCCACACAGTTTCCCTTTTAAAATTTTAAAACTTTTAATCTGTCACCTCTGAGACAGACTACTGAAACAGTGTCGAAAAGAAAAGAGGCAGTAAACCACTTCCTGAATCAGAAACAAAGGATCAGGGGAAAAATGGTAGCTCAGTTTTGGAGAAGCAATGACACACCTCCCCACATGTAACTAAGGAAACATGAGGAAACCTGGCTGCAAAGCAGAGAGCCATGTGGCAGACAGGGAGCGTAAAAGGGCCATAGTATGCCTAGTAAACATTGTGATGTGATATCACCCATGGGTCAGTCATGATACATTGCTCGCACAGGGGACTTATCTTTACCTTTTTAATTTTATTTTGGCTGGATTATGGACATACTTTTTTAAAAAAATAAGCAACATTTAAAAATGCCTGACAAGCAAGCATTTTATGTCGCTGAAAAGCGGTCACTAAGAGTTTGATACAAGGTTTCTGGATTCAGAAACGTACGGGTTAAAGCAGTTCTGTAAGAAAAACCAACTTCAGATGCTTCTCAATGCAAACTAAATGGCCCACCAAACTTTCCTTTGGATTAGAGGTGGCATAATCCTTCAACATAACTTTAAAAACAGCCTCATTCCTTGAAGCTGGGAGTCTGAATTCCTAAAAGCCACAATAAGTGTTTATACAAAATTAATTTGCAGTTGATAACAGGAACTCTGGCACCAGAACTTTAATGAAAGGATTTCCCAACTTGGTTTTAACTCCTTTCCCCCATTCCTCCACTTTCCTGTTGCAGCTCATAATGTCATTTTTATTTTCCAAGTATGCAGAAGATCATATTCAGGTACAACTGATATTTCCAATTGATTAAGACTCATTTTATTCTGGCCGGTTCTTCTCACCCACTGCATATTGTGAGGTCCCATTGACATGCATTATTACCTCATCAACCAGCATACCAGAGCGGAATAAAAACCTCACTTACATTTGAAGTCACTTAATAAAGCCATAAAATGAGCACATGTAAAATATAATGTGAAAAACTGATGTTAAACTAAAGGCAGAGATTTTGAGCTTTGAGACAGTACCTTACTTCAGCTCCATTTACAATGGCAGAATACTGTCTCTTGAAGAAAGACCTGTAGTTGTTCAATCTTATAAATGGTGTTTTGTATCAACAAAAATACTTGCTTGTGCATGAATCTGCCTACAGCTGTCACATCAAAATTACCTTTTATCTATGATATTTGTGGTCTTGTTCATTATGGTGATTATCCTGTTTTACCGGGAGGTAGGTTAGGCTGGGAACTGGCATTGGTGTCTTGTCCAAAGCCATCTTTTGAACAACAATAAAAAGGGACCTTTTCTTGAGTTTGTTGTTTCTTTCACCTTCCCACAGAAACCATGTGAACCGGGATCTTAAAGTCTTTGTTAATACAATCCATGAACTGACACAAGGACGAAATCTGAGAAAGTTGCAAAAGCCCACACAAAATCAGAGATCAGAGGATTGTCATTTTTGTGTGCAATTTTTTCGTCTAAAAATCAAAATTTTAAAAAGTTTACACCTTTCCCAGAAGCTAGTTTTACCGAATACCACTTATAATAATCAAGATTATTCCTAAAACAACTTTAAAAAGTGACAGATCATCTATATGTGAGAGGCAACAAGAAACACAAGCTACTTTAAAATGCACCAACACACCTCATACAGCAAATGGAGCTGTGTTTGCAAGATAATATTTAAAGGACATCATGGTATCCCATCTGGAACAAATTAAGGGAAATATAGAAAGCATTCATACACTCTGTGACAACTGCTCGTGCACTGTGATCTCCTGCTGTCTTAAGGTCCAAGGTCCAGGCACCATAACAAGGTGACTGACACAAGTACATGGAAAGCATCAAAAGAAGAGGGTTAAATGCCAGTGCTATCTTAATTCAAAGCAAGATTCCTGAAAGATGTGAACAGAAACACTGAATGCCAGACTAAGGGCTCCTATACTAAGAATCCACACTGAAAACTGTTCAGAACTCTTGCCTGCCCGGAATTGCAGATCTACGAGGGCTGGCTGGGATTAGTGTACAGAATTGACAAAAATTCAGCCCTCCACCTAGCAGCAAGGGGCTTACCCTTCAAAACACCCTGCTGTTGTGGTGTGGATATTTTGGGTACAGGATAGCCTGCTCCACTATAGGAAACCCTAGAGATAAGCAAAATGCATTTATGGGAGCTCTGTGCTGAACCTGTCATGAGATCTCTGTTGGATTAAGCAGGGTTGCCTGAGATGATGTTCCTCGCTACACAATGGATTACAGATCTTTGCCCCACAGAACTTAATGGGAGCCACCAAGAACTGAGAACCTGTTGGCCTAGCCTCGTTTCTTCATCTGCATTGCTCCGTTTTGGATTCAGTTTTCAAGGTCATGCAACAGACTTGAGAACTGGATTTTTTTAAAAAAAGTCTAATTGACAGAAGATATGAAAGTTCTCTGACTCAACGTCAATTTTTGAAACAGTCTCTGAAGCTGATGACAACCCCAGGCTATTTCTTCCATTCTTGATGTGAAAACGATCTGGTTATATAAGCTGACATGTTGAATTCACTATAACGGGGGGGGGGGGGGGGGGGACCTGCTGGGATAGCTATGATTCTCTTCTGAATTCCAATATGTTCAGTAGAACTAAGATAGCAAGTTTTGGAAAAGATACAATAACAATTTCTGGAACAGATATAAGGGCTGGGAAATCCATCTTTAATTGCCTTTTTTGGGGTGTGTCATCAAGTCACAATGGATTTAGGGCGCCCCTTATAGGATTTCGAAGGCAAGAGATGTTCAGAAGTGGTTTGCAATTGCCTGCTTCTGGGTAGCAACTCTGATCTTACTTGGTGATCTCCCATCCAAGTACTACCCAGAACTGCCCCTACTTAGCTTCTGAGATCTGACAAGACAAGATGAGCCTGAATCAATTGTTGGTAGCTCCTCTTCAAAGTCCCTTCATGGCAGTCAGTAGAAACCATGGCCATACATTTGAGATTTATCTGTCATGTCTCCGACTCTCTGCAATAGGCCTCCTCCCAGTCACCAAGGAAACTTGTAAGCTGAGCTATGTGACAGGCCTTTTCCGAAGCAGACTGGATTTGTTCAGTATGGGAACAATTTTTTATTTTAACGGAAGGATTCTGTATTACATATTACAGTTTAGCTGACTGACATTTTGGCCTTTTGTGTTTTTCAGTTTCTGACTTGTTGACAAATTTGAGTGAGCATTTTAGTGGGTATTGTTGTAAACCAGTCTACACTCCAAAGGATAAGGTATATTTTTTTAAAATCAACCAACACATTGGGGCTGATCATTGGCAACTCTGGCTCGGGCTTTATATTCAGACAAGAGAGGACCACAAACAGCTAATGTATGTATATACAATACAAACTGCTCCTCTGAGGCTGCACCCTGTGCTTTGCCAAACTCTGTAAGATAAACGGAGAACACAATTCAGAGTCAGAATACTATTCTGTTTGGACTGCATGTCTGGGCACATAGGAATTAAGAGTTCTGTGTGTCTTCCATGCAACTTTTTAAAAAATTGGACTTTGGAGGCTGTAAAAGATAGGCTTTCAGCTGGATTGGAGGTCACTTACAAAGACAAGCATCCTATTATGAAGAACGATATCAGAGTGTAGCAATACCCATACAAAAGATGCATCTATTCTCAGCAATTTGAAACAGCTTTATTATATCAACTGGTTATCCTGGGATAGCAAGCTTTGAACTGTTTCTAATTTATCTGCCTGTTTGCAAGTGTGAAGGACAGCTTGAACAGGACTAAAAGAGCAAGCTACTCTTTTATCTGCCTCTGACATCAAGGACTCTGAGACCAAACTGCACAGCTTCAAGACAGGATCTAACCTAGCAAGCCACCATGATCTTGTTGAAGGCTGTCATGGTCAGAATCAACTGGCTGTTATGGGTTTTCTGAGCTGGGTGGTCATGGTCAGAGAGTTTTTGGTCCCAACGTTTCACTGGCAAAAACTACCAGACCCCAGATACACAGCCGGGAAAACCCACACTAGCCAACTACCAGGATCTGCATCTCAACTTCTTGTCCAGACGCCAGGAAGAATACAGGCTGTCCATCATTAGTCTCCGCGGCTGGCTGGCAGTGTGCAAACCCAGAATGGCCAGACCTGACATAAATATTTAGCTCCCTCAGCCATCATTGGCTTCACTTCAAACCCAAGACACCAGACTATGGTGCATTGGAATTTAAAAACATACACTTCAGATCTGAATTCAGGCACATCTATCAGTTTCAGTGTGGCCCTGATATTCTTATCCCACAATGAAAGCATATCATCTGTGCAACATGAAGTTCACAAGACCATAAAATAAGCCAATGGCCTAGGAATGCCTTGCAGTAGCAAGGAAATACTAGAACTGTAACAACACTTGAATCTTGATTTTTGAGTGCAACATCAATGTTTTGCTGGCCATCATGCCCCACCCACCATGGGGGCAAAAACATATCATTGTTTTATTTCCCTTTTCTCCAAGAAGCTCATGGCAGCATATATTTTTCCGCACTCCTCCATTTTATTTCTTAATAACCCTATAAAGTAGGTTATGCTGCAAGTGCATCCCTGGCCCAAGGTCATTTGGTGAACTTCATGGATGAGGAAGGATTCGAACCCAGGTTTCTGCAGTCTGGAAATTTAAACGTTGCATGATACTAGCTTCTGGACAAGGCAACAAGGTGATTTGAATTCTGGCATATGTCTATTCAAATGATGCTTTTACATGAAAGAGTGCCAGTGAATTCCAATACCAGTCAGTAAGAAATGATCTGCATTAGCAGCTAGGCAGCTGGGTAAGAGATCTGCAGTCCTAGAAAGGTGCCATGAATTTGCAGTAGCCACTCTGTGTCGCAACCTGGAATGCACTGAAATTTCTGTAAGTTTCCAAAGATGCAAGAAGGGCTAGGTGTGAAGTTAACTAAAGTTGGCATAAAATCACAGTCATTAAGATGACAAGAATGTGATTATACTACACCAGACATCCAACATCCTCTTCAGACAAAGAGTTAATTAGGCTCTACTCCACCAAGTCAATTTGAAGCATTTGTCCTAGTAGCGTTACATTAATTATTCCTCATCAAAATGATAACGCTTCCTACTGTGAACTAACATCCTCATGTAAACAAAATTACTGACTCCCTGGTCCTGAAATATGATCCTTTGTCAAAACTCTCTTGTGTAAAGGCTCTTACAGCACATTCAATGGAAACACAACAGAAGCACTCCTCCTGTATTGTGCCATGTGCCTTTGGAGATTTTAGAATTACCTCTACAGATGGGATTTCATGTTCCATATTCAAGTGTAAGCACACTGTTTAAAGCTGTGCTAGTCCAAAAGTAAAAGCCAAAAAGCCAAGAACCCAAATCATGCAATACCTTTATTATACAATACTTTTAATTAGTAAAAATTACGAAATACCATGCAAGATCTTTTATTTATTGGGTTTGTGCTAAGAAAGGTCTTGCATGGATTGTGTTCTTGAATTTTTGGGCCACACATATTTGCTAACAGTTGCTTGTAAGTCATTGATAGTTTCTACTAGACGGACAAGTTGCTTAAGACCTGTGTGGAAGAAGAAATATGTTGACTTGTGGGAATCCTAATGCTGTTATTTCTAGAATTTATACATGTTTTTCTAATTTGCATCTCATTTGATGAGGGCTCAAAATATCCTCCCATATGCTGGTTTACAAACTTCCAACATGGATAAACTTGACGACTGGGGAAAAATTCCGCTGCCCTTAAGCATCTCGAGTTTCAGCTTCACAGAACCACACTTGCAAGATACAGACTGGATCCTTTTCAAATATACTTAGCTGCCTTGTAGCCCTGATGAAGGCAGAAAGGCAAGGTACACATTTGGTAAATAAATATAATATTTATGCAGCTTCCAATGCTAAAAATAATTATTGCTTCTGCAGCAATTTCACTAGTAGCCAATCAAGCTGACAGGCATGACTGTAGAAATACAGCAATCTAAAAACACAAAATGGTTAGTGCCACAGTGCAAAAAACTGAATATTTTAAATCTAAACAACTGTATCTTTTTTCTGTTTATCCAGACAATTTTAAAAAAAATCAAAACTCACCAGCAAAAACTGGGTGAACTCTGCATACGTTAGGCGTCTTTTCTGATCTTTTCCAAAATGAAGTTGCACAAATTCTGAATTCCAGTTAAAGGGAATATGCTGGTGAATTGTGGTTTGACCAAAAACCTGTTTAACATCCTCTGAGGTGATCAGGGGGAGGGGAAGAGAGAGAGATGAAGAAAAGATTATGAAGGCAGATACAGAACAAGAAAATGTATCAGTCATTCAAGGACAGCGTTTTGTATTCATACACTTTTATTTAAATAAAAAACTGGTACCTTCAATCCTAGCTCACAGTTCAGAGGACCAGTTAAATCCCAGTCCTGTGCCATCAGATTGGACCCACAGTGTAAATGTGGCTGGAAATGAAATGAAAAACTGTGGCATCAATGCCAGTTCTTGGCCATGTCCACCCACAAATGCAGTTATTGCATAATGTGGAATTTTCATTTTAACATGTTCTTTCTCCCCAAATATCTGTTTAACAAACAATGGCAGACCTTATTGCAGAGTGAAATGAAAAATGGGATTATTTTCAGGACCTTTAACTGATCTTTGGCATGATACAGTATAGTCCAACCTCAGATCTTGGAAGCTAAGCTTGGAAGGGAGACTTACAAGGAAGGCTCTGCAGCAATGGCAAACCACCTCTGCTTAATTACTTACCTGCAAAATTCCACCAAGGGCCACAGTAAGTAAGCTGCGACGTGATGACACTTTACACACACACAACAGATGTTTAGAGATTTGCTAGTTGCTTTGTGGAGAGTGTTCATTTGAATGTTGTTTTTGGCTTTTTATTTGGGTTTCAATTTTCACATTTTATTGTGCATAGTTCTATTTTTATAAACTGCCCCAGGGTCCACTTTTTCACAAAAGTGATATATTTGAATAAATATTTCAAATGTTGTAGAACACTGCAACATGCTCAGCAAATATAATACAGAGACCCACAAGGTAATACCTATTTGTTACATGTTTAACTATCCCCTCTGCACAGGAATTCAGGACAGCATTCATAGTTCCTTTTTACCACATGACACACACGGTGTTTCAACTACATGCAACCCTAATGTGTAAATTAGCGGGGGGGGGGGGGGGGAGCCAATTCACCATGCCTTGCCAGCATTGTTCTGAGCATGGAACGATTCACACACCTTTGCCCTGCATGCATTTATTGCTTGCTGTTCCAAATTTCTTGCTTTTAGAAATGTCCCAAAATGGCAGTCTGTGGTACCAGTCAATCAAACACGTGAATCACTGTTTCCTTTAACTGCTTAGCCCTTTATTCCTGAGAATTATAATGCATGACTTTTCTGAAATGATGCTGTAAATGTATATTTGTAAATTAGGTTTCCAGGAAGTCCACAATGAACTACATAGTAGGGCTCTGATTACAGAAAATCATCTGTGTATTGCTTTCATTCAGCATTTTGCCCTGAGCTCCTCACATATTTATTCATTTATATCCTGCCTTTCTCCTCAATAAAGACCCAAAGTGACTTACATCACTCTCCTCTTTTTCATTTTATCCTTACAATAACTCTGTGAGGTAGGTTAGGCTGAGAGCATGTGACTGGCCAAAGGTTACCCAACGAGCTTCAATGGTTCAAGTGGGGATTCGAACCTGGGTCTCCTAGATACTAGTGCAACACATTCAACCACTATACCACACTGGCTCTCCAGTGTGCATATGCTTCCACTTACATTCACACCATTCATGGTTTGCAAACTCCTAAAAAGCTCACAAGAGTGGATCGTAAACCATCCCCTCTTTCTTCACTAGACTCCTTATTCATTCCACTGGAACAGTTAATTTATTTTACTTCTGCAGGGCCTATAAGACGGATCTGTTCCACCAAACCAGAGCCATAGCAGGGGGGAACTGTGCCCGGAGAGCGTGAGTGCCCTGCACCCCTGCCACTCCCATGCCCCCATGCCCCTTCACTGGCGCCCCCATGCGCTACGCCACTGCACCAAACTTACAGCTGAGGTAACAATTGTGTACCATCTTACAGCCTCCCTCTTTCTTTTCATCTCTCCCCCTCCTATTTTGCAGCTCTGAGAATAGAATTTAATGTTGAGTGCCAGTTGTCATAGGGTTTTAAGTTAATTTATTGATAATGATATGGTTTTTAACTACAGTTTTACTGTATTTGTATTGATATTATTGGAAGCAGCCCTGAGCCCTTAAGGAGAAGGACGGCCTATAAATTTTATAAATAATTTTTTAAAAAATGTAAGTACTTCTATGCACTTTTTTGACCCAACTCGGTATTCTGAAAATGGCAAACATTACAAACACTGAAACTATTTTTAAAATATAAATATATAAAAATATTTAAAACAATTAAACCAAACATATAAACACACAACCAAGGAGGGGAGGAGAGCTAATTAGAATTAGGAGAACGCCAAACAAATTCTACAGACTGGTTGTGGTGGGTTTTCTGGGCTTTGTGGCTGTGGTCTGGTAGATCTTGTTCCTAACGTTTTGCCTGCATCTGTGGCTGGCATCTTCAGAGGTGTATCACAGAGAGAAGTCTGTTACACACTGTGTCTAGTGAGAAGGGAATGTTTTTTTGGGGGGCGGGTATGAAGATGCCAGCCACAGATGCAGGTGAAACATTAGGAACAAGATCTAACAGACCACAGCCACACAGCCCAGAAAACCCACCACAACCAGTTGAATCTGGCCATGAAAGCCTTCAACAATAAATTCTACATACGTTTTACTATATTCATGTATGCTAATGCCCCATGAATAAATTCATTATGATTTGCCCTGAGATCCAACTGTTTTAAGAACCGATGTTATATTATCACAACCTTCTCGGTCAGCACCTACAACACCTCTTCAGTGGTCTAAAGCCAGTCACCTGAAGCAGGACGGGTCCTTAATCGTCTAACATTTATAGCTGAGGAGCCACAAAAACAAATGAAACCTAATTGCACACTTTTATCCCTCTTTTTTTTTTTAAAAAAAAATCTGGCAACGGCTGAATAGCCTAGTCAGAAATACCTACCGACTAAACCAAAGTTGAAATGTATTGTCGAAGTTGAAATGTTGGGATGGAGGGTAGAGGTAGGAACAGAGGAAAACTATATTGGCTCTGGATGACTGAACAATGTACAGTAATGGAAAACTCATTGAAGTTTAGATTAAAAAACGGATTTGGATTTGGTTTGAATCCCCAAGGCTGGTGTAGACCAGTGGTGGGATTCAGCAGGTTCGCACCACTTCAGCAGAACCGGTTGTTGAAATGGTGCTTGTAAACAACCAGTTGTTGAATTATTTGAATCCCACCACTGGTGTAGACATAACATTGCTGGGAAACAGGCTGTGGGATCACACCCTTCTCTTTCTCCCCTTTTTCTGGAGCAAAAATCCCACCCACCATGCCCCAGCTTCACTGCCACTGAAGTTAAAGGAATGTTAGAGCTGAACAGTTCGCACGCTTCTAAATTATGGCCTCTGCTAAATTATGGTTATTAGCTGTTATACTGGTTCCCAAACCTATGTTAAATATCCACCGAGTTAATTCTAAAACAATTCTGAAAATGATTGTTTAACATCTGCCTTCTGCATCATTGCCTGTACCATTTTGGGGTTGGAGTGGGTGGGTTGAGGACTCAACATTTCAATTCCCACCGTATTTCATAAAAATCACCCAAAAAGTTCTTTTTCAACTAGCTTTCTGCTAACGTTATAGAACTGTATAACTGCCACTTTCTGATAGGTGCATGATATTATCTTTGATGCTGTTTCTGTCTAGTTTGAGGGACTACTTTATTGCATGTTGTTCGAGTTCTTTTGAAAAAGTTGGTGTTCGAGTTCTTTTAAAAAGGTGGGATGGACTTTATTTTTAAAAATAAAGATTTGAATTGGCCACAGTGGCCAATTTCCACAACTGTAAGGACTAGGGTTCCCTCTTCCTGGGGCAACCCTCTAATTCCCTCTTTACATGGCTCTTGGGGATTACCTCAATCCCCAGGATTAGAACTGCAGGGACAGTTTGTGCTTCAATGGGACAGGGGAGGTAAGAAATTCACACTTCTCTGATGGAAACCCCCTCCATCAGGTGAGATTTCCAGTGGATCCAAGAAAACATCTTGGGAAACAAAATATTTTTCTCGTTCCCTCAGCTGACTTCATTTCTGCAGGGTTAAATGTTCAGGTTGTTTTCATAACTAAAAATTGATTAGGTAATTAAAAAGAAGTGTTTGGATTTACACACCACCTTTCTCTTTTGTAAGGAGACTCAAGGCGGCTTACAAACTCCTTTCTGTTTCTCTCCCCACAACAGATACCTTGTGAGGTGGGGGGGCTGAGAGAGTTCTGAATATCTGTGACTAGCCCAAGGTCATCCAGAAGGAATGTAGGAGTGGAGAAACAAACCCGGTTTACCAGATAATAGTTTGCCACTCATGTGGAAGAGTGGGGAACCAAACCCAGTTCTCTAGGTTAGAGTCCACCTGCTCTTAACCACTACACCATACTGGCTCTGAATGAAAATGACTGCCCTCTTGCATTGTTAGACAAAACAAGATAGTCAAGGTGTTTTTTTTAAGTTATGCTAAATCTTTAAAAAACTAAAATTGACAGGGAAGATTAAGCATCTACCCTGCCAGTGTGGTTAACAACTTAACTGAGAAAAGCATTGCTTTCCTTTGGCAAGAAAAGAGAACAAGGCAAATTGGAGATTTCATAAGAAGTTAAATTGCATAATGGCATAAGTGGAGGCAGCCCTATGCGCACCAATACCAAGGTTGCCTTTTCAAAGCTTCTGACAAGGTCCTCTTACATTAATCACAGTCAAGGATCTAAAGGAGGAGGAAAGTAATGCAGCATTAGAATTGCGGTTTTGAATCCTATATTCAAGGTTTTAAGAAAATGAAGACGAAAGGCACTCAGGTGGCATTGGGAAACTGAAAACATCACACACTCCCTATGGTTTGTGGCTTTTTGTCAACAACTGACTTTCACAGAGATTTTTACCAGAATCTTGATCCCCTTTGCCAAACAATAAGAGATAGCCATGGCCCTGGAAAGAAAATGAAACTGGTAAAGCTCTGAAGGCTTTGTCAAGACAAAAGCCCTGTCTAGGAAAACCACAATGTTAGTTGTTAACACTGGGCTGCAGATGAACTATTGCCCTGGTTCTGCTGTTATCTTTCTAAATCTTCTGTTTCCTTATGCAGTACAATGAGGTCAGTCCTTATGCTGGGGAATTGTTTCCAGGCACTGTTAAATACCTCTTTGCCATAGGAAAACCCATGGTCAAGCACTCAAGCATATCTGAAGTCAATGAAGTTAAACACACAGGTGGACAGAAGGCACAGAACAGCATGAGATATATGGGTGTGAACGCACGCACAAAGCGGAGCAGGAGCACTGCCTGGCTGAGCTGCTTCACTATTGCTGTTCCATGCTGGAATCTTTCTAGGTCACCCAACCAACCTGGAAGAGACCGTGCTACTATTGCAGCACTGGTCCAGCAACACACCACCCCCCCAGGAGCAGATGGGGTAGGCTGTGGCGAAGCTACAACGGGGACATCCAGGGATATTTGTCCCGGGTGCCACCATTGTAGGTCACATGGGGGCGCAAAATGGCCCCCTGCCAGGCCAGGCATGAGTGCCTCAGACACTCAGGCTACACACTTTTTAAAAATTATGATTTTTAACTGTAATGTAGGTTTAACATGTTGCCACCCTGAGCCCTTTTGCGATGAGCAGGATATAAAACTAAAACTAAAAATGAATTTACATTTTTTAACAGCATACCAATGAGCCTTTGCTAAATAGGCAAATTATTAATTAAAATCATAATTTTAAAAATGCTCACCATAACTTAAAAGGTAGCCCACAGACAGGACCATGTTTGCTAAAAGATGACCTTTTTAAACACACAGAACCAGTGGGCCTGTGTGTAGCTTAGGCATCTGAGGCACTCGTGCCCAGCCTGGCAGGGAGGCTTGGAATCATGGGGGGCCAGCCTCACCGGGGCGCGGGAGACAGGCCCGGGCACCATTTTGCCCTGGGCTTTGTTTCCCCTCCCTATGCCTCTGGTAGACAAAGACAGTGGGCGAGGCTGGGATGAAAAGCTTCAAGAAATCTGCATGCCCATCCAGCCATTAATAGCCCTGCTGTTGAACTGGAGGCTGCTACCCACACTGAAGTATACCTGCCCACTTTGTTTCCTCTCCCACAAAGGGAGCGAGTGAGGTTGGTTGAGCTCCTCCTTGAAGATTGCCTCAGAGGATAGAGGTCACCTAAGTAGGAGGTGACTCATACATTTTTCACAGGCAGTGCTGCATGCACAAAATTCTGTAACATGGCTAAATCATGTGCGTATACAACACATACATGTATAAACAAGAATGAAACTAAGTTGCAAAAGGAACACCTCCATCCATCATCAAGCTTTCCTGGTTAAAGTTTTGGGATAGGATCTGAGAGAACTGGGTTCAAATCCCCACCCAGCCAAGGACGTTTGCTGGGCCAGTTGAACACACTCAGCCTTACCTAACTCAGAGGTTTGCTGTCATGAGGACAGAACGGAGAAGAACAGAACAATACGAACTCATTTGGGTCTCCTCAGGCTGAAAGGTGGGAACAAATGAATAAATGTTCTTCGATCCTCTGGCAGCTGGTCCAGAGACCCAGCCAAGTCAAACAAAAACAGCCAGGTGGCACTAGATTTCTTCCATACCCTCTCAGGGATCTCTCCTTTATCAAATTCACTTTTCACTGGCCATTCCTCACAAGAGTGTGCTCAATACACCAAGGACCCAGTCCTAGGCAGCTAAAGTGTACTTTCAACAAAAAAATATTCTGCAACTTTTTTCTGCAGTCAGTTCCCTAGCTAAAAAGGCAAAATGATTTTTTAAGTGGAAAACTAGTATGAAACATTTAAAAACAACAATAACGCCATAGGATTCAAACATTATTTTAGAAAACCATAACGTGATCAATATAAAATGCTAGGCCTCCTAATAAGCAAGTGCACTTGGTCAAGTATCTACTGTTAACAGGAATAATTTCCTACCATATTGTATATGACTGTGCTGTAACTAGCACTAAAACAGCTACTGGAATAAAATAGCTATTCTGACTGGTGTTGAACTACTTAGAACAATGTAAACAGCAGCTTTTAGTTTCTGTAATTATGTGTAGTTGGCTCCACTACATTTAAACTGATCAGGAGGACTTCTTAACAGGACTGTAAATTCTTCAGATTCCTACAGCCACAGTGTGTATTTGAAGAGAAGTCCTACAAATATTCGCAAATATTTCTGAATAAACACGTTCTTGAATGAGTTGGGGAATCCTTACCAAAGTACTTCAGCACAAATTTCCCTTGTAATATTAAGCAGAGGCATAGAAGTGGGAAAGGATCTAACCTGCTAAAAGCTACTGCAGCTCGATCTTCATCCAATTCAATTGGACTTATGTAATTTTTCTATATAAGAGCCAGCAGGGTGTAGTGGTTAAGAGCAGGTGCACTCTGGAGAACCGGGTTTGATTCCCTGCTCTTCCACTTGAGTTTGGGAAGCTTACCTAGTGAACCAGATTAGCTTGTGCACTCCAACACATGCCAGCTGGGTGACCATGGGATAGTCACATTCTTCAGAGCTCTCTCAGCCCCACCTACCTCACAAGGTGTTTGTTGTGAGGGGGGAAGGGAAAGGAGATTGTCAGCCCCTTTGAGTCTCCTTACAGGGAGAAAAGGGGGGGATATAAATTCAAATTCTTCTTCTTCTTCAGCGTAAGAGAGAGAGAACACAGCTTTAGCACCTGGTATAAACTGGGGATTTAGAACTGATACCAAAGAATGATTCTGAACGGATAGCCCTGCAGACACACCAAACAACAGATGAAAGAAGTATTTGTTGCACGTGTGGAAGCTTTGATGTACTTGCTTGAGAGTTTTCTTGTTTATTACAGTTAAAAGAGGAATGCAAAACCTGAATGGCTCGGAGGGCAGCTTTTAGATATGTATTAACTGAAGAACATCCCCATCACTATATTAACCACATAAAAGCATTTTCTTTCCATAACCCATTCTGTGCTCTCTCCAATCCCAATATCACAGCATGTTTCCCAGAACCCTTCCTCTTTCACTTGACAGCACACGGACTCCCCTCTTTGCAACCCTTCTGTGCAATTCCCCTTTTTATCTTCATACCAGCACAGCTTTCACTGCATTATTTAACCTCTTACCTTTGTCCCTTTCTCCTCTGCATTCCCATTTCTGTCCTTTCCTCCTCTCATTGTCTTTTGATACTCCTTTTCTGGCCCCTTCCCTCTCTCTCCATTCCATCTTGTTGAATTCAATAACAGCAGCAAGATTTTTAGCCCCCCAAACAATTCATACACTTAGGGCCAAACTAGATGTACATCTTCGTGTCTGACATGGGACACCACCAGTATTTTAAAGCCTAAAATGGACAGTTTAAAAATGCCACGAGGGCCCAATCCAAACCCTCCACTCACCTTTTAAAATGTTGAAAGAGTGTCTCTCCCATCAAGCCTTGATTAAGATCGGACTCTTGTGGCATTTTTAAATTGCCCATTTTGGGTTTTAAAATGCCGGCCTCAGACCTTCCTACATTTGCCGAAGAGTCAAAATGATATCCTTCCCTGGCTCATTTTTTTTTTAATGACAAAGGCTGAAGTTAGAGGCAGGAAGTAGATTGCACCATCTGAAATGATAGTGCCACACTTGGAATGTGTCTTTTGAAAACACAATGCCGTATCTGTCTTAATCAATACAACTTTTATTGATTTCAGGCTACTTCAAAGTAAATGGATATGGGATGCATTGAAGAGGCACAGGGAAAACATAAAACACAGTTCCAAAGACTTAAACTTTTGCTTTTCAGGGCACGTTTATTTGGGACTGAACAAATGCAGGGTTAAAGACAGCAACGATGTTACGACTACCGCAAAAGGAGAGGGGTTTTTTTTGGTAAAGGCAGGTCAAATTCCTTCAAAAATTGCAGTTTAGTAAATGGGTCTTTTCTTCTACACTGTTGCCTTATGAAGGATGGTTATATTTCAGCTCTCAGTTAACCAGACAGTGACCTTATATGGTTTGAATTACTCTCAAATTGGCTCTCTCCCACCTTCTCCGTACCTATCCCCCCTCTAATTTTTAAGAAGCTTGAAGAAAACAGAAAGCACAATATTTTAGCCATTTGAGCATGCATCATTCCGAAACCCTCCTGCTAACTGAAAGTGTTCTTAGTTACCTCTATCTTTCAAAATTGGAACCATTACAGTCATTCGTGCAAATCCACATTTAGCCTTTCATAAAGAGTGGATTTTTGACCCACTGAACTGGAAGAGCTTTTGCGCTTTTCTCCTGATCTCTGACAAGATAGCCCGAAACAACTGAGATGACAATTTGTTGCTGGAATGAATGTGTATTACGTTGTTAAACTCTGGAAGCTCACGCATGGTAAACCGACTTCTGAGAGCTTGCACGGAGGACTCTGAACACTGTAGCAAAGAGGCACGGGAAACCCAACATGGAAGGCAATATGGCTTTTTACTGTTTCTGAAATGGTCCTCTCGGAGGGCGATTGTGCAGGATAATGAGAGTTCCTCCCTGACTCTTCAGAGGTGAATTTAAGGGCACTTTATAATACAGCCAGGAAAGGAAAAGAGTATTATCCATCAGTAGAAATTCAGACCTTCACCTGGAATGTCAGATTTCGGAAGCTAACAGATTAGTATTTGGATGAGAGATCACAAAAAAAGTAACCCGCCCAGAACCCTTTAGGGAAAGGGTGGGATATAAATCCAACACAAATAAATAAAGATCACTATATGGAGGGTTGCCGACCAACCTCCAGGCAGAGGCTAGAGATCTTCCAGAATTACAACTGATGTCCAGAGTACATACATTGTTATTACTTATTTAATTAAAATATTTATTCCACTTTCCCGAGAGAAAATGGCTGGTTTGGAAGGTGGACTACATGGTATTGTATCTCACCAAAGTCCTTCCCCAACGTAAATATCCAAGTATTTTTGAACCCAGAGTTGGCAACTGCAAAGCAGAGACAGGCAGGAGCAAACCACCTCTGAATGCCGGGGGGGGGGGGGGGGTCCTTAACACCCCATGAGGAAATGCCATATTTCAGCTGCAACTTGATGGCACTTTTCCACCACCACCAGAAATTCAGAGCCTAACTCTTGCAAGGGATCTGGGTGCTCCAATAAATACTAAAGACACATCTGAATAACTCTTGTCTTTTGGACACCTCCAGGAAGAGCTGTATTTGTTGTTTCTTTGTCCTAGTACCCTTTGGTGCATCCTGCATACTATTTTACATAAGCGCTATGTAACCCAATGAAGTTTATGATACACCCTGCACTCCCTTTCAAGACTCTACAGGGCTACTTTAATCAAGCATTGAAAATTTTGAACGCTGCTAAATTACTTCTTTTTTCCACATCAAACATCAACAACTGATGATCAATGACAACCTGGTTAACGGGGAGGAAGGGGTGAGGTCCTTTGGTGGGAATGACCATGTTCTCCTGGAGTTTGTTATATAGCGGAGTTTGTTACACAGCCAAGGGGAAGCCAAGTGTAGTCAGACACACATTCTAGATACACATTCTAGACTTTAAGAAAGCTGATTTCCTAAGTAAACTTAGGAAACTACTGGATGTGATGCCATGGTTAAGAATACTAACAGAGAAGGTCATTCATGATGGATGGGAGTTTCTATCCATGCAGGATGGATAAGAGCAGCAGTGGCGTAGTAATTAAGAGCAGGTGTACTCTAATCTGGAGGAACCGAGTTTGATTCCCCGATCTGCTGCCTGAACTGTGGAGGTTTATCTGGGGAATTCAGATTATTTTATTTATTTATTTATTTTATTAGGCTTTTATACCGCCCCATCCCCGAAGGGCTCTGTACACTCTTACACACACCAGCTGGGTCTTGAACTAGTCACAGTTCTTCTGAGCTCTCTCATCCCACAGGGTGTTTGTTGTGAGGGGGGAAGAGAAAGGAGTTTGTAAGCCCCTTTGAGTCTCCTTGCAGGAGAAAAAGGGGGAATATAAATCCAGCTCTTCTTCTTCTACCCTGGGATTGGGAGAATGACGAACATCACATGTGCTGTGCATCACAGTTAAGATAACGGCACAGAGTAAGAAGGCCACTTACTAAGCTTCTCATGGCAGAAGCACGTGAATGAACGAACCAGTGAGATCCTGCAACTTTAGAACCCCAGATCAGCTGTTTTGTTCCTCTCATTCAGGTTAAACCCACAGAAGCAGAGACAATACTATTTCCCTCCCCTCTCCCCAAAACCTCAGCACTGAACCTTGAATGCTAAATATGAAAAGAATAACATATCTGCAGAATGCGAGCAATGATTTTCTTATAGGAGCTTCATCTTGTGAGATGCAGCCCACATCTTTTAATAAGGCAACTGTAGTGCTAGCGCCCATTTGCCCTGGCAAGTTTTCTTCCTACACTCACCAGTATCCAAACAGGCCACTCTGCAACCCAGAGCAGCCTTCAAAATTAAAAGGTGACCACTCAGATTTTCTTTTACTGTCTTTGTATGAAGGGGGCATTGTGATGGTGCTTACTTCCTTGTACCAGCACTGAAGAATCTGCAAGAAGACAACGCAGGTTCTAAGCAATTACTTTTGGTTTTTTCAAGACCAGAAGTTGTTAACATTTGCTTTGCCCCCCCCTCCCCCGGCTTGTATAACCCTTAGAATTAAAGACAAAAGTTATTAAAGGGATTGTTAATTTTTAAAATGTTGACATTTAGACCCAAGCATCTAAACCTTTCTTTATTAAGCCATCTAATAAAGGATATCAAAGAACTCTGCCTCTTTAATGAGGCATTAAAATACAGTAATACAAAAAAAGGCAAAACTGTTAAGCCTCTTAAACCCCTGGACTTACATTATCAGCTTTTATGTGCCTGTCAACACTCAGGAGCAAGAAGCAATGGTTTTATTCTCTGTCTCAAATTTAAAAGCCAACTAAATTTCCTTCCACCTTCCTGCTGAGATCTTTAACTCCCAGCGAAGAACAGCAGCTAAATCTCCACGATAGTACAAAGGCCAGAGCCGTCTCTGTCAGCTGCTAGCCAATGCACGATAACACTCCATGTCTTCTCATTTTATACAGGCTAGTTGTGGCTTCTGAACTCCTGTTAGTTTAACACACTACATGCCATTCTGAGCTGGGGGTCGGAGAGGGGGAAAGAGTCCTCGGTGCTCTGAGAAATGGGTTTGATCAAGGTGCTCAAGCACAAAGTTGTAGAAGAAAAATGAAAAGGTGCCGCCTGTGTTCATGTTTACTAGGATTTGCCAGAACAGGAGGGGAAAGGAATTGGTTTTCGCAGTCACACAGCTTTCTGATACACACAATTTGGTTGACAAACAAACAGATCACTAACGTATTTTAACACAATTCAAAGCAATCAGGAAGGCTTCCTCTGAGTGTAGCTGGATACCAGCTCGGCAGTCTCCTTGTGGCACATAGCAGCAGCACTGAACAATTGTAATATTCTCCTAAAACAAAACTAACTCTCACGAGGATGGTTTAGACATGTAGAATATAGATTTTGTGATATTATACCTTGCCAGCAGGGCATACTTTTCAGTTATAAAACTTTAGAAACATGGAACTGTTCAAAATAACGCTCTTGTACGTTTTAAGTTTTTTTTTAAAAAAAACTATGTTTTTATTGGGGAGCCATCTGAAAAATACACTTCCTGTACAATATTGCCATTTAAATGTAAGGCAGATATTGGAGTGGATTCCTAGATAGGATATCTTTAAATGCTTGGCTTTTGCAAAGGGGATGTGGACGAATAGCTGTTTAAAAAATAAAAATAAGCACAAACACAGAAATATTTCAATGAAAACTGGAGACATGTCAGTCCTCCAGCTAAAAATACTCCCCCGCCCAAAATCAATCAAAGTTTTGTTCTGTTCTCTCTTTGAGTTTAAAGTTTCTTGACATGAGTTGTGTATTTTGGAAATAAAAGTTTTGCAATACCTCCTCCGTGAACCGAACACATGCCACTTCAAATGGCGGGCCCTGGCACAGCTTATTCTTAGAAACCCATTTAGACAAGTGTCTGACATCTGTAGGACTAATTGCCACCTGCCTAGTCACATGTTTCCATTCTGTCTGGAAGAACAATGCACAAATTACCAGCTGTGAATAACTTCTGAAAGTAGGTTGAATTTCATTAAGTCATTCGTTAAATATTCAGTCACCTCCACTCTAAAGACTGATTGTATATTAAGCGTGTTTTCTACTTCTGGACAAGTCATGGCCAGACATGACTTACTGCACCACAAAAGTAAATGGTGATAACAGTGGATTGCTATACCTGAACGGTGCCCACAGAATATTCATATTTTAACAAGGATTTACATTAACGAGTGTCTGAAAATCATTTGCAAAGTTGAATGTCTGCCTAAAACATATCCGTTAAAACAAATTTTAAGCTTCTCCATTAACATAACAACAACAGCTGATACATTAAAGAAATAAACATTAACAGACCAGTAATATAACTGTCATGGGCTAAGATACATTAGAAAGAGAGAACATTAGCAGTGTAATCCACAAAAGGGGGTGGGACAAAAGCATAATGGAAGTGGTGTGACCCTGGTGGCAGTGAAGTGAAGTCTTTATTTAAGGGCAATGACCAAATACTGGTGGCGGTGAAAATTCTAATTGTGCCAGGATGAGGGACATTTATGCCAGAACAGTGGCACAAATGCTGGAGCCAGGTGACACAAACAGCTCTGGCACCTACCAGTTGCAAGAGCTCCCTGTCCTTATCAACAAGGGGGCAGGAGCAGAATAGAGAGGCACCAGCGAAGCGGTGCAGACCTGACACAGTGGCTTGCGGCTGCACCAAAGAGGGAATGCCCGGGGTGGGGCTGACGTCACCTCCCTCAGTACTTTTGTCCCAGGAATGCTAACTTTTGCTGGTGCAAACCTATGCCTGCCAAATCGTCATGCAACCCACAGGGCCCCAAAATAAGTATTTTCCAGGACCACCACCCCCCACCCCCCACTGGCACATCCCCACTCCCAAGGTTCCAAACTGATCAGCTTGCCAACTGAGTCCCTGACCAATGGTAAGCCCCCAAGTGCTGACCAAGTCCCCTACATGGGGTCCAATGTCCAGAATGACTCCTGGGTTGTCAGCTGTGGGGAGGGAAGAACCCTAGCACAGAGGGTGTAGGAGCAGATAAGGGGAAGTCTGGGTGGGATCACCACCATGTCCCACTACAGTGGCAGTATCAACAAGGGAACTGGTTAGGCTTGTCACTGACCAGCCTGTTGCCGTGGGCATCCATCTGGTAGATCCCCTCAAGCAGCCACCAATGGCTAGCCAGCCCCATCCCAGCAGTTGTCACAGTCATTTGCATGTGGGGCAGGTCAACCCCCAATGACCTCTGGTGGTTGGAATAGGACTACGGGGCCATGGAAGCACAGGTCATCTACCCAGGTCCTCTGGGGGCAGTACACAGGAGATCAGGGGTTGGGAGGCAGTAACTACAGTCCCAGATGCATTCTGTCCACGCAGCGGCCATACAGGAGCTCAGCATAGCATCCAGAACCCCATAAAGATAGCGGGAGTGCCTGGAGAGGGGAGTGGCTGGAGTCTGCCTCCTGGGCAGATCATGGGATGGAGGGTCTCTCACACACACACACACACACACACACACACCACACACACACACCACACACACACCACACACCACACACCCACACCACACACACCCACACCACTAATACCAATACCCACACAATCAATAATTACCAATAATACCCATACAATACATACACACAATACCTAATAATACCACACACACACCACACACACACACACACACACACACACCACTACCACACCCACACCAATAACACACCCATTAATAATCAATAATAATTACCACATAATCTTAACACCACACACCACCCAATTCCACACACACAATAATAATAACACACACAATATCATCATCACACACACATCACACATCACACATCATCATCATCATCACACACAGACCCCGCTTATGAGGGGCCTTAGCTGCACAGTTGCTGAGCTGTTCCCAGCCATGGTGCTGTTCTTCCCCCACTGCCCTCTTGCTGATTATTGTATATATCACATCCCAAGGGAAAAGAGCGGCCTTACCAAAAGTTACTTCTCCTTTGCCAGTTTTGTCGAAAAGTTGAAATGCCACCATGAACAGGGCATCGGGAGCACAAAGGACAGATTCAAAGGCTACAAATTCTTGAAAGGATATCAACCTACAAAAACAAGAATTTTTTAAAAAGTCATAACGCTATTTGTTCATGAAATGCCAGACAAGTTTAGACTGTTGGAGCAGGACAGATATATTTGGCTGTTCAATTTTTTATTTAAAACAAATGCATTCATTGTTTTCTCACTGTGCAGTGTTAACAACGAACTGGTCATACAGTTAAATGAAAAGAATGTGGCCATCCAACTCTTTGGAATTAAGGAACACAACTGAAAAGAATATGTATAACTATTAAGCAGAGAAGACACCATCCACTGAGGTTCGTCACAATCTTACACCTGGAGGGCACACATTGCATAGACTGCCAGATACGGAAAGTGGGGGGGTGGGGGAGATCCAAGATCTTCTATGCCAGGGGTCGGCAACCTTTAACACCCAAAGAGCCATTTGGACCCGTTTTCCACAGAAAACAAAACACTTGAAGCCACAAATACTTTTTTACATTTAAAATAAGCCTTGAGGCTCCATCCTCCCCCTCCCCTCGTCGCCCCTCCGCCCCTGATCCCTCACCTTTTCGGTCGCTAACCAGCCACGCGGAGCCGCAATACAAGGACGAAAGAGCCGCATGTGGCTCCGGAGCTGCGGGTTGCAGACCCCTGTTCTATGCACTCAGTTTTTCTAACCATCTCTCAATGACCAGCATTTTTTTTCCACATCACAAGGTAGCCTTAAGCCTAACTTTAGCTTATTAGGACAAAAACAGCTTGCCACATGACAAGGAAGAAATACTTCCTTCCAGTGTCCAGCCTGACAATTAATTAAGATACTATTTTCAAGTCCATGCTCCGTGCCTGTGGATGGCAACCAGAGATATGTGCTTTTTCTGTAATGGCACCTCGTCTTTGGAATACCACCCCCCACCCCCGGGAAATCTAGCTGGCATGTGTCTTACAGTCCTTTAGGCACCAAGCCAAAACATTTCTTTTTGTAGCTATTTGTACCATATTTTTGTAGCTATTTCATGGCCCATTTTGGTCTATGGATGTCATTTTCAGCTGCTTAACATTGCCTTTGAAAGCCAGTGTAGTGTAATGATTAAGGTGCCGGACTAGGATTTGGGAAACCCAGGTTCCAATACTTATTCTGCCATGGAAGCTTGTTGAGTGACCAGGGCAGTCACATTTTGTAGTAATCGGCTGGGAAAGAACAGGGAAAAAATCAAATATACCAACAAACAAATAAGAACTTTGGTTGGGAGCCCTCCAAGGAATATCAGGGTTATGAATGCAGAAGGAGGCAACCTCTGGACATATCTTGCCTTGAAAGCCCTACAGGATTGCCTTAAGTCAGCTGTGACTTGATGACACTTTACACACATAACGGCCAATTATGCATGGCAAGGCTGCTGTGATTTCAAATAAAATTGGCTGGGGAGTTTGTTCTGGGGCATTCGGCTTGGGAATGTCCCTACACAGGCCTGTAACTTACACCACAAAAACACATGGCATGAGTCACTTTTTTCAACTGAGTTTTCTGGGCAGCAGTGGAGTTCTCCCCCGAACTGGTTGCTGCACCTCCCAAAGCTCCACTGGACGAAGTGTCACCTCCCCTGCATTGTCCCCAGAGGCCACAGTGCTCCCCCTCAACTGGATTAGGCTGCTCATCTTTTAAAAGGTCAGCTTGTGACAGGGGAGTGGCTTTGGAACTTGTTTTGAACTGCCTTTGTTACAGTTGAATGTAACAAACTGCAAGCCTGCAAAAAAAGATAATGAAATCAGGGACTGAACTTTTAAGATTAACTCTTAACCATCTGAACATACCAAAGTCGTCTGAGAAGTGGACCAAAGGATGGGTCAAAGTGGACCAAAGGAAATAGGATGCTAATTTATATTATTAGCCAAGTTTCGAAATACTTTTTTTTCCCATGTGTCCTTCTGAATGTGAGGAGGGCGTCCCACAAGCAATCTCAGCCTTGAGTGTGGAGCTGGGGGGGGGGGGGATGTCAATAGTCTCAAGAACACAGAAGGCTTGCTGAAACTAAGCAAGCACAGTTCTGGTCATTTCCTGGATGGGAAACTTCCTGAAGACTTTATTTACAGCACCATGAGATCCTTAAGGAAAGAAAGACAGGATATACCTGCACAGTAGCAAAAAACAAATCTCAAATCTCAGTGTCACATTTATCTTGACATGATTGAAATTTATTTAAAGCACACACAAAATAAATAATATGGGGTATCTATTGGTACTTTTAAATCATATTATTTTAACCTAAACTTCAAGATGCAACTTTGTCAGATAGATGAAGCAATCTCATTATGTGCTCTACCTGTATTCACGTAAATTTATTTGTATATGGGCACAGGCCTTTACAAAGCACCATCAGCAAATACAACACTTTATAAAATGGATATAAACATCATGAGATGAAATTTACAATACTACAAACAGTCTTAAAACAGTAAATATTAATAAAACTATAAAAACAACATATCAACCAATAAAATCAATTCTAGACAACTGCTCTCATGGAAACTATACTTGGCCCTTATTTTCCTTGCTGCCAGGATATACACTGACATTCTGTAGGATATATACTCATCATAATCTAATGGCAGGAATATTATTTTCTCAGTGTCAGAATGAACATGTAAACCAGATAGTAATTCAGCAAGAAATTTAGCACTGGTTTGCATATATTGCAGGCAATCAAGTATATAATGGGGTAAGTCATCCAGGGCTAGCATACCACAGATACAAAAATGTTGGTCCTTTGGTATTTGACTATGGTGACCGGCCAATACTACTATATCTCATAATGTCACGTCACAATAAAATGTGTTCATTTTTAAAGCACCACACAATTCTTTATTCTATAACAAACTAACATAGCTGCTCTTCTAGATGAAACAATACCAATATTATAAAGTCAGAAACCTAGTTCAGCAGTTCATATCGGTTTAAAAGAAGGCAATTAGTCTCCCACTTTTTTTAAAAAAATCAAAAGACAGAAATTGCACAAAACATGAGGCTCAAACCAGGGCTACTATCAAAGAAACCTGAATATCTGCTGTGCCAGCTGAATTCAAATTAACCCAATTTTTACACGTTAATTAAACCAGCTATTTTCTTCTTATTGTATTTTTTGCTCCTTAAATAGACTGGCCTGCAAGTGATTCCCAACAGATCTGCTCCAACAACAATGACGTACTCATTTACTCCTATTATGACCACACAATACAGTAACTGAGCAGTAATTTTTCACAGTCAATTACACACGTGGTTCCTAATGGTTAAAGATGCTGAAATAATGCATGCTACATAGCCATATGCTCCAAGCTCCACACTGTATAAGGGCAGTTGCCTAGGTAACAAGTTTTCTCTTTGGCTTAGCACAACCCTTCATTGAATATCATTAGGTTTCATTAAACAGCACATTATTAACATGAACCTCAATACACTACTTAAGAATAATTTGCCTATATAAGCAAGGGCTCGTCTAGCTTAAAAGCCCAACTGAGAAAACCCTAACAGCCCTCCTGCTTTTTTTTAAAAAAAATTAATGATGCAAAAACAGGAAGGGATCAATGAGATAGAAATCAAGCAGGAAGTCAGAATTGTCTTCTCTGGTATTTTGATTTTTAAAAATGGAAAAATTATCACTTATTCAAAAGAGCGTCATATGGGAATTCCTTGGTCCATCAAAGTCAATATTGTCCACTCAGACTAGCAGCGGTTCTCCAAGGTCTTAGGGAGTGGCTTTTCCCGTCTCCTTTTAATTGGAAATGCCGGATATTGAACCTAAAACCTTCCAAATGTGCTAAGCAGACACTATACCAACCACAAAAAGCAAAAATGAGGGATGTTGGAGGGGAAGCTGCTCTACTAATGAACTGATGGACAAACTAGCTGACCAATCGAACACTGGCTCAGTCATCGCCTGCTCCTCTTTGCATGCTTGCCCCCTTACTTGCTTCTGCTACCACCTCCTCCACCAATTCAAGAACATTAACAAAAACACGACCCTCAGATGGATGAAAATCTCCCAGCCTCTCACATCACAAGTTGCTGGACAACTTACTGGAGTTTTCCTCACTAGAAGAAGAGACTGAGGCAGCAAAGAACAAGAGGGCAAGTCCACAGAGCAGGAGGAGTCCAACCAAAGTTCTATCAGCATACCTGATGCTGCTGAGGTAGAAGCAGACTTGCCACACTGACAAGTTTGTCTTCAGCAAGAAAGCAAATTATGTGAACAGGTTTCTAACACCATTAGGGAGCACAGAGAAGGGAAGCGCAAAAGAAGAGGACAGATCTGGAAAGACTGCAGCAATTTACAGCCAGAAGGCCCCTCTGTTTACCAGAGACCTACACAGAGAGAGGAGGTCTTCCCCGCAGAATAAAGCAGTAGGAAATCTAACAGATTCACACTAGACAGGTGATGCTTTCTATTCCGCAGGTGGCAGGGGGTTGGGAAAACAGGCCTAAATTTCCAAAAAGGGATTTGGCAAGCAAGAACAGAGACAAATAGAAGCTATATGCTTTAAAGAAAATATTTCCTCCCATTCAAGTCATCTGAGAATTTACTTGGATGCTCAGAAAGAGCAGATTTAAACCAAGAAGTCTGAAGTGTTTTCATTTTGTTTTATAAAGCTTTTTAAAATAACCAAATGTGGTAATGATCACCTCAATCAAAAATATCCCTACAGTTTTCCCCTCATTCACAGCTTTAAGGATTTGTGAACACTCACGAGGTATCAGATACTAAGAATGAGCGTAACAACCTTCCTATACCCCTTCCCTTCCCCGAGCAAGTGATTTTTATTTTACAGTAAATTGAATTTCTGGTTACCAATACATTATTCACTCCCATTACAAACAGAACACTAAAAGCAAAACAGGAAGGGCGGGGGACAGAGAGAACCAAGACTTCTGGTTGCAAAAGACCTATAAGGTAGCAGTAAACGAGGAAGTTTACACAAGAAAACTGTTATAACATGGAAAGGATTCATTAAGGAGCTTTAAAATGTATTCAAAACAGGGGAAAAATGGAAAGAACCAATCAGTAAAGGAAATGTGCTTTTGGAAGTTGTGAAGACTGAAGCAGAGAAATTAAATGGTTTCACTTGTTTGGCACCTTATTTATTTCCTGAACAGGAAATGTGCCAAGAAAAGCTGAGCCCCTGAAAATCCCACCCCTCAACATGCTGTAGAGCAGTTAAGAGTCAGTTGAATGATCCCCAGTGCCCACTCTATGCTGCCCTGGCCATACAGCTCACAAGCAGCTGGCTTATGTGAATTCCTTTGATCAATGGACGCCACAAGACGCTCACCAAGTTTTCCTACCAACCTCATTTTTAAAAAAAACTTTTAAAAAGAGAAACCAGAGACAGAAGTTTTCACTTATTTATTTTCAAAGAAATAATCCTATCTTTGCTGTGAGTTGCCATCAGCAAGTAGCATAAAAAAGCTGGGGTGAGTCCACCCTGGCTTCAGACTTGGTTATTATTTGGATAGTTGTTAGATCTCACCGCAGCGTTCGATATAATAGATCACAATCTTTTGGTCCACCGCCTTTCTGATATCGGAGTTCAGGGATCAGGCTTGAGCTGGCTGACCTAGTTTCTCCAGGACCGGGGACTGAAGGTGACATTGGGGGGAGAGAACTACAGGCGCCACCCCATTGACTGTGTGGTGCCAAAAGGGGCAATCCTCTCCCCGATGCTTTTTAACATCTACATTCCCCCCCCCCCCCGGCAAGTTTGGCCTGGAGTTTTGGGCTGCGGTGTCACCAATATGCTGATGATACCCAGCTCGTGTTCATGATGGAGGGCTGCCCGTCTTCAGCTCCTGGAGCTCTCCAGCATTGTTTGGAGGCCATTGCTGGTTGGTTGAGAGCGAGTCGGCTGAAGTTAAATCCTACGAAGACAGAGGTCCTGTGGCTGGGTCTGGCAGAGCAGTCGATGGACTTTTACCTGCCTTCGCTAGACGGCGAGGCCCTACATCTAGCCTCGCCTGTCCAAAGCCTGGGAGTGACACTGGACCCAGCATTATCACTAGAGCTCCAGGTCACTCAGACGGCTCGGACAGCATTTTACCATCTGCAACAGGCGCAGCAACTGGCCCCATATCTCTACTGTTCTGACCTGGACACGTTGATCCATGTGACGGACACCTCCAGGCTTGATTATTGTAATGTGCTTTATGCTGGCCTGCCTTCGGCTGTGTTCCGGAAACTTAAACTTGTACAACATGCAGCAGCCAGGCTCCTTTCAGGTGAATCTAGTCGGGGCCAGATCACACTGGTCCTATACCAACTTCACTGGCTGCCTATCGAGTTCTGGGTCATGTTCAAAGTGTTGGTTCTAACCTTCAAGGCCATTAGCGGTCTTGGACCTGCATATCTGAGGGACCAAATCTCCCATACTGCTCCATCAGGTCCCTCCGCTCCTCGGAAGAGAACCTACTGGAGGTCCCTGGCCCGAAAGATATCTGGCTACGAGGGCTTTTACAGCTCTGGCCCCTATGTGGTGGAACAGGCTCCCTAAAGAGACCAGGGACCTGTGGGACCTACAAAGTTTTTGCAGGGCCTGGAAAACGGACCTGTTCCACCAGGCGTTTGGCCAGCCAGGTTGATTGGTAGATCCCTATAACATCTAAGCCTCCTGTGGGTAATGTAAGGGGATGAATAAATGTTGCCATCTGAGCCAGTCTGTTTTATCAGGTAAATTTGTTTTATATTGTATATCTAACTGTGATTTTATTGTTTTTATAACCATTGTTCACCGCCCTGAGCCCTTCGGGGGAGGGTGGTCTAAGTTTAAAATATAAATAAATTAAATAAATAAATATTTGTGATCAGTATCATATACTGTGATGAAACTGTCTAAATGCCTTACTAGCCCTTCCATTTACTTTTTTTAAAATCAAAGGAGGAAAGAAATTGTACAAAAACAGGCACATTGAGCAAACTTAATCACTATTAAGTCCCAGAGATTTCAAAGAGGATTTGCTCAACACGGTACCATTGAAATCAATAAAATAAAAGCATGGCTAAATTGGGCCCATTATGTGCTGACAATACATGTACAGAGTAACTTTCCTACTTCTGGTTCAGTGCTTTACAATGAAACTCAGAAAGCTGTGGAACAGTTGAAAACAACCACCAAATGCAATGGAGCTTCTGATGTCAGAAATACTCCTTTCCTCATAGGAGTTGCAATGTCCGTATTGTTTTTCATTTCATATCTGCTCTATGAATAGGTGAGCGGCTTTTGGACGGACACTCTGCTAGTCCCTTTCACATAGGACTATTTAAGAACTCTCAGATTTATATTCAGCATGCTCAATTAGGTCATGGAAGAGTGTCCGGGGCCGGTCTACACTTCCAATTTAGCCCAGCCTGGGAACTCACACAGCCCCCAATTTAAGGATTCTGTGTAATTTTCCAAAACTTCTAAGGAAGACCTAGTAAGTTCCCAGCACCCATGCAAAACTGCACTTTCCAGGTTTCTTTGGGGAAAGCCATCATATTATTGGCACACATAAATTTAAACCAGCTTAAAGCAAGATGAAACTGTACTGGGTAGCATCGTATGCTTCATTCTGCTCACACAACACTTTTCCTAGTCTCTCCCCCGCCCCCCCACTTCCACTGCAGACCACCTGCAAGCCTACCACACTGTTATAGAGGGTCACTGATACCAAAAAACACAAAGCGGAAAGGTAAAGTTCTGATACATGAATTTCACTTAGCATACAGTCCTTAGGGCCTATCCCACAGAGTGGCTATTCCTACACAATAGCCCTTTCTGCACATGCAGAATAATGCACTTTCAATCCACTTTCGATGCACTTTGAAGCTGGATTTTGCTGTGCGGAATAGCAAAACCCACTTGCAAACAGTTGTGAAAGTAGATTGGATGTGCATTATTCTGCATGTGCAGAAAGGGCTATTGTGTAGGAATCTGGGGCTCCAGATTCTCTTTAGAAAAATCTCTCAACTTTAATACCTGAAAAGTTATTATGCCTCCTAATTAAACAGCAATGGAGCACGTTATAGTAACAGAGAGGCTCCAAGCGCCACTGCCAATATTCCCACATGTAAAATCAGTAAATGTAGGTCTTGATGTCAACCAAGTCAGCAAGCAGGCAAACGAACGTGTTTGTGTGCCTGATTATACACAACTCAACCAACTGTCCAGTATTCATTAACTTTATATATCACGAGACCTGCCTCTTTCCTTCTACCTCCCCCAGCCTTTCTGTACTGAACTAGGGCAATTCTGTAAAAACAAAGGTGCCTTTTAATTGCCTAACTACTGTTAACTTCCAGGGTGTGATAAATAATCCAAAGCACTTGTGCTTGAAAATTCTTGTCTCCCATCTATTCTTCTGCATGTTTAGAAATACTAATCATTATCATAGCATAATAAATGCAAAAGCCGCAGTGGTTTACTAAAATCAGCAATATAACTATAATAGCATAATGGGGCTCAGGGTATGCTTTTCCTATTATTTCATACCACAGTCTAGATAAATAACCACGTTTTGGCAGGAGGAGGGAATAGCATATTAGAGATAAATTTATATATCAATAATAATGGGGAAAACTGCTATTTCAAAGCATTATTTTGAACTGTTTACTGTTTCTAAAAATAAAAGCCATATAGCATTTTAAGTTACTAACTAGAATCTCAGCTATGATTGGCAGAAATTGCGTATTTTATGGGGCCAGATTTAATTGCTGCAAAACCAGGTATGGATTGTCAAAAACAGCTACTTATAGTGGTAACAGTGTACTTTGTGTGGGGGGGGGGGGAGGGGGAGGAGTTCTTTAGAGTTTATCTGTGGGAGAGTAAACAGGCACCCCAGAGGATACCCCAAATGGCTCCCTGAGCTCCACAACAGGTCTGCAAAGTCTCCACAAATCTGCCAACGTGGAAATATTTAGATTCCGATATAGCAGCAAGAAAAAGATTGCAGTTAGTGATCAGTTTCTCAAACGTCTTTATTTACTGGCTGTAGTAACAATACAGTAAAGAGTTGCATGAAAGACAAATGAAAAACATAAGAATGCATACTTCTATCTGATTGGTGCCCTGATCAGGATGGTTTAAACTAGCTTAATCTCTTCAAATTTCAGAAGCTAAACAGGGCCAAACTTGGATGGGAGAGCACTAAGAAATACCAGGGTAGTTATGCAAAGGAAGGCAATGGCAAACCACCTCTGTTAGTCTCTTGCCTTGAAAACTCTACTGGTTGCCATTAGTTGGCTGTGACTTGCCTATGTTTTACATACACACCTGTCTGGCATCTCCCAAAGCAGCAGCTGGACAACATGATCCACTGTTATGCAAGGGCAAATTGGCATGGCATAATTTCAGATTTCAGCAGAAGAGGCAAAATTCACAGCAATGGCCAAAGCCATGTTCTTGGGGATATGTGGGTTAAAATACGCTGGGATTTTCATGCCAGTGGTAATTATGAGATATATAAGAACTAGGCAATCTGAAGACAAAATGTTCTGTAACCTACTCTGAAAAGTGGGGGTGTAGAACGAGAAAGCAAACTTTCAGGAATAAACAGATTTCCCATATAGAGATCCAAAACCCTACTTGTTCAGTTATTCGGCATAAAGCCTGGGCTTCAATAGCAATCATTCTGGCTAGTGTTCATTTATTATACATGCTTCTGATGGATGTGCCATGTTACCTGCACAGCTTTCTGTCCAGCCAGTGATAGTTATATTGCACGGTCATAAATGTTATTTATTATGTTTATTTACAGTCTTTACTATAAATGTTTCATTGGGATTTAATAACCTGACGAGTCACGACAGTTCAAGAATAAGCCTTTTCCAATATTCCTCATGCTAGCAAGTCATTTTGTATTTATTGAACACCCTCAATGTTGTTATCAATATTGATTAGAAGTGCATTGCTTACAAAGCACAGCTTTTTCAATTAAAATAGGTCATAAAATTCAGTTGAAGGGTACACAGAATTTGGCACAGCGTCTTCTAAGGAGTGTGCTCTTATCTAATACCTCTTTTCTTCTATTCAGAAATTACCAGTAGAAATTGATGGCAAAAAAACTTGATAGGTACAGCATTTTTCAAGTACATTGTAAGCAAAGAGCAAGGAGCGTGCAGTGCGTTCTTTTCCCACCTCCTTAAGCTACTAGCAAAGAGGTAATTCAAATAAATGCCTCAGTACATACCCATCTTTAGTCTGATCCACCACACCTCCAAGCAACTGAACTGTGGCAGGATTGGGAACGCCATCCCCTGCTATCTTCAGGAAACGTATAACAAAGTCATTAGGAGACATGTAAAATTCGCCATTTTTTTCAACGCTCGCATACTGTTTCAAAAAGAAAAAAAAGAAGAATTAGATTTTTATATTTTGACAGAGTTGTAATTTAATGCTCACCTGATTATCTGTAGAAAGGAAAGATTATATGTAGCTGATCAGGAACATACCGTTGCCATAGGAGTGTACAGCCCCCATAGTGCTGCCCTCTCTTTACAAACAGCAGAGCAATGACAGCAGTAAGTACAGCTCTATCAGTTTCTCATTCTTGTCTTGTTACAAGAGCCAAAGCATGCTACACAGCAGTACACATACAGGATTTCTGTCCTCTGTAAGTCAGGTCCCTCATAGCAAGCGAAGAAGAACAGATTTTTATACTCTGCTTTTCTGTACCTTAAGGAGTCCCAAAGCAGCTCACAATGACAATCCCTTCCTCTCCCCAATCAGAGGAACCTTGTGAGGTAAGTGAAGCTGAGAGAACTTTGACTGGCCCAAGTTCACCTAGCAGGCTTCATGTGGAGGAGTGGAGAATCAAACCCAGTTCTCTAGATTAGAGTCTGCTGCTCTTTACCACTATACCATGCTGGCTCTCCACACCAAGGTAAAGAAAATAAAAATACAAACAATTTCATGGGGAATTGCAGCCTATAGTCTTTTATCTTTCAAATTAAACGCATTTTAATTAGAAAACTACATGCAGATACTGTATACTTGGCATATACAATGCAGTTCTACAATGATGCAAAGTAGGCTCCTCTGTAAAAGTGTTTCAGCAGCTCTCATGATCAGGCAATTGCTCTCCATTACAAAATTCAGTGTGGCTATATATAGTACTAAATGAATAGAAATACCATATATAATCAACAGCACTAGGTAAAAAATATCTTATATAATGAATTCAGCCTGTGAAATAGTCAAGAAACAGAAATTACCCTCTCCCAAAATGTAGATAATCAGAAAACTAAATATGAGATGGTTGCTAAAACATTATGAATTGCCTGTACTGTTTTTAAGTGGGGCCACTTGAAATTATAAATGCAACAAATTAGGAAACCAATAAAGGATAAAGATCAATTTTTCTTATATATTTTTATTTGACCTAACACCACAGGATTGTGATTTTGTAATATATAATGTTTGAGCAGTTTTCTTTCTTTCTTTCTTTCTTTCTTTCTTTCTTTCTTTCTTTCTTTCTTTCTTTCTTTCTTTCTTTCTTTCTTTCTTTCTTTCTTTCTTTCTTTCTTTCTTTCTTTCTTAGATTTAATATACCGCCCTATCCCAACAGGGCTCAGGGCGGTGAACAATACAAAACATCGTAAAATAACAATTTAAAACAGTTACATCCTAAAATAGTAGCCCACAACCCCACATATAAACCCAAAAACCACAATGTGCTTTCTTTGGCAAAGGTTGATAATAAACAGTGTGGCATGATAAAAATGTTCCATCATTGACAGACACACCTAAAAGGAATTCAAATGGAATGTACCCCACAATGGCACTATGCAATCCATAAAACGCATGGTCATGTGAATATACACACTTTAAAATAGTGAGAAAAGGCCTGGAATTCATATGGCTCATCAGACAAACAGAGGTTTGAAAGATCAAAATTAAACTACGACTCATATATTCACATAGATGGCTTCTATACTCATATTATGTTTTGCTTCTCCATAATGTGCTGTGGTCTCCACATTAGCCCCCCCCAAAATCAATATGTCAGTGATGGCGAACCTATGGCACGGGTGCCAGAGGTGGCACTCAGAGCCCTCTTTGTGGGCACGCACAGAATTCATCATGGAGGGGGGGAATCACCCCCCACATCTAGGCTGGCCCGGGCTGCTGGGCTCAATTATTAGCATTAAATCTAAGACCTAGTTTTGGGGAAGCAGTATAGGTAACCCTGTTAAAGCGGCCTATTAAAGCCTGGCCAATGATTTTCATCACCAAAAGAACCTTCGTAAAGCGTGATCGTTTACCTAGAATGAAATTTCGGTTGATTGTAATGGGGCTTGCAGCCTAGATCAACCCTCCTAAAGTGCGTAATTTACCCGTTTGAAGAGTTCCATTGTTGCTTGAAACTGAAATACCTTCTATCCGCAAGCTTACTCCCAAATGCTTGCGCCTGCGCCTCAGACCCAACCATTTTTTCGCTAAAACCTCAATGGCTGCAGGATTAAAATTGCCGTGGTAGCGCCTGCGATAAATAAGTGGGTTTTGGATTGCAGTTTGGGCACTCGGTCTCAAAAAGGTTCGCCATCACTGCAATATGTAGCACGTACTGGATTTAGAGGCTGGTTAAAATCCTTATCTTTTCCAGTTTCTGACTTAGGAGAGCTGAATGGAAATGCATAAATGCTGTTATTTTCCACCACAGCCAAGTGAGGTTAGCGCTAACTAGAAAAGCAACAAATATATGTAGATCTCTTTTCTGACTCTCCAAACAATGGTTTAAAAGAGTGTCTAAATCAAGCATCTCAGAGTCTTTGGTCCTCGTGCAATCTCTCACTTAATGCCACCAAACAGCCGGTGAAACAACTTGTGGAATATGCAAGACAACCCCTCTTGTGTATAAATTTAATAAATGCAGGGTTATGTCCACTCATACTTAGCAGACATGTGCAAAACATTAGTGTTTCATGACTCTGACAACATTTTTCAGATTCTGCCTTCCTTTTTTTACTCCCGAATATCTACCTCTTGGGAGTATAAGCAGAAAAGAATGAAAGCAGAGTTAAAACAATTTTTTATTTGAAGACTAAAATTGCTTCAGAAAGGGGGGGGAGCAATATGAAGAGCAGTAATAAAAATGCCCTCAATATGCCTTACTGGCCCTAACCCAAGAAATTGTATAGTATTACAAAGGCATGTGGGGAGGGGACACATAGAATACATTAGGCATTTCTATTTTTTCCTGAACAATGGACTAAATCTATGGACTGTAACAGAAAGAAGAGGGGGGAAAGCAGTCTTAGACAGAGAAGAGAGATCATGAACACCTCCAATGTTTTGAAAGCCTGAGTTATTACAGATACTGGTAAGCTTTGCCTTTGGAGTTTCCATTAGAACCTTCAGGTCACAAGAAACAGGATTCAACATTTAGCAATCCCATTTCCAAAACAGGCTGCCCCAGAATATAAGTGCTTTAGGATCAAGCGGTATGATAAGAGTTACTAACTCATGCATTAAAAACACACATCTAGGCAATTAACTTGTTAAGAAACACATCAATACCTTTTTGAGAAAATAATTAATAATCATTTTCTGGGTTGGTCAAATGCATATAACAGTATTGCTGACAATTGATTACGGCAACCAATGGAGAAAGTGTCAGCCCCTATGCAACCTTGCCCACGAGTACGTAGAGCATGGTTATTATGTTCTCTTGAAGTGCAGAATCCTTTAGATATTACTGCCTCTCACAATTTTTCCAGGCTTAAGATTACACTTAGGCAAAGGCTTTGGTGAATCAAAGAGTTTTAGATGTTGAAAGGCAGCATGACGATGATACAGATATGAGTCTTCTCTATGATCCACAAAATTACACAGTGAATAAGAATGAGATGGTGCCTCATATTAAGCATCTGACCATAGAAGAAACGTTACCTTAGTAAGATATGATGCCCTCCCCTCTGCTATTCTTGAGGGCAGATATCGAAGATTTTAAAGCATGCGTTTGCCTCATGGGGATGTATTGAGTATTGAGACCCAAGAGTATATCATATTAGAGAAGCTCTTATTACTTGTATAATTTCTCACTTTTCTGGGAGAAGCAGGAAGACTCTTCTCCCAGTTCTTCTGGCAAGATAAGAATCAGGATTACTTGTAAAGTTGATATGCTTGGATAGATTGTCTATAATATAAGCCAAACTTGGGGGAAGGATGTGTATCAGCAAAGTATAGTTTTCTTAAACTCCAGATGCTCTTCTGATCATACAAAGAAAACTCCAAAATTCTACTTATTTTTGCCATTGGGGTAAAATTCTATCCCAGCCGCACTGGGGTGGAGGGCAGACTGCATTGTGAACAGCTCTACAGCTTTGCAGTACTATCATCAGTGTCTTTACACATTAGTAAACAGTGTCCACAAAATTCAGCTACATTTCTATGAACAGAAAAAAAATGTGGTGAGAAAATTACCCCATAGTTCATTAATTTTATATTTTTCAACACTAAAGTGTAGTTGTAAACAACTTTTAAAAATACATACCATATTTCCCCGAAAATAAGACAGGGTCTTATATTAATTTTTGTTGCAAAAGATGCATTAGGGTTTATTTTCAGGGGATGTCTTATTTTTTGCACACCAGGGGCATAGCCCCCAGGGGGAGGGGGCATGCGGGGACGTGGCAGGGGCTGTGCCAGAGAATCTGTAACTAGGGTTTATTTTTGGAGTAGAGCTTATATTTCAAGCAAGCTCCAAAAATACAAAAAAATCATGCTAGGGCTTATTTTCGGGGTAGGTCTTATTGTCGAGAAAACACGGTATATGTCTCTACTAACTGACTCCAAGAAAAAGTTTTGCATGTTGGCAATGATGTGAGTGGAACAGAAAAATTAAAATTTCTAATTGCTGTGACTTATTTCTATTTTGAGATGGCCAAATAAATGTTTTCTATGATTCTCTACAGAATGTTATCTACACCAAATGACAAATAAGTTATGTTTTGCTTTATGTGACAATCTGTATTACAAAATGAAGTATTCTCCCAGTACTCATTCCATATAGCCTCATTAGAACATGACCAATATGTAGTAAGCAGAGCTCTCAAGGATATTGTTTCCTTAAAAGATGCAAAGCAGAATTATTCAGACACACATTTGGCAAAAGAAAAAAAGAGAACATATCAGTGGAGATATCAGCTGTAGGAGTTACAGCTCTAATTTGACATATCTGGTGCAGTTTTAACTTGATTTATGTTTCAGCTGTTTTTAACTGTACATCTTTATATTTTGTAAGCTGCCTTGGGCACTGTAGAATGGTGAGATATAAGTATTTTAAATAACTACAAATCTTTGGACAGCACATACAGATTGGTTTTTCTTTGAGAGTGTGTATGGGATTTTCCCCACAGTTGCCTATAGACTTAAACCACATACAGGTAATTTATTCTGGCAAGTTTTTTTTTTTAAGAAAAAAACCTGCCCTGAATCTTTAGCAATATTATATTCACATTGTTTAGAGTTTTAATTATCATTTGGCAGTAATTTAATGTTGCTGTTAAAAGGACATTTAACATTTTAATCTGTTTCCTATTTATATTCTCCCTCATGCCTGATAGCCTTCCAGCAACTAACAAAACTATGACAGAAAAATGTAGAGAATTTTTTAAAAGAACCACAAATACAGCATTAAAGCCGATTTCACAATGAGCAGATAAGCAACAGAAGTGTTGTGACGGGCCTAATTAGTAGATTGTACACTGAGCAGAATTTCCAGCCACACATTTTTATAGGCAAACCGACCAATCGATTTCAATGTAATCGTTTGGGAGAGAATCTTTCTCTTAAGCTGGAAAACTTTTTTAACACAACAGTTGTTGAGAAACAAATCAAATAAGTCAGCCATTCAACACTTCTATGTTTCATTTTCCCCCAGTATAACCCCCTGCTAAGACATTCAATAATAGAAAGCAGCACAAGGTTTCAGTGTCCCTGTTTCTACCCACTGTGATTTATTCTTGTGTATTTGAAATCTAATCACGTACCCCCCACACTACATATAGAAAATGACCTTGAAAATGTCAGCTTGCTCATTTTGACTGAAGTCTAATCTCTTAGGTTATGGTAGGAGAGTTACAAGAAGTAGAGTTACTCAGGGAAATTATCATGACAAAAGGGGGGAAAAACATAAATTCTATTAGTTTGGGAATAAAAAATGTTCAAAAAGGTGGTTCTATGCAGTCATGTATTTTTCCCCCACTTTGGTAATTATACCCACAGAGAATGTTATATTACACAATAATGCCTAATGGCTTTTTGGTAAGTTCCTTCAAAATTCACACTGGATAATCATATATTTTAAATACTCAAGCATTAACTAGTTGTAACCCATTTAAGTCTGTACAAATACAATACTGGATTTTTAAAAAAGTACTGGGTAAAGTATCTCTAGAGCAAATAATACATAACCAACGGATTTCACATTGATTGCAATGTGTTTAAATTAAATGGGAAATGATGTGATAATGTGCTACATTAGTTGTATCGTAATTTGCTTTTCCTTCTTTTTCCCAGAAATTTAATTGCCTATTTCAGCCTAATATCTGTTTCAGTGGTCCCAAGTGAACTTGGTGGGAAGATGTACTAAAAATAAAATACTTATTGCTGTTTTAGGTATTTATTACACAGCATGTTCACTTTGTAAATGCTGAAAAAAAATCAGAAATAAAAAGAATTTATTTCAGCTTTGTTCAAAAATATGTGTCAGCCAGATGTATATCTTTATCTTACCCTTCTTCCCAACTGTTCTGAGCAGCAAACATTTTCAAGGAAATTTCCCAGCCAAATGAAAGAAAACTTTAGTGCCTCATCTTCTCAGACTCAGAGATAAAAGTACACCCAACTAAATTAAGCCATATTAAGGTCATAAATTAGCACAAAATGTGGAACAAACAGATTTGGAGTGAACTTTGTACCTGGCAGTTCCGAGACACTAGTTATGTGTATGCCCAGGGATCAACAGATGACCACTTACTGCAACAGCTCTGCGACCGTCTCTAATTTTGATATCTTGTTCCATGTGAGTGGCCTACTGAATCTAGTTCTTGATGCTGCTTCACTTCTAAAAGGATCAAATCCTATATGCAACTTCTCAGCTTCAGCAAGCTCCAATTTACCATAGAACTGAAGTCAGTTTACTCTTCACAAAATGGGATTCTGTAAACCACACAAGCTTGGTTTAACCCCAATATACAGGCTCGAATTCACCTGTATTCAAATGAATTGTATCTTTCAATAAAGCTGAGAATTTCTTTGCGCACAAAGGATGATGGGAAGCCCGAGGAGCCAGCAAAAGCACAGCAATGAACTGTTTTTGTGCCAGACAGGACATTTAATCAGAGTTCAGTTGGAGCTGCTGTGAAGTCTGAATGCAGGCGCAGATTAAATTCCAAAGAAATCTTGTAGCTGTCTCCCAAACAGTGAGTGTGTTACCAGCTTCTGAAACTCCTCAATCCAAATGAGTAAATTTTTTTGTTGCATCTGCTTTTTCACACCATTCCAAAAGACGAAGCAGCAGTAACACAAACTTCAGATGGAATTCATCTTCATAAACCAGATTTGCTTTACCAATACCCCTAGGAAGAAGGCAGCTACCAGATTAAAAGCGTTAGCAAAAACAGTGCCAATATGCACAGGTCAGTAGTGACACTAAACTCACACACAGCGTCAGAGACCAAAAATTGCCTAGTGGAACACTATATTTTTGGCTGCAACTGGCGCTCTCTCAGATCCTCAAGTAAGCTACATGGAATTATAGTTTGGTCAAGCTATTTCATAGCAGATTCACGGAACATGATTTTTAAGCTGCAATGCTGAAACCAATCTAATCGACATGTAATTAAAATATCAGAAGCATCAACTATCTTACAATTAATAGAGCAAGAGCTATTCATGTACCAAACTGTGGATAAAGGACACAGTCTATATCTAAGAACAATGTCTGGAAGGGGGAGCATGAAATTCCAATACCTGCTTTTGATCACTGATCAATGGTTACAATTTGTCTAGATTTACATCTGTACCACCTCCATACAAGTATTCCCAGAGGTAACAACTACATTGTTGTTCTCTTGCCGCCTCCATAAATAAAAATATATCTCTGTATTACCGTAATCCCTCAGTCATATGATTCAAGAAATAGGTAATTAAAATGGTTATAGATTCTGGTACTAATACATGTTTTAAGGGAATTCTTTTTTTTTTTCTTCTGTGTAAGAGATTTTTAAATATCAGTTCTATGGGGGGGGGTGCGCAATACATTTTAATTTCAAGATAGTTATATTTCACTGAGTCTGTACAATAATCACTCAAGAATGTATTTGTCTTGTTGGAGTGCATTGTTCAATTTTTGATAGTGGTATTTAAATCTAACATGGTAATAATACAGCGAATGATTAATGGTTAGGAGACTATCAAGAGATGAATAATGCAGCAAGAGCTAAAGATATGAAAAAAATCAGGCTTTTAAAAGAATAAAATATTTACTTTTAACATACCTTCAAAAATATTGTTTTCAATTCAGCTGGATCAGCTCTCTTGGTTAGAGCCACCTACAAGTAAATACAATTATATTAATATGCATAAACTATACAAAAGATGTCAAAAAATGTCAAAGAGTAATTCAAACAAAAGAATGAATGAGGAATTTTTTTAAGTATTCACATCAAAGAAAGCAGATAGTAGTTGATGTGAGAAATAAACAAATACTTAACATTTATTCTTAATTATTCAGTTTTTTGCTGGCACTGCTACTAAACAATTTTAAATAATTGGAAGGTTTCATCATCTTGCCAGTGGCTAACTGGGTTACTTCATTTCTATATCAACAGCCCCCACTTCTGAGTAAAGAAGCATATGACTGGATGACATGCGACTTTTCCCATCCTCAAAGTTCAAGAAGTCAGCTCACATCAAAATGTGTCCATCATGACATGTAATTTCATTTAGATAGTTACATTTGAGGATTATGCTGGAAGGTACCACGTCTGGATACATATGTGGAGAGAAGTTCCCTTTCTTTAATCGAAGGAAAAGCATAGGTTGAACACATAAAAGCTGCCAGGCAGCCCAATCCACAGCCCCAGGTAGATGGGGATAGTGCCACTACGGCGGCGTTCTGCTATCTCCAGAGGGCTTTCCAGCAGCGCAGGGGGACAGAAAAAGAAAAACAACAACTCTCCACGGCCCACCCCAGAAAGCTCTCCCCAAAAGGTGGCTCCAGGCCATGGCACAACAGCCTGTGAACCCAGGATGGAAGCCAACTAATGTCGGCTTCGCCCCTGGGAAGGCCTGCCACCCTTGCTCCCCTGTATCAGCAACCAATCACATGCCGGCACAGCTCCACAGCACCCTTGAATTCTAGGTGTTGCCACTGTGAAGCTGAGGGGCAAGTAGCTGCCAGAACTTTTACCCCATCCGCTGGCATAGCCCTGTGCCAGCTCCACAACATGACCCCGCCCATAGGATTGGGTCATTACGTTCACATAATAGGTGCATCTACTTTAATATACTACACTCTCATTAGACAGCAGCCCTTTAGAATTGGACCCCCCAAATCAGATTCTTTCCCCAACAAATTAATAACTCAGAAGTCATTAATGAATGAAGACTAGAAGTGAAGCATTTGTAAAGCCAAGCAGAAAGTCACAGGTTCAATCCCCACTATCTCCATTTGAAAGGATGAGATACTCTGCTCGAGACTGGAGAGTCAGTGCCTGTCCAGATACATTAATGTTGGAATATCTCGTAGGAAATTCAAGAACAACAGAAATATCTCTTGTGAAGAAAAGGGCATTCCTACTCATCAACTTAAGAGAATCCTCTCACTTTAGCCATTGCTGCTCCATTAGAATTCTAAGCTAAGCAGCAAGAGACTGTATATTAGTGAACTGGAAAGTACATACTTTCAGTCTACTTACTGGATGCTAGTTGTTGGAGGTTAATGATGTTTGATAGTTTTTCTCTCCTAAAACTCACTAAAATGGCATGAACAATTGTGGGGTAGCTGACTTGAAAATGTGTGTTATCCAAGTGTACATGCTGTCCTAAATGTCATAATCTTGCACTAAAATAGTTATTTGCTCAAGAGTCCATTCACAAGGCTCTGTGGTCTTTATGGCAGACTAGACCTAAAGTCAATGAAATCTACAACTAAAGAAATTACACACACATACATACACCCAAAAGAGCCTGCCACTCTACCAACACCTATTCAACCTCCTATAGAAGAATTCAACTACATACTGAAGTCAAGCCTACGTCAAACATTAAACTTGGTATTATTTTTAAATATCAAACCATAGAAACAACCATAAAGGAAGAGTAGGTGAAATACCCATAACTAAATAACACCAGAAGTCAATGGCAAAGCATGGATCAAACTCCAGATAATGTTTTTAGATTAAAAAAAAGGGGGGGGGGATAACAATACGAAGTTGGACCCAATGGCTTATTTACTCCATGGTTTGGCCAATAACTTTCAACTCAATACCCACTCTGCAGAATTCCCTCAGAATGCCAAGCCCCAACAAGATAGCTTGATGTGGCAAAGTAGTGAGCCTCCATGGAACAGAGCAATGCCTAGAAGAGACAGACTGGTGCCATGTGCTCAACGAAAAGGTAGCAGTTCCCACAATCTAGATGGCTAGGCTGCATGAGGAATATCAGAACCTGGGACAGCTCCAAAATTCAATGGAACACAGAAAGCCACCTCAACAGATAGCAGGACCCATTCTGCAAAATAGAACCCATTTTAGAGCAAGTATTCCTTAGCGGAAATAGTCTTTCATAATGGATTCTTAAACTACTTTCTTCACAGCAGTTTAGGATACATAAAGTCTCTATCTTTAGTGTGAGCAACTTTCCTGAATTCATGTTGCAATCACCATACAAGCTTTGTTGAGCTAGGCTAGTTTCCAGTTTATCCTTCTTGGAGGAAGAAACCAATTATGGATGGATATCCAGGGGCTGTCTAGGGTTTTTCTTAACCTTTCTAATACATTTTTATTCTCTCTTTCCTCCAAGGAGCCTGGGATCCTTCAATCCTGCTCCAGGGTTATTTTTTAAACAGGTGCATAAAACTCAACAGGTGCATAAAACTCCCCATCTTCTGTTTATCCCCAAATGCAATTGGTTTCCAGCACCTTCTTCTGAATGCACAGCACTTGTGCTGCTTTTTTTTTACAGCACTGTCAGAGTCCAAGTTAAGAACCTTGATTGGGATAGAGTGATGAACTGATGCAGCCAGAACTGTGTCACAATCAGAGGGTTTACAAGCAGAACGCAGACCAGCGTACTATGTTCAAAACTGTCTGATCAGACAAGTGGGGCAAAGAAAAGATAAAGGAGAAGAGGCCCCGAAGTCCAGAATACGAGCATCCATCTTGTAAAAAGGATCACCTGCTCTTCTTAATGGCTAACTAGGCATCTTTGTTCGTCTCTAGTACTATAATCAAATTCCAGTCCCTCAAATTCAGTAAGGTGTTCTGAGACCACAAATGATCAGAACTGCTAAAATAATTGGAATTCAAGAAAAGAAGAGGCATTGGCAGGCAGAGAATAGCAAAGGCAATACAAAGCCAATCTTAACAATCCTGTGATCTTCATGACAGATAAAAGTTATTAACAAACTACTGGGGTCATTCAGGGGAGTTGGTGGTGTGAGAAGCAAGACTGGCAATGTAAAACATCTTTCCATAGAAAGGTATTTATGAAAAAGGTACATTTATGGCACAACAAGTGTACAAAACATTAGGGTTTTATAGATCACAGCCAACAACCTGAACCACTCCTGGATGTTGAGAAGGAAACCTGTGTAGATGCAACAACAGAGGAATAAAATACTCCCAGCACCACATCTGCATCAGGACACTGGCCAGCAAATTCTGCACCTGCTAAATCTTCCTGACATCCATCAAGGACGGCTTGGTGTAGTGCATATTCAGCAGTAATGAAATTATACATTACTATGCTTATTAAGCTGTAAGGTTCCAGACCTAATGAAGCTGCCAACTCTTAATTTTGCCCAAGAAAAGAACCAGAAAGAGACGCCCAATAGGTTATACTGCTGTGATGTCATGGAATATTCACAAATGTGTTTAACGCAAGGGAGAGGGAGAGTCTTAGAATTCAGACTACTGGTGCAACTGCTGCAAAGGAAGAATAGGGTTGGCCAGAGCAGAAACAAAACACTGACACTAGACCTGAGGAGAAAAGGGATTATGCTACTGATGGCAAAGGGCCAGGGCAGTAACAGTCAGGGGAGGGTGCTGAATGCCACGTAGAAGTTTGAAATATCCAGCTGAAGTTGAGTATTCAGAGAATTAGAAAGTTGGATGCCGGAATATATGCTGATGTAACCAAAAATTTTATTGCTACATGCACAGATAAAATGTATCAATGGAAATCCATATTTTTTCAATACCTGCACAGAAAATCAACACAGGGCACTCCCCTCTCCTTAAGTTACAGCCCTGGTCAAAAAGCAAGCTCATGGGCAGCAGTCAGTGGAGGGTGCCAAACCTGATACAGAAGATCATAATCTACTTGGGTGGAGAGGGGAGTTAAGATTAAAGCAGTCGCAGGAGTGCCAGAATTGGGCACAAGAAGTGGCACAGAAAACCTGATCCTATATCCCCAACCATTTTCTCCAATTAACATGTGCCCCATAATTCTTGGCATTGTCAATATGTCCTTTGGGAAAATATACAGGTTCCCTATAGAGGCTGTATGTTTCCCACCCCATCCCCAGATGAGGTAGAAATTAATTAAATTGGGAACATGCAATAGCAGAAAGCATTAAACATTCCAGCTCCGCTTCCCCTACCCAATTTTGGGCCATGGTGATTTTACATATGCCTGATTACGGTTCCCCCACATCGTAGCTAACTTTCCTGTGGCACTTACATGTGGCAAAGAAGAATGTGTGTGGCTATGTTCTCCAATTCTGCAGTGCTTGAGAGTGAAGGGGAGGTCAAGGTAGTGCTGAGAGCCATAACGAGTAGAAATACTACCCCAACCATCTGCTCATGGCTATTAGGCAACAGCAGAGCTACCAAACCTTCATATTTATTCAGAAAGTCCAAGTGAACATAAATATGAAAATGAGCTCAGATCCAGTATGTTTTTTAAAATGTAAAATTCTGCTAATTTTCAAAATGGGGATGAGGAGAAATTGACATTTTTGAAGGCATAGTTGGCTTTAGGAAAGGGAACAGAAAGACTGGGGAAAATGGAAATATGCACAGAACTTTCTTATCAAAATTAAATTTACATTACTACTTTAAGAAGGTTAAATTATACATAACTGTATATATAAGAGTGAGCTGTTACATCCATAAATAAACATCTGAATTTAAAAAACCCAATAATTACAGATACAAGCAGAGCTGCAAGCTGCCGCACTCTAAAACTGCAGTCCTCAATGGATTTGACTTTTTGTGTAAACAGATATATTACTAAAGTATGTTTTACTTTCCATATTTTCCCATATTAAAGTTTGCTACTCTCTCCAAAGTATAAATCTCAAAGTATAAAAGCATTATATTTTTATCAGCAAAGTGACAAATATATTTGAATATTAATTTGTTATTTTGCTGATAAAAATCTAATGCATTTATACTTTTGAGATTTTATAAATATGCTAAGTTGTGAATGTGGCTTAGGACTGATAATAAAGTATTCCATATACTTCCCCCCCTCCAAGTGGAAAAGCTGTCCATTCCATGGTTTTAAAAGTTCCAGAAGTTGCCATCTTGAAATTGGAAGCGGAGCTAAAGAAGAGTACTTATAGGACGGCTAATCTATAGATGGGTAGGGGCGAATGGGATAATACGGGATAGGCGAAGGGTACTGCTGATGTTTTTGCCCCCTCTGCCAGTGCAAGGGGGCCACCAACAATTGGAGAGGGCGAAGGCTGGAAAATTCCTGGAAATCCACGTGATGAAATCGCAGAGCCAGAGTGAAGGGGCTGCTTTTGTAGCAACCAATACGAAATATCAGACACTGTCAGAGGGGCAGGCCATGACATTTCAGTCAACAGTAGTCAGCTTCTACTGGTGTTCTAGTCAGGGAACACCATTTTCCTGGCCCTCTAGACTTACGTCGCTTTAGAAATTGCAATTTTATTGGACCTTCATTCCAGCATCGGAGGCAGAGAAAGCTCTGACTACAAACGTATCAGATTTTCTCCACCGCTTTTCCGCTTCAAATTTTATGCGCTTAACTTTGGTAACATTGATTTGTAATAAAACTCACTTTCCACCGAAAGCGCCTTGAAGCTTTCCCAGAAGATGAAGGATGTCCATTGACTTAAAACCTTTCCATGCAAATCCCTTAATAAGGAATACAAAATAACCGGTTCACAGGGCGAAAGTTTTAAGAGCAACCAGAGCCAAAGGGTTTTATGCGCAAGAGATGAGATGGGAAAGGAAGATGAATAACTTGGAGATAAGGACTTATACTTATTCAGTTTCAGCACACAATTACAGTTCAGCTTAGATGTTAAAAAGTTGTTTCGTAGATGGTACAGTCCCTTATAGTTAATATGTTCTGACTAATGGCTTGTTCACACAGAGAGAGTTCAAACAGGCATGGTACATATACTCAGTACCCTCTCTCAGCTTTTGCCTGATGTTCTACTGCTTTAGTGATTATAATGTTCTAAATATTTTGATTATTGTCTGTTTGGTGTTTGTGGTATTTACTGATGGTCAAAAAACGCATTTTAAATATATAAATGAACTCTTCAACTCTATCATATATATAAATTGGCAATCTTATTCATTCCTCCAAGCAAACGAAAGGAATAGTTTTACTCTTTCTCATATATTTAATTTTGTCTGTTCCACAAGGAACTAAGGATAGTAGACATGGTTCTTTTTTCCTCACTTTGTCCTCACAGTAGCCCTGTATGTCAGTTTAGACTTACTAACCCAAGATCACCCAAAGTTTGGAAAAGTAGGAAGGGTTACACCCATTTTAATAATTGCACTGATACTCTGCTACTTCCCATCTCATAATAAATTCTTCTCAAGATATTCTAACATTTTCATTTCTCTGATCAGAACAAATGCCTGAAAATTTCCGAACTTGGAAGTTTCCTGGCCTTCAGAAAATGAAAGTTGAAACGAGCTTCTCAACTTTTTCCATGCTTTAATTAGCTCCTGTACTTTACCAGTTTATTTTGGTGTATATGGAAGATGGAAGAATCAGAGGATGTACTGTACAAAGGCTTCCATGTCACGTGAACAATAAATCTGGCAGGCTCCCAGATTTCACTCCTGCACTGAATGCCCAAAGAGGTTGTGTATTCTGAAAATATCTGAAAGTATCACTAGACTAAAAACATCTGACTGGACTATTCTTAGGGCGCACGTAAAGTTAGAGTAGTAGTTTACGCATCAAGACTAGAAGAAGTTTTACTTCACTTCCACTACTGCACACTATCAAATTCAAAGTATGTTATTTTTTTCACCACTAAATCTTCAATGTAAGGAAGTTGAGTGAATCTAAAGAGTCAATGTTTTCAGTATAGTGATATGTTAAAAAGTGTTCGAGAATTCATAGTTACAACAAATAGGATAGAAAATGAGAATAATTCACTGAACAGTTTTTTTTCAGGTTTTCAATACAAACAGAAAAGAAAAAAGGCAACTACAACTATTGGGGGGGCCAAGTTTTTAAAGGCAGCTATGCTAAGTAGGCAAAAGGACATTTCACCTAGTTTAAAATTAGCTGCCACTGTGCAGAATATTTGACAAATATACAGGCCCCTTATTTGACTAAAAAATAGTCAGCTGGTACAGATGATGATACTTGCTAATACACAGGCAGCGAAAGCTACCACTTCAAAATTTCCCTACCATTATAGGTATTAATTTCATTAGCAAGCAGAAGAGCAAAGACTAGTCGCTCCTACCCTTGTGCCAATCAGGGGCAAACATAGCCACATAGCAAGACGTTTCTTCCTCCTGGCCACCAGCTATAAATAGAAGAATCTTCCAAGATGAAAGAGGCAGCCCTGTAACCTGCACGGCAGCTTTTAGTCAAAACTTTAAACCTTCCATTCCATCAATCTTTTTGAGTTACAACTTCTTCCTCCCACATACCTTCCTGTATGACTGAAGCATTACACGGGCATCCATCATCCTTTTAAACATCTTTTACCTTTCATGCCCCAGAGAAGTGGAGGTTTTAGCACAGCTTCAATTACTAAGACAGGGATAAAAACCGATTAGGTGATCACCACTGCACACATCTGCTCCTCTTTCCTGGGAACACACCAGCAAGCACAGACTCCACTTCACCCTAGCTACATGCTGGTGTTCTCTCAAACTGTCTTTCTAATATTTCAGGAGAAATGGTGCCTATGCTGGTGGTAGTTTTAGCGACCAAGGTAGCCCAGGATCCAAAGAGCCCCAAATGCTTCACAAGAATCAGCATCGCTTTTGCTTCTGTGCCCTGCATCCAAAGTATTCAAAGTTATCTTGAAGATTTTGGTAGAAACATACAGATGGAACAGAGAGAGAAACTGTGGAAGAAAGACTTAAAGTTCACAGCATGTTATAACTTGAAGGAAAATTACTATAAAATGTTGTATAGATGGTATGAGTCACCAAAAAATTGGTAAACATGTACAAAAGTATGTCTAGCAGATGAGGAAATGCCAACAAGAAGAGGGGCCTTTCTTTCATATTTGGCGGATATGTAAAGAGGCTGAATTCTTTTGGAATATGATATTTTAAAAATTGCAAAAGATCCTGAAGACAACAATTGTGAAAAAAATCTGAGGGTTTTTTTTGTTGGGAATCATATTGGGAATCAAATCAATACAGACTACTCTATGTATATGACTACTGTAAAGGCTAGTATTTTGTTGTGTTTTAACTTTGTTTTTTTGTTGGTGATATCTACATATATGTTTATTTTTTCATGTGAGAAAAATAAAAATTATTATGCAAACTTATCTTGAAGATTTGAAGTATCGTTTGCAAAGGCCTCCATGTCCAGCAATATGGACTGGCATACACAAGGCACATGCAGTAAACCCTTTGACTGCTTTCAGGCTGGCCTCTACAAGAGTCAGGGCTTTTACAGTCCTGGCCCCCATCTGGTAGAACAGGCTTCCAAGGGAGATCAGGGACCTGCGGGACCTGCAGAGTTTCCGCAGGGCCCGCAAGACAGACCTGTTCCGCCAGGCATTTGGCCAGCCTGGTTAAAAACATCGCTGCCATTTCATCTGGCCTCCCGTGGGTATGAGGAAGGGAAGAGGGGAGGGGATATATTGTCCATACAGCACCATATGAATTTCCTGGTTTTTTTAAGTGATATTGTTTTATGTATAGGTATTTTAAAGGAATGTATTTATCTATCATTTATTTATTTGTTCCCCACTTTCTAGGCCCCTCGGGGGGAGAGCGGTTTATAAACCCAATAAAATAAATAAATCACGAAGCAACTGGCTCCGGAAAAAAAAGCCAAGCACCAAGAATAATAGATTACCTAGGCCAGATGCTGCTTGGCAGATATTTTGCCAAATCATTACAATATTAGTTCAGTTGGGCATAGACCACTGCTGTTTTCTTAAAGGCACCTGCTAAACTATTCCGTGAGCGGCCCTTCAAATGCAGAACCAACTTGTAACACTTGACCTTTCCAATATATGGCTTCAGGCAAACGTCAGTATTTCTGACTGAGGATTTCTTCCATGACATGTGGTGTCCTGCGCGACAAGTGTGTGTTAACTGGGCTATTCTGAACAAAACAAGTCAGCTGAAGATTTCTAATGGCCTGGGACTCATCCAGAGCCATTTACTTCCACAGGAGACTGTTTCTGTTTTCAGGCCATACGCCAAAATCAACTCTGAATGCCTCTATGTCCAGAGATGGTGCCTACCAGGGATGTTTTGGGTCACAGCACCAGGTCCTAAGCCATGGAATTCCTTCCCCAGGAACATCGGTCCAATGCCTTCCTTACTGAATTTTTAGTGTCTGTCAACTATATTCTTTACATTTGCAAAAAAGAATTGTTAGTACTCTCCTGTTTGCTGTTCACAGATTTGTGGTTTTATTTAAGCTGAACAGTTGTTTTTGCAGCTTTCTCCATTTAATTTGGATTGTGATTTTTTTGCTTTTATTTTCATTATGATTGTTTACAATCTGGTTGAAAACCACGTCACAGGCCTTAAGTGATGGCAAAGTGGAGCAGAAAACCTTTAAGACAAATTCTGCATCACACAGTAACTTGTGCTCAGCAGCTGTTAGGACTGCAGCTACAAATCTGTTCTGGCCTGGTACCTAGACAAGAGCAGAATAGGAGTTAGGCAAGGCTCAAGGGGGAAGGAATTTCACCAGCAGTACATTATAAATAAAGAAAAAATGTCTATACCAGGGAAAGCTAGAAAATTTTGAAATAACCAGCAGAACAACCTGAAAGCATTGCCAGATCTACAATTTAACCTTAATATAAAGAGAGCAAAGAATTATGGAACCAAAGGAAAAGCTACTAAACTTGATTCCTAAGAGAACTTGGGGGGGGGGGGATTATCTCCAACAAATCATTATTAGGTTAGCATAATACCAGTCATATACGCAGATCACCACTATTATGCAGTTCAATAAAATATGAAGGACATGAAGTTATCTGTAACGATTTCATTGAAATAATTTGACAATGTGATTCTGTATTTGGGGAATAGCCATGAAAAAGCAGGAGGAGGAACTAGGCTGGAGGGGGAAAAATTCCTATACATGAAGCATCCCAACTAATAATTGTGTGACAAGAATTATGTAGGAATAACTGACAGGTAAATGCATTTTGTTTCAGTGTTATGTTTTCTTTTTTGATTGAGCACAGAAGTTAACTTTTAAAGATCGTGTTTATAATCAAATCTGTCTGTTCAAGTCTATTCAAAATGCTACACCTCAGTAGCTTGTAGTGTGAGTGGGTACAAAACCATGTGTATGCATGAATCCATTTCTCTGATCTTTAAAAAAGGAAAAGAACAAAAGACATCTACATAATGGAAGCAGACAACATCACATTCAAGTAACAGTGTTATTGTGCACTATAAAATGTAGGACAAAAGAAGTCTCAAAGTCAAGAACCTTTCTTTGGAAGCAAAAGCAAAATGAACAACGTCAGCATGGTGTTCCATTAAGAGGCACACACAAGCAATATGAAAAGCAAGCCATAAAATAAAGAGACTAGAAGTACTTGGGAAATCTATCCTCAATTTTTAAATACACAGCTGAAAAAATTATATATGAAATTGACAATGGGCTGGCTCGAAAGCACTATTTCCACAAATGGAAGACACTTTTTCTCAAGAGTAGAGTCTGCAAACTTGGCTGGCTCCTGCGTCCGGCTCCTGCTCCCCAAATCACATCCCAGCCTGTTCAGAGTCTTCTGAGGCTCAGGGGCATCTTTTCAAAGACTCATGGGAGATGCAGATGGCAGAGGCAAACTGAAACCCATTCATGGGTCTTAAGACTCAATCCAATATAGGCACTTAGTTGTGCTAATGAAACAAAATGGCCTTCTGCAACCACAATGAAAACAGGAACCCAAGCGGAGACTTCTGTACCGAGTACACGTCTGGAAAGGCCAGGAGGGAATCAAGGCTTCTCAGGACACTTATGAAAAAAACTGGTGGGGAGGAGCCCAAACTGCAAGCCTGTTCCCATGATATGATCCACTGAACACATTATAGGGGGAAAATGTACTTCTTTAGTAACTCATTATATTATTCCAATGTATGTGATGAAATGAGGGGGCATACCCTATGAGGCGGGGAGGAGTGGCTCAGTGACAGAGTATCAGTGACTGGTTCATCTCCAGTTAAAATGCTCAGGAGGTAGGTGACACAAAAGACCTCTGCCTAAGACTTTGGAGAGCTACTGCAAGTGAGAGTAGGGAGTACTGACCATGATGGACCAATGATCTGGTTCAGTATAAAGCAGCTTCATGTGTTTATGCATACCAGTCTACTAGGCCCACCAAAACTATGCTTGGACCCTGACTGTATTTTAGTGCAGAAATGAGGCAGCTAATATTGTTATCTACCAATCTGGGGAAGTAAATAATATGCAAATTTGCTATTCTAAATGAAGTGGCTAGATTTATACATGTACGAGGTGCCTGTGTGCTCAGTAACCAGCATACAACTTCCCTTCTGAAATATAACAGAGAAAACAGGTGGAAATATTTTCAGTACAGACGAAAAAGCACACCTCTGGCAGCAGTATGGATTTTTCTGTGGGAAAACAGTGTGATATGAGTTTCCACATTACATAACATTAAAATTCTTAATATTTACTGGGGTCTGATCAGATGGCAGCACACTTGTGCTGAATGGTTGAAAAGTCAGAATAGCTGTTAAGTATAGTTAATTCTACCTTTCACCAATAATTTTCAACATTCCTGCTATTAGTAATTAAAATCCACTCTTGCACTGAAAGCTTTGAAACACAAACTCTGTTTTGAAACAATTGGTTTTGCAGATTTGTTTCTCCTTTTGTAAACAAGAGATTTTTTTTTTACTAAGAGTACTTGTAGGCACATCAGTTGCTTTGTGAGAGGAGGGTGTTAGTGGTAATTTACTTCTGCTTCTGGGCCCACATCCAGCTTCAGATGGTTTTTTGAGATCAGCTGATTACTATGGAAGAGCTATTGTATTGCTTTTTCACGTTTGGCCTTCAGCCAATTTAAAAGAGCCAAACTGGAATGCTGAAGTAGGACAGCCGCCCTGCAAACCTCATCTCCACAATGTTATCCTTACAGTAAAGCCTGAAGAATGGAATTATGTTTGTTAGCCACCGTTGTTTCGAAAAGCAGAATCACTTTATTCTCACAGAACAGCATATAGTCTGAAATCCCTGAGGAATTCAGGAGTTGGCCGTTAAACATCTTGGTATGAAGTTAAACATATTAATGTTTGCATAATGCTATACACAGCAGAAAAGCTTCAACCAACCATTTAGTAGGTTTGTCAAAATCAACAGACATTTTTGGATGTCCTGACTCCCAGGGTTCTCAAGTCTCCAAGGGCCCTCTGCCTGTGTCCATCCTTCCTCCTAACCACATACAGTCTTTATCTGCCTATAGTCTGTGTGAATGTCCTGCCTTTTTGCTCCTTCCCTTCAGGCCTCTTCCTCCTCCACTCATAGGCTCATTCCGCACATGCAGAATAGAAACTGCACTATAGGCCTGCTTTCCAGTGCTCCTTTGAGAGGCTGTGGGAGAATGGCAAAATCCACTTACCTGTAGTAGTAGGGAAGTGGTTTTGAGAAAGCGCATTATTATTTGTATTGTGCTTGGAAGGGAGGGCCATATTAATCTACCTGGCACGCTCTATATAAAAGCTTTGAGATTTGATTGTCAGCAGCACATGACTTATCCTTTCTTTAGAAAGTCAATGTGGTGTGGTGGTTAAGAGCAGGTGGAGAACCAGGTTTGAGTCCCCATTCCTCCACATGAGGAGGAATGAGGAGCCTCTTATCTGGCGAACCAAATTTGCTGCCCCACTCCTACATTCCTGCTGGGTGACCTTGGTCTAGTTGCAATTCTCTCAGAACTCTCTCATCTCCACCTACCTCACAAGGTGTCTGTTGCACGGAGAGAAAGGGAAAGGAGTTTGTAAGGCCCTTGAAGTCTCTTTACATGAGAGAAAGGCGGGGTATAAATCCAAACTCTTCTTCTTAGGCCAAGAGTGCTGTTCTGCACAGTCCTGACTTTCATATGGTTGCCACTTGTCTTCAACTCTATGCCTATTTCAGCCCTTTTCTCCTTAAACTTTTTTCTCATATTCATCTTTTACTTTCAAGCTATTCCCAGGGCAGTTCGAAATCTGCTTTCCTCAGTCCTCGCCTTTCTACAGTAAACCTAATTCTGGTATGTCTTTGGCTTCCTGCATCAGTTGCTCTGTCCCTTATTACACATAGCTCTCTTCTTCCTAGATCTCATCTGTAAGGTAAAAAATATATATATATACTGGTCTTACACAAAAATTGTCTGCAAATATTCCAATGCTAGAATTGCCCACCTCATTGAGTATTTTGTGGAATCATGCCAAGCAGAAAGCTAAATTGGACTAGATAAAATATCACAGACAGGCACCTCAGCTGGATAATTCTGCGAGCCAGGGGTAGGGAACATAAACGAAAGCCGCATGCAAATCTTCTGCCCCATACTCTGTGCGGCTCCACGCAGGTCAAGCTGCCGGCCCCATCGCCGCCATACCTGCAGGTATTGCTTAGGGTGAAGGCACCAATAACCCGTGGCCAGCTGGAAGCGCGCTGTGGGCTTCCCGGCTCTCCTGCCCTGTAATTAGAGCGGAACTCAATGACGGCCAGGGAGGATGATCTGCTGGCAACATCCTTGCCCGCGCTTCCTGCGGAATGTCGGCAGCAGGGCCAGGCGCATCGATTAAGCCTACTCAGGGTGGAGCGGAGTAAAAGGTAAAAAAAACCCAATATATACAGTGTTATATTTATTTTAAATGTCAAAAATTATTTGCGGCTCCAAGTGTTTTCTTTTTCCATGGAAAACGGGTCCAAATGTGTCTTTGAGTGTTAAAGGTTCCCTACCCCCGGTCTAAACACTTCCTGAAGATCCAAAATGGGGAAGATTTAGGAACTAATGTCACTGAATCAGATAAATTACATATAACAACATTTCCAAGAATCACTCATTGTAGTCCCAAACATTTTAAATAGTAATTTAGGTTTTTTTCTGAAAAGTTGTATGTACACAAGCAGAAAACTTTAAATATACATAAATAATGGTGCATGCATTAGCTGATAACTGTTACGTTCAAACAAGAACATTTAAGTAGTAAACATGGGACTAATTTGCCAAGATTTTAACTGTCTTCTATCTAATCTGACACTTCATTGCAGACAGAATCATAAAATGAAGTAAAGGAGTGCTGAACAGATGCCAGTAACAAACAAGAAGAACTATTTTAATGGAAGTAGCGAATGAACCAGGAATCCCAGTATATTCTGGCTGTAGAAAATCTAAATCAGATTTCGATTCGTCCACCCAACACATTGCTAGATCAAAAGGCGGTGCTACGCCAGGGACTGCAGCCCATTGCCCAGATAATATGACGTATACCATTTTTTGAAAACTTGAATCAAAGGGTGTTTCAGAAGGGAAGATTAATTTTACTACTGCAGATTTTTCATTAAAGCCTGAAATAACAAAAGACCCACAAAGTCCACATAGATCAATCAACAACATAAGAATAATAAGCATGAAAAAGAGGGCAACAGTGGAGAGAATGAATGACATTTTGGTAACAAAGAGATATATACTGCGTAAAACCAAAGGGTCCTAAGCGCGTACCTCTAGATGCCTTTGGAATTCAGACAGAGTGGTAGGCACAACCACAAAATGGAAGTAAAAACGGCAGAGCCAACCACAAAATTGCAGAGAGTGAGATTACGCATAACGCTAATAGTAAATCTTCAATATTTCCGGCAGAACCTCTGACTTTTAAAACGGGAATATTGTTTCAAAGCTTCTCATTTTTTGCTCCATATGCAAAGCTGATCTTCAGTCACACTGTGAAGATCCTTGTGTTGTGGCAGCAGATGCTGCCAAAGCAACATTTTTTAAAGATGTGCATAGCCAATCAGATTTCCAGTGACCAATCAGAAACCCTGCTCTGCAAAGGTTCCATCAGGCCTGTCCCACTTTCTAAAAATACTTGGTGGGCACCAGGGAAATTGTAGGCACACACCACACCACAGCACACCCACGGGCACACCTAATTTAAGCCTAAACTCTCAACAATGTTCCTGTGCTGACTTTTTTCTCTGGATGGCAGCTTACCCTATAATGGTTCAAGACAGCAAAGTGAAAAGGAGATGCGGGAGACAGAGGCATCAACTAAGGTTGAATCATTATGCAAAACAGATATTCTGCCATTGTGCTACCTCTACTACCTACCATTTAAGAGATGCATGGAGGAGTAGCCACAACATCTGGGCGGCTTGCATAATTCAGGCGACTACAATCAGCATTGAGATGTGAAACGGTATAGCATAGCCTGAACTTGTCAGATCTCAGAAGCTAAGTACTTGGATGGGAGGCCACCAAGGTAGATTTTGCAGAGGACAGCAATGTCAAACTCTCTCTGGTAAGTCCCTTGACTTGAAAACGCTATGAAGCCTCCATAAATCGATTGTGACTTCATGATATTGCAAACCCACATGGTCACACAATCAGCACAAATCTGCCAATTGTAAGCACAAGAACCAAGGGAAGACTCAGAAGTACCATTATAAGCTGTTCTCTAAAATACTGGTATCCCTTCTGAAGCCACCAGCAGGCAACATGTGACACTCCTAAGTTGGACCAAGAGGTCATGTAACAACTTGCCCAAAGCCTTTCCAAATCCTACAACATCCCCAAAGGCACCTGCAGAGCAATATAACTTTCACACAGTCACTCAACTAAGTACACAAACACAAAATTATGGGATAATTGAGGACAGAGTCTTCCCAGCTCACTGCTCGATCTTGCATCACTAAAAACTGGTGGCTGTTCATAAGTTGCTTACAAAGATTTTATCTTTATCGAATGTCTAAAATTTATAACATGCGCAAGAATTTTCCCAAACTGCTTCTTTTTTTGTCCGCACAAATTTAGAACACAACATCACATTATCTGCTTTGTAGAGCCCTTTTGACTTGGAAAAGAGTAACTGACTGAAAGTCAGTAAACTTAGTTGACAATGATCACGAATGAACAAGATGTCTCACCTTTATTCTTCAATGTGTCAAACTGCCATGGCTGACATTTTTAATTACCTTGTATTACTCTGTGACACCAGGAGATATATCTTAATCGTCATAGGAAAAAAAACGAATTAAGAATATGTCACTGTTCAGCACTGAATCAGAATGATGCTTTCCAAGTCCCATGGCAGACACACCGTAGTTCATTACTTCAAGATTTCAAATCTTTGTACAAAGTATACAATTGCGTTTTTTAAAGCCATGGGCACAATCCAGTCCCCAATAAATACTTCCAAGTGTTATTACTTTTACCTGCTTAAATCACTCCTGCTGAAATCAGTGGGGATGAAAAATGTTTAACTTCAGATACATTTTGCCCGTTACGTACTAGAACAGATGAACTGGTTCACTCAGAGGAGTAACTGAGATTTCCCCCTTGCAGCATTCCTTCTCAGTGCCAAAGAAGAGCTGCTTAAGGAGAGTTCCCTGATATACGCTGGACCATGAGTCCAGCCACACAACTGTGACCCAACAGATATCAAGCATACTGTGCAGAAAAAATTTGCATGCTTCACTGTGGAAAGCTAGTAACATAAGAGTTTGGACATAGTGAGATATAAACAGAACCTTCTAGACTTCTCTTTGATGTGTTAGGTCACTATCTGCAAGAAATTCTGTTGACAGGGTTTTGTTCACATTCTGAAGGGGTTAAAACTCCCAGAACTGGTATGCATTTCTGAACCATCTCGCACAAAAATTTCCCATATGAATATCACTGTGGGTCACTTGTGACAAATGCACATATTTAAAGGCTATGAAGCTGTGGTCAAATGCAGAGTCTGTGAATTCAACAAAAGTCTACATACCAATTCTCCATATTGAAGTGCTAATTACAAAGGAAACTGCAATGTGCAAGGTAGCACAGAGATCCACTTAACTTTAGATTCTGCCCACTTACCTGAAATTGCCAGATTTTTACTTTTAAGAACATGTAAAGATGATGATACTAGCATGTGTACTACAGCCTCAATATATTACCCTAACTATGGAAACACTGGGTAGATTAAGATGAGTGTTCACCAAGTCCTGCCTAGTATGAGAACTGTATTAATCGTGAGTTTCCAGACTGCCAACTCAGGGAGGGGCCATGGCTCAGTGATAAAGCATTGGCTTTCCATGCAGAAGGTCCCAAGTTCAATCCATGGAACCTGCAATTAAAAGGCTCATGTAATAAGCAATGTACAAAGCTATGGCCTCAGACTATGGAGGAGCCATTGCCAGCCTGAGTAGACAGTGGTGTACCTAGGCAAACTGGAGCCCTGGGCAAAACCTGAGTTTGATGTGTGTGCCCTCCCCCCCCCCCCATGGCAGCCACGCTGTTGGGCACACCTCCCATTCCTTTCACCTTCCGTCAGTGCGACTACGAGGCTCGGAGCTCCCCCATCCTCCTGCTCTGGACCTCTGGCGGCTTGTGGGCCACTGTCCAGAGTAGGTGGGGCTCACCCAGAGGGGGCAGGGCTTAGAAATCAGGCACCTCCACGTGACTAAAAATTTCTGCGCCTTAGGCAACTGCCCACTTTGCCCAATGGGCGGTACGCCTCTGTGAGTAGACAATACTGGCCTTAATGGGCTGATTCAGCAAAAGGCAGCTTCACGTGTACAAAAGGGCAGTCAAATTATCTCACTTTTCAAAAATTGGAAAAGGGGAAGAGGATATAAAGAAATTAGGTTCATGTTCATTAGAACTACTGCACCAATGAAAAGGTCTCTGAGCAGATACCTGCTTTAGGCCAAAGGCATGCCACTCCTTTCTCCCAAATAAAGCTTAAAGTCCGTTGGTACTTGGGAGCTTGAAGGTCACCTCGTTCCAATTTTTAAAAAGAACAAGGTTATCAAACCTAAGCAGAAGTTTATTATCCACCTAATCCAACAATCGAATGTTCCTCCAAGATTCATAATTCGCATATCACTCAGAACTTAAAGGGACATTTCTCAGACTCAGAGAATCTATTTTCCCCCACTCTTATCTTTTCCAAATTGAACATTTTTTATACATCCACCCCCTCTTCCAAGTGCTATTTTCTTGGGTGGTTTTTAAGAGAGAAAAGATAAATGCCAGTCAACCTACATCTTATGAGCAATTTTATCCTATTTCGCCACCGCTTACGCAGGCCAAAGTAACATTTTTTGATAAAGTATATGACTCAGCTATGGGCTTCTAAGGTACTGTAAAGAGCATGAAATTATTTTAAAATGTTATGAAAAATGTACTGGCAGCTTTCTTTTTAGTGTTTTAACAAAGATACAGTTTCAATTTCTTTTATTTAAAAATAAACTACTTGTACAAGGGCAACTCCATACCTCAGGAAATAACTGAGAGGGATGGATGGATACTTTTCAAACACAGAAGATTTTGATCACATCTTTATTTCTGAAAAATATCATTCTAATGCCTCATTCCTAACACATTCACATGAAGTTGTCATAGTGCTTTTAAGAGCCCAAGCAAAAACAGTACTTTGCTAATCGAAGTGGGGGAAGGTTAAAAAGATCTGCAAATAAGTTTTTAAAAAAACATCTGCCAAGGGAAAAATTGTCCCGTTACTAAGCTTCCTTCCCCTTCCCCTCCCCTCCACACACCCTCCTAGCATTAAAGGAACAGAACAGGCCAAAAACATAAGGGTAAAACATAAGATTATTAAGGAAATGGGCTGGATCTAGACTGTCAATTTCTGCCTAGATTTTGCTGCAGACCTTCCTCTATAGCATTCCTCTGGGTCCCCTATCCCCCAGCATTAGTGCTTCCTGGAAATCAGTAGGATGGGGTTGGATTCAGACTAAATTTTCCATTTAGTTTGGATACAACTCAGTATCATTTTGCCATTTTCAGCCCACATCAATTTACCTTTCACTGTCAATTAGGGATAAAAATGACGCAATCCCATCACCATCAGAGTATACTCTGTATATACATTATCACAGAGTACATACAAAAAAATTCCTGCAAGGGCAAAAAATAGCCAAGGATAATTGACTTCACTAATGTTGATGAATATGGTATGTATAAAGTTGCAGAAGATTGAAAGCAAAGCCTTTCCAGTTTTTCCCCCAACCTACTTGGATGGAAGATCACCAAGGTGGACTGGGGCTCCAATGAAGAGAAAGGCAATAGCAAACCATCTCTGCTCATCTCTTGCCTTGAGAATCTCATGAGGATGAACTTTGGGGTCACCATGAGACAGTTGCAACTCAATGGAACACTTTACCTTTAAATTAAGTTTAAATTACAACAGACAATTGGAGTGCAATGACTAACCATGGTGGCCAACCAACATATCATAAGGGAGTGTGTGAAACCCTTTGCTGAAATCTATTAATCTGGTAAACTGATCAAAAACACAGTAAGATTAGTCTTCCAAAGATTTATTATTGGCAAAACCCATGCTGATTTCTATGAATCACTACATTGTTTTCAACACTTTTATAGACTGATTACTTTATAGTCAATTCTTCCCTAATACTGACGGCAGAGTGACCAGCCCGTGGCTTCACTGATCTTCTCTTCTCACACCTATTTGAAGAGTAGAGCAATCTATTCCATCTTCAGTGAGGTGCCAGTCTTATGGCACATTTCCATTCCAAAAATTTCTCAAAGATGACAGACAGAGGTTCTGTCAACAGATCAGCACATTCTTTTAGAATGTCAGGATGTAATTCATCCAGCCTACAAGACCTGAGCTCATTTAATGAAGCTAGGTATCCTATCATCATTGTTGAGCTGAAAGTCTGCCCACTTACATCTGAGGCTGTTTTTGCTTGTTTGCACCCCATCTTGGAAGGGCCCAGAGTTAGAGCCAGGACTATGTATTTTAAAGTCCTCATCTGCTAGATTCAAAATACATCATCATCATAACAAAATAACCTGATGGATGGAATTTGCACAGATTGCATTTAAAGAAGAACAATGTATTGCAACACACATGCAATGAAATTCATGCTACACAGAAGTATCTGAATACTAAAATAGACAGGCTAAATAACCTTACGATATCATGTGGGTTGGAGAATATGACCGCTAAAAATCTGAGGACTTTTCACACCATTTAGGCATGCAAAATGGTGACAGAAACACTAAAGGTCTCAGGAAGCTGTTCTGTAGAAGCAGGACCAGGCATTGGTGATCTTGAAGTGATCCCATTCATTCCACTAAAGCTTGTACAGAACAGAATCCTTACGCTGTAAGTAATTCATGCAGCAATCTCAAAATGACTTACTTTGAACTGTATCTCTATGCAATCAATAAAATTCACGGTTTGACTTCGACACAAAAGGGAGTAACTGTCCAGGACTGCACTGTGGTGGGTGCAGTTCCAGAAGTGGAAGTACCTTTGACACAGGTGTTTAGAGCTCTATAGGCATCTTAAATATGCTGTAGATATGTCATTTATACAAATTCAGTGCAGAGTCCAAAATTTTATACTGATACCAAGCAGGGTTTTGGAATTCCAATACATCTATATTCTCAAAGTGGGGGCGGGAGTAAAAAAAGAGGCTTGAAATAGAAATAGCCCAAAGAAATCCTGCTTTTCTGCTACATAATACACAGCATTTGAATTACCATTTCGTCAAATTCACTCACATGAGGCAGAGGATCTGAAAAATGAATAAATTAAAAAGCAGGCATGCAGAACAGTGACAAGAGACAGAAGAGTTCTAAAGAAAAAGGAGGGGGGGAATCACAAACTCACCGATCCATTGTTTGGCTAAGGTGGAAAAAGCAAACATTGTTAGGCTAGATCAAAAGAGAATTTCTGACACAAGCCAAATCTGAACCTTCAAAGAGTCACACCGAATTTCAGTCTAAATGGGCTCCCAGGGGAAGTCCATTTATTTTCATGATGCTGTAACAGTACAATTTTCTTTTTGTCTACTCCAGCATACTTTCACAATTTCTAGCCATTTGCGGATTTTGAAGAGCAGGACTGTCCTGCTTCTTATTTCTGCTACAGCCTGCCTTCCCCTCCCCTCGTAATTTTGTTCCAGAATGTCAGCACACCCTCAGGAACAGAACAAGGGGCTAAGTGGGGGGTCTCTGGTGAGATGAGGGAAATCAGTAGAAATCTCCAATCCCTCTCCTTTATAAGGAAATGCTATTGTGTTGGAAAAACTGCATGGTTAGATGCATGCCAATAAAATTATTCTGTTAACCAATTTAATTCAGTAAAACATTAGTATACTGCTTCAGCTCCCATTCCACAGTTGGCTGTGACATCCAAATTTGTGAATTCTCTTTGTAATCCACTTACTGATCGACTGATTTTTTTTTATCATACTCTGCCTTAAGTTCTACTGATAAAGTCAGATAACAACAACAATAATAATACAAAAATGCTAAAACCACTTCCCATCATAGTTTCTGGTTTGGATAGAAAGATTCAACCAGAAACATCCCAACAAATAATGGTTTGAGCTTTGGAAGGAAACTGGAAGGAAAGTAATGCAAGAAACAGGAATACAAACACAGAGCTTATTTCCAGTTTTCTCTAAACTGTAATTTGGTAAGTTTTCTAAAACTGAGCCAAAGCTTAATTTTTTTTTCAACAATCTATCTTCAGAAACACTTTCTACATCCTCACAGCTTTATGTTCTGATCCTTACTAACTTGGTACTGGTTACTGAAGTTGCAGGCCTATACAATTTAATGTCAGAAGTGGCCTTTATCAATGGAAAGGCAAGTCCTTTTGAGGAAAACCTAATGTGGAAAGAGAAGTAGGGGAAGAAACACACCTTTACTGCTGTAAGACAACTATGACTTTCCAAGTTGACCAAGCTCTTAATGTCCAAATCAAGGATGTTACTTTCTAAATCTTGAAAATAAGGTACTATTAAGCATTTTTATTGGCTATAATAAATATAGTTTGCCCAAGAAAAGTGGATTACAGTTTACTTCAGCTTCAGAGCTAGATACGGTAGCTAAGTTGCCAGCTAACGTCAAGCCTCGTGTAACCTTTGCAGCAGTAAATTTTTTGTCTGTGGCATTTAATAAAGTAAATACTGTATTTATAATTGTGCATTTTGTATTTTTCCCTATTTGCTTATTACCAATTGGTCTGTGAGCATTAATAAACTGAATGGAACAGGGAAAATGTCATTATTTTGATGCCCAGTTCATAATCAATTATCTTGGACTATAAGAAAGAAGACTGTTATTAGCGCTATTAGACAGAGAGAAAGAAGCGACTTCTCATTTCTCCCAGATGAGCAAGCATTCTAACATAAGTAAGAGTCACCATGGCTGGAACATCACAGGTAACTAGAGAGAATAATAGGAGAACCTATTAACTATTCATTTGTAAAACTGAATTATATACTACCTCTATCTAGTAGCACTTCAGAAACTGCTGTACTCATTTAGAATCTTAATCAAGTTACCTTTATTGGAAATTAATAAAACATGCAAGCATTTTATAACAAATTTAGGATTAATCTGAAGTACTACTGATAGAGCCAGTAATGTCAGGAAGGCTTGCAAATGTAAGCGCAGCGTTACAGGTTGTTTGGGATACTTTTCAGTTTGTTCAGTCTGAAGATGTGGACAGGATCCTAGGATGTCTGATGCTTACCACCTGCTTCTATAACCCTTCCTTTTCCTGGCTGCTGAAAACTGCTGAGAAGGGATGCTGTCTGATTGGGTCCAAAAGGTAGTTAAGGCCTCCTTGAGAGGCGTGGCTGCTTCAGCCCTGAAACAAAGTGCAGTGTATCCATTCCTAAAGAAACTTACCTTGGACTCAGAAAATTTCAGTAATTATTGACTAGTCTGGAATGTACCATTCTTGAGCAATGTGAACATGGTGGCTGAACAACTCCAGGGTTTTCTGGATTAAATGTGCTGTTTGGATTCTTTCCAGTTTGGCTTCAGGCCTAGATTAATCACACTGGTGGATGAACTGTCCCAGGAGATGGATAATAGGAGTATGATCCTACTCCTGGACCTCTCAAGGACTTTTGATCCCATCAATAGTGGTATCTTTTGCAGATCACCTTTTGGTGTTGGAACTGGGAAGTACCATTTTGTGATGGTTTCCATCCTATCCAGAAAGTAGGTTTCAGAGGGTGGTGCTATTGAGCTCCTTGATCTTTAACCCATGGAATCCTACAGGTTGTCATCTTCCATGTTCTTTAAAATTACATGAAACCACTGGGTGAAAGCATCTGGAGATTTGCAGATGTCAATATACAGGTGACATTTAGCTCTGTCTAAGTCAACCTTGGGCTGGCTACCTGAAATCAACTTCCATAGGAATCAACCTCAGCTTGTGAGCAGAGCTTTAACTGCAGTACAGCTTACCACTATGTGCCAAAGGGTTCCTAGCATTCCTTGAGAACAGCATATTTTCTAACAAACCAACCTAACCACTGAAGTGATCTTCTGAGGCCCTGCTTTGGGTGCCCCTGAGAGTGCCTCACTGGTTACAATGCCAAGACTGAGGAACGTTCTCTTCATAGATATTAGTCTGACTCCACTTCTATCACTGTTTTCTACCAGCTGGTAAAGATCTTTTTTGCTTCGTCTGCTGTTCACTTAAACCCTCTTTCCTGATCAGTATATGAATTGTGTATGCATGTGTATATATGTGTGTGTATGCATGTATATTTATACATACACATACATATGTATGTTCATTGAAAAATGTTGCCATATATGAAGCATCACTATGAGTGGCCAAAGAATATCAGAAAGTTTGCCCAAAGCAGCTATGAAATGTTTTCTGGGTAATTATTTTAAAGAGAATATAGGAACAACTCAGATTTCCACATCTACAGATGCTTTCAGTTCTAAAATAAGTTTAAAAGCAGGTTGTTTACCCAGAATATGTTGCTAACCATTAATTTTGAAACATAAGTCTCATGCCATACATTTGCGACTTATAGTAACACATTAACAACTGACTCCTCACCATGTTCAGTTGGAAGTAAACACCTTTGATTTCTGAGGGACGTGCACCTATGGTTAGGAATTCGGCCCTGGCCCCAACTGCCACAATTATCAAAACCCATGATGTTATCACAGATTATGGCTATTTTATTCGAACACTGAGTTACATTTTGGACTAGCATTCCAAAAGGTAATAATAATATAACATGATTTTGCTAGGGGGCAGCTTGTCAGCATTTTCCAAAACCATATTTGCAAATCTATGGAAAATTATAATATTTACCTTAAATATATACCTATACATTGTTAAAAGGGCACACCTGAAAAGATTTTCGAATACGGAGTCAAAATCTCCATGAAAAACATCTAAACAAAAATAGAACACAGATCTTCCACATAAGTAAATAACTTAGTTTGGGGTATGTACAAGTTGGGGTATGTACAAGTGTTAAAGTCTGCCCATGTTTTATATATTTAGCTCATCTAACATGAGTTACAGCAAAACAGTCCTGACAGTTATAGACATTATATTAACATAAGTGAGGCAGGAATTTTCCCACAGAAAAATATAGTGCTGGAAAATTCCACAGACAATTTTTCACCCACATCCCCATTTTAGTCAGGACCAGGATGAACATGACTTGCAGTGAAGTTTAAGTCCACTGAAATCAATCATCTGCTTAGACCGGAATAATGTTATATAGGGCTGCACTGCCAAACCTGGATGCATTCTTCATACAATCTAATAAAACTTGTACCACTTAAAACAAGATTAAGTTTTACTATTGCTGTCTGGTCGTTTCTTAGCATGAATGATGATAACTCTCAGATGAGTTGACTGAACTGAATGTATTCTTAAATGACTTAAGATGGGAGCTCTATAAACTCAACTGGCTAAATAAAGGAGGGACTTTGATTTAATCAACATCGTCACAGTGTTTAACTGGCTGCAATTATATCCCTGCCTTGCAAATTATGATAGAATGATGACACTAGTATGTCCAGTCAAGCTGTAATTCCACATTCCAGTTTTTTTTTAAAGGATTGACTTAGTGATCTACTGAAAGAGAATATGTGCAGATGAACAACATAAGCATTGTCAGCAGTCACACTGTTCTACCTGCAGTCACAGTGTTCTACCTGCAGAAGCTGTGCATGTCAACTATCTGATTCTGGACTTTTGAAACCTGTGTCTTACTAGCATTGGGGGAGGAGGAATCAATGGAAATATGTGAGGGAGAAGAGCTGCTTTGAGTACAACATTTTTAAGACACTGGTCATTTAGGACCATACTTAGGACCAACCTTTAGGCCCTAAGTATATAAACTTGGAAAACAGTCAAAGAATCAGGAGATTATCACTGGTCCAACCAAAGTCCTTACGTGAGCCTGGCTTTTGTGTCAACACTCTGAACTGTACACTGTACTGGGGGCAATGATAGCAGTGGATTGTTTTCAATGTCAAATGATAAGGCCATGTTGTATAGCAGCCATAAATGCACATAGTGTGGACCTGTACCTTGGGGAACATACAGTTCCTAAGCAGAGTCCCTTACAATTCACTGAGACCTCAGGTGCAAATGGGCCTTCTACGTCACTTCATAACACTGGAGAGTTTTGCAAATACCTCAAGACAGCAAGTGTGGGCACAGTTCCTTAGCAGCATGACTCACTGACACCAGGAACTTGTTCTAAGTTTCCAGGTGGCTTTTGGCAGCACAGCCTAGCCCGGTTCCACAGCCTAATTCCAATCCCGGGCATATGTGAGCCAACAATCCCCCGGAAGGTGCCTTAGAACACGTTACAACATCACTGGGCAAAGTGGCTTCCGAGTCCGAGCGCATGATGTCCATGCATCCGTGAGCCCCACTGAGAAACTAAGCGCTGAGGCTGGAGGGAAACACTGTCCACCCATTCAAAGATTTTGCACACAAGTGCTCCAAAACCAGGCAAAGTGGCCCCCAAGGACAGGCCCGAGGTCACAGCGAGGAGGCTCTCTGGCAGCCGGCAGCCTCCCGCCCGGAACAGGCAGCAGCAGCAGCAGCCTTGGAAAAGGGCGGCCGGGACAGAGGCAACGTCCCCACTCCGCGCTCGGCCGCGCCAGGCTGGGCTGGGCTCTCTGACTTACCTTGGCAGCCATGCTTTGCCTTGCGCAGCCAGCCCCTTCCCCGGGCAGGCGAGCGGCGGCGGCGGCGCGCGGCGTCCTCCCGGGCGCACCAACCAGCCGAGAGGGAGGGCCTGAGCCGGCCGCTCATTGGCTGAGAGCGGTCCCGGGCCCAGCTGGATCGCGCGTGATCCGCCCGCTGGCCTCTGCCCTGCCCTGGGGAGGGAGCGGGTGCCACTCAGCGCCGAGGGGAGACTCTCCGTCCCGGGGCAAACGGAGCGAGCCTGGCAGCGCGAGGCGACTTTTAAAGCATGTTGTGACTTTCTGGTGGCTGGAAAAGAGACGCGGCGTTTCATGCAGCTGGCTGGCGGGGTTATGGTGGGGGAGGGGGTTCATCCTTTTTACATACTGTTGGCAAAGTGTTCCTAAAAGCCTGAGCAAGTGGATGGGAATCCTATTTGAAGCCTATGAACGTGATCTCGAGGCCCCTTCCACACATGTAGAGTAATGCACTTTCAATCCACTTTCAATGCACTTTGCAGCTGGATTTCACTGCGAAATAGAAAAATCCATTTGCAAACAAGTGTGAAAGTGGAATGAAAGTGCATTATTCTGCTTGTGCTGTATTTCATTCATTCATTCATTCATTCATTCATTCATTCATTCATTCATTCATTCATTCATTCATTCATTCATTCATTCATTCATTCATTTGTACCCCTCTCATCCCCAAAGGATATGAAGATGTTCAGTGTGTACAGCTCTAGGCTCCTTAGATGAAGTAGTTAATACACAGTTAACCAGCTTGGCCTTGTAAAAATATGCTCTAGCATCTCTCTGGTTGCACATTATACAAGACATATCCTTCTCCAAAATGCTGACTGTCCCGTTTTAGGCAGGGTTAAGCAATCCTGCAGAGTCAGTGAGCTATAATAAACAAAGGTGCATGGCATTGCAGCATGATGATCTCCCTAATAGGTCTGTTAATGTAAGAATGGTGATGTTCACAGATTTATTACTGGACAGGGAGTTTAGCAGATATGTATGTGTGTGTGTTAAGTTCTGTCAAGTTGCTTCCAACTCGTGAGCGTATGACTCAATGGCAGATTCTGTACAGCACAAACATAACACCTTTAAAATGTTATAAAAAGATCCATTTTGGGATTTTGTGTTCCCACAGCATGGGAGAGCACAAGTGTTGTCAGCTAAAACCGATCTTTTTTCCTGTCTGTTACACAGAGCTCTTGTCACTTTCACAGTGGTGCCTGCTATTTTGTGTGCTACAGGAGATTCTCTGTGGAGATTTCTGATGGAGGTTTCCTCTGCTTGCAGCTCATCCTTTTGCTATTTCGCTGTCAAAAGTAGATGAATAAAGTTTGTTTAGTCTAGCAATCTGGAGCATGTGTCGTTTTTCCTTTTGTTTTGAAGTTGCTGTCTGCAAAGCTACGGCAACAAAATATGTGCACGTTGCAGCTTTTCTGGTTGTGTGGCTGTAGCTTCGCAGACAACCCCCCTCAAAACAAAACAGAACAAAAGGATCCCACTGGGGAGAGGAAAAAGTAGAGGAGGTGTTTGGATTTGGATACTGAGCCCTCCGGGGGAGGGCGGTATAAAAATGCAACGATAAATAAATAAATAAATAAATAAATATCCCCCCTTCCCAGTTCTCTCCTGTAAGGAGACTTGAGGCCGTTTACAAATGCCTTTCCCTTCCTATCCCCACCATAGACACCTTGTGGGGTAGGTGGGGCTGAGAGAGTTGCAAAGAATTGTGACTAGGCCAAGATCACCCTGTAGGTTCCATGTGTTGAAGTGGGAAAACAAATCTAGTTCACCAGATAGGAGTCAGCTGCTCATGTGGAGGAGGGAGGAGTCAAACCCAGTTCTCCAGATTAGAGTCCACAGCTCTTAACCACTCACTTTACCACTCTGGGTCTCAGATGTAGTACATGGAAGTAAATAAATAAAATGATATAATTAGATACAATGTACTCTATTGCAATGTGTGCCTCACTTTGCATAGAACTGTACCCTAAATTGGAGCACAGAATGGTGGGAATAAACATCACACTGTCCCAGATCCTTAGTTGGCATGGGTCAGCACCTTCGCACAGCCAGGATCATCTTAATACCACCTTGTCCTTACCTTTTTGAGCATCACTTCCAATCTGGCACTTGTTTGGGAATTGTTCTCGTCCAACAGGTTTGTAGTCAGAAGAAAAAGAGTGCCAATTTATACCCCACCTTTCTCTCCTGTAAGGAGTCTCAAAGCAGCTTACAAACTCTTCCCATTCCTCTGCCCACAACAGACACCTTTTGAGGCAGGTGAGGTTGAAAGAATTCTGAAGAATTGTAACTACCCCAAGGTCACCCAGCAGGCTTCATGAGCAGGGAAACAAATTCAGTTCACCAAATAAGAGTCCACTGCTCATATGGAGGAATGTGAAATCAAACCTTGTTCTTCAGATTAGATTCCATCACTCTTAAGCACTACACCTTCAAAATAAGGAGGGGAAAAACCTCTTTCCTGTCTTCTCCACATACAAGGGGAAAATGAAAGTGAGTCAGCTTTACAATCGCATTGCAGACTGTTCATTACATATTCAGTAAGTGGAACCTCCTTAACTGGAACAACTTTTGTGGGCACCATTATAATGTATACCGACTGGAGATCTGCCCATAGTGCAATGGTACTGGACCTGGGGTCTGCCAGAGCGTTTGAGGGTATGCAAAAAAAAAATGGGTTTGCTAATATAGAGGTACAATTTTGAGGAAATGGTTTGCCAACAGGTACATGAGTCAAAAAGGGTTGGGAACCGCGGCGTATACTGCATAACAATTTGAGGCGAAAAGAAAATATCTCTTCTCCCAAGAGCAACAAACAGTAACTTTTGCAAGTCAGGATGCCTTTGGCATGAATGTTTAAGAAAACTCTTCTCAGCTAAATGAAACATAAGCATTCTTCATGTGCAGTGCATTTGTTTACTCTGTAAAGATTGGTTGCAGTTGATTAATTACCAGTATCTTCAGAGAGCTGTGGTAACAAGGCAGTTCTGATGAGCGAATTATTGGCGTGCATGCTCAGAATATAGAGCGCCTTGCCTGTGTCATGTATGCATGGAATATTTATCAGACTGTAATGGACTACTAATATTATTTTTGTCCACAATTACTCAGTGACCGTCAATAACTCTCTGGAGATAGAGAGTGAGATTTTTTTCCCCCTGGTAAGATTCTAGCAATCAAGAGAAAGGAAATATTATTCAATCATTTGTTCATGATTAATTGCATGCAACCATTAAGCAATTTTTGCTCTCTGCGTTAAATCATTGTTATTCTAGACTGGTAAAGGATTTGCATAAATGCAAGATGCCAGTGACAAACCCCCATCAACATCATTTCAGGGAAGCATGGTGCGCCAGGAAAGCTGCATATCTGATGTCCATTATTTTCATTCAAAAGGGAACAAGGTATAGATAGGTACTTTTTATTGTTAAAAATGGAACATGAATTTGCTTTGTTCAAAAATGTGCCATTTATTTTTGTTGGATTTTTTTTTATTACACATCTCCATTAATGCAAACATAAACACAAAAACTGTTAAAGTGCAGTCTCAACACTAATCTACAAGTTGGGGTTAAAACCCTGATTTAAGTTTCAACACAACACAACACAAATGTATACAACATTACAAAACAGCTTGAAAGCATTTGTTAATACAACCAAAAATATTTGTTGACCTCCTTCTCTAAAATCAATTGTAAAATTCTAAACATGTCTCCCTGCTCTCTATTTTAATTATCAAATTCTTAATAAACACATTCATTCTTAATCTTCTAATCCTCCCACTGGAAATTTTATTTCTTGTGTACAAATTTCAAGTGTGATGTACTAATTCCAGCTTCCATGGAAATGTCTGCTTTATTTTTACTGCTCATTCTTGTTTTATTTGAAAAGATTTCTCTCATTTAGTTTCTACCTACCCTGTTTCCCCTAATATAAGACATCCCCGAAAAATAAGACATGGTAGAGGTTTTGCTGAAGTGCGAAATATAAGGCATCCCCTGAAAGTAAGACATAGCAAAGTTTTTGTTTGGAAGCATGCCCGACGAACAGAACACAGGAAAAATAAGACATTCCCTGAAAATAAGACATAGCACATCTTTGGGAGCAAAAATTAATATAAGACACTGTCTTATATTCGGGGAAACACGGTATCAAGGTAACTTTGGATAGAAGTTAAAGATTCAAATATTAGTAGAAAGCATTATTCAAAAGGTATGTGATGGAATATTTTCGCAGTCTCCCCAGGCCTTGAGAAGTTCAATCTGGCAAGTATCTCTGAGAAGTAAAGTTGCCATCAGGCCTGGGAAAAAATGTCCTGTCCCTTCATGTGTGGAAATGGATAATTGAAGCTTCTCATGGCATGGAGCCAACAGGATATAGTGGTTAAGAGTGGCAGACTCTAATCTGGAGAACTGGGTTTGATTCCCCACTCCTCCACATGAAGCCTGCAAGAAAGAGTTTGGAGCCACTTTGAGAAACTTTATGGTTGAGAAAAGGGGCTATAACTCCAAACTCCTCCTCCTCTTCTTTTTCTTCAGTGTTTGAATACTAAAAGAGCAGAAACATGGGGTTGGGTGGGATGCAGGAACAGGAGTGAGTGACATATGGACTGGGCACGTGGACTCCATCCTGCCTATTGCCATCCTGTTCAGTGTGGTTTCCATTTGTAAACTGCCTGTATGTCAACAAAAATCTTGTAGCCCAACATGGGTAATGTTCTGACTAAGCGTCAGTGCAACTAATCCTTTGTTCTACAGCTTTTCCCTCCCCAGGATGTCTCTGGAAGTGTACACGCTTCTTCTGCAGATTCTTTGAGCTGTGATTTTGACCATGTCTACATCTACCTGCCTTCAACAGCAAGCTCCTAATATTGCAGTAGAGATGTCGTGGCTTGCTAAGAAGGACAGTGAGAAAAGGTTTGAGTCTCTGAAGACAGTATATTCCCCTACTGTAGACTGGAGAAAGGTCTGGAAATCATTGAAAGACAATAAACACAATTGCACATTATGCCATTTTTACAGTTGCTTTTCATAGCTGATTTGCTCTTGAGACATCATGCCTGCTTCTGAAGCATGAAACCACATAACCACAATCAGCTGATTTCGTAATTTACTTCTTCCTGCCTCTCTGGATAGCCAACCTAAAAAAGGGGAGAAAACCCCCAAAGCCCACCATTCTTAATTTAAACCACCTGTCCTAGATGCAAGGCTATAGACACTATGGGTGTAATCCAGTTACAATAAAATCAACAGTTGGATTCAACAAGAGGTTGATTGCATGTATTATCTTTTTTTAAAAAAAAATTAAACTTCATGGATGTCTCCACCTTAACCTCAATTTTCATTAAAGTAGTTTATGAGTATTGGTACACAACAGTGTTATCTGTTTTGAGTTCTAACTTGCAGGGAGATTCAATGATTGCATTTGTACTTAGTAATTCACAGTGATTTTCTGTAATTGGATTGCCTTTGTGTAGATATTAGAACTTAATGATGATGGAAAACAAATGGTCTGAATTCTTTTCCTGGATTGTTGATGAAACCTGCACAATATGTGGTGGATATTGCCCAGTAGACTAGTATACCTGCCTGCCAAAGACTATAATTTCCTCATTTCCCCCCTCCTCATTTTGAAAAAAAAACACCTTTCACTTTGTTAAACATTGCGTTCATTCATATTACTCTCCTCTGTCCTGTGGTTGTATGATTTGCTGTACAAGTGATGTATACTGTAGTTGTAGCTCTTGAAACTAAGTCACTTGTTACAGCCCCTTTGACCAGCTCCTGCACTCCAAATACTAGCCTACAGAGGCATGGTACCATTTTACACCTTGCAGTTCAGCGGCCATGTGGCTCCCCTTTGGGATGAAATGTGTGCGAACCAGGTACATCAGCTCTTAAATATATATGCATAATCTCTTTTAAATGTGCATATGTGATAACCGTGAACATATGTTCAAGCAGTTATGTGCTTAGTGCTGGTAAATATAATATAAGTGCTCACCTTTTTTGGGAGAGAGGTCTATCCTAGGAGGATAGACTGGGACCTTGAACAGTGCAAGTGCAGCAGATGTTAAGAGATCACCTCCAGCCATCCAATCTCCCCACATTAAGATAATCTGCTGAGGGCTTCCTATGTGTGCCTCTTTTCAGGAGTGGGTGTCACAATTATGCAACTTCCTGCTCAGTAGCGTTACCAAGTCTGTAGGGGGAAAAAGTCCTGTCCTTTTAGTAGAGGTTTATTTAGAAGACAAAGAGTTGGTTTTTCTACCCCACTTTTCTATACAGGAAGGAGTATTAAAGCAGCTTACAATAACATTCCCCTGCCCACAATAGGCACCTTGTGAGGTAGGTGGAACTGAGAGAGTTCTGAGACAACTGTGATTGACCCAAGGTCACCTGGCAGGCTTCATATGTAGAGATGGGAAAACAAACGTGGTTCACCAAATAAAAGTCTGCTGCTCATGTGGAGGAGTGGGGAATCAAACCCAGTTCTCCAGATTAGAGCCTACTGCTTTTAACTACGATACCACGCTGGCTCTGAGTCAAAGAATCTTGTCCCTCATGACCTGGCAGCCTCCCCCTTCTTTCACAGCTGAGACGTGATTGTGAAAAAAAGCCTGTTAAAGGGCTGAAAGAAAGACCAAAAAAAAATCTTTCTTTAAAGTCTGAACAAAAAGTCATATCAAATCTTCATCCACTAGAGCACATATCTCTAGAATCTGTATCTATGCTGACCAAAGTGACCAGGCACAGGCGTAGCTACCATGGGGACATCCGGGGACAAGCGCCCCGGGCGCCACCTTGTGGTGGGCGGAAAAATTGCAGGTTCGTTTGAAGCTTTCTGTATTTTTTACTGTTTTTTCCAATTTTGGTCTGCAGGAGGCACAGTTTTTAGGCTAGTGGCACCAAAATTTCAGGCTATTGTCAGGTGACTCTCCTGATGATATCAGCCAGGTTTGGTGAAGTTTGGTTCAGGGGGTCCAACGTTATGGACCCCCAAAGGGGGTGACCCCATCCTCCATTGTTTCCAATGGGAGCTAATAGCAGATGGGGCTATCATTTTGAGGGTCCATAACTTTGGACCCTCTGAATCAAACTTCACTAAACCTAGGTGGTATCATAAGGATAGTTCCTCTCTGGATACCACTCCAGGTTTGGTGAAGGTTGGTTCAGGGGCCTGTGCCAAAGCGGCCCCCCAAAAGGAGTGCTCCACCCCCCATTGTTTCCAATGGGAGCTAATGGTAGATGGGGCTACCCTTTTGAAGGTCCATAACTTTGGACCCCCTGAACCAAACTTCACTAAACCTGGGTGGTATAATCAGGATAGTCTCCTAAAGATAGCCTAAAATTTTGGTACTGTTATCTTTAAACATTGCTCTCCTGACAAGCACCTCAATTTTTCTTCTCGATTCTCTCTTTAAATCCAAATCCCTTTGGGAGTGGATTTAAAGGGAGAATCTGGGCTCCCTAGATTAAAAAAAACATTGAAAAGTATTGTTGAAGGCTTTCTACAACCAGATTCAACTGATTGTTGTGGGTTTTACAGGCCAGGTGGCCATGGTCTGGTAGAGATCTTGTCTCCTAACGTTTCACTTGGTGCCTTCTGTGGCTGGAAAGATCTTCAGAGGTGTATCACAGGAGAAGTTCGTTATAAGAGAAGTCTCGGGACACAGTATATAACAGACTTCTCTCTTAGCATACACCTCTGAAGATACCAGCCACTCTGTGGATACACCTCTGAAGATACCAGCCACAAGATCTACCAGACCACAGCCGGATGCAGCTTAGAAAACCCACAACAAACCAACAACTTTGACAATGGTGCTGTTTGGGTGGATGGGTGGAGAATTGCCATTCTGAAACAGCATCACTTTCAATGTTGTTTATAAAACTAGAGAGCCCAGAGTCTCTCTTTTTAAGGTGAATTTAAAAGGAGAATCTGTTTCTAAGTTTAAACAACATTAAAAGTGCGATGCTGTTTCAGGTGGATTCTCCTCCTTCAAAAAATAGCATCACTTTCAATGTTGTTTAAACTAGGGAGCACTGGGTGTGTTCAGATTCATGTGTTGGGGCATGTTCTATAATGTGATGGTGTTTGGTCATGGTGGGGAAGGGGGGGCGCTGCCCATATGCCAGGGGGGGGGCGCAAAACTCAGATTTTGTCCCGGGCTCAATTTTCCCTAGCTACACCACTGTGACCAGGTGATAGGTCGAGACTCGCTTCTTACACATGAAGGTTAACATCTGTTTGTAGATGACTGAAGTGATATGTAGACATCTTGACTGGTCATACCTGATTAATCAGGAGGTAATTGATCTGCTATGTTTGTATGGGAGAACCAAAAGAGAGAGAGGCTCCAGTCCTGAAGTATGTACTTTTTTCTTTCTGAAGAATATCACATGCATTTGGCACCAAATCAGAAAATGGCTATGTAAATTATTAACATAAAACCCTCACTCCCAACCTGGCAGTTTAGTCTACAATTAATATTTAGAATCAGTTAATCATTACCAGTTAGGAATTTGCTATATAGTACAGAACAGAGAGGAAAATCATGTTGGTATTACTTCAATTATTGTACCGGCTCCCCCTTTGAAGAGTGACACCAGCACCATGCATGTGTAAAGCACATGTAAAACTAATGGATGGGCTTTCCACTTTGGTTTAAACATTGCCATACAAAATCCAGTTAAAATCCTGTTCACAATACTTTGCATTGCTTTATCTTCAGTCTTCATTTCCAAAGGCAGGAGTTTTATGGTGACAAAAAAAGAAAAGGCTTCGAGGCCAAACTAAATGTAGAGCAGAAGAAGGGTATCACCATATATTTATTTATTGGCATACTCGTTCATTCACATGCAAAGGAGGGGCTGGAAGAGTGTGGTTTTTGTGAATTTATTTATTTGCAATATTATATGCTGCTTTTCAAAGAAGCACTCAAAGCTGTTTCCAGGTGTACAGATAAAACCATAAACAATAAAATCAACATGTATGGGAGGGAGTAGGGAGGAAGAAGGGAGGGAGATATGGTCCAGAGTGTCTTTTTCATCTATGTCTCATTCATAGTTCTTCTATTTCAACAAATTTAAGTTCACAACCCTGATCAGTGATTCAGTAACCATTAGACTTGACTACCACACTGTATTCTTTATGGGAGTGCCCTTGAAGAAAACTTGGAAACCTCACCAAGCTTAATTGTTACAGCCTAGGGGCGGACTAAGAACACGTGAACTAGTTCTAAACCAGCTGCGTTGACTGATGCTTTGCTTCAAGTTCAATTCCAGAATTATTCATTCATCCACAATTGCTTTAAAACTCCACAGCCTGGAATCCACCTATTTGAAAGACCACCATTCTTTTTATGAGAACTATTCTCTCAGTTTAAATCCGAACAGCTAGGGATCCTGATGATCTGTTTTTCCAGATTCCACCAAAACATGCCAAGTTTTTTTCTAGCAATGGCACTGATACAGTGGCATAGCTATGCCAAACGGAGACCAGGGCAGACTCCAAATTTTCCGCTCCCCCTTCCCGCTCTTTACGCTTACATGTCTCCAAAGTGCCCAGCCCCTCCCTCTGAGCGCCCCTCCAAGCACCACTTCGCACAGGTTTTCCTGGCAGGGCAAGGGTAGAAAGGAAAGTGAGGGCCGTGATCGGGCCTCGGTGCCAATGCTCCGCTTGGCATGGCAGGCTGTGAGCGTGATCTCAGAGGTGCCAAACACATTTATTTTAGATTGGCTTTTAACAGAGCTGTGATATATATATCCTATTTTGATTAGGGTTTTTTTCTCTTTTAATTAGCAATTGCGATCCTGCGCAGTGCTGAAGTCACTGGAGTAACTCTGCATAGGCTTGCACTGTGACACTCTTACTATTGTATGACAGTAGTTGCATTTGGTCTTATTGTTACTTTTTATAATTGACCTATTGTCATTGAAATGTTGTAATAAACAGTGATGTTTAAAAAGGCAGTATCTGAATGCCCAAATAAATAAATATCAAAGTATTCTGTACATTAAGAAATTGAAAACCTAATGAGTTATGGTGGGTTTTTCAGCCAGAGTTCTTTGTATTTCATTTCAGATTTCCGGTAAGACACTCTGGCTTAAGATTGGGTAAGACCTGACAGGAGAACAAGCTGGTCATTCAGAAATGGCAGCCAGGCAAATGGAAAAGGAGAAGACTGAGGACACAGGAAGAGAACAAGGCATTCTATAACACGCTTTTCCCTCCAAATCACAATGGTATCCAACAGCTTTTCAGTGGTATGACCCCATCTGCAAGAGGGAACACTAGTTGAGAATAGTGTACAGTTAAAATCAATGTCGTGTAAAATCAAAGCCACAGAGGAAACTGGCAAATTTTATCATAAACGAATGCTGTTGAATAACATCATCTTAGAAACAAGAAGTGGATGTGGAGTCAAGACATATTCAGTACCAGGGACTTTATGATACATGAGCTAGGATAATCCATTGGAAGTTTGTCTCTCTTTCCTTGGGTGCTAATTTTCACTCACAGCTAGCAAGTGAGGTGCAAAGTGGGGACATCCGTAAAATAAGATGACACAGGAGTGGATTGAATTGTTCTGGCATCTTGAACTATTTGTCCAAGTTAAACAGGGAGAAAATCTTTTTCATGTTTATTCTGCTTATTTGGATGGATTGGTTGAAATCCCCAAACTGGGAACAGGAAAAATTCTCCTTCCATACCAAACTGTATTTCTCTCGTAATCACATAGGTTCCCTTCCTGGACATGATTTGGAGGTCTGGCAATTTGTGACAGGCTCATGCACTGTATACTCACATTTCAAATGTGAATAACCTCTTATATTTTCAGATTTATTCATATCCATGTTGCACAATGCTCTGACATCTGAACTGGGTAGCTATCAGTTCTATCCTAAGCAGAGTTACACCCTTCTAACCCCATTAACTTCAATAGGCTTAGAACAGTGTAACTCTGCTCAGAATGGCACTGTAAATTCTTGATAATCTCTAAGCTGTTTTCCTCTTTAATACTTCAGGTTCTGAACACCATGGCCATCAAAAGTTGCTAGGAGGATTATTTATATGTGTGCAAGGTGGAGGAAAGAGATAATTTAGCTCAATATCTGTTATTTTCTAAGTCATACGTAACACAGAAGAAAATTTTATTTGAACAACTCAAAGTTGACTTAGGATATACCCATTGGTCTTTTCCCGTACAATCCTGAAGGGAATTGACCACTAGGGAGGAAGAGGTGTGACACTGACCCTGGTGAAAATTCCACTTGTGCTGAAGTAAGGAGCGCTTAGTCCCGCATTGGGGAGCTACACGACATTCAGTCCTCAGACACCATCACCAGAGCGCCTCCATCACAGGAGCCTGCATTGGTGCCAAAGGGAGCGTTCCCAGGGGCAGGGGCAGGGGCAGTTGCTTCTTGAGCCCTTTTGGCAAATTCAGTTATGCTGCCCATTGATCTGCATAGGTCATTTTCATGGGGAAAGGGGCAGCATTGGTTTCAGCTTGCTGCCCACAGTGTAGCAAGCCTCTTTAGGGGTGGCCCAGCTGCACACCCCTGGCCATGACATAACTACCCCATTCCTCATGGTCGCACTGCCCATTAGTTTAATATGAAAAGATGAATGAAAATATGTTGCTAGCACTGTTATTAAGTTTGCCTGACAGGCTGCAAGGATATGTCATTGATTGGACTTATGATCAATATGTTTAAAGGACTTGATAATTTTGGCTTGGATCCAGCAAAGGATTTTCATGGTCAGAAGAGGGATATTTTTTGTCAATTCCCAACTGCCATTGTAGTAGCATTTCAGGGGACATTCCCACATGTAGATGGAACAGACAGATGAAAAAGTCATGCTCTGATGATAGAAATCCCCTTTGTCAGTGAAAATTGCTGCTAGATCCAAGCCTTTTATGTGTAACATTTTGCAGAATCCTTTCACCCATGTTACGTTCAATTTTGTCAACAGTTTTTAGTCAATAGTTTTTCCCCCCCTCTTTCTCTTCAGTTTGCAAACCCATTTCAGACTGTGCCTTTGGTTAGATTTTCATTTCTTTAAATTTTGGTATAATAATCCTAAAACCTATCCAATAAATTTCACAATCAGGTTGATGTCTACCATTTTCTGCCTCTGATTTCTAGCGAGGGTTCCGACAAGGGTTGTAACTGAATCATATACCGCTAAAATATTCAGTTTAGATGTTCTCCTCCAGCTCCCTTTGATTTGGGGGTTTCTTTTGGTTCTGGGCATCTTGATTGGCAATATCACTGTGTTCCTGCCAATAACTCTTCTTGCTGAAATTTCTAACCAGCTCTCGATGGCCATGAAAAAATGGTGAAGCAACCACGCCTCACTCAAAAACCCCAGACCTGCAATCAAACGAATGCGATACAGGCAAGTCGTTCCAGCTGCAATGCTAACTTGCCAAAACACACTTCAGCGGCTCCAGAGTCAGAATGTAAGCTTGACTTGCCTTGACATATTATCACCCCATATAAATCAAATAAAATTCCCTTACCTCCTTTTTTCTTCCAGCTCTTTCATGTGAAGGTCCAAATGTTCATTTCAAGTATTAGGAGTCTTTTCAAATGTGACATTTCAAATAAGAAAAGTGATACATGAAAACATATTTAAGTTCAAAGTATAATTATGTGCTCCTATGAGATTTTTTTTGCCCAAAAAAGATTTTTTTTTCATCATGTTTTGTAAAAATAAAAGCTTACCACAATCTCCTGGCATATGGCACCAGGGCACTGCCTTTCTTCACTTGATGTTGTCCAGCCCGTTGAAAGTCACTATTTAAGACACATAAATAAAAGTCATCCTCTTCATGCTCAGTGAGTGTTCAGAACCCAAAAAGTTAGTTGTCTTCTGATTTAAAAAACTGGATGCTGTTCATTCAATTATCCACATAATTTTTTTAAAAAATAATATATATTTCAGCAAGACAACATTAAGCAGGGAAGGTTAAGCAATTTAACAAAAACAGGACAAATGTACAATCTGATTTTCAGGATCCATTTTGTTGCTGAGTCTCAAGTTATTTTGTTACTCCAGTTAAAGCAGTAATTTATGCTAGACTCTTAGAGCAAAGACCTTGCCCATGCAAGGAACCTATTCTACAATACCTCATTATTTTCCGTAGCTTTTTGTTAAGCATATTGCACTGGGCCAGTTAGCTTCAGTTAATACAATGCGACTCTCATCTGAGTAAATATACATCATATCAGTCTGAACATGGGTGTCAGGTTTTGGGTTTCCTTCCTCCCTCCTTTGGAGTATGTGTGTTTTTCCACTATGCAGCTCCAGTGTACTGACACAGTGAACCTTTCCATGAAAAGAAAGCAATTGTCCCAGCATCTCCTCAGATAAAGACAGAAGATAACAATCCTTCAGTTTAGCTAGTCTATTAAAATTGGTTGAAAAATGTCATAAATTATACACCTATTTTTAAGGGTGGGCTATGCTTAGCCCAATGGCTACTATAATTTGGATAACTCCACCCTGGCTCCAGATGGGGCCACCCTGGCTCCAGATGGGACCACCAATTGTCCTTAAACATGTCTCTATTGAGAAGCGCCCAGTAAAGTTGTCACCTTCAGATTGGAAATTTTCTGAGGGTTTAGGGGTGGAGTCTAGGGAGGGCAGAGTTTCGGCATGGAAGAGACCTTATTAAGATAAAATGCCATTGAGTCCATTCTTCAAGCCAGCCATTTTATATGAGGGAGCTGATCTCTGTAATCTGGAGATCAGATGTTCTGTAGTAGAAGAATATACAACCCTGCTATCAGTTTTCTGTGGAGCAGAGTACAGAGTCAGCAACCCACCTCTGCTGCCTTCGAACAACACAGTGGGCAAAAGACGGCCAGTTCAGGTTTTTATAATTAAGCCTCTTCCAGAAACAAGGCTTTGTCTTCTACCGTCCATCCCTTTACTTTGATACCTATATGAAATTACTGTCCACTACACATTACCATTGCAAAGGTTCTTTATTGAATGCTTCACCTGGCAGATTACTTGCAACTTCAAAAAGCTTCTAACTGAACACTTCAAAGTCAGGAGACATTTTTTAAAAAAAGATATAAATGAAGGCATATGACCAAGCTTTTGTATTTCATCCTAAACAGTAATAAACTGCATTTTTACGGTGCAGTCCTAAACAGAGTTGCATCCATCTAAGCTCATTGACCTCAGTGGATTTAGGATGACACTTTGAGCTTTCCTGCAAAACAATGCACTCATTTGAAGGCCAGTTAGTGAGAGCAGTCATAGCAGATCTACTCTTATGTAAATCCATATTCAGTGGCACTTACTCCCAGGAAAGTATTCTTAGGGCCCAGGCCCAGCACAATACCATTCAATGATCTCTTGTCCTCACACAGAAAACAGCAGGTGGAGGAATCATAAGCATGATTACCTGACCTCTTATCCCCAGCCTTGCTTTGCTTTGATCCAGGTCTGTAGTTCACATAGGAGGCACTCTGCAGTTTGCTTTCTTGTTTATACATGTCTTGAAATGGGGAAGTCAGGAATGGACAGCAAGCAGGTATAAAGAAAACCTCGTGTTGCATTGCCTGAGGTTGCGCTTGGGCACTTTGTTATCTAGCCTGACATTCATGGCATCTCCTGGCTTTGGCATGATTTAGGAAACTTCCTCAACAAGATGATGACAGGAAGCACTTGAATGATTCCTCCTCCCTTCCATGAGGCACTACAAGGGCTACTGCTGGGAAATCCAGAAGATTAATGGAAGGCAGAGGTCATATGGGATGTTGCCAGTAAAATAAAAAGATAGACACCCTGTAAAAATATTAGAACTAAAATGTTGCCTTCACTCCAGTCGTGGAATGCTTCCTTTTTTTAATGAATAGTATCCACACTATGAAATCATGAATACGCTAATTCACCTCAACATTAATATTTAGGATTTATATAAGAAGAGTTGGATTTTACACCCTGCTTTTTTTTTCTACCTTTAAGAAGTCCCAAAGCGGCTTACAATTGCCTCCCTTCCTGTCCCCACAACATACACCTTGTGAGGTAGGTGGGGCTGAGAGAGTTCCGACAGATCTGAGACCGGGCCAAGGTCACCCTGCAGACTTTATGTGGAGGACTGGGAAATCAAATCTGGTTCTCCAGGCTAGAGTCTGCTGCTTTTAACCACTATACCACACTGGCTCTTTTGAGAGCATTCCAAGCTTAGTAATCTCTATAACAATCCTGAGCCTTTATACAACACCTTCAGTGTTTAAAGAACTTCACTTTATGTTGTTATTCTTACAAAAGCACTGTGAGGTAGACAACATCAGTATCCCCATATTACAGATGGAGGCGGCGGCTAAGCAGCTAGCTTAAAGCCACCTGGTAAGTTCATGGCAGAGGGGAACATATAAACTGGGAGCTTCCTGAGTCATAGCTCACTGGGTAATTCTAAGCAAATTTACTCAAAGGTAAGACCTGCTACATTCAGTGGTGCTTATCCCAGGTAAGTGCACACAGGTTGGCATCTCCAGGAGCAGCAGTGGCGTACTGGTTAAGAGCAGGTGTACTCTAATCTAGAGAACCAGGTGAGATTCCCTGCTCTGCCACTTGAGCTGAGAAGGCTTATCTGGGGAATTCAGATTAGCCTGTGCACTCCAACACACGGCAGCTGGGTGACCTTTGTTAGTCTCTGCAGTTTCTCCAGATAGCCTAGGGAACTACACCCTATCAGTTTTCTGTCAGCATGGCCAATTGGCCATGCTGGTAGGGGCTGATGGGAATTGTAGTTCCTGAACATCTGGAGAGCCGCAGGTTCCCTACCCCTGGGCTAGTCACAGTTCTTCTGAGTTCTCTCAGCCCCACCGACCTCACAGGATGTTTGTTGAGAGGGGAGAAGGGAAAGGAGTTTGTAAGCCCCTTTGAGTCTCCTTACAGGAGAGAAAGGAGGGATATAAATCCAACTCTCCTCCTCCTCCTCCTCCTCCTCCTCCTCTTAGCCACATGATTACACCAGATTCCCCATTTTACAACCACCTCTAAATGAAGGACAGTAGTACATACTGACAGGCTGTCTCACCAACTGTTCAGGGATTCCCAACTTACAACACTGGCCAGTATATGAGAACCATTGTGATTTAGTGGTTAGAGTATATATCAGTCTAGGTTGGATCTTATATGCCTCACTGAAGCTTGCTGGGTGACAAACACAACCTATTCAGTCTCGTAGGATTGGTATGAGGATGAAACATGTGTGTGTGGCGGGGAGGGGGGGGCGGAGTTTAGGCTGTCTCACCAAATGTTCAGGGATTCCCAACTTCCAACACTGGCCAGCCAGTCTTGGCTTTGGCTCTCACAGAAGGCACAGCCAACCACAAAATGGCTGCCCCAGGGTCTAGGGCCAATCACAAAACAGTGGGAGGTTCCAAGCCACATATTTCTGGTTGGGGGTCAAAAAAGGTGATCCTTTGGGGTCTCATTTGAAGAACCTTCTGTTCCAATAAGGTGGAAGAAAGCCAGAACCAGCTTTTGGAGCAGGAACAGGTAGACACCAGGATGGAATAGCAGGGGTATTTAATGGAACCCAGAGACACCACACTAAGGATCACTGATGTGTAACTACTGGTGGCTTGTTGCTCAGTCAAGGAACTTGGTGTGTTGCTTAATCAATGAACTAGCAAAACTGATAGGACGTCCACATTGGTTACAGGTGTGTGTATTCTCCCCAGTCTTTGTTCTTAACTATAATTCCTTCAAAATGGACAGATATAGCATCTGTTTTCCAGTTACTCTCTTTCTAGATACATGGGTGCCTCCTTGAATGTGTTTCAAAACTCTGGATGTGATGCCATTTTAGTGTGTTCACGAGAGTTGCCAACCTAAAAACAGGGCCTGAAGTTCTGCAAGAATTACAACTGATCTCCAGACTAGACAGATCAGTTTTGCTGAAGAAAATGGCAGCTTTAAAAGGCAAACTCTGTGGCATGCCATAGATTCTAGGTGAAAAGTAAAGCACTCTACTGGGAGCTGATGTGGTAGAGAAAGCAAATTCCTGTGGCTTGGTCCTTGGTGTTGTATTCTGCTTTCTCTGAGGATAACCGAGAAGGTATCAGTGCGAGCAAGAAGGAAACAGTTCTCACATTGCTTGCTGGTAACCCTCAGGAGTGCTTGGGTGTACATAACCGTTGAAAATCCCAGGCTTTCCCAGGCTAGGTGGATAAGAAACACAAAAGCTTTTAAATAAGAATTGTACCAAACAAACTTTCCAAGTCAAATTTGTCCACCCTGAAGTTTTTCGTGTTGTTAAAAATAAATCATCAGGTTAAGTGTGTGTTTGTGTGCGGAGTGTATGGTATTATTGCTCCACTGTCTTGGACACCACAGAGTACCTCTGTATATGGTGTCTCTGATCACCAGGAAACCTTGCAACACATGGGTTCACCACCCGTGCACAGTCCACAGCTGTGATGATGAAATTTGGCTAGCATTATATAGCACTGAAACATTGCTTCTACATAGAACTCAAAAATGGGGAGGGAGATCATAAAATGGCAGCCAGGAATCGTTTCCATGAGCTGAGTGCAGACAAAAGGCAGGGGGACTGAAAACACTCTACCAACATTTTGTATACGTTTTACAAGATTTATGCAGAAAGGGCCATTTTCTTGTGATTGGTGCTCTGAAGGTCTAAATAAAACTCCTTCACATTATGTGTTAAAGTTGCCTTGAAGTCCTAAATGGTAAGTAGGTGAGATAGAAGTATAAATAAGTAAATCACTGTTTTTGTACCCCCAGCACCATTTGGTGGCAGTGGGTCTATGTAATATACAAACTGTAGCAGTAACTGAAAGCAGTAGCAATACTATTAGTGTAGCAAGGCTACAATTCCTCAGGAACATTACATGAACAATGCCTTCCTTTGCTAAGCAAAAGAATCCTTCTGTTACGCAGTCAAAGTTTAGATAATTGTGAAAGCTGGGCCTTTTTTAAAAAAATCCTAAGAAATAAAAATATGGAAATTTCTTTGAGAACAGTGTCAACAGAAGCTGTTTTTTCATATTGCAAAATATTCTTATTCAAAATAATACAGTCAGACTCCAGCCGTCCGGGAGTATTAACAATGCAGATTTATTGGAGAACACAGGAATACAAATGAGCTTCAGCTCTAGCCCTCTGCCATACACAAATACTCTGGAGGAATTTGATTACTGGTGTTTCTAACCTCACAGAAGCTCAGTTTTCCAGACTTGGCTGCCAAGAATGCCCACAGTGTTCCCTGATGCCCTCATTACTCCCATTTTCCAAACACTATGACCTAATGCAGAGTGAGCGGCTGCTGTTGACTTGCAAATTTATTCTGTCTCCCTCAATGCTGAGTGTTGAGTGCATATTTTCCTTTGGAACAGTGGCCTTTATGGTCTAGATCCAGTGAGAGGTCCCGAGACTCGTTCCATGCACACAGGGCAACTTTGGATGAGTTCTTCCAACCTCCACATGCAGACGTACCACTCAGCAGATCTTTATTGAAATTGTTTCAACAGCATTTTGTGGGACGGGGCAAGACCAATAAACCCTTCATTCCAGGTTTATTGGGCCAGGGGCTGCAGATAAACTGCTCCACCCATGACCCATAGTGCCCAACCAAGCATACACAAGCATACCCTTTCCAGAACAAGATGCAGAGCATAAGACTTTCATGCCCATTGTCATTCCTAAAGCTAAAAAAAAAACATGGCGGAATTGCTCCCTGCTTCTCGCAGGTGGCTCTCAACATGAATTAGGAGATTGTCCCAAGGCCCCCTCCATAATAAGTGATCCCCCATTGCTCAAAGAAGTAGATGGGCTTGCAGCCAGGGCTGATGGTGGAATCTCTATCAGTGCCCACCCTTGATGCTACCATGAGTCTCAAGCCTTGAAGTTGTGCTAAAATACCTATTTTGGATCCGAAGTATTTTGCTTTATCGAAAAGTTCTAGGAGCGAATCAGTTAATCACTATTTTAATTTTTAAAACGACCTCTATACTTAACAGTAAGTGCAGGACAATATTAAAGTGTTTCAGCCTATCGCTTTGATTTTACCGATCTAACTAAGGAAGAGGTATTATTATCTTTTGTTCAAGCAGATGATCTATGGAATTACACATAGGCAGTCTGTCACTCACAGTGACAACAGAGACAAGGGACTGTCTTTGATCTCTGGAAAGTTAAAAGTTGAAGACAGGACAGGAGTCCACAGGGAAGATAAAGTTAATACGGCCGGCTCTGAATCTCTTGAGGCAAAGGGGGAGGGGAGAGATTAAGTGTCATACTCGGTTTATCGTCTTGACCTGCTATTGATCACCACACTAATAGCTATTATGATAAAATGATGATAAGAATCTGGTAAGGATTAGAAGCCAATTACCAGCTCCACTGCTATAATTACATCACAGTTTAACTTGATTTTTGCAGACTTTATGGAAATAAATTAGGTAGTTTGCCATTTAGATTACATTAGATCCTCCAGAGTTGTAAAAACAGCTTGTTCTGCTAAGAGAGGGAGAGAGAGATTTTCACATTAAGCAAAATTCCAGTTCCTGCCAGAGAGTGTAAAGCAGCTTCAGTTCCCTGAGAGTCAGACTTGAAGGAGAATTAATGTGGATTCATTCTTATGTCCATCCATTCATGTGGCAGCTGAAGGATTGGGGCGAAAGAACTGGGGGGAGGGGGGGAGCAAACAGAACCTGTGGATGAGGAAAAGGAGGAGGAGGAGGAGTTTGGATTTATATCCCACCTTTCTCTCCTGTAAGGAGACTCAAGGTGGCTTTACAAAATCCTTTCCCTTCCTCTCCCCACAACAGACACCCTGTGAGGTAGGTGGGGCTGAGAGAGTTCTGAAGAACTGTGACTAGCCCAAGGTCACCCAATAGGAATGTAGGAATGCAAAAACACATCTGATTCACCAGATAAGCCTCCACCGCTCAGGTGGAGGAGTGGGGAATCAAACCTGATTCTCCAGATTAGAATCCCCCTGCTCTTAACCACCACACCACACTGGAACTAGAGTCCTACTCCTTTCCACCCCTCCTATCACCTCATCACACTATTTTGTGAAACTCCCCCCCCCCCCCCGCCTACCTCTAGTAGCAGAAGTGAACTGAATTGGAAGAAAAATGCTTCAAATGACGGAGAAAAGTGAGACAAGGAAGCAAGAGGGATCAGGATTCAGCTCCCCTCATCTGCATGTTCTCTTTTCTGGAAAGCAAAATGTGCCCCTGTTTAATACAAGACTGGGCAAACACACAAATAACTGCGGATTCCTGTATCTCACCCATTTTGGTGGTGAGATACTGTGGGAGCCGGCCAAACATATATAATATATTAAAGTGGAATGAACATTTAGATAGGAGTTATTTTTATTTTGCTTGGGGAGAGTTTGTCTGTGCTACCTCTCCTTCTCCCTCATAGCCCTGTCTCCTCCTCTCTCCAGTTTTTGTGAGAAATTTTAAATTACAAGTATATGTTGCCTTTTGCTCATGTTTGTTCTGTGCTGAATGTACTGGATGCATTTTATTAAAGGGTAAAGGTAGTCCACTGTACAAGCACCAGGTCATTACTGACCCATGGGGTGACTTGGCATCATGACATTTACTAGGCAAACTATGTTTATAGGGTGGTTTACCACTGCCTTCTCCAAGCAGCTATACTTTACCCCCAGCAAGCTGGGTACTCATTTTACCAACTTTGGAAATATGGAAGGCTGGATCAACTGTGAGCTGCCTGCCTGAAACCCGCTTCTATTGGGATTGAACTCAGGTCATAAACAGAGCTTAAGCTGCAGTACTGCTAACCACTCTGTGCTATGGGGATTCTCGTGCATTGTATTACCCTTATTCTGACCTGCCAGTAAGGGTTCTTTTTTGGTCTAAGCACCTCTGCACAGTCGATCAGGCAGGTGAAGGGGGGGTCCCTCACCAATGTCCCTTCTGTGCAACCAGAGGGAGGGCATCATTCCATACCTGCCTGGTGGTTTTGAAGCTTGGGGGAAACTGAACCTAGTGTCCAGATCCCAATCTTTCATTTCTCCTTCCATATAATAAGAATCACACAAGATTAGCCTTGCTCTATATCCAGAAGAAGAAGAGGAAGAGGAAGAGGAAGAGGAGGAGGAGGAGGAGTTTGGATTTATATCCTCCCTTTCTCTCCTGCAGGAGACTCAAAGGGGCTTACAATCTCCTTGCCCTTCCCCCCTCACAACAAACACCCTGTGAGGTAGGTGGGGCTGAGAGAGCTCTGAGAAGCTGTGACTAGCCCAAGGTCACCCAGCTGGCGTGTGTGGGAGTGCACAGGCTAATTGAATTCCCCAGATAAGCCTCCACAGCTCAGGCGGCAGAGCGGGGGATCAAAACTGGTTCCTCCAGATTAGATACACGAGCTCTTAACCTCCTACACCACTGCTGCTCCTATAGACCATATACCATATTTTCCAACTCAAGAATTTTACTGACTTACATCATCATAACACATGGCCTTATGTCAGTTCACTGTTTACACTTCTGTTCAAGGAAATCTCTTTCAAGCAGCTTATTCTGAATTCATTCTCCTTTGTCTTTGCCCCACCCCATGTTTTGTTTTGTTTTAATTTCACATTTTTCTGTGAACTTAGCACCCTTTTGCATTTGTAGAAAGCTCTGTCTTGCCTGATCACAGCTCCAGTAATTGGTAAGTATCCCTAGATTTGGCCAACTTTGCTATTACCACCCACCCACCCACCCACCCACACACACACACACACACACACTAGCACATTGCGACTGAAATGACTAGCCCATTGGGTCTGATAACCAATCACAGAACAAAAAGAAACCCCCAAGAAAAACAAGCATTTTCGATCACATATATTGATCATGCACACACAGAAAAAGAATCAGGATGTATGTTGTAAGTGGATATGAAGAGGGTATTTCCTAGATTAGCAGGAACAGCATATTATTTCACAACCTAGCCAGATTGTGAAGGACAGATCTGTTTGCATTAGTCCATTAAGAAATTCATTTGGCCAGTTATCAGTCAAAGAATCAGCAGGTTTTCCCAATTAGCATTCCACTCCCTTCCCATTGTCTACATTTCAGACCAAAAGACTTCAAGAATCCTGGACATTCAATACACTGATGCGGTAAAAGGAAGCCAATGCGAATCAGAGATGAAAGCACTTAAACAGTCTAGCTGTATCCGTTACTCTTGCATTCTAACAGGCAAGGATTTTTTGATATAGAAATTAGGACCGTGTTTGCGTTTTGATGGACTGAAGCGGGAGACTTCCAGAGGTATGTGGAGATCTCACTTTGATCTTCCTCTGCCCTACGGAGATACTGAGTGAAACACTAGTGAAATGATCCTCTTTTCTATTTTGCCCCATATGCCATGACATCTCTGCAGCATCTATTCTAGATACTGTTGCTAACCTCCCAGTAGGGCCTGGAGATCTTCTAGAATTACAATTGATCCCCAGAATAAAGAAATGTTCATCTAGAGAAAATGAAAGCTTTGAAGGCTGGATTCTATTGCATTATACTTCTCTGAGGTTCCTCTCAATAGCTGAACTTGCTATTCAGCAAGTAGGTTGTTACTCGCTGAGTAACAAGTAAGAAATAGATTTCAAGGAAAAATAATTAAGAAAAGCAAATGTCTTGGGAGATGGAGTTTCTGATAGCACAAAACAGGATGAGTTTGGCATCTGAACCAAGGAAAGGCCACTGGGAACTTCTACAAGTGCATTTTGGATGGAGCATAAATGCAAAAGTCAGAATCTCTGAGAAGACAAAAGTAAAATTTGTCAGGATTGTGTTCCTTATCCCAGCTTCTTACTAGCACTTGGCTTACTCTAGCATTCCTAAACCCTTCTCTGTGCCAAAATGCTTCAAGAATAACCCTATTGAGGCAGCTGGCAATGCCACTTTATGGATGACCTGGCATCTGACATGTAAAACCCCCATAGCCAATACCAAAGGATGGACACTGTGCACCTTAAGTTTCACAGACTGTCTCTGTGTGTTCTGCCTGGCCTCAGCTATGGAAGCCTCAAGCCAAGGCCTCCCACTTGGATTGCCACATTTGGCTTTGAGAAAGCCCAGGAAGTAACAGGGAGCAGGGCCTTTGATTGTCTGGCCCTTGTCAACAGGCTAGTGCTACATTCATCAAAGAACATCAATCCCAATGGAGACTGCGGTTGTTGTTCAAGATTCCTTTTTTTTGGCAATCCATGAAATGTTGTAAAGGGGACATTTTGTAAGTTACAACCACTGAAATGTGATAAAGTTCTGTTAGTAGCTTCTCCATCAAACTTGTCTCAGAAGAATACAAAAGATTCATTTAGCGTCTAGTTGAAGAAACCTTTATTTTGCTACAAGCTGAGGTGCACTAGATCACTGCTTGCTTACCTACCTGCTTTCAGACCTTATTCCTGTCGAGTTAGATAAATTTCACTGCACTGTGATCATCAATACTGACACTAATTAGGGACTAGAGACCTACAGCCAAAGTCATGCACAAACCAAGGGCCCTTTGGAGCTACAAGTTGCTTCCTTGGGCTTTGTGGCTCCCAAGGCTACAACAACAGGGATACTTCATGAGTAAGCTGCATTAAATTCAGTGGAACTGACTGCTTAGGAAAATATTGGCTACTATATGGAAGGAAAATCACGTAATACTACCCTGGACTAAGGAAGCTGACTGGTGAGAGCTGAAGCTTCCAGCATACACCTTCCCTCTCATAGCTCATACCTGACTCTCTTGGTGCTTCTACAGTCTGAAAGAAGAATCTAGCAATTGAGGTCCTGTCTGTCATACCAGCTCCTTCAGTTTAATCTGTTTATGAGCCATCCCCACTTCTCCCAAAAAAAGTAGAGAGCATGGCAATGATCATGTGCCACTTCACTGCATCTTGGAAGTCTTCATGCCAGAAAGCATGAATGTGACACACCAGAGAAGGGAGGGCCCCAGTCCAGATCTTTTTGCTTTATGTAAAAACAGAGAAATTAAAATTTGCTCTCTGCTGAGATCCCTTGCACCAAACAAGAAGGTGGTACTTTCTTCTTTGCATAGGCTCTTGGAGAAGACAGCAGTGCACGGGGATGTGGCAACTGACCCCAATCACAAATGCTGTTCTTAAAAAGACCTCACAGGCACAATCTCATTTTGGTATATGATAAAGGGGTTTTGTTTTGTTTTTAGTGGTTGGTGTGCAAAATCCCAACAATTTTTTTTCAAATTTGTGACCATTTTGTGGCTGATAGGTGAGCCTGTAATTCTTAAATATCCTGTTTAGATATAGATGGGTGTGTGTGTGTGTGGATTCTAAGCTACTTCAAAGCAAACTGGGTGGAGGGGGGGAGGCTACTGTGCCATAATGGTTCAGCTCGTGCATTATGACATTTATCAACATTGTTCTCCTCTCATCTGTTACATCCTCAAAATTCTATTAGCCCCATCCCAAAGGATGAGGAACTGCTTGTGGGACCAATGCATGGCTGTGCTGACGGATTCACCCTGCCTGGGGTACTTGCCCCGGCAGAGGGGCAATTCCACTGGCATGTGGCCGCTGTGGCCCTTCCCAGTGCTGGGACACCACACTGGACACTGCACCAGCATCCCAAAGTCCCCGCCACCACTGATGTAGTGGGAGCAGGCCAGGGGTGTGGCCAGGGAAGGAGCCAACATTAGTCAGCTCTCTTCTGGCCTTTGCTGGCGTTACGCTGGCAGCTTGCGCCTTGGACTTACGCCACCAAAAAGGCAGAGTATGTCCATTAAGCCCAATGGGGCTTTTTGGTGGTGGGAAGAATTGTTTACTGTTCAAGCCTCCCCACACTGCTGAGAAGCCTCTATGGGAATGGCAGGGCAGAGTTTTATCAGTGTTGCAGCTCACCACCATTGAGTTTTAATAAGGCTTCCCAAGTTGTTAGGCTGAGAATGTGCAGCTGGCTCAAGATCACCTACTGAGCTCCCATGGCAAAGGGAAGATTCAAACCTGGATCTTAAAGATCCTAGTTTGAAACTCTAACCACCACAACCACAGCGGCTTTTACAGAATTACTGCTGCTGAACTGTAGCAAACAGCTGGGCCTGGGTGAATAGCAAGTCACTCAGTGGTTTCTGCTGGTCCTAGCCCAGATCAGTCTTCTCTAAAGGTCAAAACTGTCCTGGAAATGACCCTGCCCCTCCCCTTGCCTTTTACAAACAAAAGCGAAAGCTTGAAGGCTGACAACACTGTTGTGGTTGCCCAGCAACAGTCACTGAAGACATTTGTTTATTACTTACTTTACACAGTTTATAGCCTGTCGTTCTGGCCTCACAAGGACTACTGTAAAATTTCTTAAATCTTCAGGTGCTGCTTCTATTATTTTGGGAATTATCCCCCAATTTTCTTTGCTTTTTAGATTTCAGGTTTTTCTGCAAACCTGGGATATTTTTCAGGTTTGTAGAAAGATATATCTGTTCATAGTGCTGTCTGCTTTGAAGCATCTACAGATTTGGTCATATTAATAATTAAATATATTGATTATGACACAACAAAAATAGGCAAGAGTAATGTATCATGCCTATTCAACTTCCATGATTATTAATGTTACCAATTAACCAGGATAAATATCTCCTGGCCTTTTAACAGAAGCTTAATGTGTAGAAATGAGCAGTTGAAGCTTTGGGAAGTAAATAACATCACCTGGGATTTGCCACAAATCAAAGTGATATTAAATAGGACAGTTGCAGAAATTCGTTTAAAAACTGTACCCCTAATGATTATATCACTGAGTTTAAATATACTCTTTAGATCTCCTGCCAATTTCAAGGTTAAATGTGTCAACATAATGTCAGTTTTAAATTTCTCTTCAGCTTTGTAGAATGTACAAAATGAGGATAGAGGGACAAATTCTTTATCCTTTGATAGATAAGAGGTCCCATATGAGATTGGGTAACTTGTTAACTTCTACTCAAAAACAATAACAACAACTAGAACTGGGAGATGGGGAACAGAAGCTCAACTGTTTGCCGAAGAAAAATAAACCAGCCCACTTTTTATTTTTAGATCATCTATCTTTAACTTTCTAAAATTAGTGTAAAAATAACAACATAGTTAACCAAGGTCCTAGACTACTTCATTACCTTGGTTATTAGCTTGACAGACTAAGTGACTCCCCATTAAACATCAATGACAGAAGAGTTGGAGAGTTTAAAAGGTCAATAACTACTTTGATAGGCTACCCTTATGTAGCTTTCCACCAGAGACTTATGGAGCTTAAACATTGACAAGTTAATTGCTCTTTTTCCCTAATTAAGCAAACCCCTCTCTATTAGCCTGTTTGTCATGATTGCACATTTTCAAGACCTTTCAAGATCTAGCCTAATATAAATTAATTAGCCAATTGCAGAAATGAAACCATCCCAAATAGTTGACCAACTGTGGAAAAGCAGAAGACACATAAAACACAAGAACAAAAATCCTGATGGCTTAACCCAGAGTAGATCATATAAAGCTGCCTTAGTGTACAGGATCAGACCAGTTGACATCAAGCTCAGAGATGTCTGATCCACCTCAGCCAAGAGTGCAGACAGATGTCTTTCGCATTATCTGCAATCTGAAATGCTTTAACTAGGGATGCTGGCTACTGGACATTTTTGGGGATCAGGTTTGATTCCCCACTCCTCCACATAAAGCCTGTTGGGCAACCTTAGGCTGGTCAAAGTTCTCTCTGAACTCACACAGTCCCACCTATCTCGCAAGGTGTCTGTTGTGGGGAGGGGAAGGTGATTGTAAGTTGTTTTTGAGATTCCTTCAAGGTAGAGAAACCCAACTTTTCTTCTTCCTTAATCCTTTCCCCATATGTGTAACTTTTCCGCAGTCCTCTCAGTCTAGTTATTTCCCCTGCAGCTGGATTTCTGTTTAGTTTGTCACATGGGGGAAAAAAAGCTGGGGGTTGCAAAGGGAAAGTGGCATATGGGGGAAATTCCCACAAAAATACAGTGTTTTTTTCAGGCAAAAGAAGGTATGGTTGGATGATAGGTTCTAGTGCTACCTGAATTTCTAGCTTTGCCATACTCCCTCTTTCTCCATCAACTAAGAACTTGAACTCTTTCCAGTTGGCACTTCTGAGGTGGAATGTGGAATTTCTTCAGTGGTTCTGGGGCCGCTCAGTTGCCTACCACATAGCCCAGTGAAACATTATTACCTTTAATGATAAGGTACTGTGTTGTGATTTGAGCTGCCAACTGGCCAGGAGAAAAATGTTCAATCCCTCTTCATAGAAGTGCAGTAGAAGATTTTCATGGCATGAAGACAAACAACATCTGGTGGTTGCTGCACATCCAGCTGTTACTAAAGGAACAGCTGTGGTGAACCTATGGCACTCCAGATGTTCATGGACTACAATTCCCATCAGCCCCTGCCAGCATGGCCAATTGGATCTAGAGGGACCAGTTTAAAAACTAGCAACTCTGATTGTGAGGTGCAAAAATTGGTCAGACCAATGAAGCTACACTGGGGAACACTAACCTCTGCTTTAAACTGAATACATGTTTATGGCCACACTAGGATCAAGAGCCTAAACGAGCCTAACATTCAATTGAAGCTTATTGTCTTTTCTATTTAGGCTCTTGGCTACCTTAAGCTGATTTATAATCCCCTTCCCGCTTGTCCTTAGATGCCCTTATGCTAACATTTCTGGGTAAGAATCCACTGTTCTGTTTCCAAACACATCCGGGTTAATGAAATTAATTTACAATTGACCAGACATATTCACATTTGTTAATGTAACCTATGAAAGCACTTAATTTTAAAAAAATGAACTCCAAGCTCATTTGTTCCATTTCCCACGATCCTGACTCTTTTTATAACAGCGTCTCTTTATAACCACTTCCCTACGAAGATTTTGGCCATTTATGATATTTGCTTTAAACTTTTTATAGTCTGTTTTAGAACTTTATAACTTCCCAAACAGAACGCTTCTTTTCTTTTAATAGAGGTATTAGGTGTGGTTTGTTCTTAGTCACTTCCTGTCTTTTAAATTTAATGGCATTTCAAAATAAGGAAAGCTTCAGAGCCCTGGGAAGGTGGACTGGGTACATGGCTGGCTACCTAATTTCAAAGTTTGGTATTTTTTACCATTTGATATATAACATGGAAATTGTGGCGCTGAATGTAAAATGCATAGATAACTATATGTATGATGCAAGAGGGTAAGAGTCAAGTTTAAATTTGTGCTTTGTTTTTAAACAATTTTCTTTGATGTATTGTTGAAGGTTTTCGTGGCTGTGTTTTCTGCACAGTCTGGCCGTGGTCTGGTAGTTTTTGCTCCTAACTTTTTGCCTGCATCTATGGCTGGCATCTTCACAGGCGTGTTTCTCTCTGTGGCACAATTTTCTTTTTTTGTTTTTTTAAATTTGCTATTACATACATCTTCAGATTCTTTATTTACCTTTTCTGGCTCTAACTTTTCCAAATTTCAATCCAAGAGGAGAAAGTGTCTCTATTTTATAAGTAGTTTTATAACCCCCAACATATCTGCAGCTCTAGGTTTTCTTTCTCCCAACCAACTGACTGAAATTCTTAGAGGTCACATTCCTTACCCAAATGTCAGGTAGACAGGAAAAAGTGTGTTTCTGCCCACTAAGTACATTCATACACCAATGTCTATGGCTGAGGGCAGCAACCATCTCCATTTAGCTGGCCTCCCTTTTTCCCCCTTACCTATTTATGATTGAATTTGCATGTCTCTTATTTCCCTTTTCTTCCTTTAATTAGGGTTTCCGGTTGTTCTCTTTCCTTCTTTCCTCTTTTGATTTCCCCACTATTGTGTATGTTCTAGGGTGCCATCAGAGTTCTGAGTTTTGGCAATATTGAGGTTTTAATATGTTAATTATGTATAATGGGTGTAAGCCATGCTGAGTCCAATCTGGTTGGGAAAGGCAGGTTAAACATCAGGGGGGAAATAAATATAAATAAATACATTGAGTTTCTTTTCTAAAATGTGGTCTCTCTAACCAAGCAACCAGAGAGAACTGTAGGTATTCAGATGTCAGAAATGGTCACTTGCAACAATGGTTGCCAACTTTCAGGTGGTGGCTGGAGATCTCCTGGCCATTGAGATCAGCTCACCTGAACAAAATGGCCTCTTTGGAAGATGGACTCTATGGCATTGTACCCCATTGAAAGCCCTTCCATCCCCAAATGCTGCCCTTCTCAAACTCTATCTCCAAAATCTCCAGATATTTTCCATCCTCGAGCTGACAACTCTACTGACAACCAAGCTACAAAGCCCAGTTTGAAATTTTGGCTTGATACCAACCAGCAAACTCCAGTTTGTTGTATCATTGACTGGCTAGTATTTGATCAAATCACAATTTATAAACTATGTCTGATGGCAATGTGGTATTTTTTTGCTGATGTTGCCCCTTTTTTGCCCTATTAACCCTTTTTTGCCCTATTAATGACAATTTCATTATACCTTTTGTTATTTCCAGATCAGTCAATCAGTTCTGCATAATGTGAATCAAGTCAAGATATTTCACAAAAAATTGAATGAAAGATTCTACTCTGTAGCAATGCCAGTATAAACATATCTTTTGTTCTCTATTTTTTCTACTCAGAAAAATAACACTAACATATTTGTGGAAGGGGCAATGCAGGTGACAAAATGGATAAATATCCCATCTTCTTAATAGAACTGTGGTTCGTATTCTACAATTTCTGACATGTGCAACACAGCAGCTTCCAAATATATACAATGGCCCATGTAACACATCCAAAATTGCTCCTTCTCCCATCCACTTTTGTTTGCAAGAGCTTAACTTCCTAACTCATGGAGCATTGCACCGTAAGTGCAATTTGAAATGTGCATTTGGTTCTTATTTCATTTCACAAGATCTGAGAACTTTGTTGACTTCTCTTTGCTGTTTTTTTAAACCAACAAGCTAGGTCTCCTTTGCACACAGATCAAAATCTATTCTTTCTTTATAAGACCCCCACATCCCATCCTCTTTGTGATGTATGGGGATTTACTGTAACTGTGCAAGTCCCTTAAGTGCATCTCTACAAAGTCTACATACCAGGAGCAATTATTCTATCCAAAGTTGCTCCCTTTTCCACCCACTTGCATATTTAATCACATGCCAAACTGGCTGCAAGTCGTCTTCTTATCTGCCATCTACAACATCTGTCCTGTTTTTACCTAGTCACTTTCCAAATTTGTGCTCTGGTGCATAAATGGGGAAACAAATCAAATCTTGACTGTGGTTGCATAGAAGATCAACACAAGTACTGGGGAAAATCGATCGTCCTTTGGTTGACAGATGCAACACAAATTACCCTTCTGTCTCCAGCCTAACTGCAGAGGAAGACATTCTCTGTCTCCAAACATTCTCTGTCTCCAGGGATTGCCAACTTTATCTTGGGAAATGTTTGGAGATTGGGGAGCTGTGTCTGGAAAAAGAGTGTGGAATGGAAAAGAGCTCAGCATGGATGTGATACCATTTAGTCCACCCTTCAAACCTGTCACTTCCCCCATGGAAACTGGTCCATGTGCTCTGGAGATCAATTGCAATGTCAGGAACATTCCAGGCCTCACCTGGTGGTTAGCAACCTTAGCCCTGCTTCAATTCTCTCACCGCCCCTCTTTGTCTACCACCTAGAAAAGCAAGGACCGAGGCAGTGGGCTGCAAACGGGCGACATTCAAGCTCATGGAGAAGGCCAGAGCCAGAAAGCCAGCAGGACCCATATAAAGGCTCCACCCCAAGACCCCAGCCCCTCTTTTCCTTGCTGGCCAAGGAGGTCACCCACCAACCTCCATGGCGCTAGGCAATTTTGTGAGATTTGTACTCTCTACAATACAGTGCATCAATGTCCAGTTGTGACAGCAGTTATCCTCATTTTACACAGTGACAATAACTATTGTCCAATAAAAAAGGTGAAAACTTCAGAGTTTCTACTTTATTGTAACATGAAGCTTAGGTAAAATTCTTCCAGGATCTGTAACCAGTGGCCATAGTAAAGTTGAAAAACTATGATTTAAAAACCTACTGTGAATTGGCTGTCAAAGAGAGTCAGCCATTTCTCTATGTCCAGAATGCATTGGGAGTGTATTCTTCCATCTTGCCTGCCCAGCTGGATTCACCTCCCACACCATCCAGCAAGGGATATCTGATCAAATGTGACAAAGCAGCGTGAATCCCTGAGCCTACAAAAGGCATGAGTGCCCTATACCCAAATGCTTCTTCCCCCTTCCTACCTGAGACACAACTGGGGTTGCCAAATTTTAAGCTCATCTCTGTAGCTGCCTCTTTACATCGGTTTGGTCTGCAGCAATTATTAGGCGATGTTAAAGACCTTAATGTTGTGAAATCTTTATCGGCTCATTTCTGTGTATTAAAATTAAACGGGCATGGTGTTCCTGGGGAGTTGGCAACTTTAGGTGCAGCAGGCACCCCAGATTTTGTACTGCAGGGAAGGAACCAGGTAGACAACAGGGTCAGGGAGAAATCGAGAAGGAGCCATAGCTGCATTATATCCTGCTGTACCAGGGAAGTTTAAAACGTTTTTACCTATTGACAACCTCATTTTTCTTCTCTGAAAATAACAGCAGCAAGGGAAGGGGGCTTCAACAAGTGAAACTGGGTGGGAGCTGAAAAGTTAAGTCCTATGTCCCTTTTCCGTACACTTGGTCCAACTCACGCATACAATTTACCATTTACAGGTCGATTCCCTACTTCAAAAATGGAGGTTGATACACACCGGTATGGTTTGCTTCGGGACCTTTTGAGCGCGGTTTCATGGACCCCACTGCAGCTTCTGCCCCCTTGGTCCCATAAACGCAGCAGCCACGCAGGACTCCCCACTGTCAGCGGATCAAATGCGTGATCTGCTCAGGGGCTGTCTTGATTGGCTGCTGCGTTGTGCTGGGGCGGGAATTTTTTTTACTTACCAACTGACGGATCCACGTCTCCGCCAGTAGTGAATGCAAGGTAGAAACACACTCCCCCACCCCCTCCCATTGCCTCAGACTGATGTGTAGATGTCTGTTTTTGTGTGAAAATGAAAAAGGCTGTGCGCACATCACGCACACCCTGCCATGGCCTGATTGGACAGAAGGACCATGTCACTATCAGCGGCAGGAAACCCAAACCCGGAGTCACCCCCAGGACTTCCACACTGCTCCACGCTCGGCGCGTGGTTTCCAAAAAGGTGCATTTCCACCCAGGATCCAAAATGATGTGCGCTGAGGGGTGGGAGGAGCGGCAGAATTGGAGTGACTGTGTTGTCGCCGCTGGTGTATTGGGGAGTGCTGCAGGACCCCGGGATATTTGCCGCACATCTAATGGGGAATGGGGAATCGACCACAGACTGAAGAAGATCTGGGAACTTTGCTTGCATCTATTTATGCCAATGGAGTGGTCTGAATCCCTTATCTGGTTGGCAGTTGAACAACCAGCATGAAAGGAAGCAACCTGCTTACCTCATTCCCTTCGATTACACACATTTCCCCCTTTTCCTCCCCTCCCCAGAATGCTGAGTAAAATTTTGCATCATTTTTTTTCTAAATGAAAAAGTAAATGGGCTACTGTAGCTATTTGTTTCCCATTTAACACAGTCTTAAAACAAGCTCCTTGAGAACCTTGTAAACAGGCACATGTACCAATACTGACAATCAATTCATTCCACCACCAGAAGAGTAATACATGAGTGAAAGGATTATGCCTGTCCATCAAAATGCACTGCACTGCGAAGCAGAACCGAATGCTTTTAGTTGTTTTATAAAAATGTAATCATATCTACATGCCAACTTCTTTAATGTGAAAAACCTCTAAGCAAATTCCGATTGCAATTTATCAAGAGACGAGTCTGTTTAAGGAGGAAGCAATAATCAGATAACCTCATTTTCAATTATGTTCCATTGAGGGCATGTTCTTATCATCCCTTATTATTACATGTAAGGGTTCTTGACAAGAGATTCCTTCAGGAACTGATACGTAGCACACATTCAAAGCAAACCAAGGAGGAAATGGACACCATAGGAAAAGTTTTTTTAAAAAAAGAACAAGCATCAAATGCATTATACTGTGTTTCCCCAAAAATAAGACAGGGTCTTATATTAATTTTTGCACCAAAAATGCATTAGGGCTATTTTTGGGGTAGGGCTTATATTTGGGGAAATACGGTACTTTCACAATTCATCAAGGTGGGCACTCAGCAACCCGTTGCTTCCCCCGTCACGTGTCACACAAGCTGCATCCTCATTGGCAGGGAGCACAGGGCATTGTCTGCGATTGTGATCTGTAACTACCGGTAGGGCTTATTTTTGGAGGAGGGCTTATATTTCAAGCATCCTCCAAAAATCCTGAAAAATCATGATAGGGATTATTTTCGGGGTAGGGCTTATTTTTGGGGAAACACAGTAATTGCCCACTTTTCATATGGCTTAACTGCAGCTGGGCATGCATAAATTGCTCAGTCCATCACTTATTTACATACTAGGAAGAGATTCACAGGCTTAATTTTTTCTGTGCTAGGCTGCTGTTAAAGATATATGAGAAGTATTAATCCAGATCCTTCTGATCTACCCCTCCTCCCCAAAGACCATGTGGCAGAATAGGTCAGTGTCAAATCAACCCACCAGGCAGAGACTGTTTGGTGGAAGTGAACAGTTTATGCACTTCATCTCCTGCACATGACGAATGTGATCAACTTTTCGTTCTGGCAGCTGCAACTGGAGAAGTTATTTATTTTTATATTTATACCCTGCTTTCTTGCCAGCAGGTATCCCAAAGGGTTTACTACACCCCTCCATTTTAACTTCACAACCGTAGGCCAGTGAGGTAGGACAGTGAGGTGAGATGAGATGATATCACCAAGTTGCCCTAGGGATGCACACATGCACAAACACTGTTTTTCTGACCTGAAACTGCACCGGAGGAGAGTGCAGTGGGTCAGGGTCAGAGTTTCTCTTTAGGCAGATGGGCAGCCCTATCCAAACCTGGAGATGGCAGGATGTGGCGCCAGTGCAGCGCTGCCCCACCACCTCCAATAGTGCTTTCCCTGGGTGCAGGGAGCTCAGAAACTCCCCCCGTGGCCAGAAAGCCCCATAGGGTTTAAAAAACATATGTCACCCAAAGGGTGACTTAAGTCCAAGGGTTGGCATGTTGCAAAACCAGCCCTAGACTCCGGGAGGGAGCCCCTGGCCTGTTCCCCTCACTGGCATTCAAGCAGGATGCCCCTGCAGCCACGTTGGAGCCTGGACTTCTGGGTTTTGTGGCAGTGGGGCTGTGGGACGCACAGCTGCCAGCCACCTGCCCTCTCCACTGGGGTAAGTGCCCTGGGGAGGACAAATGTGCCAGCGCAAGGTTGCACCATTCCCAGGAGCCTTTTCTGCCCCCCACCTTCGGATTAGGCTCTTAGGTACACCGATTTCATCTAGTTTGGCCCTGACTTTCACAAAGCCATGTGGAGTGGCATAAACAGGGAAATAACTTTTCCCAGGACCAATTTCATGCAGGAAATGTCTTGGGGGGTGGGAAGGCAAGAGCTTTTCCTCTCCCCATGCTGCTGCTCCAAATCCATTTAAAAATAAAAGCTGTTTCCCCACAGCTGTTGGGTTCCCAGCTCTGTAAAAACACTACGGTGTTGTTGGACCATAGTCTGCCACTCTTAGCAACAACCCCATGCTAGCCCTCCATGACGAAGTTGGCCTTGCCTCATCTGGAAGCTGAAACAGCAACAGCTTCTGCTGAGGGTGACTGAACAGGTTTACTACTTAATTCCTTTTATAGGGCCTGAAGGTATCCTGGTGAAATGAAAACAGTAGCAGAAAATAATTTTATGGGGCAAATACCAGTTGTGGCTAACCTTCCTTGAGAAGAAGTTATTTCTTTCTGATGATAACTTTGCAAGTCCTTCCAAGTAACATGTGGCCAGAGCTCTGGCTATCTGGTTCCCTATAAAAAGAGTTTCTAAAAGGGGAGAAGAAGGTTGCCCATCCGTCTTGGGAGGAATTTCAAAAAGAGAGAATATTCATGCAGATGTAACATTGTAACATTCTGTTCAGATTCTGTTTATTTTCATATTTAATAGAATTGAATGGGAAACCATCATTTGGAACTGCCACCTGGAGTGACCAGGGTGCCACAAATTCCCTTGTTTTTCTGTTGTAGGGCCCTTCTCAGGACAGCCAATGGTTTTTCATCCAGCCCTCGCATACATCTACTCAGCATATGGATCTGGCTTGACCATGAAAATAAAAATGCCTCTTCTTTGGTGGCCTCTGGGTGGATGTGAAGCTTTTTTCAAGCTTGAAAAATGTGCCCTTGCCACGTTAACAACCTTTAGTGATGATTTATGGACATCTCAGTTTACTTCCTCCCCTCGCTCATTACAACATTTTTTCCCGCAGTGAATTGCTGTACAGGCTGATTTATCTGCTTGGACTGAATTCAAGGTTCTTTATAATATTCAGTTTGTTACACCATGAGTATCTTTCAAAACATCACTATGCTGTTTGGTTATGATCTCTATCACTCCTACAAAAGGTTACAAAAAACCTTTCCTTCTTACGCTGCACACAGTAACACATTCAGATATCCAGCTGTTGGAATGGCTAGCTTTTAATCTGATGGCTTAATACTGGCCAATTACACACAAGGTGTCTGGTGCGCAATGGGGACAAATGTCCAATGCTGCAATATTTCTTGTACGGACCTATTTCCTGGAGCCCCACTTTTACTTTCCATTCTGTATATGGCAAGTGACACTATTTATAACATGACTTTTAATTTGCTTGGCTGCCAGAGCAGGCAGATTTGCCAGTCAGCACAGCTCTACCATGGACATCTTCCCTTCCCAACCTAGCTCCACCCTTTCCACTCCTTCACATTGTCATCCATGCGTTCCCCCTCTCCCCCGTTTCATGCTGCCACCTCCTTCCTTCCTCTCTAAAGACTCATATAGATATATCGATATAATAATTACAGACAATTGGCTTTTCCAAGGAACAGTACAAGCTGGGCATCTTTTTGGCTCCATCCCACCTCCCCCACTCTACTTACGCCTTATAAGGAGGGCTACTGAAAACTTTATTTCAAACAAGTTTAACTGCCTGCAAAACTTTTGTGCTATTTAATTTATTTTAAATTGGTATTTTAAATTGTAAGTTTTACATTATTTATAGTGTTTTTATGTTGTTTTAGGGGAGGTTGGAAACAGAGGCGTAGCAAGAAGGAAAAGCGCCCAGTGCCTCTGCCCCTGTCCTGCTCCGGAATGCTCCTGCTCCGCACCGCCCCACCCCGGAATGCCCCTGGAACACCCCTAGAACACCCTCGCCACGCCCAGTGTGTCATGCACCCCCACCCCTCTGGTTGGAAGCTCTCCTGAGCCTGAGAGAGGAAGGGCAATGCAGAATTAACACAATCAAGGAGAGAAAGCAGGGAAGGATTTACCTGTCTATATGAGTTAACATGAAGCTGCTTTATATTCAGTCAGACTATTTGTCCATCACTATCAGTACTACCTACACAGTACAGTCTATTCAGACTGGCTGGAGAGTAATATGTTTCATATGACTTCCTACCTAGTATTTTCAGTGAGAGATGCCACGAAAGTAAAGATTTTCATTTACATGCCTGATAAACTCAGGATTTTCCATCTCTGTCCAAGGATTCAGTTAAGCTTTCTTTTCTTAAAGCTTTGAGTGAGTACTTGAGGTCACTTACAGTTTTAAGTAGTCCTGGAGGAAACTGCCCTGTTCTTTGAATAGAGGCTTAAGGTGTGGAAAAGGACAGCTGAAGGTGTTCATGGTGGGGAGGTAAACAATGTCACAAGGTAAATAACATCTCAATAATCCTCTGTTTAAGGGAGAGAATGTTTTTTTTTCTCCAGGCAGATGTCAACTCTACCACTGGGACTAGACAATACACTGTCCTAACCTTCTCCTGTACCTTTAACAGCCTTTGAACCCAGCAAATGGAGCTTTTCACAACATGGAGCCAGACAATTTCAAAAGTACAGTTACAGGAGTCGGGGCCAAATAAAATCCCAAATCGCTCCAAATCAAAGCACACGGCCTGCTCTGTTTTCTGGTGGGGGAGAGAGGCTGAGTCACAAAAGATGTATTTAAAATTTGGGTGAAGAAGGAAGGCAATGTAAGAAAGTTCAAGAAAGAAGAGAGGATTTTTCTGAGATTTGCTGTCTTGTTAAGTATTACCACATTCATTTGATCAACATTAAGAAAATTAAATTGCTTTGCAACCCCACTCGAATCAATGAAAACTAAACGAAAACAGATGCAGAACCACCATTCTTATCCTACCCTCCTCTAAAACTGGAAGTAGATTTCCCACATGTTATTCTTTTGGATGTGCTACTGGGTGATCTACGTCACGCTAGCCTTGGGAAAACTTGTGGTAACTTAGAAGATGGACAGCTCATCAGAAAAGGCTCAGAATTGGCAATGATTTGGAGCTAATTTCATGGATGTTTTCCAGGGTCCCCCCCTCCCCTATCTTCTGTTCTCTTCTGAACAAGGGAGCTTCTGAAATTTCCTATTTAACATCTTTCACATTGAATCAAGAATACACTAACCATACTCCCTGCAGCTGTTGTTGGTCAAATTGCTTCTCTGGAGGGACCAGCAGATGAGGCTGCCTTTTTGAGAAGGTCCAGGCAGAAGGTTTTAGCTCGCCCTCCTGCCCACACTCAAGCACGAAATATGAGATGTCGTAGTCCCCCCCCCCACCTACCACTTTGCACACAAACACACACACAGAGAGGCTGAGCCTTTAAATGAACCCAGATGGCTGGCATAAAGGGAGTAGGCATCCGGGAAAAGCGCCTCGGGGAACTCTGGTTGCTGTCATCTTACTCCGCAGGCCAAGAGCCTTCTAGATGTCTGTTTCTTAATCTGAGATCACTCCTGTTTGGGCTTTTCCCAATTTCCTTTTGGAAATGTCACACAGCCATCAGAAAGATATTCCGAGATTGATTTGACTCAAATCAAACATTCCCCCTTATGTCCTGGGTTGAATATTATTATCTTTAATAAAGAACACATCCATCCAAATCAGAGCTCAATTGATTACTGTTCTGCTGCTCCCTCCCTTTTTGTAGCTGGCTGATTGAGTTGTTTGATTCTTGTGTGAAATACATTGATCAGCTTTGAGCAATAAAGAAGGTTGGTTAAAAACATTAATGTCCTACATGGTGATAACTAGTTCAAATGAGAGGATTTTTTTAAAAAAAATCCCAAAGATGTGCGCTTTCCCTTTTTATTTTTCTACTGAAATATGCAAACAATTACCTGACTTTGGAGGATGTAATTATAAGGAGGCTCATCCCTAAACGGTTATTATTGATTTAAAGAATTCTTTACTTTAATAGAAGACAGATTGTGTCTGGGGCGGTCTAGAAGCCCAAAGTATAAATAAATAAATAAAATAATAAAGAAAATTTTTTCCACATATATATGTGCGGGCTATGTAAGAGGTATGTAAGAGCAAACTGTTTAAATATAACATGCCAAGTTTTCATGTTTCGTTTTGTATTTGAAGAGTTAAGATTCACTTTTCTGTTCTTCAGCAAGAAGAACTTCAACTGATAAAACTGGAAAAAATGTTTTGGGTGCCACATGCAGACTTTGGCTTATCAACAATACACCTAATTCTAAACACTGCCAAATCTGTGGAGATCGGATTCATGGATGGACAAGATATATATATTTTAGAAAAGTTAGACAAGTCCTAGGTTGCAGAAAAATCTGAAATCTTTTCTTTAAGGCTACATTAGGGTGTGTGTATGTGTTTGTGTGCGTAAAGTGACATCAGGTCACAGCTGACACATTGTATTCCTAGCAAGAGACTTTCTAAGCAAGTAAGAAGAAGAGGTGGTTTGCAATTTTCTCTGCAGAGGTGTCCTCGGTGGTTTCCCTTCCAAGTACCAACCCTGCTTAGCTTCTGTAATCTGACAATATTGGGTTATACCATGCCACCTTCCCTCACAGGGTAGTGAGGTTAATCTACCAAATAATAGAGGCAGCACCTGTTGCTTTTGGAAACTCCCTTTGTGGGTGTTGCTAGGCAACCACAACAGACTTGACAGGTGAAGCTGTAGTTTCTATCAGTAAAAGACAGGGCAAGAGGGCAAGGCCTTTTCCAGGATTTTTTTGACTTTTGAAGGATAACCTATTAGGACACAGACACACAAAGCTGCCTTGATGGGTCAGTGGTGAGCAGACCAGAGTAAAGAATTACATCTCTACTCATACTGACAAAAGCTACTCAAGGTTTCGGGCAGAGGTATTCACAGGACCTATTCACATGATCCTTTTTAACTAGAGATGATGGGATTTGAAACTGGGACCTTCTGCATGTGATGTATTTAACAGGGCTGTTGTTATAACCATTAGGAAGCACATTGCACACTTATGCCCCAATGCACAGAACGAGAACAGCAAACGGCGGCTTACTAACCACCGCTGTGCTCATGGGCTTCTTCTCCCTCTTTCTGAACTGATAATCATCTGATCATATGTCAGAGGAAAAAGAGCACTGCTTTCAGCCCTCCCCAAGCAGTACCCTAATGATGTGCTCAGCAGAGCGTACATGGTATAAAATCAGCACATGCTGACTTTGGTGCTAAATGCAGACATGTATACCCTAGTATACATGCTTGTTGCAGGGGGAAATCTTTGCGCAGAAACTTGTTTACAAACTTGATTTCCCATTGCTGGAATTTGTTGCTAATAATGAACATAGACAATAATTCCATTCCAACCAATGGGATTTACTTGCATGTAGTGGGGCCATGATGCACATATTGCATTTGTTTCCTGTTCAAACCAGCAGCTTTTCTTTTTCTCTTCCCAATTTGAATCCACAAACCATGCTTTATATGCATTATATAAATTATGGACTCATTGGATACAGCCACAGTCTTCAGAATGACAAGTCTTTCTACGAAGTATCGTGGCTCTCCTTCTCAGAGTGGTCCCAATTCTTACATGCATATGTTGTATTGCAATGAATGAGCAGAACATTTAATAGGACAGAGTTGCGAGTGAGCTGTTTTGTAGAACTTTACTAGATAACAAAATAAAGTTACACCAAATGTAGGAACAGCAAAGTCATCTATGCAAGTGCTCAATCTGGGTATCTGTTCAGTCTATCTGCGCCTGTGTGTCTGCCTCTCTTCTTCAGCTGGAAGAAGAGAGATCTTTCCAGAAGCTCATGTGATTCTTGGCAGTTGTCTTCAGCAGTTAATTCTTGCTTGACTTAATGAAGCATGCACTTGTTAAATCTAACAGTATATTATGGGTCTCCTGGATGTAGATACAGCTAGTAAAATAACATCCTCCTGCCCATCAGTCACTGTGTCACAGTCAATTATAGAAAGGTGGTTGGTGATCACAGATAAGTTTTCTCTATGGCCCTTCCTTCTGAAAGCTTGCCTGGCACCTTAGACATTCTTTAGTCCTCTGATTAATATATTCTTTTTTTGCTCAGGCTTTTATCTAAGTTTCCCCACTGTTTCCTGATTTACTGCCAGGTATTATAAGATTCTACTATTAATTTATGTACAGATTTTTAATGGCTCTTCTCAACTCACCTGTTTTATGATTTTATGTTAACGCTGGTTATGCTTTAATTTTATTGGTTTTCTGCTGATGTTTGGTATTTTTGCTTTTGATGCTGGGCTGCTGTTGCATTATTATATTTGTTTCTCATGGTTTTAGTCATTTTATTGCTGTTGGTCTACGTACTTCTATAAGTTTATGGCTAGTTAGTTATTTTAAGTATTGATTGATTGTTCCATTTTGTTTCTCACATTATTGTTGGGCATTTTTCCCCCTGGAGAGGTAGTGAAGAAATACACCAAATAAATAAATAATCAATTAACATGGCTAAAAACAATATTCCATAAAATAGTATACTAGAATGCACATCAGAAAAAGGCCAAACTAGTAGGCCAAACTACTGGATTTTTAAAAATACAGTGTGTGAAAGAGAGTCTCCTTGCAAAAAACCCCAAGTTTTGTAAACATTGGGCCTGAGGGTTCAGTTTTAAGGGCTCCTTATTTTTTTCCATTTGGAGCCCCACAAAATTGGACCCCCTGAACCAATATATACAAAACTTAGGGATTCTTCTGGGGAGAGTTACCAACAGTTCTGCTGAAGATTTGGTACCTCTGCCTCAAAAAACAACAAAAAAAACCCCCAGCCCCCCAGAGTCCCAGAAAGATTCTCCATAGGGTATAAGGGAGTCAAATTCTTTCAGATTCCGCCCCCCTCCCCCCGCCGCAAAACCCAGAAAAAGCATGCTGATATGGGGATCTGGAAATATCTGGGAATTCTGGAAAATGTTAGATCCAATATACCCGAATCTAAATTTTCCTGATTTTTTTTCTGAACATCCCTAGAGAGGTTACTGGCACATCACCATTCACTTGCTCAATAACTTTCTATGAATCTCTTCGGAGCTTGCATCTTCCTTCCCGACCATGGCATGTTCAGGCTCTGCTTGGTGTCCTCCTTGCTCCTACAAATATATCAAAAATGTTCCTTGGGAAAACACATCATCCTTCTGTAGCCACACATCTTGCAATGTGTCTTAGGCCCCTACGAGTATGCTGAGAGATGTGCCCCCGGTCGGTTTGAAGATAACTCTGTGACAGAGTGTGCGTTTTCTCAGCGGAAAGGTGCGTTACCAGACAAGATAAGTGCAGTTGAAGACGGTTTGGCACAGCAGACAAATAACTCCACCACACAGTAGCTTCACTTCAAAGAAGGAATTTTACTCACAGGTGCAAGCTATATACAAGTGAATATCAGAGAACAATCCGGCAGCATGCTTCGCAGCAAACATATAACCCTAACAGCTGATGTGCACAGATAGTGCTCTACTATTATACAAACACTGCCCAATCACATTGAAGGCCACAGCACCAGATCAGACTGGTTTGATTCAGTTACACCAGGCTTTTGCCAACTGACTCTGGCTGACAGGTGCTGTCATCTAGATCTTCATGATCTGTGCACAAGATGTAACTCCTTCTTATTTTGATTCCCCTGACACCCCTTCTCATCTTGGGTACAGATCATCTATATTTTACAAAACATTTACTATACATTCTAAATGGTTACATTACACATCATGCAAACACATTGATACAGTCACAATACCAAGTTCAGGTAATAGGTTTCTGTACTTGCAAAGTACCTTGCTTTATTAAGATGTCTGCACAGTTAATGCCTAGTAGGTACATACTCTAATTTAATGTCACCTTTTGAACTAACTCTGACATTTTGCGGTATTTAACTGCTATGTATTTGGTCCCATTAAGCTTTCCATATTAGCTATATGAATGCATGTTTGGGAATCTTCTAAGATTTTCACAGGCTTTTCATACATTGCATTCAGATCAGTTAACAGTTGTTGTGTCCATAAAAGTTCTGAACAAGTTTCAGAAAGTGAACAGAACTCAGCTTCCGCAGTTGACAATGCTACTGTGTTCTGTTTCCTAGCTTTCCAGCTAATGACAGAGTTTGCATACTTAATTAAAAACCCAGAACATGCCTTTCTGTCATTCTCTTCTGCAAAAGAGCTATCGGCTACTGCTGACAGGATGTTACTGTCATCAGGACAAATCAATAAACCTTTATTGCTTGTTCCTTTCAAATATCTGACAACTCAGGGTTTGTTTGTTTTTAAATGTACTCATGTAATCCCACTGGAACTTAGTTCCTAATGAATACTCTGTCACCTGATTGCAGAGTCCTTTGTCAAAGTGCTGTTTTTGCTGTTGTTTCATCTCTTATTTCTTCTTTTGAACATCATTGTTGTCAGGTCCAGTGAGTAAATCTTCGGCAGTGAGCAATGTAGAATGTATCTGCTATCCCATGAATAACTGAGCTGGGGACCACCCAATCTAATGAAGTGCTACAATATGCCAGCAATGCCTTGTATGTGCCCTTGATGTTCAGCTGCTTTTTTGAACAGGGCTTTTACTGTTCGTATGGATCATGGGACTAGAAGTGCTGTGATGAAAGTCCCATTATTCTGACAACTGTTTGAACTAGGGGTGTGCATTCAGTTGCTCCCCATTCCATTATGTTCACTTAGAAATAACAAAAACAAAAACCCGTCACATTTTCTAGAATACAGGTTCAACTTTGAAGGCTAGAATTTGATGTGAGGGGGGGCAGGGAAGTGAAATCTACTAAGAAATCCACTAAGAAAATCTACTAATCTACTAAGAAAAACCTGGCCATATGTTGATTGCCATACCATATAATGAGAATGTGATTTCCCTGTAATTCTGGGTCAGAGATCATATGTGCAGGCACTGTTTCCTAATTTACTGAAGTGTCACTTCCGACACTACTAGCAGAGCCCTCCATTTCCTGTCTGTATTCAGCCCAACAGAAAGAAAAGGCCAAGACTGGTGAAGGTTCCCTCCAAATTAGCTAACGCTGAAGTTGAGAATGGTATGCTTTTTCTGAACAGCTCGCATTTAGGGTCTCAGGTTTAATACTGACCTGCTAAGGCAATGATTAAAAAACGCAATGGGAATAAACCAAGGTTTTTCCAAATAACTATTGTGAAAGGTGGTTCCCTTCCACTTGCTTTGGCAATTCTGTTTTTTGCAAACAGATGAGGATAAAAGAAGAAAGACTACAGCGCTAAAAAAAGAGACTCAAGTAGTTAAGTCCTCTTTTAAATGACACCGTTTCACATACTTCCTCCCATTTATCCATTCAAGTGGCGTATGAGAAAAATGGCTTGTAGGTCCCGGCTGGTGCCATGGGGATGAGAGGATGCACATGGCCTACAGATCTTCACTAAGGGCTCCTTTGTTCCTCCAACTCCCGGGGGTGCATGTTCCGTGTGAGGCAATGACAGTTTTTGTTATCGGACAGACATATCGGTATCAGCGTCAATCGCTCCTATTTCATTAAAAAAAATTCTCATGATGGTCTCTTTCTCAGAAAATTCAGTTTTTAAAGCCAAGGGAGGGAGGGAGGGGTGTGTAGAGGGGGTGGACAGATAGCATGTTCTTGCAACCCAAGAGTTAAATGGTAACAATCTGTCAATCAGTTCAGAGGGGTTTTTAAACCTATATGTTTAAGCTTTAAATAAGCACCTTGCTCTCTTGGCAAGTCTTTTAGACATCAGAGAGTTAAAAAATATTTCAATACAGTCATTTTTGAAAATGGACCATAGACGATGAAATGAAGGAAGGAATGGAGGAAAGAGCTAACTAATACATTTTTTTCCTTCCTAACTTAGTGATACATGTGACTTTGCTGGAGCCAATAGGTTATGAGAATCTGATACAGCAGTTTCAAAGATATGCTCCTTAGCATAGACCACTGGGGTAAACCATGTCATTCCTGATTTCACCAACTTAGCTGATTTAATGCAGGCCCTGATCTTGAAATTCACACCAGTTCTTTGTCCTCTGGAGTTGCACAGATAACAAGCTCTCTGCATACTTCCTCTTGTACTCCCTCCTCCGCCTGGTTGACCTGCTTTTCCTCAGTTTTAAAATCATTTGCCAGGTCAAAATAAACTTTTCAGAACCTCAATGTGAAAAATGTACCTAACAATTCAATCCTTGTAAGTTGGAATTTGGAAGAGAAAGAGCAGCAACACCTAATTAAATTATATCATAAGCAGCTTAACTTGTGGTTTCACCTCAGTTTCTGTTCCCCTTATTTTCGTGTGCCTTTCAATAGCTGGAAGTGAGTTATTAGGTATGCAAATTAATTAGTCCTAAGCAGAGAGGAGAAAACAGAGACTGTCGGGATTTTGAAAACTATAGTGCCATTCAAGGTTCAGTTTTCGTAAGACCCAGCCCAGGGATGGTTTGGCTTCATGTCTCATTTTATTCAACCCCATCAACGTTTTCAGGAACATTGGTTAATATTTTTGGGTTTGGCTTGTCATTGTGAAGGGCCAGGAAAAACAATGAAAGCATTTTCAGGTCCTGCAAATCCTCATCTTGCAGATTGTAGTTTGCTAAATCAAAAATGGGGTTAACTAAGATTTGAGTGTGCTTTGAATATCTAGTAAATCCAAACTTGCCCTTAATAATTAAGACAGTTACCTGCTACTTTTATTTTCATGTGCTTTTGAATAACAGGAACTGAATTATTAATGTGAAAATGGCTGTGCCCAAGGAAAGAACTGATATTTTGCTGAATCAGCCATTTCAAACCAGTGTTTGTCAACATACACTGGGAAGCCCACGAGAAACCGTGTGTGTGTGTGTGTGTGTGTGTGTGTGTGTGTGAAGCACTGAGGGGGGGAATAAACCTTAAAAACTAGCAGAGCTAATGTTACTAGAATAAATACCCATACAGTTCCCATTTGGTAAACAGACATTTTGATAGATCTTCTGATGGACAGGAGACTGTCCTGTACTTGAAGAGAAAATCTGCCACTCAGATGAACCTATAGGAGTGCTGCTCCAGCATCCAGTCATCTTTGATAAGGGGGATGAGATATTGGAGGGAACACAGGAGAAGAGGGAGTTGAGTTCTGCCTCAGGGAAAGAGCTGAGATAACTCAGGTCTGGTTCAGGAAAAAGAGCAGACAGGGTGAAGGATAGCTGTGCCTGTTAGTGTGGCAAGGAGGTTTAACTCTATCTCGGGGGGGGGGGGGGGGCTCAGTTGTTAGGCCTGTCTCTGGTGATGAAAAAAACCTTGTACAGTTTAGTGTGACTCTGGGAAAAGAGCAGGCTGGTGGGGTTAGAATCCTGTTTGAGAGAGAGGATCCAAACTAGCAGCTATTCAGTAAAATCTGTTTGTACCTGAAAGCATTGTAGAGAAGTCTAACTGTTCTCTAAAATCATAACCAGTTTAAATTTTTGTGCCTCAGCCAGGTCTCTATTTTGTCTCCCTGGAGATCTGTGCCTTTAAAACCAAACTGTAAACAAATGAATCTTCTCAGTTGTTTATATATTAATCCAGCCTCAGTGATTTCAATAAGCTGTTTGCGCACCACAAAAAGTGATAGTATTTCCTTGGCATGCAAAGGTAATTTTACATGGTTCTATATACACTGCTGCATAATGTTGACTGAGCATAATACCAAAAAGCAAGCATTAAAGGAAGTGGCTGTCTAGATTTGAATATCCAGTTAGTTTTCTCTGATCCCTTATGGGAGTTTTGCAAAGTATTTGTAGTTGCTATAATGAAGCAGATTCTATCGTGCCCACTGTCAAATTGGTATGAGCTAGTATTCTGTATTTGTACAACACACAAAATTGTTATAGCATCACTGGTATAAGAAATATCTGTTGGGTTTATGGACAAATTGATGATGTAGAATAAAGTCCAGGTGGAAGAAAATATTGACATTTAAGCACTCAAATTATATAGTTGTATAGCGGAAAGAATTTTAACACTAAGAAAGTTTTTTAAAGTTCTGTGTAGTCACTCAGTACATCTTTATCAGACAAGTCAAAAGCTATGGCAATGTTTAAAATATACAAAGCATCTACTGCAAGTAAATATATGTACATTCCTACACACCTACATATACAAAGAGAGAGAGAACACGTTGAAGCAAAAAATACCCTTTAGCTCATGGAAGAATCTTCTGATCTCAAAAGATACGTTTTACTTCTGGAAGGACTCTTTCCATGAACAGAAATTTCCTCTTTGAGTGGAAAACACCTTTGGACCTAACTCATTACCCCCTGAATGAATATAAGTGATCCAACTTTTGCAGCTGTATAAGTAAAATGAGTAAAATATTTAAATTTCCCCTCCAAAAGCACTGCAATAGTTTCTATAACAGAGCAATTTCCTGTAACATCCACAAATAATGATGGTCTTTGATTGCAAACACGTAACACTACAAGTGGAAGAAAAATAGCTGCTCATTCTGCTTGCACAAGAGGCTGCACAAATATTGGTACAATTGCTTCACAGAGAAACATTAATGTATTTAATTTCCTTTTTCTTCTATATTAACATTCTAGGTGCACAACAAGGTGTAAAGCAGACTTTCTGTGAACAGAACATTTTTCATTCAAAAAGGTACCCTTTGATCCCACACAAAATTTCACTTCTGTGCTAATCTTTGAATATTGTGTTTCCAGGGTCTTATTTATTCTTAAAACTGTATGTTGCCTCTCTAGAATCTATGTGAAACAACTCAAAACTGAAATAACAGATTAAAAGTAATAAAAATAAGTTAACCAAATAAAAAGCCAAATAAAACAATAAAAAGGAGTCACATCAATAACAACAACAAATACAAGTAAACAAAAACAGATGATAAAAAGAGCATAAAAACGAGCAGTTGGCTCACAGCAAACCATAGCAACCCATAGAGCAACCCAAAAAGATGGAACCCTAATTCACTAGAGGGTTTTAAAAAATAAATAAATAAATAATGAAGAATAAGGGGGAAGAGAAAATGGCTGAAGGGGAGGTTAGACAACTACATGGGGGTGTGCTTAAGGGCCAGGTGTTTTCTGAGGTGGAGAAATAGAGTCTGTTTCAACTTGATCTCATGCTAAAGTGAAACTGATTCGGAAATGGATTAAAAAATCTCAGTAAAGTGTTTGGAAAAATAATGGAGGGAAAATGAAGGGAAAATGTTTCTGGAATCAAACAGAGGAAAAATGTGTGGAATTAAAAGAAAAATAGCATTTGGCAGCAAGATAAATGACTTGTGCAGAAAAGACCTCAGTCTGGGACTTATGCTGCTTTCTGACTGCAGTATTTACCAAGGGGAATGCAGGAGGATGGTAACATTTAAACCAGAATATTATTTTATTCTTCCAGAGCAAAATACCTTAATGTTATAAAGGGTACTATTGCCATTATGGAGAAAGTCAATTGCCATATTAATTTGGGCGCAAATATAACTATGCGAATTTGTATGCTATGTCAAACAACACTTAGATTGTGTTCACATGTATATTTTTTTGAAATCATGAAGCAATGGGTTGCACGTGGCAGGTTGACACAGTTTCTGGGTAAGCAGCCACAGTCTCTTACCAGTGGCTGCTGCCATGCCACCCGCTCTCTGCAGCCACCCCTTCCTTCCCAGGTCTGGAGCAGCTGCCCCCTTAGATCCAATCTGTGGACAGCATATAGTATGCAGTCCTCTTGATGCTCTCCTCAGTGCCTGAAAATGGTTATGGCAAACAAGAACTGAGATTTTCTGGCCAATTGATATATTACAAAAATTGGTACTTGTGCATAGTATGTGATGATCACACATGTCCTTATTTTCTTCTTGGCCTGAACATAAGCTGAAAAGGGAAAATTGCTTCAGGCTTTCAGTATGTATACAATTTAAGGACACACACAGTGTAAAAATCATATGATACCATCTACATATGTCTTAACACAGAAGTGCATTCTGTGTAGGAATGTGGTAACATGTTGAAACAGCCCTTAGATTTATGACCAGCTTTGAGAATAGCCTCAGTTAAGCTTTAAAAAGAGAGGGGGGTGGGGAGAATTTCCATCTGTTAAATCTTTGTCGCCCATGTACAAATGAATCATTCTGCCCTTTGCCTCAGGGATCTCACCATGACAAGAAATGAATGAAGAAATAATAAGAGAAAATATTCTCAGGCTGTAAAGGAAGGGAAGCATGCAGCTTCTTCGGAGATACTGAATGAATTGTTTTAGATAGTATCAGAAGATGACTAAACTAAACAGAAGTGGACCAATGAATGACGAGATAGAAGTTCTTGACAATGCAACCCTCAGAACACTTTCCTGGGAGTAAATCCCATCAAGTAGGATTCTGTGTAGACCTGCATAGATTGAAGCTGTACTCAAGGATCATGTATACGTCAGGTCAGATACTGAGTTAATGTGAATATATGTAGCACTTGCAGGTGAATTCTTTTATTGCTGTCAATGTGACATTTGATTCTTTCCTGTAATGTACCCATATTTAAGGATCTTTAACTCTACTTTAGTAATTATGGATGCAGAGTCTCTCTTTCAACATCCCCATGAAGATGTTGCCATCAGAAACCTTACCCCAGCTAATACTTCAGCAAAACCGGCTGCCAAATTCATCTACAGCTACTTTGAATTCCATAACAGGGCCCAGCCATGGGCATCCACATGACACCAAAGTATTTGTGGCTAGAGTTGAGTCCATTCACATCTTAGGGCACTTTCACACAGGCAGAATAATGCACTTTCAATCTACTTTCAATGCACGTTGCAGCTGGATTTTACTGTGCAAAATCGTAAAATCCACTTGCAAACAATGGTGAAAGTGGATTGAAAATGCATTAGAGACCAACAAGATTGCAAAAGTCAGTGCTCCCTTTGTCAGACATGAAGGGAGCTTTGAAAATGTTGCAGACCATTAAGGTGCTGTTGGACTCAAATCTAGCTGTTCTACTGCATATCTTCTTAAACTATTTTTATGGCTGATTTGCAGTGTAGTCCTAAGCAGAGTTGAACCCTTCTAAATCCACTGACTTCAAACTCTGACTTCAACTTCTGCATTGTTAAAGGAGCACTTCCCCAGCACCTGTCCTATACTTAAGATTTATTGATAATTCCAGAAATAATTGCCATTTTTTGGGTGGATATCACATCTAACATTCAAATCCTCATGATTACTTCATCATCATCATTATCATCAAAAATTTGTGTTGAACTTCTCCTGTGCCAGTTCTCTGACCACCAAGTCCTATTACTCAAACGCAAAGGGTTTTTCCTCCTGCAGAATATCATCATTGCAGTTTGTGATTCCATTTTACTGTGGTTTTTATAATTGCTTTTATCGACCTGTTAGTTTTAAATACACTAGTCATAATGTTTCATCATAGTTATTTTTAAAAGCATCAAATCAACGACAATTTTCACTTCAGCATTAGAATTCTTATTTTTTAAAAAAACAGGTTGTCTCATAACAGCAATTGGATTGTGAAAGCCCGGGACCGCTTGTTAAAAGGAAGAGATGCATTCTATATTTAGGGGACTAGCAGTGCAAGTGTAAACAGAGTTATACCCTTTGAAGTCCATTGAAATCAATGATCTTTGAAGAGTGTAACTCTGCTTAGGACCGGCACTGTCATTTCCAAGAAGCCCAGGGCAACATTCAGGAACACAAACAATTGAGAAATAGTTAGTTTCCTTTTTAAAGCCCATTTAAAGGCTAAAAATAGACCCCTTCCTGCTAGACATGACAGCAGAATGTGAGAGGCCTCACTGCTCATGGTGTGCACATTAATCTATAAACTGGTCACAGGATTTGTGGGTTCTTGTGATTTTATCAGGCCAGTGTGCTGTAGTGGTTAGAGAGCAGGACAAAGATCTTGAGAACCAAGTTTGAATCCTCACTTTGCCAAGGAGGCTTCTGAGTGACTGTAGACCAACAATGCACTCTCAGCCGAACTTAGAATAATCCTATGGGGATAAAATAATGGGTGAGTTGCCAACCTACATGTGGTTCCTGGAGATATCCAGGAACTACAACTGATCTCCAGGCTGCAGAGAGCAGTTCCCTTGAAGGGTGGACTCTATGGGATTATGCACTGCTGAAGTTCCCCCTTCCCCAGGTTCTACTCCCAAACTTGCCAGATTTTTCCCCAATATGGATTTGTCAACCATAGGATGGAGGAAAGAGGAAACTGCTTTGAGACCCTACCAGGAAGAAAAAGTAGGATATATAAATATAAATAAATAAATCTGGACATGGCCCACCCACCCTAGCAGAAGGAGAGGGAGGGGAGGGAGGGGTGCCATGCAAGGGAAGTGGAGGGAGGGAGGAAGTAAGGGGAGGCATGCAAGGGAGGGGGAGGGGGCCCGGCATCTGGACATGGCCCACCCACCCTTGCAGAGGGAGAGGGAGGGGAGGGAGGGTTGGCATGCAAGGAAAGGGGAGGGAGGGAGGAAGGGGTGGCAGGCAAGGGAGGGGGAGGGGAGGGGTGGGGTGGCATGCAAGGGATGGGAGGGAGGGGAACTGGAATGTACACTATTCCTAGCAGTAAGCTAACTGCTGTCATTCATTCAATATGCATTTCAGATCCAATGTCTTGTGAAATGACCTTGAGTATCCAGCAGTTAGACCATTACATTGCCATAATCAGAAAAACTGAACACTGACATTCTGCGAGTTTGACTTAGATATGTAAGGTATTTTAAGATATGACTTAGACATGAAATACCTCATACCACATTGATCAGTGAGTCAGATATTACTACAAGCCCCCCCACCCCAGGCTGCAGAATCTTTCCTGAAGGCAGACAGACTCTTCTGTCACAGTAATGGAGCCATTAAATGTCAATACACAGGCGAATAAGAGCCAATTAGTATTTAAATCACATGCAGCAACTCTCTTGCCCAATCTAAATGAAATGCAGTTACAGTCTGAGATAATTTAAAATGTCACCTTAAAAGATTGTTTAAAAGACTGACATTTTATGGCGTCACTCCTGTCTCTTTCCCTAAGCAGGCACAAGTAACAGATTTCATGGTGGTCTTGGAAGTGGCATTTCTAGACATAAAGTTGGACCCTAACGGGGAACTATGGCATTTAGCTACCTCTTTCCAGTGGGCCAGTTTTAGAAGGGTCTGTGTGTGTGTGTATGTGTGTGTGTGTGTGTGTTCATATTTACAATTATCTCAGTCTCTCCTTAACTTCTCTGCTCATTGGCTGAAATGAAAGTTGTCGAGTACTTTCCAGTACATGTCTAGCGACTAAAATTCATAAGTTACAAAAGACAATAGTGTGAAAAATAGATGATGGCTTGATTATGCTGTAGGAACAGCACAATAAGTCTTTTCTCTATTTAACTAGGAAGACGGTTACAAAATTATCTGGGCAACCAAAATATCATTACAAAGAAAATACAAAAACAAACATTCCCCCCAAGCTGTTTCCATTTTGTCCTTTTCTGATCTCAGCCCTCCTCTATGCTTCACAAAACCAGCAAACTGGCTACTGCTGAAAAAGATTGTCTCTTGTTGATTCATGTGGCTGCAAACCTGCTGTAAATTCTGTCATGCAACACACTGAGGGAAGGTGCAGTAAGACACAATGAGTTTCTTGGTCCATTTCCAGAGTCTAATCCCTGCTGAATAGAAAATGTGAGCATGTGCATGCAGGGCCAAATGAAGGGGGAACTTCACCTGGGGCATGAACTGCCTGCGTGTGCCCTTCCCGCACCGACACGCTCCACCCCTGACACACACCCTGGCCCCATCTTCCCACATGACTGCAATGGCGCTGCCCAGGACAAGCCAACCGGGGTGTCCCCATTGCAGCTACATGCTCGTGTGCATGACAGCAGTATCCAGCTCTTCTTGGAAGTGCTGACTTGCATTTCTAGCCTCATAACAAGTTTGTAAGGCAGGGCACCCCTCCATTAGCTAATTTTGAATCTCTCATGTTGTAGTCCACTATTCTAGCTACTTTGCCACATTGCCTGGCTGAAATCCAATGGGATTCAGAAAAGAAAGCTTTACTATAACCACAGACACTCTGCCTGTCTGATTCAATATCCCATCTGTATCATGGCAACAATGGAAACTAGCCCCAAAAAGCAAGGTTCTTGACCACTTTTGCCTATCAAAAGTGCTACAGAAGGCAAGTCCTGACCTGCATGGACCAGTCTATCCCAGTCTTTGTCAGATCTTGGAAGCTAAGCAGGATCAGCCCTGGTGAGCATGTCCATGGGAGACTACCTAGGACCGTGGTGGCGAACCTTTGGCACTCCAGATGTTATGGACTGCAATTCCCATCAGCCCCTTTCAGCATGGCCAATTGGCCATGCTGGAAGGGGCTGATGGGAATTGTAGTCCATAACATCTGGAGTGCCAAAGGTTCGCCACCACTGACCTAGGAAGGCTGATGGAGTCTCTAATCGCTATGCAGAGGAAGGCAATAACAAAATGGCCTCTGCTAATCTCTTGGCTTGAAAACCCTACTGGGTCTCCCTAAGATGGCTGTGATTTGCAGTCCTTTCTACCATCATAGAAAGCAAGCTGCCGTCTTCAGCAAATATTATTCTAATGGGGTCTATGGCAGCTTTTCTTTAAAAAACTGCTTGTGATGCAAGTTCTTCTTATTCTCCTGCCCCATTGGGAGGATTGAGCAAGTTTTCTTGCCAGCTGATGCACCTGCCAAACAGGAAAATACCCATTTGGGCTGCAGTCTCCAAGTGTGCTGACAAGAACATCAGAGCAGCAGTAATTTTTGGAGGTGGCTGATGGAAATGTGGGTCAAGAGAAAGAAACAGAGCTGATGTAATGGAGGGGTTGAACTAGTCTGACTGTCATCAGGGTTACATGGATTTGCTCCAATGTCCTGGTAATTCCGTTTTGGAGCACACATTTGTCAACAATGATTAGAGACTCCATCAGCCTTCAGCTTTCTCTCAAAAGGAAGACGGCAAAACATTATTCAAGGTAAAGAAAAAGAGATTCCACCTGAACATCAGGAAAAACTTCCTGACGGTAAGGACTATTAGACAGAGGAATGCACTACCTCAGAGTATGGTGGAGTCTCCTTCTTTGCAGAGGCTGGATGGCCATCTGTCAAGAGTGCTTTGATTATGTGTTCCTGCATTGCAGGGGGTTAGACTTGATGGCCTTTGGGGTCTCTTCCAACTCTATGATTCTATGATCTATGATTTTATTATTATACATACAGCTAAGAAATTAACAGCCTTACTAATGGCTGTTGTCAGGTTTCCAGGTTGAGTGGCAGCGGTCTGGTAGTTTTTGCTCCTAATGTTTCATCCGCATCTCTGGCTGGCATCTTCAGAGGCATGTCATAGTGAGATCGCTGTGTGGATTGCCAAAAGGAACAGGGCACAAATGACACAGAGTTTGACGGCCTGAGATCAACCCCTCTCCTGAGTTGTTTAAACCTGATTCTGGTTTCCTGCTCTTCCACATCATTTAAAACCAAGGATGTGAAACTGCCACTTGGGCATCTTTTGTGTGAGCATGTCAAGAAAGCGATTAGCACTGGATGTGAAACTGTGTTGTGATGTTTGTTCTGTCTCAGCTCTTCAGCTGGTTTTTTCAAGAGCATTTTTCAGTGTGGAGTGTTTTAAATAAAACACATTCACTGTTGTCAACATCCAGAGAATACAAATTGGCAAATTTTTCATTCTATTAAAATCCTTGCACCTGCTCCGGTTTAATGCCATTGGTACATTTTAACATATGCCTGGCGAGTGCATCTGGATGACAAGGCCAGTCTGCTTTACAACTGACAGAATTTGTTTATAAGCCCACTGAAGAGCTGGAGGAGGCAAACTGCATTATGCTACATGCTAATTACATTTTGCTTTAGAAAAACATTTATTAAAGATGCAGCTCAACAACCATACATTCCTAAATTTTATTTGCGTCAACTCCTGGGCTCCTCCCAAGTTTCTGGCATTTCCATGTCTCATTCTTTATGCTAGTGACACTAAAGTGAAATCGAATTCAGCAAACATAATTCATTTTTCTAAAAGGCATTTAAAATGGTTGTTTCTGAGAATAATGACACAATTTTAACGTTCGTCCTCTGTTGAAATTTCTCATGAATTGTAGAGAAGAAGGTGACTTTAGAGGTGACTTTGGAACATGCAGTTTTCCTTATATGGCTGTTGCTGGACATTTTGTCACGTTAGGGGACTGTACCATTCCTGAGGTCAGCATTAAACAAAATGACCCCCAGCAGAAGCTCATCTTGATCAGTCCCTGTCTTTGTCAAACTTTCCAGCACCTTATTTTGATGCTACATTTATAATTCGTTTATACAACATTGATGCACTATTTGCCTGCATGATTTTTTATTCACATGCAAAATGTTAAATTTGTAAGCTAGGAGCTGCGTTTATTCATGTCTTATATCAGCAAATATAATACACTTATTTCTTTCTATTGAATTCTTACAGCATTTTGAATTTTAAGTTCTTACAGCATTTTGAAGTTTAAGAATAAATGAAATGCAAAGACCTGAAATTTGTGTACCAGTGTTTAGCAGATCAATACAAAATAGTGTTACAATAGGTAATGGCCTGTTAGGGACAGCATGCCAACTCCTGATGGGGCCTGGAGTTCCCTTGGAATAACAACTGATCTCTAGGCTACAGTGATTAGTTCCCTTGGAGGAAATAGCACTTTAAAAGGGTAGACTCTATCACTTCACAGGTTGCTGATCTTCAGGTTGTGGCTGAAGATCTGCTGGTATTACAACTGATCTCCAGGTGTCAGAGATCAGTTTTCCTGGAGAAAATGGCTGCCAGCTCTGGGTTGGGAAATACCTGGAGATTCGGGGTGAAGTCTGAGGAGGACAGGGTTTGGGAAGGGGAGGGACTTCAGTGGGGTATAATACTGTAGAGTTCACTTTCTGAAGTGGCTATTTTCTCCAGTGGCGGAGCTACAAGGGGGCGGGGGATGCGCCGTGCACCAGGCGCACACCTGGGGAGTGGAAAATTGCCCGAGGCCCCTCCCCCTTCCCCCCTGCAGCACCCACCCACCACAGCGCCCCCTTGCGGCGCCCCCACCCCCTTCCCACACTTACCTTAGTTCCTTTCCTTTTCCTAGAACTTTTTCAGGCTGAAAAAAAAAGGTCTGTTCACAGTACAGGCTAAAAACGGCCTGAGGAGCTACAGTTCCCAGGAGACCTTGGGGCTCACAAGGTCTCCTGGGAAGTATAGTTCCCATCAGGCCGTTTTTAAGCCTGAACTGTGAATAGGCCTTTTTTTCAGCCTGAAAAAATTCTAGGAAAAGGAAAGGAACTAAGGTAAGTGGGGGGAGGGGGCGCTGCAGGCGGGGCGGAAAATATAGACTGCGCACCTGGCGCAGTTTGGCCCAGCTACACCTCTGATTTTCTCCAGGTGAACCGATCTCTGTCTACTGGAGATCAGTTGTAATCTCAGGAGATCTCCAGCCACCACCCTGAAACTGGAAACCCTGCTTCTCATCCCTGCTGGGCTCCCTTCCCAAATCTCCAAGAATTTTCTAACCCAGAGCAGGCAATCCTACATGAGGGTCACAAATACAGATGGCTTTAAAAGGGGGTTAAACTGATTCATGGATAGTGCTGAACATCTCCTTTATAATTTTTCAAATTGAATTTCTTTTTCTTTGAAAATGTGGCCAACAGTTTAACTGTCACTTGATTAACATTGAATATGGACACTATAGCTCAAAGGTGCCCTATGAACTGCTGGAGTGTCCCTCACATTCTAAGGGATGTGGTAGACACAAGGGATCCAGGCTCCTGTTCTGGAAAATGACGAAGGGCCATTTGTTGTCATTATTTTTAAACCAAACACCCTTCTTGCAGAAAGTCCAAGCAAAACGTACTTCTGGTCTTTTGGAACAGAAAGAGGTACAAGAATCCTAAACTAACACAGAAATGGGGATTGATTGAAGGGGGAAAGCTTTGGTCCCAGGTCCCAGACATTGGCAGTTCTATAACTGCTGAGTCTTTACAATTGTACCAGCAGTAGATAATAAGCAGGTCTAAAAATAGTGCCATTGGTGGTATATGGGACCTTGGAGATGTGAGTGACTTCCAAAGGCCACAAAGGAAGACACCGAGACTGCCAAAACCTGGAACCACATATGTGCTTCTTTTCTTCACTTTGACCATAAAAATATTCCACGAGCCTGTGCCACTATGCTTGTCAAAACTAAACTTTGAACGCAAGGACAAATCTGGAAGTGAAAGGAGGAGACACAAAGGAAGAGGGGTTTTTTTTTTGTAAATGAACAAACTTGAAAGGAACTGTATCCAGATTGCACCTGTTCCTCACATCTTGTTGGTTCCCTTCCACAGGATGCCTGGCTGAGTAAAGAGTCCATGCAGAGATTGAGGAAGTAAGCTGACAACCCATGGGAATGTAGAACTCTTTGTTTGCACTAGGTTGCCAACCATCATGTTGTGTCTGGAGATCTCCTGGGAAAACAACTGATCACCAGGCAACAGAGGTCAGTTCACCTGGAGAAAATTGATGCTTTGGAAGGTGGACTGTAGGGCATTATACCCCACTGAAGTCCCTCCCCTCACAAATCCTGCCGTTCTCAGGTTCAATTCCCCAAATTTCCAGGTATTTCCAAATCTGGAGCTGGCAAGCTAACTTGCACCCCTCTTTTGCTCTAAAAAGCAGACCATCTTCTTCCTGCCACAGGCTGACTCAGGTCTGGGAAATGGGCCTGCCCTAATCATGTCAACTCTGTCCTTGAATTCTTTTTTTAAAGGAAAGAAAACTCTAGAAAATGGAACAGAAATGTTCATCCCTCATAATGTCTGTATTTTCTCCATCGTGAGTAACTTCATGATGCTTCCTATGGTGTGGATTCAACTGCTTGGGTTTTATGGTCCCCAAAGATGTTGGCTGTCTCAGAGATAGCCATGTGGTCACAGTAGCACCTTAGGGACCAACAAGGTTTTGGGGGTATAACCTTTTGAGAGTTAAAGCTCCCTTCATCACATGTTTTGCTATACTGCTAACATTAAGCACCCATATTGGAAACTAACTGAACTGTTGTGATTGTGATGAATTTGTACATATTTGCTCTGGCTGGCAGTATATCCATGGTAGATCATTCAAACAATACACCTGTTTGCACAGGCCCAAAAAACCCAGTTACAGTGACTCTCATTTTCTACAAGCAGGCTTCTTGAATAACATGATCTTGTCTCTGAAGTATGCATCATCATTCTCCAGTGATTAAGATGTGCAGGCCAATCCAGGGGGCTTGCAAGTCAGCTCTATGAACTAGTGTGGGGCTGTAGCAGCACATATGCCCATCTTGCTAGTGTAAACGGCACTTATGCCAGTGGGTAAGGCAGAAAGGGAAGTGGGCAGGCACAGTGGATCTCCATGGTGCCTGATCTGGAAGGGGGCTCTGGTCCTAGAACTATACTAGCTAAACTGGCCCAGGAATGTATCTGCCAAAGAAGTCAGATGTAAATCTATTCCACCCTATGGGGAATTCTTTGATGGCCAGGGTCTTTCTTCTTTCTGCTGCCTACCCACACTGCCTGGATCCCCTCTGGGATGTTGCATCCCCAGCCCTCTGGATTTGTGCTATTAGTTTGCCAATTGTGTAAGGGCAAAAATGGCTAGACTTATTATATAACTTCCGTATGGCTAGATTTAGTTACCGTATAGCTTATTTACCAAGTCACCCATGGTCCTTTAATACAAGTTGCTACTGTATAGGTTTTATGATGACTGAGATGTTAGACAACAGCATAAAGACCAATGTTAGACAACAGTATAAAGGTCATGCAATCAGGGGCTCAACTCATGCGAAAGGAGTAGTTTGATCATAGTGTTTGACTTGTGATCACATATGTGCCAAAATTCTGAGCATCCATAATCAAGATGAAGCTAAGCATGGACAACATACAAACATCTTCATGTACCTGAAACCCACAAGGCTTTTCGGAATAGTGGTTGTTCCATTGAAGAGCCTTTGTCTATAGCTAGTTGAGTCAACTTGTCCCTCCCACATTCCTCTTTCTTAGCCTTTGTCTTCTGGGAGATAGTACTGGCACTTAGGGATTCCCATGCCCTAAGTTTTTGGGTATTAGCAAGTGGAGAGATGAAAGGGAGAGGATGAGACATGTCCTCCTTTCTACACAGACCATGCCTGAGAATTCCCCTTTGTTTCTGGCTGCTGAATGTCTTAAACTGCCCCTGAGTTGCACATCAGAGCTACCAACAGTTCTCAAACACTTTTTTTACACACTCCTACCTTATCCCTTCAATGGAGAGACAAGACCATGAAATCCTGACTAAAGCAGTCTTTTTTTTTTTACTGTTTCAGTTTTTCCAAGCAGGACCACGCTTTGCATGGTAGGGATAAGAATTTCCAGACACTGGCAGTATGTCCAGCATTCCTAGGTGTTATTTTATTTTTAAGAAATTTCAAGGCGTCAGTAATTTCAGCAGCCTCAGTGACACCCTCTCACTTTGCCACAGTAGAGACATCTGTTCTTGGTTTATTGACTTTATTTGAGAATGCTTTGCAGTCCAAAGGAGATGGCAAAATGTATGAAAGGTAGAGTTTCTTGTTGAATTCGTGGCATTTTATAGCTGAGACCTTGTCTTTTAAGTCTGGGAAGATGTTTCTGCCTCTGAATGGAGTGGGGTAAGTTTATCTCTCGGTCCAGTTGACCCCATGGCACCTAGAGAGGTCAAAGGGATCTGAGGAATCTGAATTACCCCTGAGGACTATCTAATAACCCCCATTCCAAAATGTCCACATCTGGCTAATAGCAAGACTAAGGGTCTGAGCTGGGATTAGATCCTGCTGGGGGGAAGGGCAGCCTATACATTGAGTTAATTAATTAAATAAATAATGTCACATGCAATCACAGAACTCATTGTTTGATGGACAGCTTGGTCTGCTCATGAGCAGCTCAAGGCCATTTGCCAGTTGTGTTCCACAGTGATATGGATACCAAGATGGGTGGGACTGGAAAAACCTGCAACCAACACCTAAACAAAGCCAAAACCAGTAAAGGTTGAAGAACAATGATATGGATAATAGCCAAGCCCACTTTTTGAAACCAATACTCTCTAAACAAATTAATAATCCTTAAAAAAATGAATACCATACCCACTGTATGTTATAAACATAATACACATAAATAAAATATCAACAGTGAAGGTAAAACATCAATATCATATTGCAACATGCCTAGCCAGTAATTCTTTACAGCATTTGTTTCCAAAACTATTTTGTAATCATTCCACTGAATATCACTGGGTTAAATATCTTGGTAAAAACTAACTTGCACATGCATTGTAATCATATTTCAATGAGGTCACTGTTGCTATAGAGCCAAACAACTGCACAGCAGCTAATAACATGTAGTTTGCAAATCATTTAAAACAGTGCACATGTCAACAGGGAGCAAATGGAGTATTCTGTGTACCATAAGGACCTGACCCAACCATGACCCTGGGAGAAAATTGATTTCCCCTACTGTGCAGGCATAAAAATTGAAACCTATCAACCACAGATGAAAAGCTACCAATCTCAGAGTCTGAGTGAGATGGTGAACACTGTAGACTGGACAAATGGTCTAATTCAAGGCTCAAATTGAGAGTAAAACATACCTGATGAAGGTTTCACTTGATGAGCATTTGTTTACTTTAAATATTAGTCACCTTTCTCCTTTGCAGAATTCAGCAATATAAATAAAATGTAAAAACGCACACTAAAACAACAATTATAAAACTTATAAAAGTAAAATTTAAAAACTACAATTAAAAAAATTAAATCAATACAATTACAGTCCAAAATAAAACTGTCTTCAGTTGCCTCCTGAAGACTGAAAATGAGGGGGTCGGGTGCACCTCCCTGGGGAGGTTGTTCCATAATTTTTATGCTACCACAGAAAAGGCCTCCTGTCATGTATCCACTAAGGAGGCATCTTTAATTAGTGGGAAATGCAGAAGGACATCTCCCCATGATTTTAATTTCCTGGTCAAAACATATGGAAGAAGACTCTCCTTTGGCAACCCCCATCTTAAGCCATGTAGGGCTTTAATGGACAAAACCAACAACTTGAATTGGGCTCAGGAGTGGATGGATCAGTAGCCAGTGTAGTACTGGGAACATATGTTCTCAATATCTGGCCCCTACCACCAGCCTAACCACAGCATTCTGCACTAGCTGCAGCTCCTAAACACTCTTCAAGAGTAGGCCTAAGTAGATAGCATTGCTAGTGTCCAGCCTAGATACAAAGAAAGAATTGATCATGTAGATTGATCTGACTGACTCAGGAACAGATGCAGTTGATGCACCTGATGGAGCTGGAAAATACATTCTAAGCCACAATAACCCCCTGGTTTTCTAAGATGATCACTGTATCAAAGCAGCACTCCCAAGCTGCAAATTTGATATTTCAAGGGAAATATAGCCCCATCTAAAACAGGGGAGGTTTGAAGTCCCTGGTCTGTCTTTCTACTAACCCAGAGAACTACAGTCTTGTCAGGATTAAGTTTCAGTTTGTTCACCCTAATCTAGCCTATTACTACCTCCAAGCAGTGGTTCAGAACAGCAGAGCATATTTGACACAAACAAAAACCAACCAGAAGCCAATACAGTGAAGAAAGAACTAGGCTAATATAATGATTGCAGTACACCAGCTTCAAAATCCCAGCAACTACATTTGTACCAATGAAAATTTCTGGAGCAACGTCAATTATCCCCTTTGGGGATGAGGCGGCCTATAAGTCTAATAAATAAAATAAAATAAAAAAATAAACAAATATGGTTATAGTAGTTCAACCTGAATCTTACCCATGGAACCCTTGGGCTATTTGTTTTCGGCCTAAAAGAAATCACACTCATTGTAAGTGAGCAAATTAATTACCATTTTCAAGCAATTGTTTAAAGAGAAGCAAAAGAGTGGATTCTCTTCATCTTTTTGATTCACGCATACATCTGTGTTTCTGTACAATGAGGTAACCTAAATAGGTCTCTTAAGGAAAAGAATAATCTCTCACGATTCCCTTGTAATTGCCTCATGACCAATTCACCAGTATTTTTGAGTGGGAACATTTGCTGCAAGGTGACTATCTTCTCAAATTAAAGCTAAATTACTACATGCTAATATTGCAAGAAGTGTCTTTTCAAGGCATAGCAAGTTGCATTCACACCGCATGGTATTTACACATGTTTAAAAGTGTTGATAAACTCCACTTCATCAAACATTGAAGAAAAAAAGTTACTGGACACTTACTTTTTACCTCAGATGTAATTATGCAAACAGTTACTTACTGAGAAGCAGTTGGTAGAAGTTAAAATTGATGGCCTCCTTCTCCCCAAAGTTTACAGGAAATCCCCTCTGGTGTTTGACATTCCTGTGTCAAGGTAAGATGGTGGAAACACACAGAGAGGCATTTTCATTCAAACAGCAAAGCATTCTGGGAATGAGGCAGGGAAACTGAACCAACAGCCTCTGCAGCAACGTGGAGAGTAGCGTCAGCCAGGTGAAGCTTTGCCAGCATGTCTTTCTTTCACCGCACTGTTCCCTCAAGCGCAAATAGCCGACAGAATTAATCTCATAATGCAAATACTTCAGCGCTCATTCTCTAATTTCCTTTGGAAATTCATTAGTTTTCTTAAATGAGTGGTAATGTCACTTGCGTTTTTGGGTTATGAGGGGATTAAATGAAGGAAATCTCTGCCTAGAATAATCACAGTTACTTAACTTAAACATTTGGCTCTCGTGAAACACTGAGAAAGAGCAGCCCCTGGTCCCTTCAGTTACAGTGGTTAACTCAGCAGCTTACTAAAATATTGCTCGATGAACAAAATTATTCAGCAAAAAGGATCCAGGCATAAAAGGTTGTTTGTTAGCACTGGCTGGCAGTTGACTGTAAGTGTTTCCCCTACTCTGCCAACTTGAAGCTGATAACATGACTTTCTGAATACCTTCCAAACCTTGGCAGGACTACTTACTTTCTAAATGTTTCACACTTAAACCCTTAACAGTTTTTCCAGAGAAGAGGGACTTTAAAATCCATGCATATATAACAGCAGGGTGATTCTAACAACACATACAGGAAAGGTATTAATGTTTAACATGTGTTAATTAAAACTGAAAACAGTAAGACAAATGTTTCAGGTTTACACTCAGCTGAACACACCAATTGCTTAACATCTGAGTTTGCAGAAGAGGATTTAGGCTCTAGAGGGAATAATATTTATTTTCACTTTGTTTACCTCATCTCTCCTCCCCCCTCCACTCACGCACACACCAAATACCCTTAGAAATGTGACATCTTTTGTTTTTGCATTATTTTGAACAAAAAAGGGGGAGAGAGGTGTATGAGGAAGTATGAGGGACCCTTTGTGAGAAGGAAGTCCATGGGTCTTTGCATAGCACAGGGATCATCCTGAGGAACTTGGTAATACAGAATTTTTAGAACGTCCCACTACCTACATAATATGTCTCTGTAAAAGAAAAAGTAAGATATGGATTCAGATTGTCATAAAAAAAATGCAAGTTAGTTCTTTCAACATTAAAAATAAAGTTCATCGTTTTAAGAAATCATCAAGAAATACATTTTTGGATACAAGTCCCTCCTGCAAGAGTTGGTTTTTATACCCCACTTTTTTCTACTGTGAGAAGTCTCAAAGTGGCTTACGGTTGCCTTCCTTCCCCCCTATCCACCTGCCTGCAAACAAGCACCTTGTGAGGCTGGTGGGAGTTCTGAGGAAACTGTGAGTGGCACAAGGTCACCCAGCTGGCTTCATGCAGACGAATAAGGAATCAAACCCTGTTCTCCAGATTAGAATTTGCTGCTCTTAACCACCACACCACACTGGCTCTAACAATTCTTGGGGATTGAATCCCTCACCCAAGGGATCCTTGCTCTCACATTTTAAGTACCTAGACCAGTGATGGCGAACCTTTGGCACTCCAGATGTTATGGACTACAATTCCCATCACCCCCTTCCAGCATGGCCAATTGGCCATGCTGGAAGGGGCTGATGGGAATTGTAGTCCATAGCATCTGGAGTGCCAAAGGTTCGCCACCACAGACCTAGGAGGAAGAATCTCTTTTAATTACATGAATGGTACATGTTGTCAAGTTGTTTCCAATGTATGGTGACCGTATGTATTTATGTTCTCCAAAATGTCCTATCACTAACAGACTTGCTCAGGCTGAGGCAATTAAAATCTCCTCTGGATTGAGGGAAGCATGAAGTGATTCTTGGTGATCTTTTCTCTCCTTTCCTGGGATCTTCAAGCAGTGGGTTAGCAGTCTGTTGGTTTATTTTTTCCCACAAAAATGAAGTGTGCAGATGAGGGAAACTAAACTCTGCACCCTCTCACTACTTACCTCATTACACTCTATTTCTTTCAGCATTTGGCTGTCAGTCCAACTGACTTCTCATATGGGAGTCCAGCCAAGGGGAAATGTGCTTCAAAAGGTAGAACATAGTGGGGGAAGATTAGCACTCCTTACCTCCACACCCCAGTTTTCTTTAAAATTTAAACCTGTAAAAATGGTAGGAAAGATGGAATGGTTTGATAGTGAATGTCAGAAGGCAAAAGTAAAACTTAAGAGGAACTATGGAAGTATGAAAACTTGCTGTATGGACCATCATATCTCAGGTTATGTCTCTCAGAACCAGGCATATCTGAGACTACTGCGTGAGAAAAAGTGAAGATATGTAAGATTAATGTGGCTAAAATTGGATAACTGTGCCCAATGAAAACATCCCCAAGTGTTCTGGAAAATGCTTAATGAGTTAAATAGGCAACAGAGAAATTTTGGAAGTGAAGAGGAAATCTGTCCAGAATCCTAGTTGTAGTAGTTTTTATGTAAGAGTGGAGGTACTGAGGCCAGTGATAAGATCTATGAATTGAAACATAATTGTTTAGCCTCAGTTACAGTCTGGAAGAAGTTGAACCCAAAAGTTTGGCTTCAGGAAGGATAACATGAACATATAAGGAAAGATTCCACTATTAAACATTCAGCTGGAGCAAATCCATACCTCAGATGTAAAAAGTAATCTTTTACAAGGATTACCTCATGTTAATTATGATGTCAGTTTCACTTGAGGAACCCAGTTTATATTTTTAAAAAGCAGATAATCATAAGCAAGATGCATATATTGGGAATAATTCATGTATTTAGATATTTATACTCTACTTGTCTCCCAGGTAAGAACCCGAAGTGGTTTACACCATTCTCCCTTTACCCTGTCAGCAAAAAATGTTTGAAGTAGGTTTGGCTGAGAGAAAGTGATTGGCCCAAGGTCACCTCTAGTAAACTTCCATGGCAGAGCAGGGACTAGAACCTGTCTTTCAGATATTAGTTCAATTTATCAAATTACTAATCCAAGCTGGTTCTTAAGCTCAGTGACGGAACTCAAATCAGATTGGAACTACTGCCTTCCACTTCTACTTCGTATTTTTTTTCTAAAACTGACCAATCTGTGCTGTTTTTAGGCCTGATAAGGGTGGGGATGAACGAAGAGAGATTAGGGTATCCATTTTGTTTTCCCTTTCAAGATTATTAACAGTATGGGTGAGAGCAGAAGGGTTGGTGCTAGAAGTGCAGAGGGAAAGCTTTCCATTGTACCTGCCCTGGTACTGGAACCACCCTGAGGCAGAGGCAGAGCGCAGACAGTGGTGTTTGGAAACAGGTAAAATGGCATGGCAAAGAAAGCATCATGACATCTGGCAAACAGTGGAGCAGAGTAGCCAGAACTGGCACTTTGGATTCTCCAGAGTAAACACTCCCTCTTAGAAAACTCATTCCCACAGCAGTTGGTGTAATAGCAAAGCAACCTGCACAAGAACATATAAAAACATTGTTTCTCAAAGAAACAATCCACAGGTGTAGAGAAACAACAATAACATTCCTGCTTATATAAAAGCCTTCCCCCACATGACCATGTCAGGGCCATTGAAAGGCTGCAGTCAGTGGTGGATAGCTGTGCACAGAAATTTATCAACACAAACATTTTTGGTGGTGAGACAGATATATTCCACTGGTTGGACAATATCTCTGTCACTGCTGAGTCATTGTCTTCTCCCACTTGTCTTGGTCAAACCAAAACCGTAAGGCTTCACAAGCAAACCAGCGATAATGACATCCCTCCCCCATTACTAAATGTTATCATTAAAATAATATTAAATAATCGGGTGTATTTGACTGGGTTACAACTTGTTAATATACAACTGTATATCCCAATACTGTCCTTGCGTTTTTCTTGACTCGTTCAGTTGTCTTCAGTACTCACTTGGATGCAGTTGAAAAATACAGTGAAGTGATATAAGTAGGGTGCAACAGTTCAAAGTAATTTAAATAGGCTCCCTGTGAAAACCAGACATTCCAACATTCTTTGGCACCACAGGTATTAGGATACTGCAGAGCTGTGGGAAACTATTTGGATAGTGCAGCATCTTGAAGGAGCCTTCTGTATGTACTTGTAGAAGACCTTTAGACCCCACCCTCACATCTTGGCACAGACATGTTGCTTTGGGGTTCTTTAGATTGAAGCACGTTGCAAGGCACTCCAGTTTAGCTACAATTCATCTTAGAATTAACTAGCCAGAGCATCTGTAGTGGTAGAAGCAACAGAAATATGAGAGAGAGCAATGCCAGAATACAAAGTGTCATTCTGTGTAGAGCTCTACCCTTCTAAACCCACTGAAGTCAATATACTTAGAAAGGTATAATTCTGCAAAGGATGACAGTGTACATTGAATGGGAAGGTATGATTTCTCTTTAAATCAAATTTATAAGTAACATAATGTAGATTCTTTTATGTAGATGAAGTCTTAACTTGGACTATAAATGCAAAACTGTGGCTAGAATTAGGTATCTAAAACAGAAACATGCAGTTTATATATAATGGTTAGTTTTAATCAAAATTTACAATCTATATGGTCAAAGACAGGGGAAATGGCAGCAAGAAAAGGCAGCAAGAAAAGATGACGTTTCTTGTCTTCATATGTTTTTTACTGTGGGAGCTATTAGCTTAAATAAGGTCATCAGAGACATCCTAACTTGCCTCAGCCTGAATATTTAAGCTCGGCTATAAATATGTGATTTAAAAAAATAGTGATTATTATGCACGCCGTCTTACTTTGCAATTCCCCAAGATTTAGTGGCAAGAGGAACTTTTCATCACTCAAACATTATGTTCTCCAGCAGCACTCAGTTATGTTGCAGGGGGGAAAAACACCCCACTCTCATGGATTAAACCTTTCAGTTTCCTGCTCCATCGGTTTTGACCCCAGGTGGTTCCGAAGTAGTGCAGGTCAAACTTATTACATACTATTCACTATCCCAATAAACAAGAAGTGTGTTGTCACATTTGAAGTGCTGCATATTTTTCTAGTAATTATGCCTTATTATATATTTACCATTCAGAAAATGCAGGTGTGGGCTATTGAATCCTGGCCAATGTGAATTTGCCGAATTGGCAGCAATTCCTCGGTGAGTTATGTTCCGCTGTCTGTTGGTTTTTACAATTGTTTTCACTAGTAATTTAGCTCTGCAATGCAATATGCAATTAGCCCTTTTATCGAAGCAGCTGTATTCACTTTTACAATGGCACTTCTCTCCCCCCACCCTGCCGCCTTTGGCTTATACCACAGCCTGTTGTGGTTCTGTTGATTTGATGACTGGAACTGCTGAAGTTGTCTCTGGATGAGTCAGGCTGGACAAGGAGCTTCGAACAAATTTGATTCTTACTTACTCGCTAATGCTGCTTCTTTATTTTTATTTTTTTATTTTTAATCAGTTCATTCCCAACCAGGTCAGACTCAGGGTGGTTTGCACATATTTCACAACAATTACAATCACACAATTAACAAATTAAAAACTTAATATAAAACTCTGATGGCACCCTAGAATATATGTGATAGTGGGAAAATCAGAGGGGGAAAGGAGGGAGAATAACTGGAAATTTAAATTAACAGCAGGAAGGGGAAATAAGAGACAGGTAAATTCAATCATAAATAGGTAAGGAAAAGAAGGGAGGGAGGAAGTACAGCTAGCTAGATGGAAAACATCACTTTCCTCAACCTTAGGACTGATGGAACACCTGTCTTACAATCCCTGCAAATCTACAACAGGTCCTTCAGGGCCAAAGTTTCACTTTATAGAGCAGCGGTTCTCAACCTGTGGGTCGCGACCCCTTTGAGGGTCGAACGACCCTTTCACAGGGGTCGCCTAAGACTATCTGCATCAGTGTTCTCCATTTGTAAAATGGATAAATATTAGGGTTGAGGGTCACTACAACATAAGGGCCACGGCATTAGGAAGGTGGAGAACCACTGTTATAGAGAGTTCTACCAGGTTGGGGACAGAGCTGAGAAGGCTCTGGTTGATGACAGCTGGATGACCTTTGTGCAGGAACCACTTGTAAGTTGTTCCATGCTGAGTGCAGTATTCTTTGGGGGTGTATAGGGTGAGGCGGTCCCACAAAGCCTAGACTGTTTAGGGCAGGGGTAGGGAACCTGTGGCTCTCCAGATGTTCAGGAACTACAATTCCCATCAGCCTCTGTCAGCATGGCCAATTGGCCATGCTGGTAGGGGCTGATGGGAATTGTAGTTCCTGAACATCTGGAGAGCCGCAGGTTCCCTATCCCTGGTTTAGGGCTTTGAACGTCAACACTAAAACCCTGAATCTAATCTAGTATTCTACCTGTAGCCAATGTAGCTGGTAGAGAACTGGATGGATCCATGGAGTCCCCATTCAGGCCCACAACGCCAGATTCTGAACTAGTTGAAGTTTCTGGAGCAGTCTCAAAAATAGCCCTGCATAAAGCAAGATACAATCGTCTGATTTGGAGATGGACCATTATATGGATTCCAGTAGCTAAATCAGTAGCTAAATCAGGATGGGATATGAAGAGGACCAATTGTCAGACCTAGAGCAGATGGGAAATTCCACACTAGCTACATTCATGACTGATAGGGAAGCATCCAGAGGCAGTCCCAGACTCCTGATGGTCAATTCTGGTGTCAATTGCACAGCATCACATGTTGGGAGCTGGCATCCTACTCCCAAATCTCCCGGGCCCAGCCACAGGACCTCTGTCATCGATGGATTCAGTTTCAATAGACTCTGTCCCAAACATTTTACCATAGCCTCCAAATATCTGGCCGGTGCAACCAGGATGGCAACCATCTGACTGCCCATCAACAGATATATCTAGGTGTCATCTGCATACTGATAATAACACAGTCTGAAACTCCAGACTAGCTGTGCCAAGGGGGCACATGTAGATATTAAATAACATTGGGAGAGGATTGCTCTTTGAGGGAATCTGTACTGTAAAGATGCTGTGATGACATCCTCTTCCCTTGTGCTACCCTTTGTCCCTGTCCCTGATCTTGGAGAAATTAGATTAGCCATTGAAACACTGTCTCACAAATACCAGCACAGGCAAAGCAGTGGGCCACTAGTTCATGATTAACTATATAAATCCTGATCAAGTAATAACAGCAGCACTAATCTGCCTTCATCCAGCCGTCTACAGAGATCATCTGTGAGGGCTACCAATTCCATCTCTATCTCATGGCCAGGCTGGAAACCAGACTGGAATGGGACCAGAGATTATATGTGTAAGAGTGGGGGCTAGCCCGCTCATCCAGCCGTCTCGGTACATCCCTCGCAACGGGCTGCTTGCCCAGGGAAATGACCTTGTATTGCTTATCATCTATGTCAATGCTTACTTTTGCTTTTCTTGCTTTCCTGTGTGAAACTGCGCTTGAGAACTATGCATGGGAGGAGGGGCTGTGTTTTCGTCTGTAAAAACGACGAGGCTAGCTGAGGGGGGCCAGTTCTCGCATGGCGTGTATTGAGACCGTTGAAGCTTTGGAATAAACGAACTGCTTAAAGTTACTTTTGTTTCAAGTTCTTCTGAAAGTTCCTTACATTATGCGAGAACTCCCAAATCACCACCTACGTTTGGTATGAGTTTGAGTCTTCACACTCAACTACTCTGTGAATCTCTGGTGTCTTTCAACATGCAGAGGTTGCCATTCAAGGGGCTGCTAAACGATGAGTACGAAGAGACTGTGGTAGCCCCCAAAGAGGGCTCCCTCTCTGCCGCGCTTTCGACGGTCCCTGTGGAGGAGCCAACGGAACCAAGTTCCCTGGTGACCCTCTCCAGGCCTCGGCTCAGCCGAAGTGTAGCCTTTCTCCAACTGAAAGAGCGGATGGAGGAAGCCCCATTGAGGTCTCGACGCACGGTTTCGGCCGAACGTCTCGAGGTGCGCCAGGAATTTTTCGACCCTGGTGGAGGAGTGTCGATGGATCGTGCCCCCATAGAAAGGCACATCACCACCCGCCACCATGTGGATTACAAACCAATAATGCGCACGGTTAGGGAGGAAATTGGAGTTTCAGCCATCCACGGGGATACCCAAGAATCGTTGGAGAAACATTTGGAACAATATTTCGAACCCCCACCTGTGCACCACTGGCAAAGTATGGGGGCGCGCCCGAAGACTACGTCGGGGGCCCGACAATCGGTAGAGAGTCTCTTGGATTTCCCTGGAGGGTCCCAACGCAAATTGACTTTTGCAGAGGATGCCCGCGCCCACGACCCCCCTGACCTACGTAGTTTCTTGGGGACAACCGCCGGACCCACTCAAGATTCACAGCAGGGTTCGGACGTGGAACCAGACGATTGGGAGGATCAACGCGCAGCCCTAGCCAGAGCCAAACAGGACTGGGAGTTGGAACGCGAGGCCCTCGAAAGGGAACGGGAGGCTCTGGAATTGGAACGGGAACAGTTTCGCCGCGAACGTGACGCTGAAATAGCCCAGGAGAAAGAAATGCTCCGAGAACAATTCCTGAAGGATCTCGAACACTCCCGCATGGTTTTGGACCACACCAAACAGGACCTCGACCGCCAACGCGAATGCGTTAAGGCGCTTCAGACTCAGGGGGAAGTCGAAGTGGCCCTGCAACGACAGGAACGCGAGAGGCTCTGGCAAGAACGGGAGACGCTGGTGCGCCGGGAGAGGGATTTGGCAGACAAGGAAGCCGCCACTTGACGTGATGTCAGAGCACCGCTGGCAACAGCCACCAGGACTGACGGAGCTGCTTGACCACGCTCACCCCTTCCTCACCTTCCAGTTGGGGCGCCACGGGGAGCCCCCGTGCCACAGCAAAGAATTCTTCCCCCGCCGCCGCCACCGCAACCCGCGTTCGCGGTCCAACCACCTCCCGCACCTGCCCCGGTTCCTGCGCCCCAAGCAGCTCTGGTTGCTGGCAGAGGCCACCTACGACCTCCTATTCCGGCCCGTTTCGATGGTACTGCTTGCCGGCTGCCCTACTTCATATTGCAATTGGATGCGCACATGCTCGAATTTGATGATCTCTACCGCTCCGAGGCGGAAAAAGTACGGGATATCGGGTCGGTGTTAGATGGAGACGCGGCTGAATGGTTTGTGGAACTACATGAAATGGGGGGAGCCCCGGAACTTCAAACTGTAGCCGCCTTGCTCCAGGGACTTAGGTTACGTTTTCAAGATCCTGAAGAAGCAAACAAGGCCAGTAAGACTATTAAAACCATCAAACAAAGGAACAGACCCTTTGCCGAATTCGCTCGTGAGTTCCGTTTAGCGGCTAATAAACTTCCTGACTGGCCCGAACGTATGAAATGCGAATACTTTCACGATGCGATTGATCCTGAGATCTGCACCTGGGCAGATATGGTGGGCCAGCCCCAAACCATCGCTGAATGGATTACAACAGGGAATTACATTGCATCCCGTCTGAACCGCTCCAAGACAGGGAAAACCCCACCAACCAAAGCAACGGCAAAGCCGGCAACAGCCGTCGCTCCACAAAAAAAGCCGCAACGGGACCTCCCACCACCGAGTCTACATCCGATCGTCGCCGTCGTCTTGGTTTATGTTTGTATTGTGGGGGCCCAGGTCACCTGGCAGCCAACTGTCCGAAGAAATCCAAGGCTCCTGTCCCTGCGCCCCGGAAATCCATAGCTAGGGCCCCCCGTAAATCGGGCCCGAAGGAGCCTCAAGGGGCTGCCCGCAGCCTGGCTGATGATGACCCAGATGACAGCGAGGACAACGACTTTGGAGGAGTAAGCCTATCCTCTGGTCCAGCTGACGAAAAGACGGCGCCAGACGCGGTGAGTGAAGGGGGGCCCCCCATAACCCTTATGACCACTTTAACCAATCCAGCGAAGCACACCCATATTTTAGCCCGGGCTTTAGTGGACTTGCTCGCACTGTCTAATGAGTGGACTTGCTCGCACTGTCTAATGAGACCTCAGGTGGCAGAACAATTAGGTCTCGAACGTATAGCATTAGTCAAGCCCATCCCCTTTACACAGATGGATGGCAGCCCTTTGGGAACGGAGGGTCCGGCTCGGTTCAGAACCCAACCAGTGCTTTTACGTTGTGCCGACCACTGGGAGAGACGCAGTTTCATTTTGGCCCCGGTTGCCAAACATCCCATCGTCTTAGGCATGCCTTGGCTTCTATCCCACGAACCTACCATTTTCTGGGGGCAACGCATCGTCCGATTCACGGATCCACCGTGTGGGGGACATATGAATGAGGGGGAGCCGCCTGACGAACCTCTAGTTACCCCAATCTCACAAAATTTGCTGGCCCTTGAACTCGCCCCGAGCCCTGAACTGGCGGGGATCCCGAAACAATACTGGGATCTGGCTCGGGTTTTTGAAGAACGAGAATGCGATCAGCTTCCCCCCCATAGAGACACAGATTGCAAGATCCTCTTAGTCCCGGGGGCACAACTGCCGAAAGGAAGAATTTATCAGATGAGCCCCACTGAACAAAAGGAGCTCCGTGCTTTCCTTGATAAAAATTTGGCTAGGGGTTTCATTCGGCGGGCAACCAAAAGCACCCACGTGGCTCCGGTCTTGTTTGTCAAAAAGAAGGACGGTTCCCTGCGCCTTTGCACCGACTATCGGGGGTTAAATGCCGTCTCTCTTTCCAACAAATACCCCTTGCCATTAATCAAAGATTTGCTAGACGCTTTGGGAACGGGACGAATTTTTACCAAATTGGACTTACGCGAGGCTTACTACCGAGTAAGAATTGCTGAAGGGTATGAACACTTAACAGCTTTTAATACTAAATTCGGACAATATGAATACTGTGTAATGCCATTCGGATTAGCCGGAGCGCCAGGGGCTTTCATGGCTTTAATCAATGATGTCCTAGAAGACTTTTTATTCAAAGGGGTAGTGGTATATTTGGATGATGTGCTGATATATTCACAAACAGTGGAAGAGCATGAACGGTTGGTCAGGGCTGTGTTGCAACGGCTACTCGATAATTCTCTGTTTGTCAAGTTGTCTAAATGTGCGTTCCACCAGACTTCCCTGGACTATTTGGGCTATTGTATCTCGCCTGAGGGGCTGGAGATGGACCCTGCCAAAGTGGCAGCGGTCGTTGACTGGCCCGTCCCTACCACTCGTAAGGAACTTCAATCTTTCCTGGGCTTTGCCAATTTCTATCGAGACTTTATTCCCCAGTTTGCTCAGTTGGCGCTGCCGTTGACAGATCTATTGCGCACCAAAGGAAAAGGTCCTCAAGCATCTAAACCCGGGACGCCCATTCCCTGGACGGAGGATTGCCAATCCGCCTTTCAAGCTCTTAAGATTGCTTTCACTACCGAGCCCATTCTAAAGCACCCGGATCCCGACTTGCCTTTCATAGTACATGTCGACGCTTCGGACAAGGCTCTAGGAGCTGCCGTCTTGCAGAAAAATAAAGCGAATAAACTTGTTCCGTGTGCTTACTTGTCAAAAAAACTTTCTGGGCCTGAACTGAACTGGACTGTGGGGGACAAGGAAACGGCCGCCATTAAAGAGGCTCTTTCGACTTGGCGGCACTGGCTGGAGGGGGCTGCCACCCCGTTTCAGGTTTGGTCAGATCATAAGAACTTAGTTGCCTTGTCTACCCCACTTAAAATGTCAGCTAAACAGCTGCGTTGGGCCGATTTCTTCTCTAGGTTTGCTTTTACGGTCCATTTTTTCCCGGGCAACAGCAACAAATTGGCTGATGCTTTGTCCCGCCAGCCGAAGGGGGTGGACACCTCCTTGCGTAACACCCCTCGGACTATCCTTTCTCCCTCCCAGTTGGGGCTGGCGGTCACGCGATCCCAAACGACTGCCTCCCCGCCATCCCCCCACCCCCTGGATATTCCGGACGTGGTTTCGCCGTTCCTCCGTCAGCTAGAGGAGGCGGGGCAACAGGACATTCCGAAGGGGGAGTCGGATCCCCTATTGCAGCTGCAAGGCGGGGTTTGGAGGCGGGGAAACTGTTGGTACGTGCCGCCTTCCCTCCGCAAACAAGTTCTGATGGCAGGGCATGATGCCCGCCAAGCGGGTCATTTTGGCTTTTTGAAAACCCTACACCTACTTAGGCGGCAATTTTGGTGGCGCTCCATGCGCAAGGATATTGAGGCTTACATTAAGGGGTGTCCCATGTGCGTGGAAGCCAAGGGAATCCCCGGGAAACCTCATGGACTACTGCACCCCATCCCTCCAGCTGCCAGACCCTGGCAGATCATATCCATGGACTTTATAACGGATCTGCCTGAGAGTCATGGGAATACGGCACTATGGGTAGTAGTAGACCTTTTTTCGAAACAGGCTCATTTCGTTCCTTGTCCAACCATCCCGTCGGCGCCTAAACTAGCCAAGTTGTTCATCCAACACGTATATCGTTTGCATTCTGCTCCGGAGAGAGTAATGTTGGCCTAGTGCACAGCGGAAGGACTAGGTGCCAACTCACCCTTGCTAGAACAGGAGGTAACTGCTTGCAGTATAAGAAAAAGAAACACTCAGACAGTAGATTTAGTTCCAACAGGAATACTTTATCTCTTGTTTCTCAAAGGAACAAAAAATAACAATAACTATCCACTCTCTACTCTGACAACAATCTGAGCCCGAACCTGAAGGTGAAGGAGAGGTACTGAATTGGGTATGCAGTCTTCTTATATAGTTTTGTCCAGCAAATCATTAGCTAGATGATCTAATCATCCTGGCCTGTGACCTTTTCACTTCTGCTGACTGTTACATGCCAATCACTGCAGACCCAGACAGAGAGGCTCCGACCTTTACAATTCTGCTGACTGTTACATGCCAATCACTGCAGACCCAGACAGAGAGGCTCCGACCTTTACAATTCTGCTGACTGTTACATTCCAGTCATTCTAGACCAGCATATGACCACCTTGCAATTTTCAATATCCTGACACCCCTTCTCATATCTGGTTGGAATGTTGCCTCATTACATAATATTTACAAACAAAATAATTACAAACAAAAGTCATTCACATTATTTACACTCATTACATAGTTAGTACATAGTCAGTACACAGAGTTACTTATTTCACTCACTTTGTACAGAGTCCTTGCCAAATTGTACATCTGCTAAACCCAAACCAAACACCAAGTCATTATGTTTTTGTATTGGTAATGGCTTTGTTAAGATGTCGGCTATGTTTGCAGATGATTCACAGTACTGCAACTTAATCATATTTGACTGTATCAGTTGTTTTACATTTTGGAATTTCACAGCTACATGTTTAGTACGACTTTTAAGGTTTTCGTTCTCTGCCATGGCTATACATGTCTGTGAGTCTTCAAAAACTGTTATAGGTTGTTCACATTTCTCACCCAGGTCTTTTAGCAACTGCATAACCCATTGTAGCTCATTGCATGCCTCATTAAGAGCCGCATACTCTGCCTCAGCAGTTGAAGTGGCAACCGTTGTTTGTTTCCGAGATCTCCAACAAATCGGATGGCTGCCATATTGCATATAATAACCACTCACTGACTTACATCCTGAGTCCTCTGCAAATGAGCTGTCCGCATACACCACTAAGTCCTTGTTGTTTTGGTTAGAAAAGTGTAAACCATAGTTAGCAGTTCCCTTCAAGTAACGAATTACTCTTTTTAGCCCCTGCCAGTCTTTCTCAGTAGGTTTTGCAACTGTTCTACTTAATAAACCTACAGCAAAAGCTATGTCTGGTCTTGTCCAGTTAGCAATGTGCAGCAGGCTGCCAATTAAGGAACGATATAGGTCTTGCCTTTCAAATGCTTTGCTGTTATCTTGCTTACAAAAATCAGCCACCATTGGGGTTTGTGCCACTTTGGCATCTTGCAGACCAGCTTTTTGTATGACACCCTCTATCTTTTGTTTTTGTGTCAGAAACACATCCCCTTCTTCAGATTTACTGACTTGAATACCCAGGTATTGCTTTAGATACCCCAAGTCTTTCAGCTTAAAGTGTTTACTCAACTCAGTGTAAAGTTGTTTGATTTGGTTGTCTGTTTTTGCAACCACACAGAGATCATCAACATAAATCATCAAAATGATACATTCATCACCAGTACCTCTGGTATATATACAGGCATCGGCCACACTTTGGTCAAATTTCATTTCACATAATGCTTTGTGTATGCACCTGTTCCAACATCTGGCTGACTGTTTCAGCCCGTACAAAGCTTTGTTGAGCTTATAAACTTTATCAACTTGTTCATGCTCATAACCTGGTGCTTGCTTCATGTATATGGTCTCTTGCAAATCTGCATTTAAATAAGCTGTTTCAAAATCAAAGTGCCTCATTTTAAAGTCTCTTTGCTCAGCCAGAGCAATCACTAATCTCATGGATTCTGCCTTTGCAGTGGGTGCATAAGTCTGATCATAGCTGTCAAACTTTGTTTGAGAGAAGCCTTGTGCGACTAATCTTGCTTTATATTTGCAAGTCCCATCGGGCATAGGTTTACGCCTGTATACCCATCTTGCACCTATGATCGGCTTATCAGTAGGTTTATCAACAATGTTAAACACTTTTAAGTTCACCAAGGATTCAAACTCATTGTCCATAGCCTGATTCCATTTTTCCTGTTCCTCAGGTGGACATTTCAACATATCATGGAAACCTTGTGGTTCTGTCCCTAATTGGCACACTCTCACTTCTTGTACCATAAACCTTTTTGGTGGTATGCCTTTATTTGCTCTTTCTGATCTGCGTGGTATAGCTATTTCTCCAGTTTGCTCAGCCCCCTCCTCTCCCTGGCTTCCTTCCTGATCACTATCACTGTTCTGTTGTTGCTTAAGGCTCGGAGCAGATGTGTGACCTTGAACAGGGAGTGGGGGTTGTGTGCTGTCACTAGGTACTGTGTCATGGCTTACTGGTGGTAAGAACACTTCAGAGTTTTGATGCATATGTTCCCAACCTGTATGCTTTTCAAAGTTGGCACTGCGTGAGATAGCAATTCTTCCATGACCCAATGAAAATCTATAGCCTTTGGTATTCTGCGCATATCCTACAAAACGCAGTCTCTGCCATTTCTTTTGTCCTTTTTTCCGTTGCTGTCTGGGAATGAGGACGTTAGCAAAACTCCCAAATATTCTAAGGTGTTTCAGGGAAGGCCTTTTGCCAAACATTCTGAAAAATGGTGTTTCATTGATACTTGAACTCCACAACCTGTTTATTACATGTGTGGCAGCTAAGACAGCCTCTCCCCAGAAATGGAATGGAACCTTGGCATCATTTATCATGCAATCCCGCATTGTTTGAAGAATGCCTAGTCTCCTCTCAGCCACGCCATTTTCAGCCGGGCTGAACGGATTTGTTCTCCTGTGGCTAATACCTTTCTGTGTCAGCCATGTTTGGAATTTGTTCCCCATGAACTCACCGCCTCTGTCAGATTGCAGGCAAGCCACCTTGTGAGGGAACCTCCGTTCAATCATTGAGACCCATTCCTTAAACCTTGTAAAGGCTTCATCCTTAGATTTCAACAGCAAGCAGTAAGAATATCTGCTATAATCATCAATCAGCAGAAATATATATCGTGCACCCCCTTCGCTTGATTGGAAAGGACCAGCTAAGTCTGCATGGACTAGTTCAAATGGTCTTTCCATTTGTCTGTAGCTCTTTTTGGGGATTGGATAGGATTTCACCTTAACCCCACTACAGACTGAACAGTCTAGGAATGCTTTGCAAGGCTTTACACTCAAATCACATACTTTTGCCAACTGCTTGATGGTGGCAAAACTTGCATGTCCTAGGACTCTGTGAAGATAGTGCACACAATCATCATGCATAGGCTTATTAGCTAGACTTGAAACATTCATTACATTTTCATTTTGCCCTTTATCAGTCATAACATACATTTTATTTAGAGTGTACCTTTTGCACACTCTCTGTCATTCTGCCATACTGTACAACCCTGTCTATCAAATATAGCTTTGTACCCTTGTTCAGCTAAACTTGGGACGCTCAACAAACAAAAATCCAGTCCAGGAACACACAACACATTTTGCAACTTTTTTTTACCTCGGCATGGTATGTAGCCAGTTCCTTGCAGCTTCACAGCAGCTGGTGATCCATCGGCCAAGCTGACATGCTTCCCACTTGCCTTGTCCTCCTTAGTCAATAGGTGATGAGCATTTACTTACATGCTCTGGAGCAGGCAGAGTCCAAGAGCCAGATGTGGCTGGTTTCTCTGGACATCGCCTCAGTAATGCCACAAGAAGTGCTCCTTCTTTCCTCTTTCCTGTTGTCCTTTAGCTGGCCCCTTCTTCTCCCTTTCCTTCTGTAAGCATTCTCGGAGAAGATGATTAGTAGAGCCGCTAACGGAAACAACGCCGAACTGCATATGACCTTGGACAGTTCAGGGAAAGCTGGGTTTTCACTTTGGCTCTCTGGAAACAGTATATTTCTCTCTGGCTGTGGCTTTGGCAAAACTCCTTTTGTTTCTGGAGCTCCAGAAGCCGTGGCAGTCACATAGTCTAGAGTCAAATCATCTTCCTTTATGCTCTGTATACTATAGACAAAATTGTCCCAGCTGTCATCTAGGGGCGATAGTACAATATAGGCCCTATGCTGTTCAGTGAAAGTCATACCTCTGTCTTCCAGCTCGACGTAATAGTGTACGCAGCCGTTTCGACATGGTTGGCCACATTTTCACCTCCTTTCAGCTTCAAATTGTATAAACGCTCGGGTCAAGATTACCTTTGGAACCAGCAGTTCGCGCTCTGGTACAGGTCCTTCAACACCTTTCCAGCAGTCAGGAAGCCTTCTCAGCAGCCCGTAGATAGATGAGCTGGGAGTTTTCTACAGCCAACATTATGGACGCTTTGGCTCTGGCATTCGTCCTCTTGCTCTGCTGCTGTGCCTGGGTTCACCGTGGGGTCTCGACTACAGCCCATAAATCTTAATGTATGAGAAAGCTCCGCATTTTCACACTCCATGCTGAGTAGTTCCCTGCAGTCAGCCAGCTCAAAAAGGCAAACTGCACATGGTGGATGTCATCGCGGTCACACTGCCTCGACACTCTCTAGCTTCAGTGGTTAGGATACTGGGCCCATAACCAAAATTGTTGGCCTAGTGCCCAGCGGAAGGACTAGGTGCCAACTCCCCCTTGCTAGAACAGGACGTAACTGCTTCCAGTATAAGCAACAGCAACACCCAGACAGTAGCTTTAGTTCCAACCGGTCTACTTTATCTCTCGTTTCTCACAGGAACAAAAATAACAATAACTATCCACTCTCTACTCTGACAACAATCTGAGCCCGAACCTGAAGGTGAAGGAGAGGTACTGAATTGGGTATGCAGTCTTCTTATATAGTTTTGTCCAGCAAATCATTAGCTAGATGATCTAATCATCCTGGCCTGTGACCTTTTCACTTCTGCTGACTGTTACATGCCAATCACTGCAGACCCAGACAGAGAGGCTCCGACCTTTACAATTCTGCTGACTGTTACATGCCAATCACTGCAGACCCAGACAGAGAGGCTCCGACCTTTACAATTCTGCTGACTGTTACATTCCAGTCATTCTAGACCAGCATATGACCACCTTGCAATTTTCAATATCCTGACAAGTAATTTCAGATAGGGGCCCCCAATTCATTTCAAAATTTTGGAAGGCGTTTCTGGACATTCTGGGGACCACCTCGGCTGTTGCCGCCCCCTACCACGTGCAAAGTGACGGCCAGACCGAACGGACCAACAGAACACTGGAACAATACCTACGTTGCTACACCAACTACCATCAAAACAATTGGGTCGAGCTGCTCCCCTTCGCTGAATATGCTTACAATAATGCGGTACACAGTAGTACCAATAAAACGCCTTTTGAAATTGTATCGGGTCGTTCGTTTCCCCCTTTACCTGAGCTCCCCGACTCTACATTGCAACCCCCAGAATTTGGAGACTGGATCAAGTCCCTGGCGGAGGGCTGGAAAACGGTCTCCACCTCCCTTTCTCAGGCACAAGAAGCTCAAAAGATGCAAGCTGACAAACATAGGGCTGATTTCCCTTTACAAGTGGGTTTCCGGGTTTATCTGGTTCTACCAAAAACTTGAGAGATGTGCACCACCATGCATGGGAGGAGGGGCTGTGTTTTTGTCTGTAAAAACGACGAGGCTAGCTGAGGGGGGCCAGTTCTCGCATGGCGTGTATTGAGACCGTTGAAGCTTTGGAATAAACAAACTGCTTAAAGTTACTTTTGTTTCAAGTTCTTCTGAAAGTTCCTTACAATATGTCTTCTAGGAAAGCCTGGAGCTGTTCTGCTGCTGTTCTCTCAACTACCTTACACAGGAATAGAAGATTTGACACTGGGTGGTAGTTGGATGGATGTGCAGGATCCAAGGATTGCTTCTTTAAGCCTTGCCACTGCCTCATCCATCCCATCTAGGTTCACCCACTTCTGAATTTAGAGACAGATTAATGATATCCACTGGGGGTGGGGGAGGTTGTACCCCATTGCCACTGGCTTTCACCAAACATGATGTTCCTCGATGTTCCTAGCCACCCTGAGCCCTGCAGGGGAGGGTGGGGGTATATAGCTAATAAATGAATGAAATGAAAAGAAAATGATGAACACAAGGGACAAGTGGTAGGCTTCACAGCCACCAAGATCCTGCCAACATTGACCTGGGACAGTAATCTGAACTGATCCAAGATGGAACCTGACGATGGCTAAGGGGCTTTCAGTTCACTCACTTTAGCCACATTAACAGAAAGATTCTGACAAGAGAATGGTTCCTCTCTGACACAAACTCTTTCTGAGCCAGCTCTCCCAGTTCTACCCACTTTGTCCAGAAAAGAAACTAGCTCTACTCTGAGAACCCAGACTAGGAATTCTTCTCTCCTTAGAAGAAAATTCCCTTTCTGGCTAGAGTAGGGTCCCTCTTCCCTCATAGTAGCTTCATATAAAATATATTTGTTGTTTCAGAACTAGTGTTTTAATATTCTACAGAATAATTCTATAATAACTCTTAAGTAAATAAGTTGAACTGTTGACTTCTAAACAGTTACCTCTGTAAACCAATCTCTAGTATTGCAACTAATTCCATGAAAAATATTCCCACCAAAACCACATTTTTGGTTTTTCATAGACACTAAACACTTCTGTTCTCTTTAGATCTCAGACCTGAACTCCTTCGAATCTTGTCTGAAGTTCTAACTCCTCCTAAATCTCAACTCACTCCCAGCCTGTCACTCACACTCAGGCTCTGTGAAGGATTAACACTTTACATTTTGACTTTTTTGCCTCTACCTGCTCCTTAGATCTGTCACGCCTATCCTCAACTCCAGCCATTGGATGTAGGTATCACAATCAGTGGGGCTCCAGCCATTGGATTTAAGTATCACGATCAGTGGGGGATCACAGTCAGCAGGGAGGAAGAGGAGAAGGAAGAGAGATGCTACCCATTTCCCTGGGGATAATACATTCAGATGGATATCTTATTTATTTATTTATTTATTTATTTATTTATTTACTTACTTACTTACTTACTTACTTACTTACTTACTTACTTACTTACTTACTTACTTACTTACTTACTTACTTACTTACTTACTTACTTACTTACTTACTTACTTACTTACTAGCGGGCCCGGCCATGCTTTGCTGTGGCAATTGTCCTCATCACAGTCCACAAACCACACAGATGCCCATGCTGGTCCAATGATCCCCAGCATAGCCTTTTGGGAGCAGCAGTGGCATAGTGGCTAAGAGCAGGTGCACTCTGATCTGGAGGAACCGGGTTTGATTCCCAGCTCTGCAGCTTGAGTTGTGGAGGCTTATCTGGGGAATTCAGGTTGGCAGACTATCGCTTACTTTTTCTTGAGGCCATCCTGAAGAAATTTTCAGTGAGATCAGACAGGGAAATAGTTTCATACTTGCTCAGTGACCATCATCCCCACACTACTGAGTCAGTTGCCAGGTTTTTAACTAAGGCACTTGGATCAAGAGTGAAACCTTTTTGTAAGTTTTAGTCATTTGGTTTCAACATATTTTGTATTCTACCACCTCTTCTATGCCATTAAAGGTTTTTGTATTTGTATTTATTTGAATTCAGGTTAGCCTGTACACTCCCACACACACCAGCTGTGTGACCTTGGGATAGTCACAGATTTTCGGAGCTCTCTCAGCCCCACCCACCTCACAGGGTGTTTGTTGTGAGGGGTGAAGGACAAGGAGGTTGTAAGCCCCCTTGAGTCTCCTACAGGAGAGAAAGGAGGGATATAAATCCAAACTCCTCCTCCTCCTCCTCCTCTTCTTCTTTTGGGGTGGTCAAATGGAATCCCTCTTTCCCTTTTCAATTCACATTATTATATGGTGCTGTCTTGGTTTTTAGTATAAGGTAACCCTTTCCATTCCACAATGGAACTGTCCAGAGTGTGAATCCCGCTGTCCATGAGGCTGGTTGACACACATAGTTCAGGCTTGGGTAAGGCAGAACCAGAGGTGGGATCCAACCAGTTCTCACCATTTCTCTAGAAGTGGTTACAAATTTTTTCTGAGTGCCGAGAAGGGGTTACTAAAGCAACCTCCCTGCCCAATAGGGACTGGAGGTGCGTGTGTGCGGCAGCGCCACTGTTTGAATCCCACCACCATCGGAACCTGTTATTAAAATTTTTGGATCCCACCACTGGGCAGAACTGTGGCAAGGAGGCTATGCCAGTCAGGCAGCAGAGACAGGGTGTTGAGGCGCTCAGTTAGAGGCCAGCTCCCTAGGTTTTTAAAGGGCCACGTGCAAAAGAAGCGGAGCCTGTAGTGTTGGTTCGCCCCCACCCCACGGATTTTCTTAGAAGAAAAAGGCAAACTCCAGCTTGCTTTTAGTAAAAGAGAGCTGTGGCGAATATGGGTGAGGAAGTGGGTAAGTGGTGGTTGGATGTGAGGGAGGGCAGAGTGAGGTGTGTGAGGATGAGCTGGATGTGGATGAGAGTATGTGTGTTGTGTGGTAGTAGGGGGTGAGGCACAGAGAGTGAAAGTTACCTGCATGTGTGTGGGGGAGGAACCCCACCTGACATCTCACGCGGCAAAGTGTGTATGTGTTTCACTTCCACTCGTATTACCTAACAGTATTACCTATTTACTGTTTTCACTGCTCATCTCTGCCCATCTGCACGAACATTCTAAGCCCTCATACCAAGCCCTCAGGCCACAGACAGGCTGCACGAACATTCTAAGGGTGAGAGTTAAACAGAGCCAGCTGCATGACCTGGTGTGCCAGGAAAAAGATGTTTTACCTGGCTCAGGTATGGACTTTTGGCAATTTGAAGGTCCGATTACCTGCCCGCAACAGGGAGGGATGTCATGTGAAAATTTGGGGGCGATCTGTCCAGCCATTTCGGCGTTAGGGCGAGACCAAGAAACGAATGGTTAGCTTTTTATATATATAGATTAGATTTATATTAGATTATATATTAGATTTATATATTATGTATGCTTCCTTTTGACCAAGAACTTGGCAGATGTCATTATCCACAATGCCAGATTCCACTACACATTCACAATACTAGCTGAAGATCATGTACTTCTTATGCTCATTTCTGGCACGAGATCGGAACAGATGAATTGCAATAATTGGTGCTGTATTATGCTCAGCTTTGGTATTCGCAAGTGGTATATTCCAAGACACAACTGAAGACTCAGCGTGGCAGCAAACATTCCTAGCATTTAAATATCACAGGCCTATCTCATTTTTAATGAATTCCATAGTAGCTTCATATGAAATATATTTGTTGTTTCAGAACTAGCGGTTTAATATACTACAGAATAATTCTATAATAATTCTTAACTAAATAAGTTGATCTGTTGACTTCTAAACAGTTACCTCTGCAAACCAATCTCAAGTATTGCAGCTAATTCCATGAAAAATATTTTTTCTACTCTTGCAGGAGGGTTAATCTTTCACAAGTGCCAGGTTGACTCAAATTTGGTGGATTTCCCAGAGTTAGTTCTTTAATATCCACTAAAAGATTTTATTTTAGGGTAAACAGCTGGAATATTTCTGAGTAGGAGCATAAAACAATAATTTGCTTTATAGTGTTATAAAGATTTGTTAAAATTATTTCCAGCTCTCAAACCTATTTCTTTAATGCCTCCACATTGCAGAAGTTTATCACTTGACCAAATAAATTAAAAGCTACTAATGCTGCCCTTTCAAGCTAGTCCCATTTTCCAATAATAAATCCAATTCAATTTTACAGTGGAGTATTTGTAAGTTTTATAACACATGGCTTTATGAAAGTATGTCAAGGGTGACATAATAGGCACAAATACACATGGAAGTTACACATTTCCTTGGAATTTTAAGGACAACAACTATTCTCTAGTCTAAAAACTCAGACTAATGATTAAATTTCATTAGGTCGGTTTTGGATTTTGTTATTGGTCAAGCAGTGCAATTCTAAACAGAGAATTATACCCTTCTATGTCTGTTAAGTTAGTGGCATAGCAAGACATAACTGTGCTTAGGATTCTACCCGTAAGCGTAGTTTGGTGAGAATGGCATGCAGATTAATCCCAGGGTATGATAAGGACATATAAGAACCCTCCCAGATGAGCCAAATGGCCCATCTAGCCCACCATTATGTTTTACTTAGTGACCAACCAGTTGCTTAGGAGGACCAATAAACATGGCATAGATGCCAAGGCCATCCCTGTTGTTGCCTCCTAGTTCTGGTATTGAGATATTTTCTGCCTCGAGATGTAGAGGTTCCCTTTGTTCATGATTTCTATTAACCACTGATGGAAGTCTGCTTCATGAATATGTCTAATATCCCTTTAAAGCCATCTGTGCTCATGGCCATAACTCAATCATTCATTGTGTAAAGAAGTATTTCCTTTCATTCACCCTGACTCTAGTGTCCATCAACTTCATTGGGTATGCCTGTGATCTAGTATTATGAGAGAGGGAGAAAAATCTCTTATCTACGTAACTGGATAAACCTTCATCTTTTTTTTCTAAACTGAAAAAAAATGTAGACAAGACGGACCATACAGCAATATTTCTGAAGCTTAGAGGGTCAGGATCTTATCAGTGCCTGGATAGGAGATCCCTTGGAAACCCAAATTAGGCCATCTTTTTAAAGTGTGTTTCAGTCACAATTGTAGTGATAAAAATAAAATATCGAAGCTTAGAAATCACCTGAGTTTTTTTTAAAGAGCAATATTCTGTGGTGTTTTCTCAGCTTTCACAAATGCAATCATGCTTTATTCTTTCTGCATAGGGGAAGAATCCCAACAGTATGTCTTGCAGTAAGGAAGCAACCACTGGCAGTTGCCATGGCAACAGAGTCATGGGTGACTCAAAAGAAACTGCCTCCCTTTCAGCCATTTTTACTGGAGGTTATTTCCAATGATCTCTAGTACCACAGGAAGCTCCAAGGGATACACTTATTACATTTGCATCTTGGCCTTCCTCCAAGAGGTTCAGAAAAGCTTTTTAGAACTACATGAGCTTTCTGAGCAGAGCTAGCCTGAGAAAATGTGACTAGCCCAAGGCCATGCCAAACTCCTGCCAAATGAGTACTAGAACCTAAGGCCCCTTCCGCACATGCAGAATAATGCATTTTCAAACCACTTTCACAACTGTTTGCAAGTGGATTTTGCTATTCCGCACAGCTTCAAAGAGCATAGAAAGCAGTTTGAAAGTGCACTATTCTGCATGAACGGAAGGAGCCTAAGTTTCCTGAATCTACACACTTTCTCCTATAATGTTACACACAAGCCCTGCTGACAAGTTATAGTAATTGAATGTACGATCTGTGTACAGTGTACTCCTGATGGTTCTTCATGCATGCATTGAGCAGTTCTCATGTCACATTCAAGGGTTTCCATGCATCATTACAAACAGAGAGAGATAGAAGAAATGTCCCAAATAGATGTACTGTACTACATATAAGGAGACTCAAAGGAGCTTACAAGGGGACCTGTAAGGAGGCTCCATAGCAATTCTGGTTGCAGGGGAAAGTGTAGGAGTTGTATGAGTCCCTTAGCATTGGTCAGGCAGATTATTGCAACTCAGTTGCCCAGTGACATGGATGTGATACTCAATCGACAATGTCTTATAAGGGAATAGAAAAATCTAGGGAGCACATGAAGCCTGCCAGAAAGACCAAAGATCAAGGAGAATTGGATCAGCAGACTCCTCAGGAGCTGAACACTGGGAGAAGAATGGGATGGTTTGACATACCTCCATAGGTGAAGCCATTGAGGAGGAGGTTAAATATGTCCATCAATGTTCAGAGGCCAGACAAGTGGGGCATGTCCACTCTCCCCTGCCTGTTCTTAAAGACACTTGCTTTACTCCAACAGCTCAAAATGCATTTGCTTTTTAGAATGACATTCTGAAGCTTATAATTCCAGCAGGTACACTAATGACACTGGCTTTTTACAGAGTGTGTGCAGAAGTGGGGGAAATTGAACTTAAAAGTCAAAGTTTGCGTCGTGCTATAAAAGTTGCAAACCTTTATTTGAAGGGTGTGTGTGTGTGTGAGTTTGTAATCAAAATAGCCCTAGAGATGACATTAAATAAAATGTCAATAACCTGAACATCACAATTTTGCGTAAGTGCAAAGTACAGGAAATGGTACCTTTGGTTCAGGTTGTGACATGACATTCCACAGATGCATCCAGTGCCCTTAGAGCCTAGCTACATGCCATGTAAGAACAGTCCTCCCCACACCCCAACTCTGTTAAGAGTTCTTTCAGAGAGCTACCCATGTTAGTCTGTTGTGATATTCAGACTCCTGTGCAATTTTGTTGAGTATTCCGCAATCCTCGATCAACTGAGGGAATTCTCAAGAGGAGAATCCACATACACACTGCCAGCCTTTCTAATACTCCTTATCTCTCTGTTTCCTTCCTCTTTCCTAGCAAATTTATCAGAGACAAGGTGAGATAAACTGAGAAAGATAGAGAGTGGCTTCTTGGTCACTGTATGGGTGGTTTTTGGTCCTTCCCAGTTTTGTTTGTTTGTTTTGTTTCTTAGTTGGGATGGCTGCAGAATTCTTTACAGATGGATCCCTCACACAGCAAACATAACATGTGATCAAAATTTAAGGACCAAAATCAATCAAGTTATTTCCCACAGGGTTGACATTCTATGGACAATCATATTATTGGAATCCTTTGCTTTTTAAAACTTGATGTCACCTGAGCCATATTTTCTTCTATGAATAACTGCAATTGTTATCCATAATATATGTGCAGAGCAAGGAGAGAAAGAAGTGGCAAGGTTTTATAGTCCTCAATCTTATTAATAACAAAAGTAGAAAATATGCAAGCTTCATCTAAAGCTTCAGTGAACTGTCACTTAAAATCAGCCTTGAAATTTCTCAGCCCAAGAAGAATAAAGCACAATATGAGGAGTACTTTAGATGACTACAACAGTCATCTGTATGTGATCTGCAAGATATCATGCAAAAATGATACACCAAAACTGACCTTAATTCCTTGGCAAGACCATATAGTAGCAGACATTCCACCCTGGTCTCACATTATATACAGCTTTAAAGGATAAAATCAACACCATTCATTGGGTTTGGAAGCGGACTGGTAATCGGTGTAACTGCTGTGGTATTGGGGCCGCATGCTCCCAGTAGTGGGCACCAACCAGCAGCCTAATGGCAGCATTCTGCACTAGCTGCAACTTCCAAACACTCTTCAAAAATAACCCAAAGTAGAGAGCATTACAATTGTCCAGTTAAGATGCAACAAAGGCATGGAACACTGTGGCTAGATCTGATTGTATGAGGAAAAGTAGCACCTGACACACCAGATGAAGCTAGGCAAAAACAAGCAACCACAGCCACCAGGTTTTCTACGTTCACCACTGTGTCCAGCAACAATTCCAAGTTGCAAATCTGGTTTTTCAAGGGGAGCGTAAACCCCATCCACAGCCAGCATGGTGTAGTGCTTGAAGTGTCAAACTAGGGCATGGGAAACCTGGGTTTGGATCTCCATTCTGCCCTGGAAACTTGCTGGATGACTCTCAGCCTCAACCTTGGCCAGCATTTGAATGGAAGACTTCCCAGGAATTCTAGGGGCGTGACACAGAAGCAGGCAATGTCAAACCACCTCCAGGCCTTTCTTGCCCCTAAAACCCTATGGGGTTGCCATATGTCAGTTGTGACTTGACAGCAGCAGCAGCAACAACAACAATAACAACAATAGACGAAGTGTTGAAACACAATACACCAGACGTCACCATGATCAAGAACAAGAAAGTAACCATCATTGACATAGCAGTCTTCGGTGACAGCAGGGTCACTGAAAAAAAAACACGAGAAGGTCACTAGATACCATGATTTTAAAATTGAGCTTCAGCATTTATGGCACAAACCAGCTGAGGTCGTCCCAGTAGTAATCGACACCCTGGGCACCATCCAAAAAACACTAGGGCAGCACTTGAAACATCTTCAAATTGAGAAAATTAATATCTGCTGGGATCCGCACAAATACTACACCGATACATTACAACTTCCTAGGCCTCTGGGTGAGGTTCGAGTTGTAATGAAGGTCAACAAGCAGCTAAAGATCTGGCAGCTTTGAAATCTACCACCACCACCACCACCACCACCACCATCGTCATCATCATCATCATCATCATCATCATCATCATCATCATCATCATCATCATCATCATCATCATCATCATCATCATCATCATCATCATCATCATCATCATCATCATCATCATCATCATCATCATCATCATCACCACCACCCCATCCAACACCATCCAGACACTGAGGTTTGCCTTTCCAGTAACCCAGAGTATATGTGCCTTGTCAGAATTAAGTTTACCATTAAATCCCCGCCCCCCAATCCTAGGGTATTGTATTGATGTCATGGTGATGACATGACGTCACTTTCTGGTATTTGTCAAAAATAATGTTGTGTCGCTGACACACCATCATTTCCCCCTCTCCCCTCCCCATCAGCTGGCAATGCTATGCACAATGCATGTAAGTAATGCCAGCATTTCAATACTGAAAGGTATTTTAAAAATATTAAACACACACATACATAAAACTCTATTGGAATAGATCCACAGGCCAGACCAGCAGGAACTCATTCCTCATTCATGTATGCTAATTACATAGTGCCAGATAGCAAGGGTTCTCTTCTTCAACTAAAGAGTCTATTTGTTTTTTTATGATGGTTATGAGAAAGAAGAATAGAGAGGATTAGCATGCACACCAAGATACTGCACAGATCACCTAAAATTATGTTGTCACCTGAAAGAAGAGAACCCTGGCACTCCTCCATAGATACCATTCTGATGGAAGCAATTAAAGCTCAGCCCCAAAGTTTAATTATGATTCCCATGATCTGTTTCTCATTATTGTAGACTATGCCCTGATACATCTTGCAAAAGCAAGTTATTCTTAGCAGGATGAGAAGATGGATCATCTTAAAACCTCAAACCTAATTTCAGTGGCATAGATATTGCAAAATACTTGTTAAGGAACAAACTTTAATAAAAAGTTTCCAAGTGGTCTATAGCTTAGCCTCTAGAGCCAAGTGGTCTATAGCTTAGCCTCTAGCTTAGCCTCCTCTGGATCCGTGCCCTTCCTGGCTAATTAAAACTTGCCGGGAGGAGTTACGACCCCACCTGTTGAAGATCATCAATGACTCTCTTGAGCAAGGAGTCTTTCCAGATGGGTTGAAGGAGGCAGTGGTCCGCCCAATCTTGAAAAGACCATCGTTAGATCCTGGAGATCTGGCCAATTACCGCCCCGTCTCAAATCTTTCGTTTCTGGGGAAGGTAATTGAGAGAGTGGTGTTGGAGCAGCTTCAGGGTTTCCTGGATGAAACATCAGCTTTCGACCCCTTCCATGCTGGGCATGGGACGGAGACGGTTCTCGTCGCTGTCACAGATACGCTCTGTATGCAACTTGACCGAGGCGGATCGGCGCTGCTAGTGTTGTTAGATCTCACCGCAGCGTTTGATGTGGTCGACCACGACCTTTTGGCCCACCGCCTGGCCGCCTCCGGGGTCCGGGGCACTGTCCTTCAATGGACTGTCTCGTTCCTCCGGGGGCGGAGTCAGCAAGTGTGGTGTGGGGACAAAGCTTCCCAGAGGTGCCCGCTTCATTGTGGTGTGCCTCAGGGGGCATTGTTGTCCCCACTGTTATTTAACATCTATATGCGACCCTCTTGCTCAGGTGGCACGGAGCTTTGGGCTGGTCTGGCAGCAGGATGCTGATGACACTCAGCTCATTGGGTCGATGGAGGCGGGGGCTGTCACGCCCCTGCAGCTCTACAGCATTGTTTGGAGGCGGTCGCTGGTTGGTTACAACAGAGCAGGTTAAAACTTTAATCCATCGAAGACGGAGATCCTCTGGCTTGGCCGGGAGAGATTGGGGAATTCCAGCCGCCCGGTGTGGGAGGGGGTCACATTGGCACCCGACCTCCTCCGGCCGCAAGCCTGGGGGTCCAGACCTGGATTGCGTCTCTTTCAATGGAGACGCAGGTGGCCCATACAACCCGGTTATGCGTTTTTCCATCTTCGACAGGCCCCGAATGCTGGCTCCCTTCCTCTCCAACGCTGACTCCAGCTAGCCACTGTGATCCGTGGCAACGGTCACCTCCAGGCTAGACTATTGTAACTTCGCTCTACGCGGGGCCTTCCCTTGCGTCTGATTCGGAAGCTAAAACTGGTCCCAAAATGCAGCTGCACGTCCTGCTCCTCCACCAGGCAGGGTGCCATCTGGGATCATATCCAGCCTGTGTTGCACCAGCTGCATTGGCTCCCAGTGGAGTTCGAATCATCTTCAAGGTGTTGGTGTTGGACGCTTTAAGGCCTTACGCGGCCTGGGACCCTCGTACCTTCGGGACCGCATTACCCCATATGTCCCGAGTCGACCTCTGCGCTCAGCAGAGGCCAATTTACTGGAGATCCCTGGCCCCTCAATGATGCGGCTGGCCTCCACTCGGGCCAGGGCCTTTACGGCTCTGGCCCCTGCCTGGTGGAACACTCTACCACCAGCTGTCCGAGACCCTCGCCAGCGGGACCTTGGAGAGTTCTGTAGGGCCTGCAAGACCGAATTGTTCCACCGGGCCTTCGGAGAGACCAGCCGCTGAGGGTGCCCTGCTTTCATCCTCCCCCCTGCTGTATAGGGTCCCTAACATCATCGGGACCCATCATTCTTCTTGGGAGGGTTGCATATAAAATCCTGGCCTGATGATCCTGGCCTGATGATGCCTCTAAACTACTTCAAGATTGTTTTGAGACAACAAATTGGGATGTTTTCTACCACCCAGATCTGGAGGAGTATACCACTGCTGTTCTGAGTTATATCACCTACTGCACAGACACTCTTACTGTGGATAAGCGCATCCGGATTTACTCCAACCATAAACCCTGGATGACAAGGGAGGTTCAGCGACTTTTGCATGACAGGAATATTGCTTTCTAGATCTGGTGATGAGGCCAGAAGTATAGTGCTTGGCGAGCCAGTCTCAAGAGAGGCGTCTGACAAGCTAGGAGATGAGTTATAAGAGAAAAATTGAAGATTATTTTAATAATAACAACATGAGGCAGGTGTGGCAGGGAATTCAACAAATTACCAATCATAAACCAAACAATGACATTTCTGTGGATGGGGATTCTTCTCTGGCAGAGGAGCTAAATCACTTTTTTTTTGCCCCGCTTTGAAACAGGTCTATAAGAAGGAGATGACACACAGCCACTAGGTGGATTCTAGCCCACACCTCACTCGTGGAGGAACATGAGGTGACGCAAGTTTTGAGGGCTGTGAATCCAAGGAAGGCTGCTGGACCGGATGGTATTCCCCGTCGGGTGTTAAAAGAATGCGCTAACCCACTGGCTGGTGTTTTTTACTCGGGATCTTTAAAATCGATCTTTTATCCCAGTCCCACCTCATCTCCATCTTGTTTGAAAAGCTTCCCACTCATTGTTCCCACTACCAAAGAGATTTCCTGCTGACAATCTTTCAGGATTATAGACCAGTGGCACTTTCCACCCCATCATCATGAAGTGTTTTGAAAAACTGGTCCATAGGGCATATTAGTTCTTGCCTTCCAGATACATTTGATAAACATCAGTTCGCATATCGGACTAATAGATCTAAGGAGGACGCCATTGCCATTAGCCTCCACACAGCTTTGACGCATCTGGGAACAGCAGGGGAATTATGTGCGAATGTCTCTTATGCGGACTTTTGTCCTCAGCATTTAATACAATCTCAGCCTACAAAGACTGGTGACAAAACTTCTTGTGGATCTTGGACTCTCACATTCAATCTGTTTTGTGGATTAGGGACTTCTTTGTCTGGACGTTCCCCAGAGGGTTAGGACTGGGAAATCCAGGTTTCCTCAGTGCTTACTCTAAATCTGGGACCGCCACAGGGGTGTGTTTTGAGCGCTTTACTGTTCTCCCTTTATTGTACTCCTGTCTATCCTTGAAGTAACACTCATCATCAAATTTGCTGATGAAACAACGGTGGTGGGGCTCATCTCTGGAGGGGATGAGTCTGCCTATCGAGGAATGAAGTGGACCGACTGCTCTCATGGTGCCAGGGAAAATAACCTGGTTCTTAACACTAACAGAGACAAAGGGAGCTCACTTAGTGGACTATAGAAGGAATAGCTCCAGAATTCAGCCCTTTGACTATAAATGGAGATCAAGTGGAAGCGGTGGCTAGTTTGTAAATTTCTGGCCGTTATGATTAAAGAGGGATTTGACCTGGGGAAGCAACAGACTGCAGCGGTGGTTAAGAAAGCCCAGCAAAGACTGTACTTTCTGAGACTTTTAAGGAAGCAACAACTAGATGGAAAACTTCTGGTGTCCTTTTACCGCTGTGCTATAGAGAGTGTCCTAACCTACTGCATCTGTGTATGGTTCTCCAGTTGCACAGTGGCGAATAGAGGAAGGCTTCTCCAAGCGGTGATCAATACTGCACAAAGGATTATCGTATGCCCTCTCCCCTCCTTGGAAAGAAATCTATAATGCTCCGAAGCTTCTAAATAAAGCCCACAAAATATTCTAAGGGATCCGTCTCATCCAGCACACTCTCTTTTTAAACTGCTACCATCTGGCAGACGATACAGGGCCCTCAGAACTAGGACAAAGAGGCTTAGAGACAGCTTCTACTCTAGAGCTGTGGCTATGCTAAACTCCACTGCTTCATATTGATGTATTTGGGGCTGTGTAGGGATGGGTGGAGGATGATGATGTATGAGTCTGAAATTGTGTGCATCGAGGAATGCTGCTGTAAATTTCGTTGTGCGTGCACAATGACAATAAAATGCTTATGCTTATGCTTATGCATATGGGTTCGTGGGATACTGTTTTAGAATGAAAATTTTAAACTTTTATATGTTTATGTTTATATATGCTTTTATATTGTTCACTGCCCTGAGCCCTTTGGGGATAGGGTGGTATATTAAATCAAATAATAAAATAAATAAATAAATAGAGCAGACCATAGACACAGTTGCTATAGTGAAACAGTCAAGTTTCTCAGAACAAAGAATAACATCTAGAACCAATACAGAACCAGCCCAAACACTCAGATGTACAACAGCATCACCCACTGGTAGGGATGGTTATAGGGCCCTTACAATATCCTGATAAGCATGCCTCAGATTGTTGTCTAAGGTTAGGTGTGTTCATAGGTCTTTTGGAAATCATGTGTTTTCTGCAACTATTTGGCTTTGTTCTTATTCATGTGGGGGAGGAGTCATTCCATTCTTATTCACTGCCTATCTGCACAACAAGGAAGTACAGTAGCTGTACAACCTAAATGCTTTATTGGTGCATGACTCTATGAAGGTCAGACAGCAACAGTTGTGGAAGAGATCTATGGCTACCAATATTGATCCTCCCTATTCTGAGATTGCAAATGCCTTAGCAGACCAGGTGCTCGGGAGCAGCAGCAGCAGAAGGCCATTGCTTTCACATCCTGCATGTGAACTCCCAAAGGCATCTGGTGGGCCAATGCGAGTAGCAGAGTGCTGGACTAGATGGACTCTGGTCTGATCCAGCAAGCTTAACAGTTGGATCATCTTGACTCAAACCATGGGCAGCTACCCAGAGAAAGGCATGAATCAAAGGGAGAGGAATGAAAGCTGAAAAGTATCCAACTGATTTAGCCCAGGCTCAATGTCAAGAAACCCCTCAAAACAGCACCACCTGATCTGGAACACCCTGAAATGGTGTTCCCTGGCCCAGGTTCCCCCATGGTGCATGCTTACTCTCAAAGATCTCATGCTGCCTAACCCCACTCAGAGGAGGAAGAAACACAATCTATAAAAATGGATAGAATAACAGTGGGAAACAATGCTAGTCCTTTCTTAAGGGACATAAAGAAGCCCTAGTAGCAAAGCCAGGAAAGGTGCAGATGAACTCGAATCTGGAGAACCAGGTTTGATTCCCCACTCCTTCACATGAGCAGTGGACTTTTATCTGGTGAAATGGATTTATTTCCTTCTCCTACATATGAAGCCTGCTGAGTGACCTTGGACTAGTCACAATTCCTCAGAACTCTCTCAGCCCCACCTACCTAACTAGGTGTCTGTTGTGGGGGGAGAAAGGGGAAAGGGTTAGGGTTTATTAACTGCCTTGAGGCTCCTTACAGGATAGAAGGGTGGAGTGTAAATCCAAATTCTTCATGTTTCAACTCTTCTTTTAAAAGCCTCAATTGTCCTTGGGACTTTGTCTGATAACATACGTGTGATCTGTCCAGGGTACTGAAGTACCTGTCTCTAACCATTCAACTTTCTCTACAAAGTGAGGAAGACTAGATGTAGCTGACAGTCTTACTGGGTCTGGGCCATTTCCATTGGCTTTGCCTCAATAGGACTAGTCTGTGGCAACCATATTTGAATACAGACTTGTGGTATGGGTTCTCCAACTCTTCTTCTAGTTGTGATCATTTAGAAAGTTCCTAATAATATAGTAAAGTACTAACAGTACTGCTTGATTGTAATTGGTATGATGACCAATTACCAGACTGAACATGGGCCATGCAAGTGCATTAGCAATTTATTGCTAGAGTGCATGCACAGCCCCCACCCCACCCAGACAGAGTGAAGAGCATAATCATCCATGACGTCACAATGATGTAATACCCCCTTCCACTTTTTCCAGTGTAGACAAGATGAAACTGATTAAAGTAAACAGGAAACAACATTTGGGAGGGCAGTGTGTGGATACAATTACAGCATCAACATCTCAAATATGAGGTAAATGCAGCATGCAGAAATGGTCTATATTTAAATTGATTTAATTTGCAATGTTTCAAAATGCATTAGAAACAGAAATAGATATAATTTGTGAAAGCTTCCTAAACATTTTTTTAGTGCTCCACAGCAATGCATTTTCAATCCTACTGGAAGAAATTACTTGTGAGTAAATCTAATGTCACATCAATATAGGAAACAATTATCTTCAAAAGCAGGTAGCTTTTGCACCTGAGGAAAACTTTCTGATTTGCGATCATTTCTATTTATGGCATTTCTGCATCAGAAACATTAGAATTCTCTCACCAGTGCTGAGACTCCAGCCACCTTCCAAACTGCCTTCAAAATCCTGGTCTCAAAACCAGTTTAGTCTAGACTAGACATAAAGTGTGTGTGTGGAGGAGGGGGATGACTTAATCAATTGCAGAAGAGGTGAGAAAGTGCAAGCTGATTACACTTCCTGCTTCCTTGATTAACTTTGTTAACAAGAAGAGAAGAAGAAGAGTTTGGATTTATATCCCCCCTTTCTCTCCTGCAGGAGACTCAAAGGGGCTTGCAATCTCCTTGCCCTTCCCCCCTCACAACAAACACCCTGTGAGGTAGGTGGGGCTGAGAGAGCTCCGAGAAGCTGTGACTAGCCCAAGGTCACCCAGCTGGCATGTGTGGGAGTGTACAGGCTAATCTGAATTCCCCAGATAAGCCTCCACAGCTCAGGTGGTAGAGCTGGGAATCAAACCCGGTTCATCCAGATTAGATACACAAGCTCTTAACCTCCTACGCCAGGAGCTGAAGACAATGGCATGAGATATCTCAAAGGGAGCCAAAATTTATGCTAACAAAGTAGCTCAGACAATTGACTGGGAAAATATCTAATGGGGAAAAGATGACCAGACACTAATATATGGGAAGAGGTATACAAAAGTAAAGGAGAAAAGTAGGGGAAAAAACCTTGATTTGGGGAAATCCAGTGTTCCCCATAAGAACAACATAAGAAAATTCCTGTTGGGTCAGACCAGTGATACTTCTAGTCCACACAGTGGCCACCCAGTTACTCAACAGTGATAGAAGCCAAGGTCTTCCTTTGATTTTGCCAAATAGCACTGGGATTCAGAAGCTATTGCCTCTGGATGTGAAAGCTCTCTTTAGTCACCATGCCTTGTGGTCACTGATAGACCTATCCGCCCCTGAATCTATTTAATCTTGCTATGCCTGTGACCATCACTTCATTCTCTGACAGTGAATTCAGTGTAAAGCTTCATTGGATGTTCTTAAATTCTAGCATTTTGGAATAGGAGGAAAAGTTCTGTCTTTCCACCCTCTCTACTCCACAGAGAGTGTTTCACACCTCTATCAACTCACTCTTTTCCTAACTGAAAAGTCCCTTCTGCCCTTCCTCCTAGGAAAAGTGCTCCAAGCTCTTCATAATTTTGGTCGACCTATTCAATACTGTTTCCAGCTATGCACCATTGATCGATACAGGGGCATTATAATATTAGCTGTAAACAAGGTGAGAATGGTATCAGCCCATATGTGATATTTCACAGGAAAACCTCATTTGGAAATATATATTATCAAGTCAGAAATGTTGATTCTTCATATTTATTTAAAATTATTTTTATTATGAAAAATCTACAAACCAAGATCGCTAAAATCATGTAAACTCCAACTATTAATACTGGAAGTCATTTTCAATCACATCTGCTGGGGACCTCTGAAAAATGACTTTTCGAAGTATTAAGTCCTCTATCCCTTCTCGTATGTTTTTAACTTAAATCCTTTCCTCTATACAGGGAAATCTAAAGGGAAGCACTGAGGCCTGCTTATTTAACAAAGATTTATGTCATATCAAGGGTAACTGGCATTTCCTCTGTTTCAGGGAAGCACCTGGATTAATTGTATTTCCTGTTCTTGTGTTGCTTTGTTCAGAAGAAAAGAATTCATCTCAGGTGAGTTAACCTTGCTTTTAGAGGGCACCTGCAGTTATCTTAGTGCTTATTGTAAATCAAAACATGTTGAGCCTTTAAAGCAGTGAAATAAAGAGGCGCTGACAAGAGGGTATGCCAATAGGATTAGGAGCCTTTCTCACCACTTGTATTATCAGGATGGAGGGATTGAGTCATGTTAAATTACAGGGAGAGAAGATATTCCCAGAAATTCCACAGATGGGAGATTGATTTGCTTCTTCAGTAAGCTTAGGAGTAGGAGGGGTTCTCGGTGTTTTGTGAGGTGAGTTTTTTTCCCCCAAAGAAAGACAGGCACCTCCCTTTTAGCCTTAAGGAACTATAATTGACCAAGATTTTTCAGCTTGCGATTTGATCTATCCAAGCCCTGTTAGAATACTAGCCCCCCGACTGAGATCGCAGCTGAGGCGAATAAGAATTAAGCAACTCAGTTGTATGCACTGTACATGCATCTATTAGGGTAAATGACATGCCGTTCAATTTAAGCACAGGCAACCGGAGACTGTCATATTTCGGAAATGACAACTGTTATTTATTTATTGAGAATATTTATACAGGTTGTTCCTAGGCAAAGAGAATGCATTTTTCCAGCCACGACTGTGATACTGGCACATTGCAGGATCACAGCAGAGCCAAGGAAAGGCATTAAAACAAAGAGAAAATTAAAGCGGATTTCTGTCTGTGGGGCTGAAATCGTTCATTTGACAGATTGGGCAGGCAAAGAGGTAACAAAGCCATTCACTTTACAGAGGGCTAGATTTATTTTATTTTATTATTTATTTGGGATGTTTCTCTGCTGCCTCTAAAGAGGGCTGCTTGAGGCAGATTACAATTAAAATCACCACAACATTAAAAACAAGTCATTGAAAATAAGCCGCTTTCCATAAACCAAAAGCAAACCATTACAAAACTTATTAAAACACCCTCAGATGATAAATAACCGCTGGGTCAAAAGATGTGTTTTATCCTGGCACCTAAAAGAAATTAAAGTAGGTGTCAGGATGCCTTAAGTGGGAGGGCATTCCAAAGGCAAGGTGCCGCCCCAGAAAATGCCCTGTCTCTAGCCACTATTAGCCGCACCTCTGAAGGTGGAAGCAGGAGAGCTGAGACTGAGAGGCAGGTCTTAACTGGTGGGCTGAAGGATATGGAGACCTCAGTTGATTTATATTGTGGGACTTACACATATTTTTGACTTTTATGAAATTATTGGGCAGCTTCCTACCTTTGTGGAGGGAGGGGGAGGGATGGCATGCAAGGGAAGGGGAAGGAGGGAGGGAGGGGACCCAGCATCTGCACATGTCCTACCGACCCTAGTGGAGGGAGGGGTGGCATGCCCTCCCTTGCATGCCACCCCCTTCCCCACCCCTCCCTCTGCTAGGATGGGTGGGCCATGTCCAGATGCTGGGTCCCGTCCCTTCCCTCCCTTGCATGCCACCCCTCCCTCCACTAGGTAGGAAGCTGCCCAATAATTTCATAAAATTCAAAAATATGTTAAGTCCCACAATATAACTCAGCTGAGGTCTCCATATCCTTTTTTAGCCAAAAAAGCATTACTCCAGACTTCCATTGGAGGAAACTTTGCTTAGTGGAGTGGTAGGATACAGGCTGGTGCTTGCATTCACATGTGAAAGTTGGCCACTAAAAAGAGGCAGTTGTGACATCTCTACAATGGGTTGAGTCCCAGCAACCTTTTCACCCAGTCTCAGATAATTCTGTTCCATACGGTCTTTCCCAATACAGGTCTCATCATGATCCCATGTACAGTATTTTAAATGGCTAAAGGGTACCTCTTCTTCCATAACTTCCATTTTCCTCTTCCTTAGTTGGATCCCACTCAATATTTATAACATAAAATAAAATACTCTCTAAAATAAAATATTTATATCCTACTTTCTGGATACCAAGGATCAGGTTACAAAACTAGAATCAGTTTTAAAAGACATTGCCAAATAAATCCAGCCAACAAGCTATGAATGTTTGAAATAGCTTTAAAATATTAAAAAGAGAGAAATGTACCACCATAAAGTGATAAAACTATGGGCAAATCATAGCAGCACATTTAGGAGGCTGGATATCCAGTTGGCTAACCCAAATTCAAAACTCTTCTTGACCAAACAATAAGGCATATAATTTACTTCCATTTATGCCCTGTCTTTCGTAACTCAAGGATCGTTCTTGAGCTCGTTTAACCCTCTGGTAGTGCTCCTCTCCACCCATCATCTTATTAAAATTTCACCAGTTATACATTTTCTTTTTTGCAGACTTCAGGACTAGTTGCTTCTGAGATTTGCAGGAAGGTAAAGACCGGAGGCTGCAGTGCACCCCATACTAATGTCTGCATTTATACAGTTGCAATCAGAAGATGCACAGAGACCTAGTTAGAGATCACTTGGAAGATTCAGGTATGATCAGCAAAGATGTGAATGGATTTCAAATTCAAGACCTATGAGGTTACCTTTAGATTGGGGCACCCATATGGATTTGTGCAATTTTAGTTGGGATACCATCCTGTTTCAGTTTGGACTTCAGCATGCCTGAGTGAGTCTCTATCAAAATTCATCTAATATGAGAGATTCATCGTAGAATCTTATGGCCATTTACATTTTAAAAACCCTCCAGTTATGATGGCCTCAGATTTGGATTGGAACAGCAGTACAGGGGCAATCAATTTAATCTTTCCCCCTATTATCCCAAATTGACTCCTCCAACTGCATTAGCCCCATAACATAAGAAATACAGGTACCTGTGTTGGACTGTGGTTTAAGGTTCTAAATTCTGAGCCAATCTAAAGTTTGTCCATTTGCTATTCAAAATAATCTTGGTTATTTTTCTTGTCAGCTTTACTTCTGCATGTGGAGTCATGAGCCAGTTGATCTTGTAATATGTTTTCACTGCAAATTCTACAGACATACCAGTGATCGGAGTCCCCCACAGCATGCAGTAAAATAGTGTGACACTGGAAACCACACAAATCACCAACCATGGAACCATTTGCAAATAATTTTATAATGTCTTTTGCTTGCTGGTCTTCACAATCTGCCTTAGGATTGTTTTCCAATCATCATATAAATGATCCATTCTTTCTTCATTCTGTTAAGAGTCTTGCCTTTGGTCTTTGGAGAGACGCAAAAGAAATTAAACTATAGAGGCATTATGCACATGTTTCCTCTGGGCAGTTACTTATTTAAACAGCTGCTCAAGAGGTACAAATCAACTTCAGAGCTGAGCCAGGTCTGGAGAACATGCACTTTGGGTTTTATTTTCTTTCATGCGCATGACCAACCTGCTTTCTCTTACTGGTAATAATTTCTCTAAATTAAAGTTCACTGCAGTATTTCAAACCTGCCAAAGGTCTGTTGTTGTACAGGCCACTACTGCAAGAAATCAGAGTTTCAAATGTTAGTACTTAGTGCCAAATTATGCTTGATGTTCAATCTGAGAGTCATTTGTCAAATCTGCAAGCTTTCTTTTGTTGTAGTGAATCCTGAGAAGGACAGGTTTTGCTTATGTTCCTTTGTTTGACATAAAGAAGACAAGGTATTAGTTTATTTGAAGGTTGACAAATGTGATAAAAGTTATTTTGCAGTGCTGCTGAAGTAAAATTAAAGAATGTCTGAAGCTTTTCATTGAGCATAATTCTGCAGTTTTAGAAATATTTATTTATGTAAATGTATGCTTGCCTGTAAAAGATCCTCCCCAGTGATAAACTGTTCAATGCTTGAATGGGTGTTTTTCTGCAACAACTTTTACTGGAGTCTTAAATATGTATGCTAGTATATCTACTCATGGTAGAGGAAAATGCTTTCAAGTCACAGCCCACTTTTGGTTACCCCATAGGATTATCAAGACAAGAGGTGAACAGAGGTGGTTTGTCATTGCCTTACTCCACATAGCAGCCTTGGACTTCCTTGGTGGTCTCCCATCCAAATACTAACCAGGTTCAACCTTGCTTAGCTTTTGCGATCTGAGAAGATCAGGCTAGCCAGCCCCATCCAGGTCAGAGCATATTCACTCATAGCACAGGCATTTTGTTTTCTGTTACGTCCACATACAATCACATTTTATGGCACAGGGCAATCCTATGTAGAATTACTCTAGTCTAAGCCCACTGACTGTGCTGATACTATCTTAAGTCATTGTAAGGAGTGGAGTTACAAATCTATCCTGAATGGCTCCTTTCCCAGGAAGAGGAGTATGTAAAACTTTCAGGATCAAAATCTTAGGAAGGTTAGAGGAAAGGCCTACAGAGGGTTTCACAGCATGGGTTCAACCTAGTAGAATGTTTGGATTCCTGTTGCCCTTAACTGTTCACTGAACTATAACACAAAATGCTTTTAAGCCCTCAATCTCAAAAACATTCTGTCATTCCATGTGGGAGTGTGAGAAAAGGCTACAGTTTAAGGAAAACGTATTGTAAGTGCCCTTGGCCTCATTGGTTCTTTGGATCCATGTCATAGCTTGCAAATGTTCAATCCTGGAACAAAAGCAAGATCTGGTCAGATCCTCCAGGGACTGGTCTTCATGAGATTAGAGTGCAAAGTGTGCAAGAAGGTTTGAGCATTAGGACCCAGGGGACACAGGAAGGATAGGGTAGGATGCTTTGTAGGGCAGATAATGGTGTTCCTCAACAGTCATACTCATATTTGTTATAGTAATTGATTCTGGCTCTGACATGTACTGGGCCTTGGGCAGTAACCTGCAGATCTGCCCTCTGAGATGAGAAGTAAAGAGCAGGGGCTGGGGAGAAGTTTTATTTTAAAACAAAAAATACCAATGAAATGGATTAATATCACAGTTTATGTCTCCCATAAGATCAGGTCTCAAAAACAGTTCTGCACATTTGAGTTCTGCACATTTTACTTAACTATCCCCCCCCCCCAAATTTCTCTACAATGAGGACTTAAAGTATCTTACAACATATAGTGTAAATAAACAAACAGAAGAATTTTATGTAGTGTTGTAGCCATAAATACTAAATACAACACTCATAAGACATTTCATGTGAAATAGAAACCAATAAAACAGTAAAACAATGAAAAGGGTAAGTTTAAATATGACATCACTTTAACTTAAAATTTCACTGGCATCAATTAGGAACTGATTATCTTCTAAAAGATAAAAGTGGCAACATTAAAAGTAATAGAAGGAATGACATTAACCAGTAAGAGATTAATGTAATGTACATCAGAATCAGAAAAATTTGTCAAGGCTTGATTCTGTTTGAGATTAATAGAGGCATATAGCGGACCATGTAAAACACAATGAATGAGATCTTCAACTTGAATGGGGCAGCACAGAAGACAAAACCAAAGAACTAGAATACTCAATCTTTTTGGATCCACTGGTCTAGATCGCCTCCAGGGCTGGCAACACTAAAAGGCTCACACTTCTAGCCATGTTCAGCCTTAACTGTAAGGTTGCCATCTCCAAGCTGGGAATTTCCTGGAGATTTGGGCATGGAGCCTGTGAAGGGAGAGATTTGGGAAGGGGAGGGGCCTCGTGAGAGCATAATGCCATACTGTCCACCCTCTAAAGCAGCCATTCTCAACCAGGGTTCCATGGTACCCTGGGGTGCCGTGATCATGTCCCAGGGGTACCGCGGCAACCACTACGTGATCATGTCCCAGGGGTACTGCGGCAACCAGGGGTACCGCGGTACCACTACCGCCCCCCCCCCATTTTTGTGGTGTCTTCCACCAGCGCCAGCAAGGACATGGAGCTGGCCCATAGGGCAGGGCCTGCCACAAGGTCAGCAGCCACCCCCCCAGTGCTTCCCTTCAGCCTGGGAGGGGAAAGTGGGGTGTGTGGCAAGCAGGGGCAATGGGAGGGGAAGGTGGAGGGTGGCGGCAGGGGTACCGTGAGATATGAAGAGTGAGGTCAAGGGTACCCTGACCTTGAAAAGGTTGGGAAACACTGTCCTAAAGCATAGGTGTCAAACTCGCAACTCTCCAGATGTTATGGATTACAGTTCCCATCATCCCCTGCCAGCATCTTGCTGGCAGGGGATGATGGGAACTGTAGTCCATAACATCTGGAGGACCACGAGTTTGACACCTGTGTTCTAAAGCAACCATTTTCCCCAAAGGAACTGAGCGCTGTTATCTTGAGATCAGTTGTAACTCCATGAGACCTCCAGGCCCTACCTAGAGACTGGCAGCCGACTAATAGAGGAAACCAAGTCAGCCTAAATCCTATTCTGCTGCTGCTAGCAAGAGGTTTAGAACTACCTTATGAAGTACCAACAGTGAAAAAGGAATAAGATTGCATTGATCCATTGATATTTGGGTCCCATAAACAGACCTTGCAAGTTTCAACATAACTTATCAAATAAGTTTTTTTAAGTCCCACAAAAAAATTTATGTACTATTTGCTACTTTGATTTTTATCCTCCTCCACTTCTTTTACAAAATGCAATTATTTCTGTCACTTGACATGTGAATTTCATGTTTCCATCCTAAACTGGTGTAATTTTTTCAAGTGGTGCATTTAAAGAAGGTTGTTTAAAGTAATACCATTAATTTGGGATGTTATAGCATGTTGTGTTATAGATATGTTACAGTTTTTAGTGTACTTGTTAGGTACAAATAGGCCAAATGTAATTGTAGTATAGAGAATTTATCGTAATTTGTCATAACTGTTTGTAATTTAGACCTACCATCTCCCTTTTTGGCTGCTATTTCACTTCCCCCTTGTTTTCTGAAGTAATTTCAAAGTTTCTCCCTCATGTTCTTTTTCTAGTTTAATCTGCTATGTCAACTCTCATTAAAATTAGATGAGTGATTGTTCAGGAGTTCTTTCAATTTAGGCATCTTGAAGCCTGCAAAACTGGAGGTCTCTAAGGTGTTACTGGACTCAAATCAAGCTGAGGAAAGGTTCTGTTTTTGTCCTTCTGTAAAATGGCTGGCAATTGAGAAGTCTGAAAGGAAGGGACCAAGTGGGTATATGGGAAAAGATCTCACCTCTCTGTTCTTCTGCAAAGGGTGCTGGATTTTCATATCTTCTGCCTTGATAATGAGGTACCTATACATTAGATAGGTTCTGTATATTCATGACAGCTAGAAACATTTGTCTTTAAATGGAAGGAACCTCTCAAGTTGGTCCTGTCTACATTTCATTGACCACACTATGCTCCAGTTCATAAGATTCCTGAATGCCTTCACAAGATCTTTCCAACATTTAGGAATACAGTCAGTGCTAGGAACTCTTAATATCTGGACAGAATTACACACAAAAATCACCTATCACTATCTTAAATAAAGATGGGATGATAGGAGAGCTGGAGTGAGAACAGAAATTGTCCCATGAATCGCTACTGTATAATTCACTAGACTGATGGCTTTTGTGTCAGTTAAATGTGCTACTGCCACTTTGCTGCCAAAAAAACAGCTGGACAATTCCTTTTCTTTCATACAGTGGGAGGTTTAATATGCAATAAAAACAGGAAACTGCTCAGCTTCTGTTGTCAGACTAAATTATTTGAAAAAAAGACAGAGCCACATGGTAAGCATTATCCTCAGGGGATTTCCCAAAACTATTAAGTGCATTGCAGAAGGGTAGAGCAAAGAATATACACAAATGACTCCCTGAGCTTTTCAGTCCTGGAACCTGTAAACTAGTGGTAGTAGCTTTCCACATGTGCAACTTGGCAGGCCTTCATAACTGCAAGCAGACCAAGTGCTGGATATTGGAGGAGGAGTCCCCACGTTAGGAGCTGTGGTGGCCAGACTAGTTTGAGTCCCAGGGGTAAGGATGGATCCAAGATCACACAATATGTATTCCATAAAATCAATTTTGTAATTCCTAATCTTTCATCATTTATCACCTACCAAATGTGTAGTTTTGTTATCAAATACCCTCCCAAGTTACAAGTTTCTCTTTAAAAGGAGAGCTCCCAGATAACTGTTGGAGAACTCAGAAGAAATCACATTGATGGCCTTTTTTAGGGCAGCATATAAAATTATTGTTAATTGCTCTCAGAACCCCCTTCATGTTGGTGGTCCTAGGCCCCAGGATTGTTCGTCTGGCTTCGACATGGACGAAGGCTTTTACGGTCCTAGCCCTGGACTGGTGGAACGCTTTCTAGTGAAATCCAGGCCCTGTGGAGTGTGTTGCAGTTCTGCATGGCCTGCAAAACAGAGCTGTTCTGCCAGGCCTTCTCTGTCGAGTCAGCTGGACATCCCCTCTCTTCCTAAATTACCTCAGGTCCTCATTTGGATACGACAGACAGACAGACAGACAGACAGACAGACAGACAGACAGACAGACAGACAGATTCGGTATTCTATGAGCCACTGTGCCCAGTATATGGACAGGAGGATTGCTGTAGGACCACCCTGGAGGGACTTCCCAATAAGGACAGTATAATGTTTGAATGGACTGTTTGGAACCATGCTGGCTTGATGTACTAAGGAGCCTCAGCCAACAACTTTGCGGTGGATTTTCAGGGGATGTGGTGGGCTTTGTGGTAGGAAGAGAGCTGGACTCTGTTATTGGGATCAAAAAAACTACACTAGGGAATGCATGCACCCAGTGGAAAGGTTCATTCTTTGAACAACCAAGTTAACATGTCACACTGTAAACAGCTTTCAAACTTGTTTTACATTGCAATCCTAAGCAGAGTTTCACCTTTCTAAACCTATCGGTTTTTGTGGATATAGAAGGATATAACACTGCTTTGATTGCACTATTAGTTTCTGAATCCGCTAAGCGTGGGCAGTTGCTTTAAAAACACTACCCTTAGGGAAGCATGGAGTTAGCCGACCACATCTATGTCTGTATCTTTAATCTCTCTTGCAGTTGCATATAACTTTACCTTTTAGACTTTACAATGTAATCAGGTCTGACAGCAATATCTTTTTAAAAGCTCATAGCTTCTTATCACTTTTATGACTGGTAGTATTATTGATTGTTTTTAATAAACATCATAATAGTTCCCAGCTCTGCCGTTTCATTTAAACCTGTGTAACATTAACTGGGTAGTGTTCAGCATCAACTTGTTTAAAACAAAAAGTCACATTAATACTTGTTAGATATCTTAGAAAGCTCACCTGATTTGTGCAATTAAAAAAAAAGATATTGCCAGAGGTATGCTTTAAATGTTTCTGTGACGGAATAAAAGACTTCTTTTGCCAGTTGTAATTTCTGTTATTTTATCCCAAACTATAAAATCACCACTCTTATTGGAAACTTACTTTAGATTGGCAATCTGAATCTTTCACCAACATTTTAATATTCAGTAGTTGCTTCCTACAATCGACAACAACTTAAAAGCGGTTGTAAAGCACCCACAGTCAATTAACAAACTATGCTACCATGTAACTGTGAGTGGTACTAACATGAATATAGAATGAATTTCTTTTTCCAAAATAAAGGAAAAAGAAACCCTTAAAACAGCTGAAATGTCTGCCCTATTGACAGATTTTTTTTGAAACTTTTGCTCAGGTTAAATGTTTGAAAAATTGCATGAACAGAGCAATTTTTGGCACTTCTGGTAGGAGCACGAAGTGTTAGCAAATCGTTTTGAAAGGCTCTTAAGTGTAACACCGGAATAATATTCTCTATGATCGGGGATGCATCCTCTTCTTAACCTATTTACATATTCACATAAAAAGCCATCAGAGTTATTGTCTAAAGGGGCCTATTTAGCAAGAAATGACAGGCACAGTTTTTGAAATCATTTGTCAGGGAGCATCTTCCAGGCACAGTAATCAGAAGGAGCACGTCGCGACCAGCCTAAGGAGCATTTGGAGGGAGTTTAGGCAAATGAACAAGGGCAGACTGAGAAAATATTCTGAGGCCTTGCAACGTCTGAGCTTTCTGAGATGAGGAATCTGCTCAAAGCAGGCGGTGTGCCTAAAACAGCCTAATCTTCAGCTCATTGGTTTGGAAGTCAACAGTTGATTTCACTGAAATTGCCTGCCAAGTGTGCCAAGGATGGCAGGAAAGGTGATTCATCCCAAGACTCAATATGTGCAAGAGGCCCCTGATTTCCTCTATGAAGGGAAATGTATACATGTACAAGGCCTCAGTACATCTGTGTGTATGTGTGTGTATGTGTGAAACTCATCGCTGATCTTCCCAGAACTTCCCTCAGTGACCATTTCTGAGGAGGGGGTGAAATCATGTCCTTCTGCTTCTTGGGTGGGCGAAAGTGCACTGATAAGCAGGATGAAGGAAGTGACGTTACTCATTTCCCCTCCTCACTGTATCCCCTCAACTGGTGGGTCCCTTGACTAAACTTTACCCAGGTTAAACATACCTTTTTTTAAAAAAAGGGAAGGGCAAAGTCTAGAAGATTGGAAGACTGGCAAAGATTTCATTTTTACCTGTTCCTTACACTGAGTCCTGCTCCAACCATCATACATGGGAAGTGAGCTTTTTTGCTTATTGAAAAGAAGGGGGAACTCATGTAGATGTACATGAGCTTCCCTGCGTGCACCAGAACTACAAAATGACCTCTCTGTATGAAACATATTAAAAGGTACTCAAAAAACTTTGCACTGGCAGGCAGCATCTTGCAGTGGCCTGAAAGTCAGATAAGGACTTGAGCAGGGGTAGGGAACCTGCGGCTCTCCAGATGTTCAGGAACTACAATTCCCATCAGCCTCTGTCAGAATGGCCAATTGGCCATGCTGGTAGGGGCTGATGGGAATTGTAGTTCCTGAACATCTGGAGAGCCGCAGGTTCCCTACCCCTGGACTTGAGAGACCCAGGTTTAAATCCCTTCTCAGCTGTGAAGTTCACTGAATTATCTTGGGCCAATTACTGTTTCACTTCTTCTCAGGGTTACTATAAGGATAAAATAAGGGACATGAGAACCTTGTTCTCTGCCCTGAGTTGTTGGAGACAGGCGAGACAAAAGGATAACAGAAAAACAATGGAGGCTACATAATTATCATCTTCCTAGGCACATCCATACTACGATGACACCTTGCATTCCCACAGCCTAGAAAGCTGATGCTTTGGACGCTGAGAATGCTGAAGAAATGCTAAATAGCTCGATCTCCACAGGCCTAAATAATCTTCTAAAGAACCCACTCAAATATGCCCAAATGAAGCTGCCGAGCCAAAAGAGTCTCATAGCTTGGGCCCCTTCCGCACATGTAGAATAATGCACTTTCAATCTACTTTCAATGCACTTTGAAGCTGAATTTTGGACCCCAGTAAGCCTGGCCTGTATGAAACCAGATATGTAGAACATTATAAAACATTGCCCTGAATGTAGAAGCTTATGCCATCTTTCACTGATAATAGCAAATAGATTTAAGCAAGGAGATATTATTGTGTTAAGATGAGTGGGAAAGTAGAGGTAGTCCTCTAGAAGCTTTAACTGATCATTTTTACATCCCAAGAAAACATGGTGCTGTGTTGTTGCATCTCTCTGGCTTGTTTCCCTTGCAGGAGCTATACAGTGAACTTTCCTGAGTGGCATCAGTATGTTGTTAATACAGATTAAAGCAATTCTGGTTCTCCTTCCAGTATAATTCCAGACAAGGGAAGGGTTTCTTTGTGAAGGGAGCTGAGCAAACTGCTGTGAGACCAAACCAGACAGTCATGGTTTCCTTTGCAGGAAAGGAAGGTTGATCAAAACAGTCACTTTGCAGTTTTCAGAGTCTTGTTGTCAAGTGCTTCCCACCCTGCAGAAGTGGGAGAAATCCATTCCTTCATTCATAGAAAGCATTAAAAATGTTCATTATTGTCACCTTTAATATGATCTAGAGAGGGACTGAGCGTGCCATCAGTTGTGCTACTTGATTAAGGTTTAGTCAAAAAGCAGCACCCTTCAGCCAAATCGGTGGTGTCAACTCTTCCATTATGTGTGTGATTCAATAGCTCTTGCTGTAATGGAAATCTAAACACCTCTGAGTATGTGAGTTTTCCCCTTTAGCATTCAGCTTATTCATGAATGCTTGGCTAATGTATAGCTGCAAGAGTGAAAGCTGAGTTAAAAAGCACATTTTCTGTCTTCTGTGCATTACTAAAGCCTTAGGTCACTTGAGATCACTGAAATGATGCCAGTCCATTGCTTCATACCAAAACAGCTATTCCACAAAGTTTCAAGAAATCCTGCTGATGCTGCACAATCACTCATTTCCTTGTGAAGAGTCTTCTGTTTAGATCAGGGGTAGGGAACCTGCGGCTCTCCAGATGTTCAGGAACTACAATTCCCATCAGCCCCTACCAGCATGGCCAATTGGCCATGCTGACAGAGGCTGATGGGAATTGTAGTTCCTGAACATCTGGAGAGCCGCAGGTTCCCTACCCCTGGTTTAGATGTTAAAATACACAGTGACCATTTTTTAAGTACTTTTAAATACATGTGCCCACATTGACTCTGCGTTGTATGCTGTCCTCTGGCATTTGATGGCTTGGCTGGGATAGCTCTCTTACAGTGATTCTGCACAGCATATTTATAACGATGCAATCATTATAAATAAACTCATTTTTCCTAAAGGGAAAACGAGTTCGTTTATAATGATTGCAACTCGTTATAAATATGCAATGTGGAACGCACCTCGATCTTGCAAGGTGTTATAATCCACCTAGATCTTGCAGGGTGTTTCCCCTAAGGGGAAATGAGTTCATTTATAACGACTCCAACTCGTTATAAATATGCTATGCGGAATCCACCTTATTTAAGATAGGCTTAATTACCATGTCAGGATTAGCCTCTAGAGTCTTTTCTCATTGCAGGCCTCTACTCCAAAACATAACAGAATGCCATGAAATCCTCTGTGAATATCTTTCCTTTTCACCAACTTTCTCTAGTCAACCTCTGCCCATTTGGATTAGAGACAGAACTTGTGGGCCAACCCAGTGGTGGGATTCAAATAATTTTGGTTGTTTACAAGCACCATTTTGGTTGTTTACAAGCACCATTTTAACAACTGGTTCTGCTGAAGTGATGTGAACCTGCTGAATCCCACCACTGGGCCAACCCCCTTCTAGTGATGTCTATGTCTACAGTATAAGAGGGGGGTTTCAGGGCTCCCCAAATGTTTACAATTTTCTATTGAAAAAATTGAGGAAGTCCTCAGATTTTTTCGTGCTGTGCATTTTGAATGAATGAAATGCTTTGTAAGATATTGTTTCTCACTCAAAAAGAGACAGGATTTTAGAGGATGATTTTTCAGTTCTGTCACAAATTGCCCAATTGTTCCATTAGGAAAATTGAAGAAGTCCTTAGACTTTTTTTTTCATATTATAGACATTGAATATGAAAACCTTTGCTTTGAGAAGAATTTTATTCATTCTAAACGAGAAAATATTTCACAGGGGTTTTTCCATTGGAAAAAAATAATTGAGAAAAGACCATTTTATAGAATATTTTGAGGGGTTTTTTTTCTGAGCCCATACATTTCTGATTAGCCACAGATGGGAAAGAAATGTGCTCACTTCATGACTTCCCAAGTCTCCCTACACTTTCCCTCTTATATGAGAAATTGTTTTAAATTTATTTTAACTTATCTATTTAATTTTACTTGAATGTCAGACAGATCCTCTTGAGAAAAGGTACCTAAGAAAAGTGGTCAATACACACACTCATGTGCTGTCCAAGGCACTGAGTTGGCAATCTTCCTGCTCCTGCACTCAGAGGCAAGCGGGCGGGGTGTGTGTGTGTATGTGATGCACCGGGCGTGCACCCCTGTGGGGGTGGTGCAGGGGTGTTCTGGGGCGGGGGCGTTCCGGGGCAGGGCAGAGGATGCACCAGTGCACAGGGTGCTTTTCCCCCTTGCTACACCTCTGCCTGCACTCAACTGTCTCTCTTGCTTTGCCGTAGTAAGCAGGGCTCTAGTTCTGGACCAGAGCAGGCAGGAGAGGGTGGTTGAAAGAAGGCTTGGAGGAGCCATAGGGCAAGAGGTAAGTAGCTGACTTAAAGTGCATTGGACCAACAATTTGAACTATTTCCATTTGCCCATGGCTAATGCTGCACTTCATAAATCAAAGGAAAGGAACGAGACTACTAACTTCTCTTCTGTGGCCCAGTCTCTTTTTAGAGTGCCATGATAAACTAACGAACTAAGGTCAATCATGCATAGGCTACATCTGGTAATTAGAAAAAAATCAGAGCAGCTGTCCAGCGACTGATCTTCATCTATTAATTAGGCAGCAAAAGGATATTCAATTGTGATACCAATAGGTGGTTAAAATCAGCCATGCCTTTTTGTTTCTCTGCCAAGTAAAATAAAAAATTATAGTTTCTGAAAAAGTACCTCAAGATAAAGGGAACTAGATTAGAAACCAATTAAAAACAAGTGACTGTCCTAATACTTCTAGTGACAATCCTATGATTATGGCGTGTGGCAGAATATAACAGGATCTTTTCAGTGGTGGCACCAAAGTTACAAAATACCATCCCTGGAATGTCATCCCAAGGGAAGCTTAACAATAGATCAGAGTGGTTCCCACTGCATGTTTTCAATATTTATTTCTTTTGTAACTTCCAAATACTTTGTTCTAGTGCATTTTTCCATATCATAAGTTGTCTAGAAGTGGCCTATGAGGTAGATTATCAAACATTTGTAATACATAAGGAAAACAGCACAGACTAATGGCACCATTTTGGTTGCAGTGTTGAAATGAAAATATTGGTAAACCTATTGAACAGAAAGGCTGGCATTCACCCATAACTATATACTTTAGTGTAGCAATAATTAACTTTTGTTAGATCATGCAGTTGTGTCTGAAGGCAGAGTTTGTTTTACTGTCTTTAAATTGTCAGAACCTTCAGGAAACACACTTCAGTAATTCTGGAATCAATACTAAGAGACAGGTAGTTTTCACCTGCTGTGTGTATACTTTTTTTCTTTTTACAAAAAGAGGAAGAAAAGAGGCACTATAAAGGTGAAGGAGGGAAAAAGTACCCAACAGTTGACCATTATATTTACTCTATCCCTGTATCTGGTATATTGACAGATGGCAGAGAATAGCAGTTCCAAGAGCCAGGCAAACCAAGGAATGTGTAATAAAACTCACAAAACATCTGGATCAAAGTCCAGTGAGAGATGGTGTTTGTGTTTAGATTGAAGTTTCTTTACAGATTCAATGACAGGTAACAGACAGCATTGCCAATCTCCAGCCAATTCATCTTTCGCGACAGTGTGAGAGAAGTAGCTTTTGTAAAAACTACAGATTCAGCTAAGTAGTATAAGACTAATGGCCTAAAATGCTCAGGTTTTTTTGCCCTAAGAACATAAGACTGGGCTTTGGTCAGCCTCTGGAACAACACAGGCTACTGATATTGCAAAGTTAGCAGAAAGGGACGTGGCATTTTTCCTTTGCATTTTTTCATCTTTATTTCTATTTCTTTCCTAACTTTCATCCATCATGGATTAAATTAGAGTTCTCAACCTCTGCCCAGACCCATCCAACTCAAATCATATCCCTTCAGAGCATATCCTGACGTTTGTGCGCTAGCTATACTTGTAAGTTCACCCTGAGCTATTATGCAAGGTCACCATGACAGATTTTCTGTGTTTTTATGGAATTTTAAATCAATACTATTTTAGAGATTATGGGTTACTAACAGCTCTAGGTATTTGTGAAACTTATGCTGGTCATTGACTGTATAACAATAAATTTGATTTGACCACCATGACAAACTAGCACTCAGGAGCTTATTGTACACCATGTGAGTTCTATAAAATATCTTCAGTGAATAATCTTGATAATTCATAGTGAATTTACCATGCTTTCTAAATTAAAAACCAGGTTGGGAATCTAGAGAATTCATGTCTCTTCTTCCAACCCCTTTTTATTTTGCTACAGGCTTGGTAGTTGGAATGGTTTTGTACTTTTGCTACAAAAGAAATCTAGGCATCTCCCTGTTTTTTCCAAAGAAGGAAGTGCCTCTTGGGAGCAGCAGTGGCATAGTGGTTAAGAGCAGGTGCATTCTAATCTGGATGAACCGGGTTTGATTACCTGCTCTGCCACTTGAGCTGTGGAGGCTTATCTGGGGAATTCAGATTAGCCTGTGCACTCCCACATACGCCATCTGGGTGACCTTAGGCTAGTCACATCTTTTTGGAACTTTCTCAGCCCCACCCACTTCACAGGGTGCTTGTTGTGAGGGCGGAAGGCCAAGGAGATTATAAGCCCCTTTGAGTCTCCTACAGGAGAGAAAGGGGCAGAGGTGGGATCCAGCAGGTTCTCACAGGTTCCCGAGAGTAGGTTACTAATTATTTGTGTGTGCTGAGAGGGGGTTACTAATTGGTGATTTTGCCACGTGATTTTTGCCTTAATTATGCCCCTCCTCTCAGCAGTAGCGCACAGAACTTGAAGCAGTCTAGCAGGAGGTGCACCAGCGTGCGTGGCAGCCTGCACCTGCGTGCATTCGTTTCCCGCCCAAGGACCGGTGCAGCGGCTGCGTCCTTGCCACAGCCCCGCCCATGAATGCCCCACCCCGGAATGCCTAGCCACGCCCCTGTCGTGCCCCACCCAGCCCCATTGGCGCTACGCCACAGTTTGAATCCCACCACCATGGGAACCTGTTACTAAAATTTTTGGATCCCACCACTGGAAAGGGGGGATATAAATCCAAACCCTTCCTCCACTTCAGTGAACCAATAAATCTGCATGAATGAGCTCAGCAGGCTGTCTATGGAGGCACTTGTGGGCGTTTGACCAGGGGCAGTTGCCCAAACATATACTAAAGTCAGCATAAACTTGGATTTCCTGTGGTGTTAAAAACCGTCAAGTTGCAGCTGATTCATGACAAACAGAGGTGGTTTGCAATTCCTGCCTCTGCATAGCAACCCTGGATTTCTTTGGTCTGCTATCCAAGTACTAACCAGGGCCAACCCTGCTTGACTTCTGAGATCCGATGAGATCAGCCGATGAGATCAGGTTAGCCTGGGCCATCCAGGTCAGAACAGATATTGACTTCTTTTTCTGTACCACAGCTCCATGGGGCTTAAATGGGTTATGCAGAAAATCTCTTGTGAGAGTTTCAGGGCAGCCTCTTCTGAACAATGAGGGCAATGAACCTTCTCATCCATTTCTGCCATTAAAGGACTAGACAATCTGACAAGTAAACTGTTACATACATAAGGACATTAGTGCCAATTTGATACTATTTCAGCATGGTCACGTATTAACTAACTAGTTTCCCAACCCTTTAGGGCCAAACTAAACACGCAGAGTTCCCTCAGCCTCCTCCTTCCCCCCCACCATCTGGTATCAGAGCCTCCCGACCACTGATCATTTGCAACATTCACCTTTAAATTATGTTTTCTTCATAAGAACATAAGAACATGAGAATAAGCCAGCTGGATCAGACCAAAGTCCATCTAGTCCAGCTCTCTGCTACTCGCAGTGGCCCACCAGGTGCCTTTGGGAGCTCACATGTAGGATGTGAACGCAATGGCCTTCTGCGGCTGTTGCTCCCGATCACCTGGTCTGTTAAGGCATTTGCAATCTCAGATCAAAGAGGATCAAGATTGGTAGCCATAAATCGACTTCTCCTCCATAAATCTGTCCAAGCCCCTTTTAAAGCTATCCAGGTTAGTGGCCATCACCACCTCCTGTGGCAGCATATTCCAAACACCAATCACACGTTGCGTGAAGAAGTGTTTCCTTTTATTAGTCCTAATTCAATTTCAATGAATGCCCCCTGGTTCTAGTATTGTGAGAAAGAGAGAAAAATGTCTCTCTGTCAACATTTTCTACCCCATGCATAATTTTATAGACTTCAATCATATCCCCCCTCAGCCTCCTCCTCTCCAAACTAAAGAGTCCCAAACGCTGCAGCCTCTCCTCATAGGGAAGGTGCTCCAGTCCCTCAATCATCCTTGTTGCCATTCTCTGCACTTTTTCTATCTCCTCAATATCCTTTTTGAGATGCGGCGACCAGAACTGGACACATCCCCCCCATGGGGGTAGGTTTTAAATTGGGGTCGGACGCCTTTTATTATGTATTATGGTTTTTTGCTGTTTTATGAGTTTTAAGCTATTCTATGGATTACTATTAATGTTTGTTACCGCTGTTTTAAAGATTTTAATGACTTGTTTTACCATGTTTTATGCTGTACACGGCCCAGAGCCCCTAGAGGATGGGGCGGTATAAAAGTTTAATAAATAAATAAATAAATAAATAAAGTGCGGTCGCACCACTGCTTTATATAAGGGCATGACAATCTTTGCAGTTTTATTATCAATTCCTTTCCTAATGATCCCCAGCATAGAGTTTGCCTTTTTCACAGCTGCCATGCATTGAGTTGACATTCCCATGGAACTATCAACTAAGACGCCTAAATCCCTTTCCTGGTCTGTGACTGATAGCACTGACCCCTGTAGCGTGTATGTGAAATTTGGATTTTTTGCCCCTATGTGCATCACTTTACATTTTGCTACATTGAACTGCATTTGCCATTTCTGAGCCCACTCATCTAATTTATCAAGGTCCGCTTGGAGCTCTTCGCAATCCTTTGTGGTTCTCACCACCCTACATAATTTGGTATCATCTGCAAACTTGGCCACCACGCTACCCACCCCTACTTCCAGGTCATTTATGAATAGGTTAAAGAGCACTGGTCCCAAAACGGATCCTTGGGGGACACCACTCCCGACATCTCTCCATTGTGAGAACTTCCCATTTACACCCACTCTTTGTTTCCTGTTTCTCAACCAGTTTTTTAATCCATAGGAGGACTTCCCCTCTTATTCCTTCATTGCTGAGTTTTCTCAACAGTCTCTGGTGAGGAACTTTGTCAAAAGCCTTTTGGAAATCCAAGTAGACAATGTCCACCGGTTCACCCCTGTCCACATGCCTGTTTACACCCTCAAAGAACTCTAGTAAGTTTGTAAGACAGGCATTTGCCTCTGCAAAAGCCATGCTGACTCTTTCTCAGCAGGTCTTGCTTTTCTACATGTTTTATAATTTTATCTTTAATGATAGATTCTACTAATTTACCAGGAACAGATGTCAAACTGACTGGCGTGTGACATTGGCCATCTTCCAGTCTTCAGGGATGGAGCCTGATTTCAGGGATAAGTTGCATATTAAAGTGAGAAGATCAGCAATTTCATGCTTGAGCTCTTTAAGAACTCTTGGGTGAATGCAATCTGGGCCAGGGGATTTGGTAACATTTAGTTTATCAATGGCTGCCAGAACTTCTTCCTTGTCTACCACTATCTTACGCCAAGTTCCTCGGATTCGCCTCCTAAGAAGCTTGGTTCAGGTGCAGGAATGTTCCTCACCTCCTCTTGGGTGAAGACAGATGCAAAGAATTCATTCAGCTTCTCTGCAATCTCCCTGCCATCTTTTAGCACACCCTTTGTTCCTTTGTCATCTAACGGGCCTACCGCTTCCCTTGCTGGCTTCCTGCTTTTGATGTACTTGAAGAACTGTTTGTTGCTGGTCTTGATGTTCGCGGCCATGTGCTCCTCATAATCCTTTTTTGCCTCCCTTACAGCTAATTTGCTTCTCTTTTGCCACCATTTGTGTTCCCTCTCGTATTCTTCATCAGCCAAACTGGACTTCCATTTTCTAAAAGACATTTTCTTTTTTCTGATAATTTCCTCAACCTCTCTTGTTAACCATGGTGGCTTTCTTTTGGACTGGGTGCTGCCTTTTCTAACCTGTGGAACACATTCCAGCTGAGCTTTTATTACTGTGTTTTTAACTAACCTCCAAGCATCCTGGACAGTTTTGACTCTCTTGATTTTCCCTTTCAGCTTCCCAAGCACTATCCCCCTCATCTTTGAGAAATTTCCCTTTCTGAAGGCTTAATGTAACTACATTAGTAGTTGCCACTTGTTCGCATGCTGAGAATACTGAATCTGACAGCATTGTGGTCGCTGTTCCCTTCGGCTCAACAACACTGACTTCCTGCACCAGGTCCTGGGTCCCACATAGAATTAGATCTAGGATCACCTCTCCCCTGGTTGGTTCCACAACCATCTGCTCTAAGCCACAGTCATTTAGCATATCCAGGAATGCTCTCTTCCTTACTATGACCTGAACATGCATTTTTCCAGTTTATATGGGGATAGTTAAAATCACCCATTACCACTACATTTTTGTTTTTGTTGGCCTCTCTAATTTCTTTTTCCATCTCAGAATCCTCTTGTGCACTTTGGTCTGGGGGACGATAATATATTCCTAATATTAAACTGTCCTTCACACCTGGTATTGATATCCACAGTGATTCTGTAGGGGAACCAGCTCCCCTTGCATTGTCTATTTTATGTGATACTATGCTCTCTTTGATGTAAAGGGCAACTCCACCCCCCAATGCGCCCTGTCCTATCCTTCCTATAGAGCCTGTAGCCTGGTATAACAGCATCCCACTGGTTCTCCTCATTCCACCATGTCTCTGTAATGCCCACTATATCAAAGTCCTCCTTCAAAACTCTGTACTCTAGCTCCCCATTTTCGGCTTCCAATGCTTCTACTATTAGCATAGAGACACTTGTATACCCTGTCTCTGTCCTTAACCTGGGATTTATGTGCTTTACCCTCAAGTCTTTTGTAGACACTATCCCTTGTCACATGCACATTGCTATGTTCCTCGCTTGTATGTGGTTGATTTAGAAAAACCTCCCTCTCTGTCTGCATCCCCATAGATACTGTATTCCGAACCTAAGTCACCTCAGCTCCTGTCGGCTTTCCCCAGTGATCAGTTTAAAAGCTGTTCTGCCACCTTTTTTAATGTTGAGCCAGCAGCCTGGTTCCTCTTTGGTTAAGATGAAGCCCGTCCCGTTTGTACAGGCCTACCTTGTCCCAAAAGGTTCCCCAGTTCCTGAAAAAATCTGAAACCCTCTGCCTTACACCACCTTCTCATCCACGCATTGAGACCCTGTATCTCCTGCATTGCCTAGCTACGCCCTCAAGTGCAGGAACGGGTAGCATTTCTTGAGAATGCCACCTTGGAGGTCCTGGACTTCAACCTGTTTCCTAGCAGCCTAAATTTAGCTTCCAGAACCTCCCGGCTACATTTCCAAATGTCGTTGGTGCCAATGTGGACCACAACTGCTGACTCCAACCCCAGCACTGTCTAAAAGCCTATCTAGACGAAGCGTGACATCCGCAACCTTCGCACCAGGCAGGCAAGTCACCATGCGGTCATCAATGCCTTTCACAAACCCAACTCTCTACATTTCTAATGATCGAATCACCCACTACAAGGAGCCCCCCACCTCCCCGAGGGGTATCCTCAGTGCGAGAGGATAGCTGATCACCAGTTAAGGAAGGGATCCCATCTAAGGGAGCATCTTCCCCCACCTCAGACTGGCACCCTCCATCCCCAAGGCCTTCATTCTCCATGACATCTGAAGAGATGTCACCTTGGGAGTGGGACCCGGCTGTTAGGTCCCTGAAAGCCTCGTCTGTCACCCTCTCTCCCTCTTTCAGCTTCTCCAGGTTTGCCACCTTGGCTTCAAGAGAACACACACGTTCCTTGAGTGCCAGGAGCTCATTGCAGCGAGGGAACACCCACGACTTCTGTCCTAGTGGCAGATAATCATACATGTGACACTCAGAGCAAAACACCGGAAAGGCCCCCCACCCCCCTGCTGGCTTTCTGCCTTCATATCTGATTTGTTTAGATATTTAGATATTAAGCTTTTAGTCACTGCCCCCCTGGAGCTATCTGTACGTACTATCTGTCAAATATGTCCTTATTAATTTAAAAAAACAAAAAAATTAAATTAAAATTGCGCACGCCGCCAGGACAAAAGCCCCACCTCTTAGGACAAAGAGGAACAAGAGATGAACTCTGTTAACCCCTGTTAAGCCCCACCTTCCAGATTCAGCAGCCTTACAAGGAGAAAAAGAGATAACCCCTGTTAAAATAACACTGTTTTAAAAGCTGTGGCTTTGAGAAAAGCCCTCCAAAAGCCCTCCATCTTCTCTCTGTCTGGCTTTCAGGATTGCCTTCCACTTACAACTTTCATTCTGTGTTAGAGTTACCGTAATATGCCCATCCTGTATTTATTATAGCCACCTGGGTTCAAACCAAACCAAACCAAACCAGTTGTCTAGCGGCACATTCATAGCAAGCGAAATGTATTGCTACGTAAACTTTTGAGACAGGACTCCCTTCATCAGATGCCTTGGAGATCCTTTGCTTTTACCCATTGTTTTTATGTTCAAAACAGAATGCCGGGATGTTCTTACACGTGCAGTCCTGTGCTGGAATAAATGATCCCACTGGACTCTTGCTTTCTTTTGCTGCTGCAGGCTCACACAATTGGGAATAATCCCTGCTGTTCAAATGAGGTGCTGTGGATGCCTTGCGCTACATGTAGAAGCAAAACAGCAAGATTGTCCCATCTCCCCTAGTAGGGTAATTATTTAAAATTAGTAAAGAAAACATACATGCAACACAGCAAGAGACAGAATAAAGCTTTGCAATGAGTGCAATATAAACTATTTCAGAAGGTAGCCATGTTAACCTGCAGTAGAACAGCTAGATTTGAGCCCTGTAGCAATTTAGAGATCAACATGATTTTTTGGGATATAAGCTTTCCAGAGTCAAAGCTTCCTTCACTGGACCCTCTTTTGAATTTCAAAAGTTTGTATCCTGTTTATACCGTATTGGTCTCTAAAGTGTTCCTGGGCTTAAATCTAGCTATTCGTTATTTTAACTTTGCTCTATCACTGTATATTATTTTAGTCTCTCTTTTGCTAGTTCCCACCGCAGAATTTTACATTTGTCACCAAAGATGGTTTGTTATAAGGATTTTTTTTTAAAGTCAGAGGTCTTAGACAGATATATCAGCAGTGAACATAACGTGCATACCTGGGGGGGGGGGGACTCTATTGAAATCAAGGGAATTTTTTATTTCAAAGCAAACGTGTTTTGGATTAAGGTGGTCACAGAAGTCATAAACAGGGAGTGTTCCACAAGTTAGTCATACACGTTGCTACGGAGTTCAAGTACAGTTCATTTCCTCAAATGTGTACAGTATGTATTTAATACGTTGACCTTTCTTTGATCGTCAGGAAATTCAGGACCATGTTGAACAAGACTTTTAGACATGTGACAAACCACTACCAATAGGGCTGAATCAATTATTGACTGCATAGCTGACTAGAATTTGTCCCAAAGGAAAATTGGGGTAGAAAGTTATTCTTCCTTGAAACCCAGCTGGAACCTGTGTAACTCAAACTAGTTGATTTATGATCACTTCTCCTCTTGCTAGCAGAACAGCCACCTCATACTGAGGCTGTGTATACTCATGCTACTGTTCTTACCAGGTCAAGAGGAGGAGGAGCATTAGACAAAGTCCCTTTCCCTTCCTCCTTCAAAGCTGGAATATGAATCAATTCCAGTCATCTCCTCTGTGCCCCATTAATTGAGATATCATGTCTCATCTCTACAAATGGCCAACATAAATTCAGAAAAGAACTTGTTGTAGTAATAGTAGTCCCATACTTTTGGAATGGCCTAGCACAGAGGTGTCAAACTCAGGCTCTCGAGGTTTTCATGGACTACGATTCCCATCAGCCCGTGTCAGCAGGGCCAATTTTCACTGAGTTATATTCCACTTGCTCTTCACTTGTGGTGACTTACAGCAATCATTAAAAGCAGCAGCACAAAAAATGGCCATGCTAGCAGGGGCTGATGGGAATTGTAGTCCATGAACATCAGGAGGGCCTGAGTTTGACATCTCTGGCCTAGCAGAAGAGGTCCATTGATTTGGCGTCCAGTTTTTAGGCAGTCTCGGGAAACCCACCATTTTAGGACAGTGTTTGGGGAGCTGAGGTTGAGTGGTACAATTGGTAGAAAGATTTTTTTCATCATTTTTTGTGCTGCTGCTTTTAATGATTGCTGTAAGTCACCACAAGTGAAGAGCAAGTGGAATATAACTCAATGAAAACTACGAGGGAAATCTAGGGGCTTAAAAAAAGGAAAGTGTGTGTTTCCCTAACCTGGATGACCCAGGCTAGCCTGATCTCATCACACCTCATAAGCCAAGCAGGTTTGGGCATGTTTAGCATTTGGATGGGAAACCACCAAGGAAGTCCAGGGCTGTTACACAGAGGAAGGCAACGACAAACTGCCTCTGAATGTTTTGCCTTGAAAACTCTGAAGGATCACCTCAAGTCGCCTGTGATTTAATGGTCCTTGCCATCAAAGTGCCGTGAAATTCACTGCTGCAATGTCAAGTATGTCACCTGTTGAAAGATTTGCATGGCATGCAGTGAATTCTCACCAGCTCCATTTAGACCTGGCTTGGCCTTTATGAACTCTCTTGGAGGATTCCCAAATGGGGTGCGGGGGGAGGAGGGAACCCTTCTTCAAACTTTCTTTTGCAGTTTATAATGTTGGCTGTAACATTTCCTATTGCCTTGTTTTCAACAGATCCTCAACATTTTGTCTATTTTATGTTTAAGCATGAATGCTAATCACAGTATAAAGGCAACTGTGCCGCAGACTTCAGGAAATAACCCCTTCTCGGCACTCAGAAAAAATTAGTAACCACTTCTAGAAAAGTGGTGAGAACCGGTTGCATCCCACCTCTGCTCCAACCCAATTTACAATTACAGGACGTCATCATTAAACCACACTTCCTCTTTTATTTAAAGACAAATGATTTCATTTTTAAAGGCCCTAAAATATTGATATACCAACTGCAGCATTGTAAGCAGGTTCTGAGCTCCTAGCTTTCATTTCTTTGAAAAAAGTAAGTCTCTAGCCCATTGCCTTATAGAGCCTTCTCCCATATATCTCCCCAAGGGGAGATACAGGGGCTTACCTTTTTAAAAAAGTGAATTCAGAGAACCTGCTTAAACTATCATTATGACAGTACAATACATTGACATTTTAGGGCTTTTTAAAAAGGGTGGGGGGTGCTCTGACACCACCAGTAATGATTCCAATGATGATAGCACCCTCTCTGGAAAATCCTCATTATGTAAGTCATGTGCAGAAGAAAATAACTGTAAACTGTAAAAAATGTACAGAAGAAACCTGTCCGAACTGATTCCAATGCTGGTGAACTGATTCCCAAGAAAATCTGACAAAACAAGAATGGAGTAAGCTCTTACTAGCACAAGAGGGGGAAGATAATTGATTCCCCCTCTTCACCACAGGCCCTATGTCTCATGGCATTTTATCCATTTTGTCCTAACACTGCTAGTTTTCCAGTGGACTAAGGGAGGTTGGTGAGAAAAAGGCCAAACATATACATTTACAAGTGTCTTGAACTGACACTTCATAGGGTCTAATTATGTAATCTTTAAGAAAAATCAAAGAAATGCTTATGAAACAAGGCAGCACTTTTCTTGAGAAGCAGAAGCACCAATTTTTTTATTCACTGCACACAAAACCAAAAGGTTTGGACTGAGACCCATGAGCCTGCTTTCACTCACACACGACCAATGGTATCATGGTTTAACAGCTCATACATAAACAAGGTTGATTGGGAACTATTTTCGGACAAGATGATCAGGAAAGATTTCCAGCCGTCGTGCAGAATTTAGTCTCAACAAACTTGTAAAATACAGGTTAACATAGTCACATGATTAGATTTCCTACTCATCTTTCTTTGCTTTTAGTATCTGTCTCCCATGAATGGAACTATTTAAAAAACTTTGTTTGCAGGCTGTTTCCCTTTGCAACATCCCCACCCAGGCCCACTTCTTTTCACCCCCTGGCTGGATTTCAGTTGACGTTATTTATGGTGGTTTGTATTTTTAAATCATCTCAAGTGGGTTCCTTGAAAAAGAGGCGTAGAAATTTTTTAAACAAATTGAACTAAACATTTAAAACTTTAAAAAGTTTTAATGCGTGTGTGTTCATTCTTCAGGTTTGTAGGGGTGAGCCCGCGAACCCAGCAGAACCGTAGAAGGAGCGCCAGGCATGCCGGTGCCGGCTACGGCCTTCCGGGCGCACACGCTCCCCCAACCCCCGTTCCCCCATGAGTCACGGGTCATGAACTGCCTGACTCGTGGTCACCAGGTGTCCCATACAAAAGGACAAAAGGGCTCCTGCCCTCAGGTGAAGATTAGACCCAGACACGGATGCTTCCTCCCGCACGTAGCAGCCCGATGAGATCATGCATCACATGATGATCTCCTGCTCTTCCGCCTGCCCGACCCCTTTACACGCCCCCGTTGAAACCCTAATAAAAGGTGTGAGGGGCGAGCGCACGGCAGAGTTGCCAGGATCACGGGATCCCGCACTTCCTGCTCGCTGGCCCTCTCCACCAGATGAAATCTCCGCGTGTCGTCTCTTCCTTGGGACCTCGTGGGTACGACTACAAGGTTTTTTTTATTTGGCCTACCATCTGTCTTGCTCAGTTGGACTCAAGGCAGAGCACAGAATGCTGCCATATGATTAAATGACTCATCTGGGTTGAGTAATAAATGCATGACTAATCTATTCATGACAAAAGGGGGGGGGGTTGACTGCCAAAACTCATACCCTGATAATCTTGTGGGTCTCTAAGGTGCTGCTGGACTCATACCTAGATGCTCTCTTGCAGACCAACACTGTCACTTTTTAAACTAACCCATTCATATTGCCATTTGCTTTCTTATCACCAAGCTAGGAAAAACTGCAAAAAGGTTTAAAGCTGAACTATCTAATTTGGTGGAATAAGTGCAGTGGACATTTGTTTTTCAGGCTCAAGGCGGAGGAGTCATGATGTTCTGCATATAACCTAGCCAGGGCTCACCACCAGTTGGTTGACTCAACAAAGCCATCCGAGTGTCTCCCTAGAAGCTGGCAACAGTCCACTACCATATTTACCCTATTATTACCCTAACCACAGTCAAGGTTATTTAATTAAACAAGGTTAAAGAAAGTGATTCTAGTATTAATAGTAGGTTACTCCAATGTATTTCCTTGCTCTGAAGTTTTCCTGATGTGTAAAACAGAGCAAGATGTTTTTGCTGTCCTTGACACTAATGGAAAAACAAATACTGCAAACTATATTCATTCAACATTAACATTGCAGCTTGACACTTCATTTCCAGGGTAGCTGGTGCAAGAAGTCAAGACTGGGGAGTTTGACGGTATGGCTTCAACGAGTCTAGAACAGGCAAATCTCTGGACATCGGAAACAAGTTTTCTTTGCAGCTGCACAGCTGAGCTGAAGCTTGGAAGCTGGACAACAAAGCTTCTACTTCTAAACTCTCTTCCGTGGGTGGCCTCTGAAATAAGTCTCTTTTTCTGAAGTATTACGCTCACTGCTGTAATTCAGCTTAAGGCTTCTTAAGCAGTAGTGAAGAGGAAGCATTGCCAAGTTTTTTCCCCCTAGTTTAAATATAAAGCAAGGAACACACAACTAAAGGTAGTTACAGTCAGTAATATGAAGGAAATCAACATTTCAGTACACCCATATTTCACTTAGCATAGCTACAAAAATTAATTTGGGTCACACCAGCAATTCAGAGGGGAATGTAAATGACATACAAACAATACCATGTGTCGATTCCATTTTTTATTTATACAAAACAAAGTTTAGGTAACAATAGACAGTCCAGTGTCTGATCTTCCATCTTGCATTCCATACTGAGTTAAGTTTACAGTCCAGCCTCAGGGGACATTCAGTGGACGCTATGAAGTTTCCATCTTGTAGCCGTGTTTTTCTAATTCAGCTCTATGAAGACAAGCCAGCCAAAAATATATTATTAAACTACAATGCAAAATACTGGATGTATGTAAAATTATTTTAAACAAAGAATATAAATGAAAAATACACATTTCAATAGGATTTCATACTATGGCCCTTTCCGCACGGGCCAATAACTATGCCCTGGGGACGGCAAAAACGCCGTCCCCAGGGAGCCGTTCGGACAGGTGGCGCTGCCAAATCGCAGCAGCACCGACCTGGCTCCCCTCCCCCAGGGCGGCCTCAGGCCGCCTCCAAAAACCTCCCTCCTGGAGGGAGGTTTTTGGAACACAGCGCATTCCCGGCGGCACGGTGCGAACGGCACCGCTGGGAATGCGCTGTTGTCCCCGTCCCTCTCCCACTCACCTCGTCGCCGTCGTCACCCTGCTGGCCTCCGAAGGCCCTCCCTCACTGTCCTCCGACCCCTGGAGGTCGGAGGGCAGCGTGGGCGGGTCTACGGAGGCCAGCAGGGCGACGACGGCGACGAGGTGAGTGGGAGAGGGACGAGGAAGAGGCGGGTCGGCTGGGTGACGGCGCTCCGCGGCGCCGTCATCCCAGCCGGTGCGTCGTTGGGTCAGCGTTCATTACGCCGACCCAAGCCCTTCCGCCTCCGTGCGGAAAGGGCTCTTGATCTACCATGGCCTTTTCAACGCCCTACTCTTCACATTAATACAACAGTTGATATATCAACATACACCCAGTTTAGATGTGAAATGCTGCAGACGGCTCTCTTGAGCTTCTTTCTTCCTTGCCACATTTTTGTTTTCCTTGCCACATTTGTGCTGCTTCCAGCACCCAATTTTTCCTTGGACTCAGATTCCAGGACAGGCATCACAAATCTGAGAAGTAGTTTCTGAACTGCGTATGGGGCTCTATGCCTTCCTCTATGCCTCTATGCCTTCCTATTTATCTTTCAAGGCAAGAAGGCAAGATGAGACATATCCCATCACACGGCCAAAATAACAGAAATAACCATGTGCAGTGACAAAGGAGTTTTGGACCTTAATTTGCACATGGAAACACAGACGGTGAGTTGCTTTGCAACATGAAGCAACTGAAATTCATCTTAGTCCTCAAGTACTGTCTCCCCTTCCTCCTGCCTTGCCTGTAGTGCTTTCTGAAATTCTAGCTATTGAGGTGAACCTGACCTGAAACAGCTTTTCAGATTTACATTAACCAACGGCAAGATTTACTTCAAATCCAGCTAGCGGTAGTCATTTTAACCCACTAGGAAATGCTAGTGCCTCAAGTGCAGTCCACATTGGCTAACATTACACCATATGCACAGCATTATTAAATAACACAAAGTGGCATTTACAACTTATGTCTTCTAAAGGCAGACACTGTTCCATGCTGAGCAGGGGAGCCTTGGTAACTCTGGCTCTTTAGGGATTCTAGCCTGTATCATTTTTGTTTTACTTGTTTGATTGTACTGAATGTTTTCAACTGACCTTAATTGATTGGAGAAATCGTCCTCCACGTTGTCATCGTCCCAGTTGTCCTCCCATACGTGTGCATCTTCATCTTCATCTAAACCAGCCCAGTCTGAAAACAAGAAGCAGGACAAGTTCATTTCATGCACCACACTGTCAAAAAAAACGGGTAAAACGTTTCAGAAAGAGGCTTCATTCCTTTGAAACGTAAGAATCAAATTTGCAGCAGGGTGCAGTCTAATGCAAAGCTTCTTTAAGAGCCACCACAGTTTAGCTCAGTCATTAACACAATAGAGACAAGTGTTTCAGGATTAAGCTGCATATATCCATTTGTCCCTTCCATAGTATCCCTACACGTTTCTGGTGAAGGAGAGTTTCCTCTCTATCAACATAGGTATTTTAACAGTCAGGTCTGGACTAGAGCCAAGTGACGTGGTCTGCAAATGCACATCTAGAGTCAAATGGCAAAAGCCCTTCGGAGACTGAGCCTCTTCAAAAGAGTTGGCTAATAATTTGTGGCAACAGGTATCCCAGAAGTGCAAGGCTAACAACTCTGTTCAAGGTGGAAAGAACAAGCAAGGTGAACTCATATCAACCACAGCAGATATCAAGACGGGGTGAGGAAATTAGGAAAAGCATGACAGAGCAGCAAAACCAGGTGGAATCCAAATACAGAAAGTAAATGGATTAGAGCTCTGGATGGTTAGCAAGGAGCTGAGAGCGGTCCGTCTCTATTCTGTCCTCCTCGTTCTGAGATTCTGTTGCGACAAGAAGCCACTTTAAAACTTAAATGTGAAGTCATGAAAAGTTGAACATATTACTGCAAAACAACAGGAGGATCAAACAATTAACTGTGGGCCTATGACTAAATGTACCCCTGGAGGCTCTGATATTATTGGTACAACCTGTGAGATTCAACAGGCAAAAGACCCAGCAACAAGAAAGCAGTTTAAAGTGGGACATTTTTTCCAATTTTGTCTTACTGGTCACACACACAAAGCTGTCTTATACTGAATCCAGACTGCCAATCTATCAAGGTCAAATACTGTCTATGCAGTAGACATATTATACAGCTATACTGCCTGGAAAACCCATCCCAACCAACTGTCTATGCAGACTAGCAGTGGCTCTGCAGGGTCTTAGGCTGGGGTCTTACACATAACCTACTGCCTGGTCCTTTTAACTGCCATTGAGCCACAGTCCACCCCAACACCTCCCCCCCCCAGACCCAAAGATACCAGATTAATTCTGCGACAGAAACATTATTCTGACTGAGTCCAGTCTATAATATAGAAGTAAAAACAAACCTTTTCAAAAAATCTGGGTCACCTTCTTATGTCAAGAGACCAGGAAAGTGATTCACAGTGATTAATTTGATTCACTGTACTATGACAAAAATTATAAATGACTCAACGTTAGAAAAAAAAAATCCTAAAGAAGCGATAGTGTCACACCTTTTGTTAGTACTAACCCAGACAGTACAAAGTACAGAATAAATTCCTACATTCCTCAGAACTCTTCTTCGAGCTAGATACTAGAACAAACATATGAAAACAGGGGAAAGACAGGGAGAAAAGATATTTAGGGGCACAAAGAGTTAAGTTCCCCAATGTATGATGTTCCTAACTATATTAAAATACAGAAGGTGCTGCAGACTGTATTAGATGGTGCTGGGTACAAAATTAACATCTAATGGTTTAGGGCAGCAACAGGGTTCATCTTGGCTGGCTTCCCCTCCCCTCCCCCTTTTTTTCCTTTTGTTCTTTTTCCTTACTGTGTTATAGGTTTTTAAAGCTAGCTCTCCCCCTCACTGGTTTATTATAAGGGAAGGTGCCATAAGATTAGATTTGCAATTGCAATCTGTGCAGTCGTTTTACTATATATTTGTATATGTATAATTGTTTTATTATATGATATGAACTGCACTGAGCCTGTCTTGATGGGGGGAGGGTGGTCTACAAATTTAATAAATAATTATCTTTACCTCTTATACTCCTCTTTAACCCTTAGTTAAACTAGACTTTGGGACATTTTTATCCTGCCTTGAATTAATCCTTCAACATTTGTACTGAAAATTCAGGCTGAACGAGAGTTCAGGCTTGGCCTTGAGATTATTTTGTTTTAATAAAAAGTGCCATACTATTGTTTTGTTACTAGCCAAGACAAGTTTCCACTTCTAGGAATGTTTCTCAAAGGCACAACCTGGAGATATTTCTGGGCTCACATATGTCAGTTTATCATAGAGGTCACTGCAAAAACTCTGAATAGGGGTAATGTTCTATCACAATTCTGTCCTGCCCAACTTTCAGAGAATTTAGGTCAGCAACACCCAACAACTCTGTATGATTGGACAGTCTGACATAATGTGGTGATCTCAATGTAAGTTTCCCCAGTGCTAGTCTACAATAAGGCAAATACATTAGAGACACCTTTCTCATACAGTAGTCAAGAGCCATCCTTGGAAGATCACAAACCCTCTAAGTCGTTCTCCTCCTCAGAGTAACCTTTCATTCCCCACCCTCAGTCTATCCTTCATTGCGTGTTTGTTAGCTGTTATCAAGGCTAACCAGGTAGCCTTTAAATGCCCTTAAGCTAGAGGAGAAATCCTGGTTTTAACCAAAATAATAATGGCAAGAGACATTCAACCTTGGATAAATGGAGTAAATTTGTAGAAGGGATGGTGTACTACCTACATGGCTGGCAGGAAGCTCCTGACTGGAAGACTGATACACTGACTTTATGCAACTCCCCTTGTTACAAATAAACTTATAGCTAATGCTGAATGCTGATCATAGCTAATGCTGGAGAAAATCCCAGGCACTTAGTGCCTAGAAATTTTATACTGGCACCTAGATAACCAGTGGGATATCCTGCACAGCCACTTAAAAGTAAACATCTTGGCATCCAAACTATGGCTTCACTTGGGCTGTTTGCCAAGTTCCTTGCAACTGCTATTACCATCATCTTAGTGCAAACAGAAAAGTCACTGCTCACATGATGAAATGTGCCCTGCCTGCAATGCATTAATTCATTTCAGATCACAATACTCTTATGTTCTCATTCAATAACTTCTGTTGAAATACTAAACACAGTAAAAACTTAAAATGCTCCATTACCAAAAATGAAATCAATCCTGTTGATTAAATTGGACTCCTTTGTAAATAAATGTTCAAATTTAGAGCAAAAGACATACCCACTTCCAACAAAATTATAAATTAATTTTGAAATGCAAAGACCAAAATAGTTGTGTTGAGATTGATCACAGAAGCTCAGGGGAATGGTAAGATAAATAATGGAAAACACTTTCTCCATTTGAGGGGAAGCATGTGATAAATATATTTAATAAATTAGTATCAATTCAATTAGGTCTGTTTACTAATTGAACTTGCTTCATTGTAGTGAAAGCAAAGACAACTCACAACAATAGTCATAAAAAAGTAATTATGCTATTCATATAGCTAAAGGATGTTTCTTGTACACTGATATTTAGCTATATTACTTTATTATAACATGAAATATTCTATAACGTTATTTGGGATTTGGAAACATGTAAATATTTTTGTGCATAAGCACAACACAAAATGACAAAAAATATGAGTGTACATTTTTTTTGGTAAGGCTGGCACTTCAGAACCAGGACATATTTTGTCTATGCTCCAAAATGGAAAAATAACAAATTTCAAAATTACAACTGAGTGATTAATAGTGTTTCAAAAAAGTATTATAATGCTGTAACATAACAGAATGCTTAACAAAACAAGAACAAATTGATTTTACACAGTTGAGTGTATCAGTATAAGTTCACTTGCGAAATGCACACTGCCTTAATAAAAAATTATTTGTAGAATATGTTTCTTTCCTTTGTCAGTATGATTTCATATTAACTTGCCACTGACAAGAAAGTAAAAAGAATTGTCAGATACATAAAGTTTAAGTTTATGTAATAGGGAAATGACTAACAAGTCAATTTCTTAGGACTGCATATAAAATAACTTTACAAAAATTTCATTAATCCCAGAAATAATAAAACTAGAAAGACTTGATTTCCAAGAATCCTGAAACAAATCATAAGCATCAACTTAAGAATGTCATGCCTAACACATTGGACAACTCATTCTTAGCGAATACAATTCAGATCCATTAAACAAATGTGATATGACTCAGTTTTACTTATAGCACAAAGAAATTAGAATATGAATGGCGAACATAAGGTAATGAAGTTTTAAAAACAAATACTAATAAACAGTTTTTCAAACATCTATTACACTGACAAGTCGATTTTGAATAGGACTACTGAGATGCAAAAGCTGAAATCTGTCAGTGAACGGTAAGTCTTTCTTGGAGAAATTAAACTTTTTTCTTGTGTATCATATTGTTTTTCTTATGAAAGGAAAGATTATTATACAGTTTATGATAACAAATATTTCAGTGTTTTTTAATCCTCACTGTGCCCAGTAAGTTAATGTTCACAACAAATTTACTGTGAAATAGAATAATACATTTCAGTCTCTAAAAAATGTCATACAGAGTCATTCAAACATTGAGGGTCTTTTGTCCATGAAATATCTGTGCTGTAATTTTTTGAAAACAACTATTACTGAAATCAGCAAAGCTTCTTCTTTGAATATCTGTTAATGCAACATTATTCAAGAGCTACTGGATGTTTTCATCCACATCCATCATCATTCTTTTATATTGACATTAAAACAGTTGGAAGACCTGACCTATCAAATATATGTACTAAAATGTAAAACAGCAAGCTGCTGTTATTTTTAACCCATTTCTGCTCAAATTATATCACTAGATCAACCTGCATGTATGCATTCCACCCAAACCTCAAGAGCCCAAATATCACCTGACATGTATCCACCTACAAGCTCACATAGGGTTCGCTCTGAGGGCTCTGATTTTGAAGCATGTCAAGGTAACTGGCTAATCTGAATCAGAATGCCAGACTAGATGGACCACTGGCCTGACCCAGCAAGGGATGTTTTAAATTTCAAGGCTCCCCAGAACTTTATCAACTTCTAAGTCCATGAACTAATGTGATGTCGTAATTAAGGGACCCGGGGGGGGGGGGAGGTCAAATCTCCACTGACCATTGAAGCTTGCTGGGTGACCGTGGGCCAGTCAGTTACTCTCTCTCTCTCTCTCATACCAACCTGCCTCACAGGGTTGCTGGGAGAATGCAATGGAGGAGTGGAGAACCGTGCACACTATCCTGAGCACCTGGGAGCAAGGGATACATTCACACGTAACAGAAAGAACGAGAGAAAGCAAGCAACCTAAGACATCCTGAAGATGACAGGAAAAGAGGCTGAGCAAGGCCTGCTGCAGATCCCCCAAAATCCCACCTTCTCCCGCCCAGCATCCCCCCCCCCGCCCATTACTCTCTCCTTCGCCGCCCCCCGCAGCCACCTTCGGCGGGGAACTCCTCGAACTCGTCGTCCTCTTCCAGAAGCCCCAAATCTACGGGCTGCTTCTTTTCCGACATCATCGGCCTCGGCCTTCCTCCTGCCAGCCGCTCTAGAACTTTCCCGTGAGGACCGCTCTACTGCTCTCGCAAGGCATGACGGGATGTGACGGGATCGGCCGCCTCGTAGAAGAAAGGGCGCATGCGCCACGAAGCGGATCGGACGGTCTAGCCGTCGCAGCTCGGGGAGCGGATGTGGTCCCTTCCTCCTTCCCGTTGCAAACGGCGCTCTTGCCTCGTGCGCGTGTTTGCTATAAGGCGGGCGAGGGGTGCTGTGAGAAGGCTAGAGGGTGCGTGTGTAGAAACACGAGCCACAAAGAAGGCAACGGAAACACACCCTGAAAGTGATTTCCAGTAAACAGATCTGAACACATTGTGTGTGTGTGCGTTAAGGAAATATACTCTAGCTCGCAATGAAACAAAAGCACTTTCTTCAATGACTCTTCCCCCAGCATCCTAAAAAGCTGAATTCTCACGGGGTTTTTTTTTATTGTCATGGCAAAGTAAACAAGCGTTGCTAAAGTAGATGGGAGCCCAGGATGGTTGTCAGATGATGTTCTTTCCACGCTTTGCTCACCAAGCAAGAGGAAAGGACGTCATCTGAAGGAAGTGGAGAGAAACGGGGGCGAAGTTTGGAGCAATTAAATTAAATGTATTTATTTACATTTATACGTACCCCGCCCAATCTCCCGGAGGACTCAAGGCGGCTTTACATAGAAATACATAATAAAAGCATAATAAAAACAGTACAAAATTACGAATATCAAATGTGCATATTCTTAATCCACGTATTGTGGATTTGCAGCTTTCCAAGTATTCTACCCCTTGAGATGGCCTCATTCATATCCCCTTTCTCAAGACTGGTCGTCTGAATGCTTTTCAAAGACAGCAGAATGATGGCTCTTAGAACTCATGTCTGAAGCCTGTGTCTTTGCGTGTATTACCACCCATGTAGTGATGTGTTCCAATTACATTTCCTTTTTTCCCCCTCCAGGATATTGTCTTCTACCTATTACCAAACGTGCCTCATTGTTATAAATGTTTCTGGCTTCAAAAGCTTGTGGAATGGTTTGATAGGAACGTTTATGGTGCAATAGTTGCTGAAAACTTAGAACTGCTTAGTCAGTGGAGACTGTTAGACTGACAGTACAGTCCTGCAAAGAATTGGTTTTTATCTAAACCAGTTGAAATCAATAGCTTTAGACTAGAGTTGCTCTGCATAGGATTGCAGTATAAGCCTCTGGAATGGGGAGGTGATTCTTACTACCATGCAAAGGACTGGAAATCCAGGGCAAGAAGTAGTTTGTTCAATTTGTCTCCCAGTGTAAGGACAGACTAAGTTCTGCAGACAACTACATTGGCCAGCCAATATATTCCCCACATCCCAAATATTTGAATGGGACCACCTACAATACTGTACATAATAATGATTTCCTCTTAAAAAATACCCTATCTTCCCCTCCCTTGCATGCCACCCCTCACTCACTCCCCTTCCTTGCACTGCAGATTCTAAGTACAGACATTGCATCAGGAGCATCCTTCATTTCCTAAAGCATTTTCTGGTGGTCCTGCGTCTGCTCATCAAAATCCTAAAAGAAAACACAGCTTTCAAAAGGACTGACTGTACATTTTTATGTTTAAAAAACAAGGAAAATTACATTTACTTAAACATTCTATAGATGGTGCAAGGCATCCAAATGACGTTAGTCGGAAAAATAAATATAAAACACGAACATTACAATCCCTTTAGTAAACAATGGCCCAACAGATCTATAATCTCATGACGTGTTTCCTTCTATGAAACCCAATTTTATAATGATATACACTAATAATTTTAACAAGGTACAGAGCGTAATAATATCTGGACATGGGTACCCTGTGCCAGCAAGAGTGATCCATGCATCTTGTATTGCAGATATTGCAGGTGTAAATTCCTCCTCATTGGAATGCTCTTCCAAGCTCTGTTTACTGTTTGTGGTGAGTTTTCCAGGCTGTGTGGTGGTGGTCTGGTGGATCTTGTTTCTAACATTTCGCCTGCATCTGTGGCTGGCATCTTCAGAGGTATATCACAGAGGGGAGTCTATTACAAACTGTGTCCAGTGAGAAGGGAATGTTTTAGTCGGGTATAAATTCAGTGGTGGAATTCAAATAATGTAACAACTGGTTCCACTGGTGGGATTCAAATAATTTAACAACTAGTTGTTTGCAAGCATCATTTTGACAACTGGTTCTGCCAAAGTGGTGCGAACCTGCTGAATCCCACCACTGTATAAATTGTCATGATCCCAGGTGGGGAGCCAATCTGTTTACTGTCTTTGTAATGTGACTAGAAGTATATATCTGAATGAAGAACCACCATTTGTACAACTAGTTCCATACTAATGCAGTTAGATTAGGCCTCTTTTGCAAAGTTTTATGCGCCATGCATATTTAGGAAAAATATCTACACACATATATTGTATGTTTTTGTGCAAGTGGAGGGGCATGTGAGGACTCACAAGGAAGGGGAAATGAGGTTGCTGTACCCCTGCTTCTTCTACCTTTGCCTCTGCTTCCCCACCTCGCTTGCTTCAGCTCCCACTCTTTCCCACCTTACTAGCCTTTCCCCCCCCCACTCCCTGTCATAGCCTCCACTGAATCCTCTCAAGAGGCTAGAGAGAGAAAGAGGTCATCAAATGTCATGTCTATATGCAACTGTATCCCTGTCACTTTCCATAAATGCATTCTACAGTTACAAAACCAGAGGGTAACTGACGATTGGAATTGGTGAGCTACCTGCTTGTGGTGCCTGCAGGGAGCGTGATTTATCACTTTAAAATGACACTGGTTCTACAGGAGTTTGTTGAATTTCAACACTAACTAGCACCAGAGGAAACAATAAATTTTGTGATGACTTTCGGGTTTCAGTTGCTGCAGCTTAAAGTGAACGTTGGCTACAGATTCAAATGGTTCTTTACTTCCCTTCATGGGTCCGTATAAAGTTTTCATATGTGCTGTTTCTTGCTAGGATCTGGTTTCACTCATTAAGCTAAACAGGCCCTCAAAGTTCCTAACTGCACAGGATCATAGCTTTAAATGGGGTTTACAACAGCTGAATATATTGAAAATCTTTAAAAAATATATATGCTTTGCAATGTTAACTAGTTACTAGGGGGGTTAGATGAGAACTGGCATGCAGCATTTAGAGAAAACTGTATAGTTCCATTTATTTGAACTAATTTTATGTCCTACTGGTGATTCAGAGTAACACAGAGTTCAGAGTGTACATGGCAGAACAAGTTTCTGCCTGCTGAGTCTGTGATGTGTTCTCACTAGGCAGTTCCTTGCCTTGTCTTATAACAGCTCTGCTGGGTTACTGTTTTCCTTGAACACCAAGAGTTTTCTTTCTGAAGTGAATGACTTACACAGCTGGCTCACCTTGTGCCGTAGAGTTAAAGAGGAGCGGGAGAAGAATATACAAGACCAACTTTGGAAATGTAGTTCAATTACAAACCCATTTCACCATGTTCTTAGAATGCCTGACAGGCAACACTAGAAAAGGAAATCTGTGTACTACACCATAAAATGTTCGTATTTGCTAAAAGAGTTAACAGCCTGTGGTTACATGCTAATTTTATGAGAATGTATTGATGCTATTGTTTACTAACAGTAACTAAATAAAGGTTGATAGGTTTGGCATATTGTTCAGTTTTCATATCTCTGTTAATGCATGCATTGCTGCTTGTACATTCCTAATAAAATAAATTTTAATAGCTTGGGACTCCAACTTCAAATATTTGTATGACCATAATCTTATTGGTTGACTCAGTTCTAAGGATGTAACTGTATGCCATTCTTTGATTGCTTTTTACAAAAAGCTGCCATTAGGGCTGCAAATTGTGTGTTTTCTGTGATTCTAAATTGCAGGTATACACCATGCAGGACAGGGGAGGGTTTCAGGCTTTTAACCCTTTTTTCTCAGGCCAATTTTTTTCCTGCAGAAAATTGATTCTTTCCAGCTGATGAAAATACCTGGGTTTTCATACATTCCTAGGGTTTCTAATATGCAAAAGGAGAATTATATTGACGTTATCCCACAGATTGGGAAAAATATAAAAACTTGTAAAGCACTCTGTCAATTTAAGATGCTAAATAAATGATTCAGCATAACACTGGCTTCTCACTATTAACACCTTCACGGCAATTTTTGCGCATCACCTTCTCTGGCACAGAAACAGATCTGTCTTATCCCATAAAACACATTTATGAGAATAGTTCTATTGAAATGAAAGGAAATGAAGCATGCTGAAGATAAACTGACTGGGCTCACATATCATATTAGCAAACTGACTTAATAAACTGCAACAGAAAAACTCATTTGATTTCAATGATTTCATTTGATTTCAAAGAAATTCTAAGTTTTGAAGTCCTATGCTTCCACTACAACTTGTTTAAGGTGCAGAATATATCTTAAATATCAGAATAAGAATTTTCTCATTAGGCCATTTCTTACCAGAGCAGTGCAGATGTTCAATTTAATTTATGTGAGCTTATTTTATTTGTATTTTACTTACATATTTTATACATAAATTTCAGAAAAGCTCTTGCTTTTCCCTTGGCAAATCTCGCTGCAAATTGTCTTGTGGGGAGAAGAAATTATGTAGATGTTTTATCACAGTATAATTTGTATAAATGTCACCCAGAAATAGAACAGCTTTCCCTGAATCAAAGTTTACATATTTCCTTTCTCGGAGTTCCAATTAGTATTGTAGATGTTTTATAGTGTTTTACTTGCCCAAAGTGTATTAATCTATCAGAGCTTGTTCATTTTATTAAGGTTTTCCTTAGAAATCAAAATAAGGTATAGCTGAGTGTTGTGTGTCATACAATGATTCACCACATCAGAGGCCTCTAAAGATTTATCACCTCTCAAGTTTGGTTGTATTCCATTTTCTAGAGCCAACCCAGGGCCCTTTAGCCTGACCAGGGCCGAAGCGAGGGGAAACTGTGCCTGGAGCAAGCATGTACCCTGTGCCCCTGCCCGCCCCGGAACACCCCTGCCCCAGCCCTGCACTGGCAAGTGCCCGGTGCATCATGCATCACTCACTCCCTTGGCACTATGCCACTAATCCTGACAGATTGGTGTCTCATGATGCTGAGGGTATATGCCAAAATTACCTGAAATGCTGGGATGTTACTCTTGGGAGAGGGACTGGAAATAACTTGGGATCCTTTGCCAAGAAATTCTCTGGGGAATGCCTTTTAGCTCACATATTACTTAATTGGTGGTCCCCTAAAAATGTTGCTCTATCTGGAAGGTCTGGGCTCCATGCCCTATGAGGTATGTTTATTCTGGAAAAGAGAAGGTTCAGGGGTGACATGATAGCCATGTTTATATTTGAAGGGATGTCATATTGAAGATGGAGCAAGCTTGTTTTCTGCTGCTCCAGAGACTAGAACAGTGGTGGCGAACCTATGGCACTCCAGATGTTGATGGACTACAATTCCCATCAGCCCCTACCAGCATGGCCAATTGGCCATGCTGGCAGGGGCTGATGGGAATTGTGGTCCATCAACTTCTGGAGTGCCATAGGTTTGCCATCACTGCACTAGAACAAGGACTAATGGATTCAAGGTACTGGAAAAGAGATTCCACCTAAACATTAGGAAGAACTTTCTGATGGAATGGCCTGTTTGACTGCGGAATATGCTGTCTTGGAGTGGGGATGGAGTTTCCTTCTTTGGAGATTTTTAAACAGAGGCTGGATGGTTATCTGTCAGGAGTGCTTTAATTGTGTATTCCTGCATGGCCAGGGGTTGGACGTCAGCCCTTGTGATCCAACTCTCTGATTGTGTGATATGTGGCAGTGATCCAAGGCTTATCACATGCTAAATAATTGTGATAATTTTGCATAGTCACATTGTCTATTATAGTTTATATGAAATCTGAACCTGTGCAAAGTAGCCTCACCAGCATCACATTTAAATCAGCCCTGTTGTATTTCGGAGGAGATCTGAATGTTTCCATGAAGACGATTTCTGGGTTGTCCCATGGATCATGGATCAACAGCAATATTCTTTAGACTGGAGGAAAAGCATATCGAACACATGGATGGAATTAGACCAGTTTGGTATTTTCAAATTCTTAAGACAATTCATTTTGTAATTTTCTTTCAAGACTCTTACAATTCTGTGTTAATACATGACTGAATTGGATACTTTTTTTTTGCAGTAGAGTTTATTTAATATTAATCTATTCATTTTTGGTCAGTGAAGAGTTTTAATGGTTAAGATATAACCAGAATGTATTCTCAAGTGTCATGTTAGGTTTATCAATCAAGCAAAAATTGTGCACTTGAGAATAAGAGCATATAGCTGCAATGGAATTCTTTCTGGCTGGGTTAATTAGAACCTTTTCCCCCTCCAATCCTGTTATCAACACTTGAACGCAGCAGCTTCACCCATGCACAATATGTTGCTGTTTCAAATCTATTGGAATTGGAAGCACTTGGCTACAAACAACCCATATGAACCTGACCCTGCCTCTTTGGTCTATCATGAAGCAACTTATATCAATGGATTTATATTCAAGGCCAATGGATTTATATTCATAACAGAAAGGTGGGGCTGTGGGGAGAAAGATATTACAAAGATAGTCCAGTTTAAAATATGAGGGTCACTCTCAACTATTGTCTGGCAAAGTAGGAGTAACAACAACAACAATAACAACAAATCTAGGAAAGTGGAGGATAAAACAAGATAACTATATCCAAAAGGAAGTTATATTGCTGAACTAATTAATATCTATTAGCAGGAGAGATCTGAAATATATTAACATCAGCAGTGAAAGAGAGGTCCAAATTTCTTGTTCAGGCCTGAGGATAGGGAATAGTATTGAATTTATTAATGAATTCTAATACATAAATGTCACATTGCATTCTCCCATTAAAGCAGTTTTGAAGTGTCTTCAGCAACTTTTGGATCAGGACAGAGTGCCCTGTAAAATGTAAGTGTTCATTCCCTGGTTTCTGAACGTTACATATCAACGATTTGAGGATTGTTACCCTCAAGGCAGCTGGTGTTCTCCTCCTATTATAATTAACCTTCTGACAATTAAGATCAGTTCTCCTGGAGAAAAAAAGGCTGCTATGGAGTGTGGATTCTATGATATACTATCCTGAAGTCCCTCCTTTCCATAAACCCCACCTTCCCCAGGCTCCACTCCAAAATGTTCAGGTATTTCCCAACCCATAGCTGGTAACCCTACCTGTATTTCATGTTACAGCACTTCTATGTCTACTATTTACTTATAAAGAGAGTGTCCCCTTGGAAGCCCTAATCGGACACAACATTTGGCACATAAATACTGATGGCCTGGATCAGTGACTGAGACCCGTATGCCTTTCTATGTTAAAAGATACATCCCTCTAGTTCAGAGGGGCTCAGATGATGATCACACTGTGAGTGCAAAGACACATCAAAGTGATCATTTATTTATCTATCTCATGTACAGCTTGCCTTTCTCACTGAGACTCAGGGCAGATTAATCAGGCAACATTAGACATCCAATAAACGTTACAAGGCAATAGGATTGATGGAAAGTGTTGTCAAGTTGCATATGAATTATGGCAACTCTGCAGGGTTTTCAAGGCAGTGTTCCTTGGAGGTCACCCTTCCAAGTACTGACCCAGCTTAGCTTCCAAGGTATGATGAGATCGGGCTATACCATTTTACATCCCCAGGTTAGGAGTGGGATTAGAAATCAGTGCAGACAAAATATCTAAGGCATGACATACTGAATGCAGAAAGTGGCCTGCAAAAGTAGAAATTGCATTCAAAGCAATGTGATAACTTACAATAGATGTAGCAATAAACTGCAATCCTTTTCCCTTACAAAAGCAACCTCCTGAGTTGTTCTGTTATACTATGGTTCTAATCACTTTATAAAAATACTGTTTTGAATATGTCTGTTTTGCACATTCTGCAAAATAATAGAAGTATGGGGGACTTCCTGTTCATCTTGCATTGTTTGCATATGTGAAAGGTTTCTTTTGAAGATGGATCTTCCCATATGGAACAGAACAGGTTGGTTGATTGTGTGGAATTCAATTTCATTTGCTGCAATAGTCCTTTCAAGAAGATAGCTAAGAACTGAGGTATGTCATTATAATTTCCTGTTGATGCTATTAATATTTCATTAATCATGTCTATTTTAAAACTATAAGCAAGTTAGTTTGGGAATAGTAGCTTCAAAGGGTATACATTTAAAGCAAAAAATAAATCATCTGAATTAATAATAAGTAGAAGATTTAACATTTTTAACACGAAGCAGTCTATCATCCAGACATGGATGACAAAATGCAAATGAAACCTATGAATAAATGTTGATTTCCATTTAAATATATCACTCTGAAAATCATGCCCTCTGACTCTGACACTGAAAATCATGTCCTCAGCCAGGATTTTCAAGACTCAGAACTCTGTTTCTCTGAAATCACTGGGACACTCTTTCAAATAAATGCATATGTCATTGTAAAAAGTATATCACCAGCCAGTATCAATATTTTATTCATTCGGTAAAACTGGACAAGTAGAAAGTATTTCACAGATGCTGAAGATATGATGTTTTCTTTGTTGTGAAAAGAGCTTGCAGATGCAGTAGTAGAGAGACAAAGCAAATCTGGGCTGAAAGCTAGTAAAAACTTGTTGTGCAATGGAGAACTTGCCTTTTACGGCTCTTGTGTTCCTGTGCTGAAAGCAGATCGTTGCCATAAAGACGCATTTACCAATTTTAAAAGGTCTTGACCCATCATAGCTAGTGTTAGATTTTGAATATAGCTTTTGTTGCCAAGGTGACAAACACTTATAAATACAACACCTTGTCTAATGTGCTTTTATCCCAGTATTTTTATGGCTTTTAAATCAGATACCATTAGCAAATATATCAGGTAATTTTGCTGAAAGAAGATTTTTCCCCACTAACACTTTTTGTCGCATTTCCCCAGGTATTTGGCTAAATGTCTGTTGTGACACACCAGTACTGCTAGGCTTCGACTGCACAGCATATCCACACTATTTCTGGCAAAGACTAACACTCTACCTTTGGTCTCCCTTTTATTGATAATTGCAAAATATGCAAGTGACCAAATTTTTCCGAGTCTCAAATTCAAGCAGCGCTCATTTGCGGAGCAGTTATGTATTACCCAGATGAATGATTACACGATTGACCAAACATTTGATACTTGGGGCTAAATTTCCCCTCGGTTGAATTGCATACTAATGCAGAACAAAACACAGAGGAAAGTGTATCAACTTTATACTAAGGCATTTCCCCTTCTATTCTCTCCTGCAAAACAAACAAATAAATATTACCCAAGTGATTCCTCCATAGCAATAAAAAGGAATACTTAGATGTGGAACTGTAATTTTATTACTTGCCTATGCTGTTCACATAAAGGAAGCAACTTCATTTTTACGGAAGTTAAGAATGCAAATTGAGGAGCCAGCTCACCCTCCTGGTTGGTGCCCAGTGATGTTTAGAGTGGGATTTCAAATGAGGTGATTGGTTTATACTGTGCACATATTTGGTAGCAATCAAAGAACTGGCATCTAAAGGCAGGCATTAATTCCAAATATTTGTAGTTTCCTTACCAGACTGAAACTGTGGTGGAAAACATTACACAGCAGGATGTTTGGCAACCACTGAAGGATGGTGTTTCACTCTGGTAGTATTTGAAAACTGGATGAAAAAAAGGCAAATTATAACCCGGGCAGCGCAATTCACGACCCACTTAAGTTGGAGCTCTTGGATTTAAACTAATTTAGTTCCACTGGTGCATGTAAATGGTACAGTAGTTGCTGAAATTAAACTACCCCAGCATAACATAGCTCAGTTGTGGCTCCAACACTGAACACTATATTGCAAACTTTCATTTCTTGTGTTTCAGATACATTGGCTTGGCCGTGTCTCCATCATTATGGCGGAGGCTATGGCAACCTCTTCTACATGCTTGGAATATTATTAATGATTCCAAGATGAGCCAAGTCTATTCCATGCACAAAGAACAGAGTTCCCTTTTTCATGGAACTGCCAGTACTGGTTAAGGGAAATGGAATGTGGAAGAAATGGAGACTTATGGATAGAGCTGGGATGAGGAGGCTCCTAGGTCCCACCATACTCTTAAAAGCTATTTACTTAACTTGTGCCCAACATTGGGACCTAAAGCAGTAACAAGAAAAATGTAAACAGTATCAACAAATCATCTAAAACCAAAGCTGAGAAAGACAAAAGACCACAAAGGATTTTAAAGCTCCTCATATTGCTGAACTGGGAATCACGTAGCCAGCTAATTTTTTTGAATGTCAAGTCACAGCCAACTTATGGCAACTTCATTGGGTTTTCAAGGGAAGAGGCCCTTGATCCATTGCTCCAAGTGGCTTTTTGTGATTTTATCCCCCCAAACAGACAAAAGGGTTGCTCACTCTGGGTTGGGAAATACCTGAAGATGTTGAGGGTGGAGCCTTGGAAGGGTGAGAAGGGACCTCAGTTGGATATAATGTCATAGGACTGACCTTCCAAAGTAGCCATTTTCTCTAGCTTAATTGCTGTCTGTTGCTGGGAGATCAGTTGCAATCCCGGGAGATCTCCAGTCACCACAGATTATTGTTTTTGTCCTATTGGAATTTACATCTAGGAATCACCTGTTGGGTTACCAGAAAAAATGGACTGGATGTGATTTAGCTAGCATAGTAGTCACAAAGAAGTAATCCTTCCTCATCAGATTAAAACAGAGATTTCTGCCCTTGATGCTCTAGAAATAATTTTCCCTTCTCTGAAAAATCCCCATAGTGTATCTTCTTTTCCTTTCTTCTTTCCTTCCCACCCACCTACTTTTCTTTGTATTTTTCCAGCTTTCTCTCCTTCTCTCCCCTGCCAGCTACCCAGGAAAATTATGGCCTAATTGAGTGGTGCTGGTTGCCAGTTTGTGCCCAGTTAAGAATACCCCCCCCCCTCAGTTCCCTGTGAAGGGTCGCAAAAAGCAGCTGCACTTTCCACTACAAGAGCATCGTGATGTTACTGCGTGTTCTGAAACAGAAAGTGGCTTTCACATACTACGTTCCCTCTTTCCTTCCTTGCAGCTCCATTGAGCAACAGGGAGTACAGGAAGCATTACCAGGATGCTCCTTACCATTACTGGGTTCAATTTCATGGTGCCATTACTGGGTTCAACTAGGGCCAGTTTCATGGTGAAGAACCTGCAAAGGTTTGTGAGATGACCTTACTGTTTCCTGTATCCCCCTTCCTCCACTATTTTCTCTTTCCCTGCTCCTGCCAGCCCCCATATCCTCAGCCTCCCCTGTTTCTTTCACTCCTCCCCACCCATCAACCAATCTTTTATCTGCCTTTCCTCTTCAGCTGCATTTATTGCATACTTACTTCATTTATACCCTGACTTTCTCTTTAATAGGGACACAATTAATAGTATCTGCCTCTCCTCCATTTTATCTTCTCGACAATCCTGTGATATAGGTTAAGCTGAGAGTGTGTGACTTGGCTCAAGATGACCAAGTGAGCTTCTTAGGCAGAGTGGGGATTCAAACCTGGTTTACCCAGATCCTTGGCTGAAACTGTGGTTTTGAACCAACTGGCTTTTGTGGGGTGGTTGCAGCCAAGGAACAAGCAACCAAACCTTGGTGAATCATTCAAGTTGAGTGCTAGTGTAACCCCCATGCCCAGAATGGGTTGACCCAGTAAGGGGGTGGAGACTCGGAGCAGCAGAGAGGCTGCAAGAGCTCTTTTGCAGAAGAAACAAGGCTACCAGACTCGGACCTTGATTTCTATAAGCCCTTAACACCTTGTTAAGGTAATTTCAATATTGTTGGGAACTACTGGGAAGGTAGTTGTTGTTTTTGCTATGTTGTAAATGTTGGAGTTTATTGTTTCAGGGTTTCTTTTGTGGTTGTAATGGGTGAGAGTTCTCCTGGAAACCTTCATCATGTTGCAACCTGTTCATCAAGCCCTTGGAGTCTTCAGGAGCCAGCCAACTTGCAAAGAAGAAATTGGACTTGGCAATATCAGTAGACTGTAGATAGAAGGACTTGAAATGCAACCTGAACAGGACCTTGAATTGTAACGTTAAATGTTGATGTTTAATGTTAATTGTAAAGAGAAGTAAACCATATTGTTGTTTAAAAATTGTTGTTGCAACTCATTCCAAGTACTGCCCCACAGAACCCACAAGCTGAGGTTACACTAGCAAGTTGCCTGATGGTTGCTGCCAGGCCTGGCCCCAACGAGTCGTCCTTCAAAACTGAAATATGCCTGGAAAGGGCCCTTTCTTGTCTCCCTACCTTTTACTGATAGAAATTAATCCTTACAGGTTAACAATACTGTTGTGGTTGCCTAGCAACCCATAGAACATCCACTGCAGAGGGCATTTGTTTCTTAAAGGTACAGGAGCTACTTCCACTATTTGTAGGGTTTCCAGTTCCAGGTTGGGAAGTACCTGGAGATTTTGAGGTGGAGATGGGAAAGATAGGGCTTTCAGAGGGAAGGGGTGTAACCCCGTAGCATCTGCCTTTCTAAGCAGCCATTTTCTTCAGTGGAACTAATCTCTCAGTTGTAATAGTGGAAGATCTCAGCCATCACCTGAAGGCTGGTAACTGTAATTATTTGGATGGGTTTCAACCCCAATTCCTTTTTTAGATTTCATTTTGCTCTGCACACTGGGACTTTTTTGGTTTTATAGAAAGATCTGCCTTCTCTGCTTATAGCTCCCACCTGTGGATTTAAGCATCCATAGACTTGGCGCTGTTGAGAAACCGTTTGTAACTATGTTTCTCTAACCCCACCGTGAAGATCTCTGCCATCTCCAAATTGTATGGAAGTGTCTTCCAGCTGATAAATGCTCAGCTTCTCTTTCTGGCAAATTTTGGAAAGCCCTTGACCATGTCCTGATTCCCAGGGTCCTTTAGACATGTATTGGCCCTTGGGAAAGAGTGGTGGCTATAAATCCTTGTACTAGTGGAATACAGGGAAAGAATGGAACCTGTGAAATAAAGCCAGCATCTCATGGGTTTATATATCTTTTTGTATGTCTTTCATTTCTATCTCCCTGGTCCTAAATAGCAGAGCATTAAGGTGATGTTGCAACAAGACCGTCCTTTTTGGGGGCTTCTGCTGACCTTGGATCATCTATGGATGCTCCCCCCTTCGTAAAAAAGGGCTGCTTGCCCGAGTAAAGAAATCACAGCCATATCACATCCCTTCATCTGCAGTTCTTATGTTATTAGGCTGTAAATGTGCTCTAGTTCTTCTGTGGCATTTTCCACATAAAGACATGATCATACATATTGGTTTTTTGTTTTATTTTTTAACCAAGATCTGAAGTGATTTTACCACAAACAATTGCTGGGAGAAGTGCCCAGAAGTCAGGCTCCTTTTTTTTTTTTTTTGTCTGGGAGGTAGATGGTATCTAGCAAGGCTGCCTTCTTAGTAGCTCTTTCTCTTTCTCTGTGAGTGTTTAGGGCTTGGCAGAGCTGGGAACGAGCTCAAACTGGCTACATACCTGAGGCAGCTGTTCCTCTGGTGGCGCCGGGATTCTTCTTTCTCAGACACAGAGCTGGCTCCCCTCATCTTTCTCCGCCCTCTCTCTGCCCCACAAATCTTTCCTTTACCTTTCATGGGAGCTTCGTTCCAGCCTTCCCATGTTCCTGGGATCCCAGCCCAGTCTTACCGTCTGGCATTCGAGTGCCGTCTACCTGGGTGATGATCACATGCCGGCCATGGCCTGAAGGCTTTAGAAAAACCAACCGTCATCACTCTTATCTTCTCTCTCTCTTTCTTTCTCTCTTTTTGATTTCTGATTGAGATTAGGCATTGTCATGGCAACCGGAGAAAGTGACAGGGGCTAACCAAGAATACTTTTTTTCTTCTCCCCCCCCCCCCAACCCTTTTTAGTGCCTAAGGCTTGATCCTTCCCTTCTGGCTCCATCAACAGACAATTGTCAACTTGACCTGCCAGGCTCCATTAATGAAGACAAGGGCTCAATGGATTCACAAATACATCTCAGTTTCCTGGTTTTGGGGGAGGCGGGGGGGGGGGGCAGAAAAAAGCAGATTGGTCTGGTGGGATGGATAGGAAAACAGATATTTAAAACAGGGAGAGACAGGGAGATCTGTAGAGACAGTAAGAAAATTCTTCATTTGTGTGGAGGAAATTAGAGTTTTGTATTGCAAAGATGATCATCTGTGAACAAATATTTCCCTCCAATTTGTGAACATATTCAAAATCTCCTAAGAACCACTCAGAAGTCTCATATTTCTATTTTGAATGGAAGCGAAAAAGAACACATAAGAAAAATAAAGATCTGAAGTATCGGAAAAGGAATTGAGGACCTGATGCTGAATCATGTTCACTGTTCCTATCCCCTTCAGTTTGTTATGCTACAATCTCTATTCTGTTGAACTTGTATATGTGCAAAAATATTTTTGCCCACCATCAACAAGTCATTCTACTTCTGGGATGGCTGCCAGTATGTCCAGTTCCTCCTGCTTGGAAACATGGCTGCTGCTCCCTCAGCATATGATATGGACACAACCACCATGTTCAGAATTGCAGAAAGTAAAAACCACTTGGATCATATTGAGTTGCCAACTGTATTTTAGAAAATATCTGGAGATTTGGGTCAGTGCCAAGGGAGGATAAAGTCTGGGGAGGGCGCTCATTGGGCATGTAATGCCTTACAGTCCTCCTTCCCAAGATGCCATGTTTTCCAACAGAACTGCTCTTTATGCTCTGGAGATTAGTGGTCATCCCAGGCCATACCCAGAGGTTGATAACCCTGTTGGGTATGTTGCACTATGAGTGTTGCCAGGGTGAGCAAAACTGGCACAGGTAGTTTGCAAACTCTGGAATTGCCAAGCTCCATGTGGCGTCTGGAGATTTCCCACTATTATAACTGATCTCCAGACGACAGAGATAAGTTCATCTGGAGGAAATGGCCATTTCAGAAGGTGGTTTCAATGGCACAATTCCCCACTGAAGTCCCTCTCCTCTCCAAACCCCACCATCCAGCCAGTGGCATGTAATGGTTAAGAATGGTGGACTCTAGAGAACCAGGTTTGATTCCCCATTTCTCTATATGAGTGGTAGACTCTTATCTGGTGAACTGGATTTGTTCCTCCACTCTTCCTCATGAAGTCTGTTGGGTGACCTTGGGCTAGTCAGTTCATTCAGAACTCTCTCAGCCCCACCTACCTCACAAGGTGTCTGTTGTGGGAGAGAAAGAGAGTTTGTAAGCCTCTTTGAGACTCCTTACAAGAAAGAAAGGTGGGGTAAGAATCCAAACAACACCTCCTCCTTTTCTTCCTCCTCCTCCTCTTGCTCCTCCTCCTTATCACCACCCCAGTATCTCCAGATATTTCCCATCCTGGAGCCTGGATTCTAGTGTGGTGATGTGTGTGTAGACATAGATGTCGGTAGTGTTGTAATTAGTGGCACTTGCTCCTAGGATTGCAACTTGAGTCTCCTAAATGAGGTCCAGTTCAAACATTCAGTGTCACATGCATGGCTGAAAATACAATAGCATGGAAGATACATCCAACGAGAGTAGCCATGTTAGTATATTGAACTCTAGTGGCACTTTAAAAACTAATAACTTTTATTCCCATATGAGCTTTCATGAGACAGAACCCATTTCTTCAGATACAATGGGAAGAAAGATACTCCTTTACCTAATTTTTACAGAAAATTCCAGAAGGAAAGCGTAAGATAGGCCCCTTCTGCACATGCAGAATATTACACTCTCAATCCACTTTCAATTCACTTTGTGTGGAATAGCAAAATCCACTTGCAAACAGTTGTGAAAATGAATTGAAAGTACATTATTCTGCATATGTGGAAAGGGCCAGAAAGAGATGTTGAGCAAAATGAAGGTTAGTAGTCTGTACATTATTCCACGGCTTTAGCTGTGTCACCACTGTTCCCTGCATTGACATTTTCACGGAATCACTTTGGGACCCATAAAAATAATCTGATATTCCATGTCAGATAGCCATGCAAACATAAGCACAGTTATACCCTTTTAAGCTGATTTACTTGAGTTAAAATGAAGTAATGCTTAGAATGGTTCTGCCATTGATATTTACACTATAGGTCCCAATTTACTTTGGGCTGTTTTCTACAGCGTACTTTGGACAGTCTGAAAAGAAAAGTTTCATAAATTGGAAGCAGGAAATGAGATATGTTGGTCCCTTTAAAATAGTCAGAAGCAAGGACCTGATCCTTTCCCAGCTGCAGCTTCCAAATATTTCCAATATGCTCCCTTCACACTAGATTGGGTATGCAATTCTTTTGTATAAAATCTTTTGTGTATAAAATGTAAAAAGTATGCATATAAAACATACTATGTTAACCAGTCAGTGATTTAATGGGTACCTCTCCTAAGTGACCATGATTATATCTATTTCTTTTAATGCAACCTCAACCAATGTTATCTAAAATTACAGAAAGAATTCATCTTACAGTGGTGTAAAGTGTCCACTTCCATCTCCTCCAGAAAGGGGGCAAGGGACCAAAAACCTCGCAGCAGAAAAGAACAAATATTTAGGGTTTCAATTTTTTAATTTGGACTAAAGTTAGGGTAATTTATGAGCCCATTAACAAGCATCCTACAACAGGAGTATGTCAGCCTTAGTTTCAAGACCATGAATACTCCTGGCATCACAGACATTTTGAACGAACCAAAGAAATTATCTTGCATATTCTATTTAAGACATTTCTGTGCTTCCTAAGACTTTGCTGGATGCAGAAAAGGGGCTTGAGCGAGAAAAAAAGGCTAATTCAGCTGTTCCCTTGATACAGTTTTATATGTTTTGAGAGAGAGAATTAGACAAGCTTCAGAGAATACTTAGAATCTGCTTATAAAGGCATATGCTTAAAGGAACTGTTGAAAAAAGCCACACACTCTTTGTGTGTGTGTGTGTTTTCTGCTCCCACCCCTATCCTATAGTGCTCTCAATTGGTCTTTTCATTCAGCAAAGTTATCTGTCATGAAGAATTTAAGTTTCATATTTTCATCTGTCAGTTGTCAAAAGGCCTGTCAGCTGAGCCTTACACTATACTTTGCCAAGAGGCCTATAGCTCAGAGTGACAATACAATCTTATATTTGTCCTTCCCAACTCCAGATAATCCTCTCACTTTCCTCCTCAGCAGCCCAGTTATGATCAGGCTTAAGTTGCATATTTCGGGAGGTTTTTATCCAGATTTTGCTGATAAATACTCTCAGCAGGAATGAAATGAAATACAGTCCAGTTTAGCTCTTGTTACAGACCAGAGCTGTCTTGGAGACATTTCTGTGTTCTATAGAGACAGTATTTGTATTAAAAAGTTTAATGCTGATATTCCCAGAAACTAAAACCAGGCATGCTAATATTCTCTTTTATCCACTTCATCACTTTGCCAAACCCAAAATGGACAATTATGTAAATAAATATATAAGGAGGAAGAAAAGGGTTTTATTTTGTTCCTTTCATTTCATTTTAGAGACAAGGTAGAGTATAATAATAAGAACAATATCAATACTAACAAGAGTGCAAAAATATATCACTTGAAGGTTTTAAAGTATTTCTTCATGGAAATGACAGAGAATTTTACAGATTCATACTCTAAAACTATTGAGGGGTGATGTGAAGCTGTAGAAAATAAAAGACAAATGGTATATTATATTTTGAGATAGCTTTATGCTTACTTTTTTGCAATTGTATAGCTTTTCATACAGTTCCCTGTTACATTTGTGCTAAAAGAAAGTGGTTTGGTATACTTGAGGTGTCTCTTATAGGAAATTATAGAGTGGCCAACTCCAGAGTAGGAAATTCCAGGAGTTTTGGCAGTGAATCCTGGGTAGAGCAATGTTTGTGGAGAGCCAGGAGCCAGTTGGGTGTAATGTCATAGATTCCATTCTCCAAAGCACCCATTTTCTCCGGGGAACTAGTCACTTTAGTCTGGAGATCAGGTATAATTCCAAGAGTTCTCCAGAATCTACCTGGAGGTTGGCAAGTCTAGTTTGTTAGGTTGTATGTGTGAACCACTGATGCTTCCAATCAGTATAGATGATGAGACAGCTCTGCAGAAGGACAACATGGTATCGCATAGACTTCAGGAAGATCTTCTGCCACCACTTGTCCATCCAATTGATTACCAATCAAGAATGCAACAGCAACCTTGCAGGGTTAGACCAATGGTTCAACCTATTTCAGTCAGATACTCTTGAAAGGCCTACAAGCAGGACATGGGAGCCAACTGTTTCCACTAGAAACAACCCCTGAATATAGTGGTCACCATGGCTAATAGTCAATGAAGCATGAGTCGTCCTTGAATTTGTCTAATCCCCTTTTAAAGCTATCTAGCCATCCCTACAGCCTGTGGCAAAACAGTCCCAAAATGTAATGTATATAGGTTGAAAAGACACTTGTGTTACTTTGTGCTTCTTAAGGGGCAGTGGATTAGTGTGGCTACAGTAATTGTGTACGTGTGCTTCCTTGAGCTTCTATTAAGACAGCTTCACCAGTAGCAGCGCCGGAATGTCAGCGTGCACTACCATGCTGATGCTGGATCCTACATCAAAGCTTGCTTAGCATAATAGTTAATCCTTCCTGCTGTTTCAGAAGCAACCCAATATTATCATGTTAATTTATAGCATAAGGTCTGAAGCTATCTTTGAATGCTGTAAAGAGCAGCGGATGGCTTTGGAGAAAAACAAAGTTTACGTTTCGCTACAAACATTATTAACTATCATTTAAGCACGTTCCACCTTAGGTGTGAGATAGAAATCCAGTGTCATGTACTGATCAGAGTAGATCAGTCTAGAACCAAAAAAATGATCCTTTTCCACATTTCCCCCCATTAGTTCTGTACCTAAGTACTTTGGTTTATCCACAAGCACTTTTGTGTTTTTCACTTCGGGGATTCCTCGCCCCCTCCAGTTCTTTTGAGACCATGTTTACCCTGATATTTTTTCTGGAAGCTGATTTTTGAGTCTATTTTTTCCTTTTTCTGCAGGTTTTCTTTGTCCCCCACTCCACCCTACTGTTTGAAAATTGTACTGACATGGTCAAGCCACTCCCCCACCCCTAAAGTCAAGTGATTTATTTTTCTTTCTGTTTGAAAAAGACACTAAAATATCATTATATCACTGGAACAATAGGCTCTGAATTTCCAGCTTTCATTTTTTTTAAAAGTAGGTCTCTAGTCTTTTCCCTCTCAGAGATGTGCCTTTTATTTTAAATCTCTGTGAGGGAAGGGGCTAGAGTAGTATGGGGCCAACCCCCCCGCCAAATAATTGCAGTAAAGCTGTGAATCTTTTGGTTCTAGAGTCATCAACTCTGATCAATACACCACATTGGATTTCTATCCCACACCTAAGGTGGAACTTGCTTAAATGATGGTTGATAAATTTTGTAAGAAAACATAAAACATTTTTTCTCATGAGCAATCTACTGCCCTTTACAGGGTTCAAAGATAGCTGCAGACTTTATGCTATAAATTAACGTGATAATATTTGGATGCTTCTGAGACAGCAGGAAGGATTAACCATTATGCTAAGCAAGCTTTGATGTAGGACCCAACCTCAGCATGGCATGAATGCTGATATTTCTGCTGTTGGTGCTGGTGAAACTACCTTAATAGCAGTTCAAGAAAGCGCACATATGCAGTTGCTATGCCCACACCAACCCAAATTCTTCCCTTCTCCATTGTATCCTCAAAACAACTCTTTGAGGTAGATTAGGCTGAGAGTCTATGATTGGCCCAAGGCCACCCAGCAAGCTTGCTTTGCAGACTGGGGTTTCAAAAGCTGGGTCTACCAGGAACTAGTCTGACACACTAACCACTACACTATGCTGGAAAAACCATAGTGAGATGCACTCAGATTCCTAGCAGTTCAGTTCTATATTACTTCTCATGGTCACATCCTCACCTTCTCCATTCATTTGCATGCACATTTCCATCACATATATTTGTCAACCTCTTTTCTCTGTTCCAGAATCTACTTCCCCTTATCATTCTTTGAAACTTCCTTTCTTTCAATCCCATTGTGCTCATGCTCTTCACTTTCAACATGTGTGTTTGGGCATTTGTTTGCATGAATGTGCAAACTGTATTCCTGGAGCTTTCCCAAGTAGTTAATTTCATCAGAGCTGCACCATCATAAAAAGCGAGGCAGCTTTTCAAAGCTTGCCTGCTTTGTTTGAAGCTAGACGTTGAAGACAAGAACAATTATCTACCTTCACTTCTAGCAACCTCATTTGCTGGTAATTGCTTCTAAAATTATAAAACAACTTGACTGCTGCTATTTTCTGAAATTAATGGTCTAATTTATAAATCAAGTAATGATTCAATTATACATTTATCCAGTAAGGAGTGGCATCTCCATTGAAAGAATTTTATTCTTTCTGTTTCGTCAATGGCATGGACAAAATATCACCTTCCATACAACTGCAAAATAATTTTACTACTCACTGTTTTCCCATCACCCCTAACTCTGATGTATATATTTTTAATTTGTGCCTCGCTTTGTCCCTGAAATTATATCGATCCATTATGTAACACAGAGTACGTCAGACACTATAAACAGCAGAATTAATGTTGCAAAAAAAGATGCTTAACTGTTATTGAATGATGCTCAGTGTTGGGGAGCCACAACGAGAGATCCCCAGATATGGAGTCCAGCTGTCAAAAGGATCTGCTAGGTAGATGCGACATGGATCAGAACTATAACACCTGAGACTAATGGATTCCATATATTTATTATTTGGCTTCCTTATGACTTATATTGTTTATAGATGTTTTCACTCCCTGGTCACAGCTTGACCCCTGAACATTTTTGAATTGTGTGAAGAAGGAATGAACCCAACAGATTAATTTCATTAGATAACCCCCCCCCCCCAAGTATTATGAGGAAAATATTTCTTGTAATAATTGAGAACTGCCCCTTCCCAGTGCCCAGCTGTTCAGTTCCTCTTCAGGATCCCTTTTCAAGTTCCTAAGTAAGACAGGAAGCAACAGAAGCTTCCCTTTCCAGTGACAGTGCCCTATTTGAGTAACTTTCCAATCTCCTTCTGGACCCACTCTCAGCTCAAGGATCTTGTTGTTTGAGGTTGGATTTTTCCCCTTACTCACTGCTCCTACTATTGCTATAGGACAGGCGTTTTTCATTCCAAGTTTTGATTCTAAGAGGGTTTTTTCAGGCTGCTGATGTGCTCTGTGTGGTCGGATCATTGTGATTATTATTCAGTCGGTTAGTTCCTTCCTTAAGTCCCTGGTATACTCTATGGCAGGTTGATGAGCTCTCCGTTTTCACCACTTTACTATTTTATTGATTCTGCTGTATTGATTTTTCCTGTGATTTTTATGGAAACCACTTTGAGTAATAGCTTTTTGGGGGAAAATGGCATACAGGTTTCTTAAATCATTAGAAACCTCGTCAGTTTCTGTCCAATCTATGAATCCTTAACTTCTAGGTTTTTTTCTCACAGGAAAGGGACAACTTTGAATATATATTTTTTCTTGGATGATCACAATCAATTTAAACTCAGTCAGATATATGCAGAATTAGTGGCATTTTTGGTCTGAATGTCATTTTCCACTTATTTAGACTGACTGTGCTCTGCCATTCTGTTGCCATTCATGCATTTTGGAGAAATCCTTTTGGAACTCTCCGCAGTCTGCAAGTTTTATGCCTGCAATATTTTTGCTTTGCAGCCACATTAGCCAGGGCTTATTTTTCCATAGCTGTGAAGACATGACGTTTAAATAAGATCTCAGATTGCTATTCCACAGGAAATTCTAAGAAGCTGCTTAAGAGGATTCAGGGATTCCCAGCCACTCCATCAGTGTTAAACATCCTCTGTCTGGAGTGGGGTATACACCTACCTACAGAAAGCATTTATTGCATGCCAAAGGCTGCCCTTTGGATCCTAGCCAAGATTCACTTAGGCCATTTATGCAAGTACTACTTACCCTGCGGCTGTTTGCTTTGCAATGGTGTTTTCGTGTGGTTTTTTGTTTGCACAGGAATGCTCCTCCTAACAACCCTAGCTGAACAGATCTGCCATTTTTGCCTGCCCACCACTTCCTTGTTGCTTCCGTGCAACGTCCATTTGGGGAGGTTGCCTGCTGTCTTTTGGGGGAAAGGTTGCTGCCTGTGGTCTAGCATTACTTCGCTAAACCTGGTCAATTTTGTGTCAGTTTCACAGCATTTTTTAAAAGCCCTTCCAATTGTTCCGTGGTGTGGGCAAGGGAAGGCGGGGAGGAGTGAGAAAACCTGAAGGAAGCCTAATGCTTATGGATTTCCTTTGCTTTCCCTGCAAAGGAAGAGGAAAAGTCACATTCTCAGAGCATTTGGAAACCATGGGGATTCTCTGATTTAAGAGTATGTTCTGAAGAGGGGAAACATATGCTTAATTGAAAATCCAACCAAAGGGAATATACACTCAAAGCGAAGGAGACCACAAGTGCTCGAATTAAATTGAATAAATTTGTTTTGGGGCAGTATCTTCAACAGTCACAGCATATTCAAATACTAAAAGTACATTATTCTAGGAAGTCCCAACATCTGCCTCAACAATTTTCAATCAGTACAGATCCCTTTCAAAATGTGTGGGGTGGAGAGAAGACAGTATGGTACAGCATGATCTTGTCAGGTGTTAGAAGCTATGTAGTTAGAAGAAGGAGGAGGAATAGGAGTTTGGATTTATACCCCACCTTTCTGTTCTGTAAGGAGACTCAAGGTGGCTTACAAGTTCCTTTCCCTTTCTGTCCCCAGTACAGACACCTTGTGAGCTAGGTGGGAGAGTTTTGAAGAACAGTAACTAGCCCAAGCAGGAATGTAGGAGTGCGTAAACACATCTGGTTCAACAGCTAAGCCTCTGCCACTCAGGTGGACTGGAGAATCAAACCTGGTTCTCCAGATCAGAATCTACCTGCTCTTAAACACTACAATGGCAAACTATCTCTGCTTCTCACTTACCTTGAAAACCCTGTGCCAATCACCATAAGTTGATGGCATATACCTATATAAGTGTTTTTTAATGTTAATTTGGGTACCGCAACATTTATCAATTTTTTGTAATTACAATTACTCCATTTTCTAACAATAAATATAAGAATTTTTGAGGAAAAATCTATGTTTATTTACACTGTTTCAGCAATCCACATTTGAAAAAGTGACAGGTTCATTTTCAGTTAGAAAGGATTATTATGAATGGCAACCATACAATTAAATACAGAGCAGGGAGTTATTAAATTACTGCAAATTGATAGGAATTAAAGCAACAGGCTTTTAATTGTTAATTTTTCTGATGTTCTATGAATTATTGAAAGTAAAACAAAATTAAAAGAGTCTGATAGAATCATGAGATTTAATGGTCTAATCTTAAGAACTGCCTCCCTGATTATTATTTATAAAGTTGCTTAAAGTCCATATTGGGAAAGGAAGTCTGTGTATAGAGCATGGTGAGCTAAGGTGCTTAAAACTAGAAGCCAGAATACTTTTTGGCCCCCAGCTCTCTTCCATGTTCATGAAGCAATGAATAACCATGACTTGGAAGTAAACACTGATTTTCTCAACAGCTTTGCCATTCTTCTAGTGGGAAATCTTTTTAATACACCAGTTATACCATTATTATTTAAGTGGAAACCCTTATTATTTAAGCCTGTCACACCAGACAACTATCTGTGGGTTGGATCCATCCAGCTTTTTTCTCAATCTCATTCAATTCCCCTCCTTATTAAAGCTCATATCGCACATGGGGTTTTTGGCTGTGGTCATTTCCACACGGGCCAAAAGACCTGGTAAAAGAACGGTAAAAACAGCATTATAGGCAGGGAGTTCGCACAGCCGTCGCTGCAGAAATGACGCTGCAGCGATGCGGCAACACTCCAGTGGCCCCACAACGGTTTATTCGAAAATAGGTCACCGAGTGTGTCATTTCATCAATGGCGGCCCGCAGCCGGCGTCATGCGAATGGTGGCCCGGCATCATTCCGGGCCCACCAAGAATCAGTGCCATAGAGCCCACCCCCCACAATGGCAGCCTACACTGGCCAATCCTCGTGCCGAATGCCCGTGACATCTACTCTGGGAAAAGAGAACACTGTTTGCAAAGCACAGCCATACAAAATGCCGGGGTTCAGCTGATGCACTACCTTTATACTATACCTTTAGACTTTATCAGCGGTCTGCTTTTTTTGCCTTTGCCAGTTAGCTATTTTGCATCCCTCCTTCCAGTTACAACCATTTATTCCTTTCCTACTGCCACACTACTCCCTGGCTCACAGAGTGCCCGCCCATGCAAACGCTCTGTTGCTGCAGCGTTGCCAATAACACCGACGGCACAATGCTGTAATTGGCTATGCAGAAACTGCCTATGGATGTCCAACGTGATCTCTCATATATTTTCTTGATTTGCTCCATGGGTTCTTTTAAAAGTAGTTTTTTAATCAAGTGTCAAGTAGAGAACCTGAGATAAATGCATTTCTGCAGCATATTCAGCTTTGCCACAAGTGATGTTTACACTGTGTTGTGATTGTCATGGTCGGTTGCTCATTGTGTATAATATGCTCTCCTCAAGCAATTTGGGAACAGTTCCTAATTTTTTAAAACTGAGTTTGTGACATTGTGAATTTATGCTGTAGGCTTTTACAAAGAAAAAGAAGCACAGTTTGATCTTTCAGCAATACTCTGCTAGTCAAAAACAAGTTGTCTTCAGGCTTACATTTCTTATGAAATCAGAAATTTCTAATGCAGTCAGAACTTCATTGGTTTGTTTGGAACAAGGAAAAGTAGATGTAATTATGTTGATAATTCCGTTTTTCATCTTCAGTTTCCATTTATGATAATTAATGTTCTGATTGAGGATGAGGAGGACCCATAGCAGAGTCATAGACAATTGCCAATTGTCCAGTTTTTTTACTAGCATGACTGGTTCCCCCCCCTCCCCATCTTTTGCTGGTTGCCGGATGAGGGCTTTGCATATAATGGAGTGACTAGGAGACAGACTGGTTAACCATTTAGTGTCTTTTAGGGAAAAGAAATTTGCTGTACTGTGTTTTTAAGATGTTTGCAGCACTAAGCTTGCAGACAAGTTTTTCAAGCTTTTGCCTTAAAGGTAGCTTCTCTAAACACTGTTGTTATCATCAGCTGTCTTTTTTTGTACCACCTTCGCTCCTAAGGGGGAGCAAAGTGGCATAGTGGTTAAGAGCAGGTGCATTCTAATCTGGATGAACCGGGTTTGAGTCCCTGCTCTGCCGCTTGAGTTGTGGAGGCTTATCTGGGGAATTCAGATCAGCCTGTGTACTCCCACACATGCCAGCTGGGTGACCTTGGGCTAGTCACAGCTTTTCGGAGCTCTCTCAGCCTCACCCACCTCACAGGGTGTTTGTTGTGAGCAGGAAGAACAAGGAGATTGGAAGCCCCTTTGAGTCTCCTACAGGAGAGAAAAGGGGGGGGGGATATAAATCCAAACTCCTCCTCTTCTTCTTCTAAGTGAGAAGGGGATGCGGAATGAGAGATTAGTACTTTAGGTAAATTAAAAAAAATTTGCTCTGACTATTTTAACCCCTTAGCTCTGTACTTGGGAAAATAGGCTCCATCAGACTTTTTAACCAACTTGTCCTGTCCTTGGCTGTGTGGGCTGGGTGTTAAGTTCTGCCCTCATATGGAGCTGTTCTCTTGCCAGAAAGGTGCCTACACATATACAAGGACTTAGGTTTAGTCTGTGGTCCCACAGCTGAAATATCAAGCAAAGCAGAACTGGAAAGAGCACTGCCTGAAACCCTAGAAAGCTGCTGCCAAGTTTCACTCATTGCTCTTCAGAAACTATTTCTTGTGTGCAATTGAAATAAACCCCCCTTTTTCTTGTACTGCCAAAATAAAAGCCTTCCAGCTACTAAGTCCATCCAAGGCCCTCAGTGTGGGCTAAGTGTACCTTGAATAAATCATTATCCATAACTATCAAATGATCACCATTCTCTTTATTTTGAAGGCTGAAGTAGAATACTGAAGGCTGAAGATAGAATACAGACTGCAAGTACTGGTCTTATGGAATGGTTTGCCACCTAGAAAATTCTGTTTATGTGGTAATTGATCCCCAGGAAGAAGCATTTCACATAGTCCCCTCCATGGTTTGCTAATTTAGTACCTGCAGTGCATTCTTAATGGGTGGTATTCAAAACTATGACCCTGTCAAACCTCTGGGGTTACCTTCCCTCCAGGCACTCCAGCATTTTCCATTGTCTCCAGTAAAAGGTAGACAGGACTACAAGTGTGCTTTATTGTAGAGTTTGCTCACAATAACAGACAGGTTCAAATACCTCTCCACCATTCTTAATAAAGTCTCTGATCCTTCTGCTAAATTTAGGTTCCTGCCCAGGATTCCTCAGGTGCTCCTTCTAATGACAAACTGCACCTTTACCACAGGATAAGGCTTTGGGATTGCTAGGCCTAAGAGAATAACATGCCAGGAATACCCCCTTCTGCACTCCTAGCTTCCCTAGACTTTATCAGCGGTCTGCTTTTTTTGCCTTTGCCAGTTAGCTATTTTGCATCCCTCCTTCCAGTTACAACCATTTATTCCTTTCCTACTGCCACACTACTCCCTGGCTCACTTTGCCTTTACTTCATGAACAGGCCTTTACTCCCAAGGATGTCTCCACTTCTGAGGCAGCCTTTATTCCCTGTCTTTGGTCATGTCTGTACTGTAAGTTCCGTTCAGATCCAGTCCTACCTTTCTCTCTTCCTGGTGTTTAAGTGCACTCTCTCTTGGGGCTGTTCCTGAATTGCCCCTGCTGTCCACTCTGACCTGGAAGGCAGTCCGGTGTGACAGACCTTCCACCCTTCCATGGTCCAAATGATACAACAATTCCAGATTCAATTTCTTCTTTACATTTAACGTGCAGAACAGCATCTGACAGAACTTTCAAGTAGTGCCTTTACAACATGGTCCATTTGAACTGGAGTCCAGCCTGCCAACAAATGGCTGTGGTCAACAGTCCTGGGCATCATTGCTGGGATTTTAACAAGATTGTTGACAGCACAAAATCTTGTAAAGGGAGCAACATATTTCAGATTCCACCCAGAAGGGGGCAGTGGTATTTACATAGGCATCTCCAATGGTAACCTCCTTTCAATCAGCTCCAGTATTTCAACCTATAGGCACACAGCAAATTCGAGGAAAAAATATTTATATGTCTAGTAGCAAAAAGACAAAAAAATGTGTTTGCCAATCTGAAGGCTCAACTGCTAGTTGCCCTAAGGCAGCAGAAACTAGGGACAAAAATACTGTACAGACAATAGCCAGAATACTACGGCATACAGGTAGAGTTGCCAGCTCCAAGAAAATTCCTGGAAATTTGGGGCTAAAGCCTAGGGAGGTTGGGATGGGGAAGGATATGATTCCACAGTGTCCATCCTCCAACACTTCCATTTTTTTCTGGGCAACTGATCTCTATAATGCAGAAGCAGTTATAGTTATGGAAGATCTCCAGGCTCTACCTGGAGCTTGGTAACCCTATTATAACTGGGGGTGAGTTGCAACATCCCCATCAAAGCAGGGCAGGAGCTGCTTAGCCTCCAGTGGCTATGTTTTGCTGACAAACCTCCGCCCCTTTTCTCCCTTTCCCCTCTCCTCGTGTGTTTGTAGTTTGTAAGCCTGAGGGTGAGGCCTCAGGAGATCAGGAATACAAGTGTTGCTAGAAGTTAATTATACTAATCTAGTGCACTTTCTGAGGGCTAAGTCCTCTTTGTTTGGGACCTGAAGAGGTTCTGAGTTCTGGGGGAACACACATTCATCAAAATGGTGCAGGAAAAACTTCATCAAAATACACCAGGGAACTAAACAGTTGTGAAGTATATCACCTCCAGTAACAGGTATCCTGTTTGTATTAAAGTAATAAACAATCACATATCATGATTGTATTAAAGCAATGAACAAAAAAGTTCCACATATAACAATGTCTTTCAACTCATGCTGCAGTTTAGTATTCAGTTCTGAAGAAACTGCTGTAATGATAATTCTGCCAATTCCACCCCCAGCCCTCCCCCACTGCCCCACCACACCCCTACCCCTGTCCTGGAAAGTGTGATATATTTACTGTAATTCATTCTAAAGATTACTCTACTCTGCATTGATCAGACCTCACCTAGAGTCCTGTGTTCAGTTCTGGGCACCACAATTTAAGAAGGATATTGACAAACTGGAATGGGTCCAGAGAAAGGCAACTAAAATGGTAAAAGATCTGGAATCCATGCCCAACGAAGAGAGATTTAGGGAGCTGGGGATGTTTAGTCTGGAGAAGCGAAGGTGGGGCATGATAGCTATGTTTAAATATTTGAAGGGATACCATTGTTGAAGAGGGAGCAAGCTTGTTTTCTACTGCCTCAGAGACTAGGACACGGAGTAATGGATTCAAGGTGCAGGAAAAGAGATTCCACCTAAACATTAGGAAGAACTTTCTGACTGTTTGACAGTGGAATTCAGTGTCAGAGAGTGATGGAGTCTCCTTCTTTGGAGATTTTTAAACAGAGGCTGGATGATTATATGTCAGTGGTGCTTTGATTGTGTGTTCCTGCAAGGCAGGAGGTTGGATTTGATGGCCCTTGTGGTCTCTTCCAACTCTATGATTCTATGATTCTATTATTGTGGTTGGGGGGAGGTTTCACTCTCCCCTCCCTGAACCACCTGTAGAAAAGAAAAAGGATTTCCCCTTACACCAATTAAAAATAAAACCTTACCTCTTCTTTCCCACCCCTCATGAAGATGTTAACCCCTGCTGAGCTTTCCCCCAAGGCATCTGCAAAGCCACCAGGTGAAGCTGCTGCAGCCTTAATGAGAATGAATCAGCTCTGATCTTCTAAGAGATAAACACAAATCTTTTATTCCAGCCACCTGGTTGTTGACCTAGCCATGAAGAAAGCAAAACCCAGGACTGTCTACAGAACTGCTTGGCTGGAAAATCTCAGAAAACATTCCAAATGGGGAGTGGGGAGAGGGCCAGCAAATGCAAAGTTAGAAACACACACAAAAACCACATTTTTGTTATTATATATTTTCAGTCCCTGAAGGGTTTTTCTTTCGACGAGTTGATTTGACATCATACAAGATTCAGGGATGCCTATGCATCTGTATGTCATCAAAGAAATTAGAGGGCTTTTACCTCCCAGAAAATTGTTTGTTTCTTGCTGCCAGCTTCCCATGTCGATGGGGTTTTCCCTCCTTTCAGACTAGGATACGGATAGTAAAGAAATCATAATATTATCAGTGCATCATTATTACTTGCTGTTTGTTGTTATAAAAAGGGAGAGAAAGTGAATCTGTGTGTTTGTCATAGATAAAAATCACAGTTTGGACCAAATAATATGTAACAATCATGGGTTGTTATGTCTCAGAATCTTTTCTGTGGTATTAGACACACTCCTTACAATTCATTTGATGGTCTAATTGCTTAGATCTTGGCTTGGTTCCAAAGATAGGATATGCAACTATGCAACAGAATGAAAACATTGAAGACATTTTGCAACCATCTTTATTCTTCACCAGATAACGGTTCTCTTGCAGTGCCAATCAATGGGCCCAGATGCTTTGATGTGTTCTACTATATGTTTCGGAAGAAAGTTTAGTGACGTGGTGTTAGAGGAGAGTTTTATGGATACAATAAACTGTCAAAAAGTGTGGATTCTGTAGACTGTACCTAGAAGCTAAAATGAAGTTTATCATACTTTGGTCACATTGTGAAGACTCATTTGAAAAAAAAAAACAATGCTAGGAAAAGTTGAAAGCAGCAGAAAAACCAACATGAGATGGATTAACTCAACCAAGGAAACTATAACCCTCAGGTTGCAAGACCTGGGCAAGGCTGTTAACAACTGGACATTTGGGGGGGTCATTAATTCTTAGAGTTGCCATAGTCAGAAGCAACTTGATGACACTTAAAAAAATAATTTATTGTTTTTTTTTACAAAACAACAAAATAGCAACAGAGAGTTTAAAAAAGCACACAGGAAAGAGAATAAAATATACAACACATAAGATGGATCTGCATACTGAAGCAATGAAAAACAATTTAGGATAAAAAGTAATAATGCTTTGATATGAAAGTTGTCAAATCTTTTTTACAGTCTTATTATAACTTGATTTAGAATTGCTTATCAATATTAGTAACTGTTAACTGTCTTTTTTTTAAGCCTGTGTTTATACATTTATATATTGAAGTCATTCCATCTTCACTTGGAATTAAATAACACTTTGCATTTTATAATACTTAGAATAAGATTCCCATTTTTCTTTAAATTCATAAGTCTTCTGTTTACAAAATTGGTTAGTTTTGCCATACAGTAATATCCTCTTATTTTGTCCTCCCAGATCTCTTCGAAGGGGATATTTCCCACTTTCCAGTTAGAAGCATAAATAGCTCTTGCTACTGTTATTAAGTACAGAGATAATTCTGGGTGCTTTTTTGGGGGTAAAATACCCACCAACATGACTTTTGGGTACATTTGGAATTTATTCTTTAAATTTTTTTTTTTGCATTTCTGTGTGAATTAGTATTCAAACTTTTTTGTCTTGTTGCAAATCCACCTCATATTTTTTTAAAAACCCAGATTTTTCTTGGCATTTCCATTACTTACCCTTCTTTCTTTTGGTCCTTTTTTTCAATATCGTCTAACATTACATACCATATGTAAAACATCTTATTCTCTCAGTTTTCTCTCAATTTGTTGACTAGTAGTAGATTTACATTTTTTTGTTCCCCACTGTTAAAAAATCAATCTTTTCCTGAAGATTTTGCAAACGTTTTATCATGCAAGTCTTAACTTGTTCAGTTTCTGAGTCATAGTTAAGTGATAACTTATGGATTATTCCCATTAAATGTCGTTTTTGTCGACCAATTTCTCTTTTAAATTCTGACATTTCTCTTAGGACACCTTCTGTTGTCTTTAAATTTCTGCTTAATCTTGAAGCAATTTGAAATTATATCATACAATGAATATTTTTCCGATGCCATCACTTCTAGTACCAAATTAAACAACAACGGAGATAAGGGACATTCTTGTCAGGTGCCCTTTTTAATTTGCAATTCTTCAGTAAAAAAACCATTTATTAATACTCTTGCTCATTGTTTAGTATACATACTCTGGATCCAATTATGAAACTTACATCTGCATTTTAGATAGTTTAATGTTTCAAATAAAGTCCCAAAAATATTGTCAAAGGCCTTTTCAGCGTCTAAAAAGATACAGGTAGTTTGAATGGATGACAATCTGATGTTACAGAAACAAATGGTGAAACAGTATCAAGAAGACTTAGATGATTTTTAAAAAATTAACAAAACTGAAGGTATGCCAATCAAAATAGTTCGGAATGCGAGTAAAGGATATAATAGAGAAAGATTAACTGTCAGGGTATCCAAACAAAAAAGTTAAACATCAAATGGTAGAAAATATTATGGAGCAGTTCAAAGATCTGAAGGAAAAACATAAAAATAGAATAAAAAAATATTCAAGAAGATGAAGCTGTTAAAGACTCAACTAGATTTACTTGGAAAAAATGTAAAAAATACCAGTTGCATTTTTAAAACAAGCATTTTGAATATGCAAATAAACCTAGTAAATTTTTTGCATATTATTTAGAAAAGCAGATAGAAAAAAGCAAATAAATTAAAAAAGATACATCAACTACAACAGAAAAAGAAATCCAAGAACAATTTGTCCAGTTTTATTCTGGGTTGTATAGGAAAAACGATATCAATAGTGAGGCACTAAAGGGATATATTAAGAGGGTTCCACTTGAAAAAATCACCATAAATCACTGTTAAAATCACTGTTAAATATTTAACCAAAACACACTAATTCAAGAGCTATCACAAGCAATCAGAGAGCTAAAAAAAAGGCAAGACCAGATGACTTAACTGCAGAATACCAGTAAACTTTGGAAGAAAAATTAAGTTCAATATGATCAGATGTGATGATTTCTATAGATTCTCCAAACAAATTAGCACCTTCATGGCAAGACAAACACATAACACTAATTCATAAAGAAGGCAGCGACCCAGAAATATCACAATCATTCAGACCAATTTCATTATTGAATGTTGATTACAAAGTTTTCACCGCAATTATGACAACCAGACTGAGGTGTATAGATAAAATAACCCATGAAGACCAAACTGGTTCCATCCCTGAAAGATCTATGAGGAATAATATACAATTAGTTATAAATGCTTTTAAACACGCTAGGTCAAAGGAAATTGCAACTTGATGACACTTGACACATACAGAGAGACAATTGTAGGAAAGTTACGAAAAGGACAATATGAGATTTAGGATGTCTCTTTTTTTTGTGCTGCCTCCTGTCCCTGTTATGTTTACTTTGGCAAACTGTGTATTAATGGCAAGGCTAGCAACAACCTCAGTGTCAGCTTAAGAGTGTCAGACTGGAAGACCCTGGTTGGAAGTCTGCTAGGCCAATCACACAAGCTCACCTGCCTTACAGCATTGTTGTGAGGATAAAATGGAGGAAGAGAGAATAATGTAAGCCATTTTGGGTCCCCATTGGGAAAATGGAGGGAGTAATTAGATAGATAGATAGATAGATAGATAGATAGATAGATAGATAGATAGATAGATAGATAGATAGATAGATAGATAGATAGATAGATAGATAGATAGATAGATAGATAGATAGATAGATAGATAGCATGCTATTAAGGATATTTTAAAACATTTTTATTTATCTGTATGTCCTCTATATGGATATGTGTATTTTAGATGCTTCTTGAGATGCAATTACCATGTTGCTATTGATCTTTCTGGATTAGGTCCTGAGCCACCCATTCCTAAAATAGCAACTCTGCTGTTGGATGGTATGCCATCTGACCTGTCCCATCTAGAATGTGTATAGTAAACTGCCCTGCCCTAGATAGCACATTGGTCTAGAAAATATTTTTTTTAAATCTTGCTGTCAAGACACATGTGACTTACGATGTAGGATCATCGTATACATTCAGAGGTGGTTGCCATTGCATGCTCCTGGTATTCCTTTGAAATCTCCCATCCAAATACTGACCAGAATTGATTCTGTTTAGCTTCTGACAAGATCGAGCTAGCATGAACTATTCAGGTCAAGGTGGAATGGACTACTGGCTGTCCCAGTTTCCTCAAAACAAGCATGACTGTTGTAACAGATTTACTTGGAAATACCTCATAGGCAGAGGTGGGATCCAACCAGTTCTCACCACTTCTCTAGAAGGGGTTACTAATTTTTTCTGAGTGCTGAGAAGGGGTTACTAAAGCAACCTCCCTGCCTAATAGGGACTGGAGGTGCGTGTGTGCGGCGGCGCCACGGTTTGAATCCCACTACCATCGGAACCTGTTATTAATTTTTTTGGATCCCACCACTGCTCATAGGAGCTTTGACTGCTTATAACTGGCATTCTTTGTACACAGATGCTGTAAAATACTTGAGTAATTTCTTCCATTTATATCCTGCCTTTCATTTTAAAACTCAAGACTATGCATACAGGACTCCCAGGTCTCCCACCCAAGCACATTAGCGTATGGGGAAGGGCAACACATAAATCAAAATAAATAAGCAAGGTTGCAACATCAAATACTTTCTGACTATATCCCACTTTCAAACACTGCTGCATTAGCCCAGAAAGTGAGGCTGCGTTTCACCGTTATAAGAACTGAATTTGCATTGTCTGCATTGTAGTATTTTTTATAGCGGTCAATGTGAATGTCTTCCAAGCACAGTTACAACAGCTTTAGTTATTCAGTTCTTTTTTCTCTGCTTGATTATCAGTTCTTTTTATCTCATGGGCTTCCACCCTTTTTGTATTCTGTACATTTAACTCTTGTGAACCAATGGTATATATCCTAGAAAAGCTGGATATAGAAAAGCAAGGTAGTTGGATTCCCTGTGTATTTATTGAATCATATTTCAAAGCACATTACATATTACACTTTGGCCCCTTCCGCACATGCAGAATATTGCACTTTCAATCCACTTTCACAACTGTTTGCAAGTGGATTTTGCTATTCCTCACAGCTGCAAAGTGTATTGGAAGTGGATTGAAAGTGCATTATTCTGCATGTGAGGAAGGGGCCTTTGTTATCTTGTGGAAGTGGGTCACTTTTTGGTTACGGGATGCTATTTAAATTTTAGGCAGCTTTTTGATATTGATTCTCAGAAGTTTTCTTTTAAAAAAATATTCAGCAAAGTAAAAACAACTACAACCCCCCCCCCCCAACTTTCTGCCCCAGAATAGTATCAGAAAACTATGGCACTTTTTGTTTTATGCTGGAACAAAAAGTTTGGGTAAATAAATGCCATTGATCTTCTACAATCAGTGAAGACTACAAGAGCAATCAAGTACTTCAAAATCAGGGATTCCCTGGCTATTACTCTCAGTTGGATATAGGTGACACCTGAGCCTTTTTAATGGAACGATTTCCATTGTTTGTTTTTTCAAGTTTTTGAATCTCCAAAGCTTGGCTTCAGGCTAAAATGTTTAAAGGCAATAAAAGAAGATTTAACAGCCAAATCCTAACTATATTTACTTTGGAGCACCAAATTTCAATGAGATTCCCAACTAAGTTTGTACGCTTGGGATGGCAGGCTAAAGCTACATTCCTGTGCAGATTGCTTTGGAAGTAAGCCCAGCGAACTCACTAGGACTTAGTAAACATGCATAGGATTGGGCTGCAGGTGCTATTTTCTAAAGTTGCCATCTTCTAAATCATCACCCAAAGCTGTTCCATTATGAACTGCTCCCCTTTATGTATCTATCTGTCAGCTGTACAGTGCTTAGCAGAGTTTCCTCTAATATCAATGGATTTTGAAAGGGAATGGCTCTGCTTAGGTTTGCATTGTTACTAGCTGCTCCAATAGTTACCCATACAAGTTTGCAGTTACAGAGCAATTTGTCTTGGACATGAAGGTCTCTTTCACAAAAGACAGTAAAATGGCTTGTTGCATTTCATGCACCCCCACTATGGCATCATATCCAGTACTTGAACCAGTTTACTCACGCAAACAAGCCACTTATCTTCTACTCCACCTTCCAGTGCAATTCCTTCTATGAATGAAAAGAAGCCGTGACATGAGTCGGGTCAGATACAGTGGAAGCTAGTGGCCATTTCCTTGGTCATAGGGCACTTCATGCATCTCTAGCAGTCTCAGAAATGGTTATGTCCTCTCTGTGTTTAGGTGGCCCAGTCATTTTTTTTCATGCATTCATGCTCTTAGAATTTGTACTGTAAGACAGACCATATTTCCAGGATTATTTTGTAGATATTTCCAGGATATTTTGTAGATACAATTCTCATGGATTACCCAGGATTAAAGAGATTTAATTTTATTTCAGCTTCACTGCCTTGATCCAGCAAGGGAGATCTTCCCTTGGATACTGTCTTCCATGGAGCCAGTGCAGCAGTAGCTCCACATCTAGATGACCATTCCTATCTTCATAATGATGCACATTCAAATTCCATTGAAATGGCTGGATGGGCTTTATGATGTACATGGGGATACACAACCCCACCCACAACCACCTGTTACATTGTGAGACTAGTTGGGCCATAGCTAGAACTGGATTGGGGCTCTTCTGGACTACAGTGATGAGAGTCACGAAAAGGGCACAGCTTTCTTTTTTTACTTTTAAAGGTGGTATTCAATAGACTTTTTTGGCAGTGTCTCCAAAGCTGGCACCTTACAGATTTTCCTGTGAAGGTGAAAAAAGCTGCAGCTACTGAAATTCCCTGATCCAATTACTGAAGGTAGAGCAAACTGATCCTGACACATATCTGGTCCCTTGATTTTTGAGTTGAACATGCACCCACAGTGAAAAGATATGCTAGTCAATGGGGGAGAAAGCTTTGCAATCCAGAAAAAGTCATACAAAAGTAGAAGCAAAACCCATTCACAAGTCCATGCTCTGTCACCGGCTAAGTGAGTTCTGAAGAATCTGAGACTTTACAGGGCTTAGTGGTCTGCATATTGAGAAGTTCTCTCTTTTTTAATGGAAACCTCATTGTTTTCTTTTAGCAAATCACTTGGCGAGCTGGATTCAGGAAAGAATGCAACATGGATAATCTGTATCTTTTCCTATCATCATCCTTTCATTCTTCTCCTTTCCCCTCTAAGACACAAGGTGACATATCCAAGTGCTTGTCCTTCATCAATTCTTCAGTGAGCAACCGAGCAGAAAGCTCTAATATCTATTCATTTGTAATCTGTCATTCTTAAAGTATTAAGGACAACTGACTTCACATGTCGCAGATAATTAGAAGCGTCTTCCTTTGCTCCAGGTTTTTAAGGCAAGTGTTTCCCACTCCTCATCAGTACCTCTATTGATGTCTTTCAGCGTACCCGAATTTCTTGTCAATTGTGTATTAGATGTAAAGAAAGAACATTGGAGAGTTCCATACAAGAAAATTATCAAAACATCTTTTCTCTGATTTTACTGTTCTAAAGGAAATGAAATAAAACATATTAGTCACAATAAAAATATTTGTGTCTGCTGAGAAAAAGATATGGAAATGCATGTAGAAAGCATTCGCATAAAAGCACCACTTGACAATGCTTTAAGAACAAACTGAATTGACAATGATGGACCCAAAAAAGATGATGGAGTGTCTATAAATACCATAAAAACAACTACAAGTTGGTCAGGGCCTATGACCCCCATGTCAGCAAATCTTTGTGCCAGGAAAATTCCAAGGCATACACAAGTGAGTGTTATGTACACTCTGAAAGTCTGTGCAGGCCCTAGATTTGAAATAGGCACAGATCCTGAACATCTCAGTATTTATTTTCTAAAGACATGTTTCTAGCTCTTGTTACTACAGATGTAGGAATTGGTGCAGTGTCCAGAGTAGTGCATATTCTGTGAGTCTACAGTTGCACTGTGCAATTATTATACTGGGTGCAACTTTCAGGATCTTGAGAATCTCAGCTTTCTTAGCCCTCCACATGCTTTATAGGCAAAGAGAAAGTTTATAGTCCTTTATATGTCTATTAAAACAGTGTTGAAATGATGGATGAAGCTTGATTACATTTGGAGTCCATCATATTCCTTCACACACTCTTGCTAAGACACTGCCCTGGTGACTGGGGAGAGGGTAACAAGTACAGCAGTTAGGAAGGCAATCAAGATGTAGCCAGTAAATAGATGGTAACATAGAAGTAGAAAGTTCACAAAAGGACAAGCAATCTTCCTAATTCACACCTCTACATGGAGGCAATTCTGAGCAAAATACTGGACCAATGGTGTGGAACAATATAAGGCAGTGTCATGCATCCAGTTCTTCCAGGCCCCCCAGTTCCACAAGGATACAATTAGCTATGGAAATGATCTGGAGAACCAGGTTTGATTCCCCACTCTGCCACTTGAGCTGTGGAGGCTTATCTGGGGAACTAGATTAGCCTGTGCACTCCAACACATGCCAGCTGGGTTACCTTGGGGGAGTCACAGCTCTTTGGAGCTCTCTCAGCCCCACCCACCTCACAGAGTGTTTGTTGTTGGGGGGGGGGATTGTAAGCCCCTTTGAGTCTCCTTACAGGAGAGAAAGGGGGGTATAAATCCTCCTCCTCCTCCTCCTCCTCCTCCTCCTAATTCAAAGACAAACAAATATGGGCTGCAATCCTATGCACACTTATCTGTGAGTAACACCACTGATTACTGTGGAACAGACTTCTAAGTTAACAGACATTGGGTTTGATCCAGGCTAAATCAGCAATTTCTAACAATTCACCTTTCCTACTGCAAAACCCCTTTCCCTACCCCATCCCCAGGTCACTCCTCTGGGTCCCCTTGTCCCCCCAGAGCTGCATTTCATGTCACTTATCAGGCTACAATGAAAGGAAGAGACGTGCCTTTCCATCTTTAGAAAACTAAGTCTGAATTAAGCCTAACAAATTGCCTAGTGTGAAAAAATAACATTTGCAAAATGAAGTTCTACATTGGGTGGAGTTTTCTACCACGTGCTGACAACAGCGACTTTAAAATCCCCCTCTTACAACATTGATTAAAACATGTCATCATGGGATTATCACAAGTAGTGTATTACGTAGAAGCAATCCTGAGAGAAGAGCTGTTCACATTCAGCCTTGGTGGTTGTGATCAGATGGAACATGTAAAGATGGGGTACAAGATGTTTCAGTGTTGACACTTGTAGTATCACCAGCTGTAACTGGCTGGTGCACTTTTCAAGCATCAGATTTGCCAGCAATAAAAATAGAAGCAGAAGCTCCATGGCACAGAATGCTGAGCTGCAATAGTGCAGTCAAATTTCTTCTCAAGACCTGAATTTGATCCTGATGGAAGTCACTTTCAGGGACTTGGCTCAAGGTTGACTCAGCCTTCCATCCTTCTGGTGTTGGTAACATGAGTACCCAGCTTGCTGGAGGTAAAGTGGAGATGACTGGGGAAGGCAATGACAAACCATCTCAAAACATAGTCTGCCTAGTGAACATTGTGATGTGATGTCACCCAGGGGTCAGTAATGACCAGGTGCTTCCATAGGGGACTACCTTTACTTTTAAAAATAGAATTAGTGACCCAAAATTACACTCCACCTCCTTGTTGATAGGTGAGCTTGTGCCATTCCCAAACTGACGCCCCTCCTTCGTATTTTGCCATTCAAGCATTAGTGCTTTCTTAGTTCAGGCCTAGGTAGAGTTTGCCCTTGGATTCCAGTGGGTTTAGACTGGAAGAATTCTATGCAGGACTGTACTGTTTGTAATTTAAGCACCCCTCCCTTTTTATAAAATACAAATAATATCCCTGCAGAACAAGAAAACTTTCTCTGTCAAGTTGATAAAGCAAAGCATGGACTGGCTTTCACTGTATTCATAAAAGTTAATGCAAGTCCTCTGTGTATTTAGATCAGCAGAGGTGGCAGAGACACTGTAGCTGAGAAAGAGCTTCAAATGAGGTTTTTATCACTCTTGCCATCAAAGTGATCTAAAAGCAAAAGTTCCTCCCCTTTCCTAATGGGTGAGTACTTTCCCTTGCACCTTGTTCCTCCTTTGCCTTAGGAAACAAATTGATATTTCACACAGATAATGCTTTCCTTTTTTAGTAAAAAAAAATTACACAAGATTGAACAATTAGAAATGAATGTCAGCTTAAGGAGGGCGTAAAAGTAAGCCTGCCTCCCACTGAATCATTTTAGCCACTTTTTAAAGGATTGACTCCCAGGTTACAGGAACCAAGTTAAGTATAGTATTTAACTTTCACTTTCTCTCATTTTCTTTTTGCATCAGACTATATCTAAATATACAAGTGTATTTTTATATACTTTGCGACCTGATCTCCTAAGGCTACATTCTAATACACATAGGCATGATTTAAAAACTTATTGGTTTCAAATGTGGCTAACTGCATTGTATGGCAACCTAAGACTTCACTTTGTGTTTAAAGAATTCTTTGAGCTTTGGAGGAGTGTCGGTGCCCAGGTGGCTTGCCTGGACAAGATTACCATGAGACCCAGAATAGATCTTCCTGAGTTATAGCTTTGGTTTAAACAGAACAATGGTCTTTAGCACATGAGTTATGACCCTCGTGGGGGTCATGTAGTCTTGTTTTGAGCCCCTAGAGATCAAGGGAGGCATGATTCCTCCCACTTTTTGCATGCAGAATAGCAGAGAAAAGCAGCAAGATAGCAAAGTAAAGGTCACTCAGCAGTGGAGTAGATTTCTGGATTTGTCCTTCATTAGATTATAGTGCTGGATTCAGTGGTGTAGATGCCACCTGGACAAACGCCCCAAACACTCCATGGGAGTCACATGGGGGGCAGATCACCCCACACACTTCCGGGATTGAGGAGGGGCATGACTGGGCCTCAGCGTGACGTGTGTGAGCAGCCAGGGTCAAGACCTGCTTGGGCGGTGTGCACACATCATGCCGAGGCCCAGACATGCCCCTCCACCTTTCCAGAAGTGGTTGGGCCTCACCTCCCCACGGCGCCTCCCCCTGCAGTGCCCCGCCCCTCAGTCTGGATTTGTGTTTCTTGCCCCCACATCTCTAAGTCTGCTGCCTGGGGGCTGGTGGTGAGATCATAACCCCAATTCTCCTCTTGTCTGGACATGTGACATGGATGTTACATGGTTGCAGCGCAAGAAAGATCTGGAAACGTCTGAAAAGTGCACTGAACTGGAAGATTGGTAACAGTATAAGAAAGGTCCCAAGGAGAAGCCTTCATAGAAGACAACAGAGAAAGTTGCAAGACTGTGGACATACTCAGCTATGAGAAGCTTAAATTGAAAATGAGCAGAGAGGGATCAAATAATTATTACCTGCTCTTACATTATAAAAAATCAAAGCAAGGAGGTGGGTGACTTATTTTCTGTTTTGGAGTGTACTATTATTATTATTATTATTATTATTATTATTATTATTATTATTATTATTATTATTATTATTATTATTAATTTGGATTTCGTAGACCACCTCATCCCCGGAGGGCTCTAGGCGGTTTACAACACAACACATAATATCCAACACAATCATTTAAAACGCAATTACAACCCTTAAAATCAATAGCAGTGTACAGAATCCTAAAAACAGAGTCACCTCAAATTCCCTATGAGTGTCGCCCGGTCCCAAGGCTGGGAGGGGCGGCAATACCAGAAGATGGAGCCAGTATAAGGCATTGCCAAAGAGGACAACATATGGCAGGGGCCTCATCAGGGGGCAGCCAATCCGTGGCCAGCCTCTCCAAAAGCCCGGTGGAACAGCTCAGTTTTACAGGCCCTGCGGAACTCACCAAGGTCCCGCAGGGCCCGAATAGCTGGTGGGAGAGCATTCCACCAGACAGGGGCCAGGGCTGTAAAGGCCCTGGCCCGAGTAGAGGCCAGCTGCATCACTGAAGGACCGGGGACTTCCAGCAGCTCCGCTGACGCAGAGCGCAGTGGCCTATTCGGGACGTATGGAGTAATACGGTCCCGCAAGTATATCAATCAAACAATATATCATCAGCATAGAGCAAGATCGGGATATATGTGTTACCTAGCCTTGGGCAATGTGAATTTATTTCTGTGAATGCAGGTGCAAGATCATTAAAAAAAGATTTTAAAGTATGGGGCCAAAACACATCCCTGCTTCACACCTCTGTTGACTCGTATTTTGGGAGTTAGTGTTCCAGAGCAGGAGCATTTAAGGATGTAGCCCTGTAGAGTGACTTAATTAGAGCTAAGAGGCTACTAGACCCAGTCTGACAAGTTTTCCCCACAACAAGTCCCTAGTGATAGAATCAGAGACCCCCCCCCCCTTAAGATGAAGAAAGGCTGTGTACAGTTTTGTCTTTGCCTTTCTACTATATTTGCAGATTAGTAGGCTAAGGGCCATGCAATAGTCCAAGGTGGATTTGCCCTTTCTGAAGCCTACTTATTCCTCAGATCTTATTCTGGGTAAGTGATCAGAACAGAACTTTATTATTACGGTCAAAGACCAGCTCTTAAAAGTTCCTACAACATTTTGTCAATAAAATACCTATACACAAATCTGATGTACCTTCAGCTGTTACATGGTAAGTGTATAATATATGCATACAGATGCATACATTTCATATAGTCATGTGGATTAGATTATAGGAAGATGGTCAATTTATTCATGAAATTCAAACATGCCTCTAGAAACAAAACAAAAAAACCTCTTCCCCTCCCCCTCAAATAGAATACATGTGCAGTGCACAAAAGGAAATGTGTGTGTCACATTAATTACTGACACTGAGTGATTTCCCATGAACAATTAGCATGAATCATACAATCAGCAGTAAAGGTTTGAAATGGAAAAGACCTATTCGGTCATTAGTTTGTCTCACTGCAAGTGTATGAATACCCCTGCTAGTGCATGAATAATAAGAACAGTTAATTGGTCAAGAAAACTTTAACTGATTGTCAGACTTACTACAAAACGCAAGTTTGCTAACATCTCTGATACGGAGGTGCAAACATACAGATGGAGTTCTTTGATGCTCATTTAGCTGCTGTTAGATCTTAGCCCCTGATAATCCAGACCGAACATCAATGCCAAACATGACTTGCAGTAATATGTGAGTGTCACTGGGCTAAGGAAATAAGAGCACCATGTAGCAAAGCAGTCATCGCCCTGGGGACAAATGAATTCCCCATTGACTGAAGATATTTTTAATGCTGCTCTGGTCTATCTCCAGGAAATCAGTTAATAATTGCTAATTGTATTTTTGTAAGCAAAATGAAAGGATGCATTCTTTCTGGAAATTTGCCTTTAGTTTTTGCAATTAATTACATGGCTGCTTTAGTGATTAGGTGAAATTGTAACACAAAAGGAAAGAATCAGTCAATTAGCTCTGGTTGGAAGATCTTAAAGTCCATATAAACTGTAACTTCTTTTTCCTATGCTGAGGTAAACATATCATTGCTGTGTATGAATAAAAAGAATTTTAATAGGGGACTCTGATTTGAAAGTTGTACAGTTGATTTGTTTGACAAATTGTGTAATCTGATAGCCGAGCCTTTAGTGGGTGTATTAATATAAATAGGCCAGATTTTCCTAAATGGAAAGGATCGTTTCCACTGGGTAATTTTTCTGCCAGAACGGAGAAATGCTAGCTACTGAATCAAAAACTTTAAGATGATTGCAGCTTTATTTTTTACATTTATTGGTTATTAGCGGAGAGTTTGTGACAAAGTATGTGCACAGGGACCATTCATAGGAAGGTATTAAGGAATCCTTATAGCAAAGGAAAAAATCAGCATGGCTCACAGAAATAGTATTAGACTAAATATCATCTTTTAACGGCAATCCCAATTCACAGATAAGAATTCCAGTTGTCTGTCATGATGTTCCTGTGTGGCCAAAGAACAAAAAGAGTTATGAAAGCAAGGCTATGCAAATTGGGGCATACCTCGTTTCTAGGCTTGGAGCTCGGCCGATCTGAGCCCATTATCTGAGCCTGGTCCAAATTCGAACCGGGCCTGAATTTTTTTGGCATCCAACAACCCTACTCATTTTCCCAGGCTTGCTGCTAACTTCCTCCATAGCAAAGGTACCAGGGCTTGGGTTGAGGATTTATTTGGGAGAGGGATTGTTTTCAATGACCACATGTCTGGATCTTCTTCACGGAAGTTTCATTTCAGTTTTCAGATTAAATTATTTGTGCTTTTCCCTCCCAACTGCTATTTATAGCTTGATTTAGCTTTAATGGCAACAACCCAAGTCGGGATGAATAAAATATTGAGAGGGAAAAAAAGGCAGCATGGAAATCCTCCTCCAGGAAGAGATAGACAGACATGTAACATACCATGGCTACAAACCACATGCTGTTTGAACTGGTATTTTGGTTTCTAGGAGCAGCTCAACTGTATTGGTATGAATGGGACTTAAGACTACTTAAATATAAATATGTGGCTTAAGTGGTTTGAATGTTGCAGCAAGTTCTGATTCAGAAACGAACATGCACGCTTAATTAGGCACAGGCACATAGCTCACAGTCTTGTTTTTTCCCCATCCAAATGAAGACGGGTAGTGTACATATTAAATTGTTCCTATTGCTCAGCTTATTAGAAACCCAACTCTTGCAGCATGCACTGCCATGAAACTAATGTACCTTTTCAAGTATCATAAAGTGCCAAAGGAGTTTGCCTTGGCATCACACCTAGTTACAGTAGTGCAAAGTTTCAAGTTGCAGCAGAAATCAACATCTGGAGGTAATTGACTGGATTTTAACTGGCTTTAGTGGTAAT